>NC_083510.1:10027500-10688125 GCF_032362555.1 Amyelois transitella | reverse complement strand
TACAACTACAGTGGATTTGTTGACTCGCTTGGATTTGAAATTGCATAAATACTTCTTTCATATCATAAAGACGAAAGCCTTATAACTTATCACAAAATTAATCAGCTGAACGACAATTACGACTTACCAATGTACCATACACAACACATCATCACTACATAGTATAAACAAAGTCGCTTCCCGCGTCTGTCCCTATGTATATATTTATGTATGTATACTTAGATCTTTAAAACTACACAACGTATTTTGATGCAGTTTTTAATATATAGAGTGATTTAAGAGGAAAGTATTTATGTACAAAAGCTACCCGTGCGAATAAACATACAGCAGAGACTATATTTTTTGCGCTCGAATTAAGAATTGAGAAGATATTCCACCAACCTGTGGAACCACTGCTTCAACGATGATGAGCCGAAGGTTGTATCGCACCAATCCTTAGAAACTTCGCTTCAGCGATTCATGTATCTTCTATTTTTGTAACGTATTACGACGCCGCCACAAAGAGTTTTAATTTGAAACTAGGTCCAGGTCAAATTTTTTATTTTAACACATATTCTAAAATCAAACAGTTATACAATGACAAAATGACAGACATTTAAAATTGTCCATCAAACAAATGTCAATAGTCAATATACCCAGAAAATGATAAAAATATCCTAAAAATTCCTTGAAAGAAACAGAATAATGAAGACGTGAGCGCTGACACTATTTTAACAGGTGTTTCAATAATTCACAGCAACTTGATATAAAAAATCACAATGGATGACAAAGGTATGTAGTTTGATAATTGTAAACCTGAAACGAAATAAGTGGCGTAGGATGCAATTGATAACTCGCAAATCTAAGAGATTGAGAGGATCAAATGCACAAAGGTAATTAGAAAATAGGTAAAATTAAAATTTTCCAAAAAACCCAATATTTTTCTCATCTATTTCCAATTAAGAACGTTTATCTTAATAATTTCATCAAAACGAATATTTATTAAAAGTATACTGCTTATTGTAGATACGATAGAAGATCTTCTAGATCTAACAGACTCTGAAGACACCACATCATCATCTAGTCACCAAGTGTTCGAAGCCGGTCGCAAACAATTAATTCTAGAATTACACGATCTCCAAAAAGATGAGCCAATCAATCCAGAATTGGAAGCTGATAAGAGAAAAAAGAAGAAGAAAAAGAATAAATTACCAAGTAACAGAAGTACTACAAGTGGGTCTTCAAGCAGTGCTTCTGATAGCTCAATTCCGCCAGCTGTGGCTGATGCTGTAGCCAAAGAACAGTTTTATGATGCTCATGAGAGTTTTCATGGACTACAAGGTAATCACGATCATGGTCTTATTTTTCGCCGTTGATTGAAATTGTAATGAGAACTTTCCCAAAAATATTGCAATTAGTGAAAGAAAATACATGTCCTGCGTTCTCTAAGAGAGTACTCACTCGTACGAATAACTCAGCATAGAAGTGACAACTCATGCTACGCATAGTTTAGAATTAGAACTACGAGTAGTTAGCTGGCTAAGACTAGCTTTCAAAATAAAATGAAATAATAAAAAATAACATACATTAATAAAAGGTCCGTATCTAGATAGATACCTTAAATTATGTTTGAATGTTGGTTCTATTGGATATAGATCTACTATTGATTCTTATTCGTACAACCCAAATAAAATTTCAACGAAATCTTTTTGGCATTCATTTATCAGGCAGCAGAATAAAATATCTCCCAAAAATACACCTACTTGTCTCACATTCGCATAAAAAGAATCAATGAACTGAAAAACAGATCTCGTTATAAAGAAATATTGCCAACATTTGTGGAGATATAGATATTCAATCACTTGAAAATATGGATCCGTTGTATTTTTAGAAAATATCTGCCTCAGGGAACTCGGTGGGATGTAATCTTGTTAGGCACTGAGGAGATAACATAAGTCAAGGATAATATCTTCTGAATTCCCGATTGCATTATCTCCAGAATTATAATAAATATACGGGACAGATTACACAGATTGAGTTAGCCTTGAAGTAAGTTCGAAGCTTGTGTTACGAAATACAAAATCAACAAGTTTATATTTTTATAATAAATTCTTATAAAGATAAACATGCAAGACCTGGAGAATCAGAGAAAGTTCGTTCCTCATCATGTCCTGGCCGGGATTCGAACCCGAGATCTCCGATTTCACAGACAAGCTCACAGGGAACCGAATTTATTTGCTAAATTTGAGTGCTAAATGTATTCAAATGAAACATTATTGTAATCTCTAAGTCTCAAGCGTACAAATGTGTGATATAAAAATTCTTTAAACTAAAAATTTAAAATTGTCTTGTTGGAAAGAGATCACTGACCACATTTTTCTTATTGGAAAAAGTTTTATTTATTTGAATTTTATTGAACGTTTGCGTTGTGAACCAAATGTATGATTTCAGACACCCAACCGAACGCAGCGCTCACGCTTGGCCAGTCCCATTCAGCGCATGCTCCCAAGATTACAGATGCTTTGCCGGCTTCAGCTCCCGCCACCCAGCCCTCCAGCGCACTTTCGGTAAAGCTGCATTAGAATTGAATAGATTTTGAATTTTCAAAATTGGATACAAGGTTCTCACTTATTGACGTCGCATCACTTAAATCTAATTACAACTACTACCGCTTCAAAATCGCATGTGTAGAAGAACCGGCGGAACAAACAACACTTCAGCATTTTCACTGGTCGTCAATTTACAATTATAGATCTCTTAAATCTAAATATATACGGGACAAGTGACACAGATTGAGCTAAAAACAAAGTAAGTTTGACACTTGTGTTACGGGATACTAACTCAACGATACTATACTTTGTAAGTATATTATATGAGAGCGTCGATGGTTGTCCGAGATGTCGCTCTCGTGGTAATTTCCAGAGACATTAGCCTGTCTGATCTGATAACTAATTATATCCATCCAATCCAAAATTTCGTCGAGATGGGTTCAAGAGTAACACTCAGACTTTTAGAGATCTGATCTGATCTAGGCATCAAAATTCTTTAGAGACAGCATAGGGTAATATATACGTGGCAGGTCAGCACTGTTAATTTTAACATTGTATACTTTTTTTTTCAGAAACACTTACCACGCCCTGAATAAAATCTGATAATAATTGTATGTTATTTTTTTAATAAATTTTATTTTTTTATATCTTAATACGACTTTAAATGGCGTGGCACTTTACGATTTGACAGTATATTTTTTATTTTCAGATGACTTGGATAAAAAGGCGAAAAAACGCACGCAATTATCGCCTTTAGACGTAGTTCTTTGCTGTGAAATTTATCGAGACCTAACAATGGATTATGACTTAAATAAATAAAGCACCTTTTCAATTACTAATCTTTAGTTTTCTTTTTCTGAAAACACTCAATATCATACTAATTGTAAAAGTCTTTGAAGCTGAACATGATTATACTTTAGAATTTGACCACTATTGAGCGTCTGAATCTATGCCGTGTGGTTCCCGGCACCAGTAAAAAAAAGAATAGGACCACTCTTATCTCGTTCTCATGGATGTTGTAAAAGATGACTGAGGGATAGGCTTATCAACTTGGGATTCTTCTTTTAGGCGATGGGCTTGCTACCTGTCACTATTTGAATCTCAACTCTATCATTTAGCTAAATAGCTGAACGTGGCCTATCAGTCTTTTCAAGACTATTCGGTCTGTCTACTCCGCAATGGATTTAGACGTGATTATATGTATGTATTGAAGATCTGCTATTTTGATAATGAAATAAATTTCGAATAAAGAATAAAGGTAACTTAATTAAAATTAATACCAAAGCCTCTGGCCCATGTCTAGTTTCCCCAAGCCCCATCAAATTCCGATCCTTTATTCTTAGTACTCTGTTCACCTAGAAATCAAGAATCTTAACTCCTTAACCTTCGTATGGAATCCCTTGGTGTGGGTGAATCCGGGACGAAAACCCTCGCGAATAATGGCGATGCCTGTCTTGCTCACAAACTTGTAAGTACATATGTTTAAATCTCATGTCTCAGTCTGTTGAATGTTTTTTGTCGGAAAAGAAAAAGGTTTTTTTTTTTACTGAAAGCCAAAGTATTATTATTATTGCCAAATTATTCACGACGATGGCATAAGCCAAATGCCAAATGATCTATGCATCATTAAATCATTATCATTTTGATGGCAATGAATCAAATGTCACACACATGTCTCAATATTTATTTGTTGTAAAATTAACTGGTGTATTTTGATAAAATTTTGAAATTTTATATTAATTGGAGGTCCCTTTTGGGACTTCCTAAAGACTCTTTAAAATGTTAGTATCATTACGTACGCTAAATAAAGTCGGTTGATGAGAAAGTAATTTTAATAACCTTTAGATTATATTTTTCAATTTCAGTTCGCAGCTATGGAAAAACCAGTTCGTTATAAAGCAAAAAATAAAAAACAGGCTCCAAAACCTAAAACACCTAAGAAACGTAAAAGCGATGGTTGGTTTAATTTATTATTTTCATGAATGGATTTTATTTCTAGTAAACACATTTAACATAGGCAATACCTTACATAGGCAAAGGATAACCGGATACCTAAATCTTGTTTTCACTCAATTGGTCCCATTATTTATTGCTAATACTAATACATTTCATTTCCCTGAATATAACAATGTATAGGTAATATAACTTTGTATATGTAAAAGAGAAAGATTACCTCATCTAAATACTCCGCTGAAATCACTGAACAGTTATGCCTGAAATGTCTAAACATAGTCATAATAATGTAAGCTGATTTAGGACAACATAATTCTCATAGGGGCAAAAGCCCGTCATTATAAGTATTATAAGTACCTACTCGTATTGTAGCGGGAGCGATGATTCGGCTCGACCGCCACAAAAGGGAAGATCTTCCGCCAGGCTAGGTGTTATGCCTGGGGAACCGCAGCTCCGATATGTTGTGTCGGAGGTTGTATATATGCTCCAATCCGTGAAATCTTTTCTTGCGCGAATTAAGTTTTTTGCTATTTTTGACTGATAGCGTTGCGTGACTTTATTTTTGTGACTTGTGGCGTATATATGTCGCCACAGTATTATAGATAGCATGATAGGAAAAAGTAAACAAATGTTTTCTGTGAATACTTCGTATTATGATGTGTATATGTAAATGATGAAATATATTATCTGCAGGACCCACTTGCTCCATGTTTTTATCAGAATTGTCACGAAAATTAGCGCACAAGAAGAAAGAAGAAGAGGAAACAAAGGGTATCGTTCGTAAGTAATTAAATTCCTTTTGTATATTGTATTAAAGAAATAGTGATCGTAATTGATAAAACTTATGTTTAAAATGTAAATATACTTCATTTTTTCTTATCTTATTAGTACTTCTATAAATTAACTTATTATTTATTTTCTTTGAACTCTAAAATATTTTGAACTTTTTATTTTTTTTTCACTTGTAACAGATTTTTTACGTTAACTAAATTTACAGAAACTATAATAGAAAGCATCACAAATGCCCTACCAATCAAATTTTCAAGGAGACCGTCAATCGAAAAGAAAGAGTCACCTGTTAAAATCGAAGTATTACAAACATTTGCACCAGAATTATTACCAAATACGTTACTAGATATTCCCGCACCAGAAATATCTAAATGTGAAGAAAATGAACAAGAAGACGTAGAGGTTTCTGTAAAAGGTGCTTTCAAAATGCCGAAAATGCCATTAGTTAGTAGTGATGTTATAAAACAAGCTATTGAGAGAAGAAGAAGGAATATACAAATGGAAGATGTAGCTGTAAATACCGGTACTGATCATGATGTGGCTGCAGAATTGACAAAACACGTGGGAACCCTAAGGAAAATTTCTCTCATAGCTGAAGAATTTAATCAGAAAACAGGTAGTGTAGCACATATCATTCTTATCTAAGTAGATTTATTTTTTTACTTTACATAATTGCTGTAGAAAAGATATTTTTATAAATAAATTTTAATTTCAGCAAAAAACCTTAAAGAAATTGTAGACAGTGTACAAGAAGACCTGTTGAAGAAATTAGAAGAAATAAATGCAGAAAGACAAGCAATGATGGCACAAGCATCGGCAGCTGCAGTAGAAGTTGCTAAAGAATAAAACCTCTATCAAATAACAACCAAAAGCTAGACAGTGACAGGAAGCGGGCAGAATACACTTGACATTAGAATTTTACATACATTTTGATATAAATTTGCCAATCAGCTAAAGGCGAAATGTTTTATTAAAATTCTAAATTTATCTGTGTGTTTCCATAAATTACCGAAAAATGTATGGTTTGTGTTGACCATGTATTAAAGAATTTTGAAGTCGTTGGTTTGATGAAGTAAGATATTCGTTTATTTAAAATGAAAGATCCATAATTGATCGGTTACTTTGTTAAATATTTTTGGACATTTTCTAGAGGGACGTTCCTACCTCTACGAGATGGAGTCCCTAGACATCATACCAGCATTGTGTGTTAGTCAGAAAAATAGTTTTGTGAGTGTCGGTGGTAAGTAAGGGTTTGCTTAATTTTTATTTGATGGCAAAAACTTTTCATTCTTTCCTTTGGAAGTCTTTAATTAGTTAATAAGATCAGATTCATGAAAAAAGCTATTGTTAAATTTTAATATTCTTCTATAAAGACTAATACATATTTTTTATCTCTCTCTCTCTTACTCACTCTTTGGATTATCAACGTTATTTATGGAGATTTAAATTCAGCGGAAACAAACACCATTGCTGAAGATAAAGTGATAAGTATGAACTCATTCAAGACAACGCGTATACCAATATCTACGTTTTACCGAACTGGTAGATCGAGTCTGCCTCGTAAATATTCTGGTGAGAAAAAATACACTTTTACTATACAGCTGTTTAACAAAACATAACCAAACGATGCTAAAACAATTTATGAATATTAATTAAACTTTCTTTGCTTGACATGAAACAATATGCGCATTTTGTACCCGTGAAATGATTAAAATGGTATATTGACGTACATATGAAAATCTAATCGTCTAAATGTTTTTAGGTGACAGTGGAATTGGTACAAGCAAACAAACCGAATCTACAAAATCTTATCGTCCAAGAGAAACTTCTATAAGTACTTAAGATTTATTTAAACATAATACGGCGTTAAATCTGCCGCACTGTATCAATATTCTCTCTTTGCAATAAAAATGCCATGATGAGAAACATACTTACAATAATATTTGAATTATTGCTATCAAACCTCAGAAAATTTATTCTTTCTTATATTTTTCTCTTTTCAACTTCATTTTGGCTGGAGCTTTATTCCTAAGTTTTTATTCATTTATGTATCAAAAGTGATTTCGTATGTGAAGATAAAAGTGTAATTTGTTAGCTCGCTTAGTAGAACGCTACATGACATACATACATACATGCATCATTTTTTCTTCCTTTTAGGCTACAGAAAGTATGGAGATAAATCAAAGCCAAGTCATATACCATTACGTAAATTTGGAACCAGAACAATCATAAGTGACACTAAGTCAGAAGGTCATCAAGAAAAACTTGCAACTATAGATCTGCATTCTGAACCTTTAAATTCAACTCAAGGTGATTTATTACCTCTCTTTTGATTGAGCATAATATTACGTACATACATGCATACATATCACGTCTATATCCCTTGCGGGGTAGACAGAGCCAACAGTCTTGAAAAGACTGATAGGCCACGTTCAGCTGTTTGGTTTTATGATGGAATTGAGATTCAAATAGGACAGCCCATCGTCTAAAAGAAGAATCCCAAGTTTAAAAGCTTTAGTCGACTTTTACGACATACATGGGAACGAGATGAAGTGCCCTATTCTCTAATTTTTAAAAAACAGGAAATTATTTCACTATTTTAGATTATATGAGTTTCAATTTCTCTCTCTATGCAAATAAGAATATATTTAGAATATGACTATCGAAGAAAAGTGGTGGAACGCCAGGCCAGTCAAAGTTGGACGTATAAGTGAATGTTTATTATATCGTTTTATTCTATCTTGTTCTACAGATTTAAGCATTGAAGAGAGTCCTGCAGTAGAAAAATCTCCAACAAGTACTCTGAAGAAGGCCGATGAAAATCTAAATGATCCTACCATCAGCAAGATACTCTATAGTATTGACTTCATAATTTTTATTTAATAGCTGTTGCAGTGGTTTTATTGCGTTGAATTTCGGAATGTTCATTGAGATAAGGTCTCTCTCGATTCAGCTTTTGTATCATATATTTGTATGCTAAATCTTAACTCAAAACATTACAAAATAATCTTTTGAGCAGTCAAGTAATATATTGCATGGGTAAGTATCAAATAACTTCTTTGCTATGGTGATATGAGTGGGATCAGTGAAGACAAATGCATCTAAGTATAGAAGTTCTTATTCAGTTATATTTTTACTAATTAAAAGATTTACTTTTGGTCCTTAAAATAACGTGAAACATTGTTTTGATCCTTATAGGTGATGTAGCAAAATCTGAACTCTCCTTTCAAAGAAGTCGAAGCACAGCCTTTTCTGCTGACACTGATGGCACTAGTGGTAAAGCAATTGACAACGGTAAGCCTATAAACAATAAACATGCATGAAAAAATAATAATAATGCCAAAATCCTTTGTTTATGCGTATATTGAGTATTCCATTTAATTCTTACTCACATCTTCAAAATTCAAAGCTACGTGGTTCCCAACACAAATAGAAAAAAGCAAAAGACCACTCTATCTCTTTCTATTGGATGTCGTGGAGATAGGCTTTAAAACTTGGGTTTCTGCTTGGGCGGTGGGCTAGCAACCTTTATCTATATGAATCTCTATTCTATCACCAAACAGCCGATCGTGTCTTATCAGTCTTTTCAAGATTGTTGGGTCTGATTACCCCGCGAGGGATAAGAACGTAATTATATGTATGTTTGTGTCTTCGAATTTGAATCAACAACTTTTTTCTTCTGCCTTAAATCAGATCCTGAAGCTCATTTGGCGAGGATACCAAAAGGCGAGAAAGTAACTGCTGTGTATGACTCCATCATTGTGGCAGCCAATAAGATCAAGGCTGTCAATGAAACTGTCAGCAAATGGTTGAATGATGAGTTCAAGATACCGATGAGCAGACCTCCCGGTGTGTATACTGTAAAAGGAAATATTTAAAAATTGTGGTCGCTTTTGGCAACATTTGCTATGTTTCTATATGCCATATGTTCTGAGAAGGAGGAAGAAGGTTCACGATAGATCGCTGAACAATAATTAAAGAATTTCACACAATTATTTCAAATCACATAACACCTACTTATTCTTTTAAATCTATACTGGTTAAACGAATGCAACTTACAAAAAGAATATTCTGGAATAACAGCTAAATCGAGTCAGATATTTGTGAATTTGTAAAAGATTCCTCCCAATTCAAATGTGATGCGTGAATATAAAATCTGTTTTTCAGTGACATCGAGCACTTGTCGTTATTGCAATTTGACCGAAAGCAGCAAAAACTTTGACAACGTTGAAATAGACCGTTTCAAAGAAGACGTATGTCCAACGCACGAACCGAGAGCTAATCCGAAAGATATGGCTCACAAAGAGGGCCTGATAAGAATTCTGACAGGTACATTCTAAATTCATGAACACATAAGTGAGAAAGTGAAACAGAAATAAATATTAAAATGTATGTATTTATAATTTCAGATTTACCAATGAACAATGAGAAGAATTTAACAAAAGCTGAAAACCCTCATCGGTATCAAACAAAAAATGCAACCTATCTAGCTTTAGAAAGTCAAGGATTCAAGCACCATACAGGTGATGGTATGTTTCACGTAACCATTGTTTGTTTGTTTGTTTGTAATATCTTTATTGCATAGAAATTTATACAGTTACAAGAAAATATTACATAGTTATAAAAGAAACAAATCACTTGCAATGGCGGACTTATCCCATGAAGGGATCTCTTCACTATATATTCTTCACTATTATGTATGAGACTCAAAAACTAGACATTTAACATTTAGAAGAAGGCTATTATTAGCTCATGTAACATTTTCATGAAAATTCTTTCTATGTAATTAAGTTATCATTGCTTGCTTGCAACTTATTGCTTACGCTTAAAAAAAATATACCTACTATCAACAATAAAGTATTTAAAAAAAGATGATTAACAAATAGACAATTTTAGGTGTTCATAAAGATTTTCAATATCCGTCGCATGTTACAATGTGTATGGGCGAGAGAATACCAGTACCATCTTATACAGTCTGCCCATCAGAAGTACTCCAAAGGACCACCAACTTCGAATGTAAGTATTCAATTCTCGTTTATCTAACAAATATGTGTGGTATTGAGTGGAGTCTTGTAAAGTAGGTGATCTAAACAAAATCATTAATATCATCATGAAGATAAAAATATTCCAGGTGGGTATTTCTTTTTCTTTTTTATTTTTACATTATGACAATACGAATAAGTTATAACAGTTCATTTGGGCATTAGTAATTCTAGACGGCCTCTGTGGTTCAGCGGTAGTACGCTTGTCTGTGACACCGGAGGTCCCGGGTTTGAATTCCGGCCAGGGCATGATGAGAAAATAACTTTTTCTGATTGGCTTGGGTCTTGGATGTTTGTTTATATAAGTATTTATTATAAAATATAGTATCGTTGAGTTAGTATACAAGTATAGTAACACAAGTTTCGAACTTCGAGGCTAACTCAATCAGTGTAATTTGTCGCGTATATATTTATTTATTAGTAATCATAACAATAATTTCATGCTAAGTGCAAAGGAAAACCAAACAAAACGTAAAGCATGGCATATCTCCAGCATCAAAATTATCGACAGATTTTTTTGAAAAAGGAACAAATTTCTAGATTGCGAGTCTATCACAAACAGCACTCTGACTGCGGACCTGGAAATCCGCGGGAACATTTCCAGCCAGTTCACCATGGAGCACCCAGACGAGTACGCCATTTTGGACGCGTGGTGTCCCCACACCTGCCACTCCCAGACTTACATGACCAAGTGCACGACTTGCGCTCACCAGAAGACTTTGCCGTGGTCTTTTAGAGAAAATCAAGATGGATTCAGTGATGAAACTACAAAAGATTCTGGTAAGTTTGTACGTTGATACATTGACGACTTTTTACAAGTGGAAAGATGTAGTATCAAAGAGACGTGATTTTATATATATATGTTGATGAAATGAACTTATGAGATTGAAGTTAGAGTCTTGTGAAGATAGACGGAAAATTTCTGTTGAATAGAATAGAATAGACTAGATTTATTTTCAAAATTGGATACAAGGTATCACTTATTGACGTCACATAACTTAAATCTAATTATAACTACTACCGCTTTCAAATCGCATGTGTAGAAGAAGCGGCGGAACAAACTACACTGCAGCATTTTCATCGGACGTCAATATACAAATATAGATCTCTAAAATGTAAATTGTGGACGAACGCACATTGTCTACATTAAAAAACATGAATGAATGTAAAACTAAGTAAGTTGTTAATAGTATTCCACAATACCTTCATTAGAACTAAACACTAAGAAAAAATGGTAGCAACGGCTTTAAAAGTCATATTTATATTTTTGTAAACAGTTATTTTTATTTTAGGACAATCCAATAATACAAACAATTTACGATGTAACTTTATGAACGACAAACAAGCATGTGAAAGTGGACAAGGCAGGCCTACTGGAAAGTTGCCACCAAGTAAAAAATACAATTGTGAGTATTTATTCAATTCACATCACTCTTTTCCTCTTCATATAAATTTAACCTGAACTAAGTGATTTTTTTTTGTTCAACTTTTAATGATTAACATTCATACCTAGTAGAAATTAATAATGTATTTATAGATAAACAATAAGGAATATACAAGAAAAAACGCAGCCGCAATAAAAAAAAAATAGATATTATTACAATTCCAGACTTATCGCTAAAAACTGACTTAAGAAGTGTTTTTTGCAATGATCCTTTAGATGATAGTAACGGATCATATGATTGTGCCACAAAAGATGATACTCGTAATAATATTATTATTGCCGTGTGGTTCCCGGCACCATTAGAAAAAAGAAAATACCACTCCATTTCTTTCCCATGGATGTCACAAAAGGCGACTAAGAGATAGGCTTGTAAACTTGGGCTTCTTTTAGGCGACAGTCTAGCAACCTGTTACTATTTGAATCTCAATTCTATCATCAAGCCAAACAGCTGAACGTGGCCTATCAGTCTTTTTAAGACTGTTAACTCTGTCTACCCGTCAAGGGATATAGACTTAATTAAATACATACATACATACATACATATAATCACGTCTATATCCCTTGCGGGGTAGACAGAGCCAACAGTCCTGAGCGGACTGATAGGCCACGTTCAGCTATTTGGCTTTAAGATAGAATTGAGATTCGAATAGTGACAAGTTGCTAGCATATCGCCTAAAAAAAGAATCTCAAGTTTGTAAGCCTATCCCTTAGTCACCTTTTACGACACCCATGGGAAAGAGATGGAGTGGTCCTATTCTTTTTTGTATTGGTGCCGGGAACCACACGGCACTTAATTAAATGTATGTAAATAATATTATAGTTGATTGTTACAGTGAGCCGGCAGATCAGGAGTCTCCGAGAGCGGTGGTCACGTTCTAAACACTCGCACCAGCGCCGCTGGATCCACGTGTGGAAGATGAAGGCCAAGTGGCACTCCTGGGCAAGATCGCCATTCAAGTTTAGGAAGTGTAAGTTCCTCACAGCCTTTTAAGTGTTTTATGCTTCTTTACCTTACCTTTACCTTGTGCCGTGTGGTTCCCGGCACCAATACAAAATATAATAGGACCACTCCATCTCTTTCCCATGGATGTCGTAAAAGGCGACTAAGGGATAGGCTTACAAACTTGGAATTCTTTTTTATTCTGTCAATATTTGAATCTCAATTCTATCTTAAAGCTGAACGTGGCCTGTCAGTCTTTGCAAGACTGATGGCTCTGTTTACCCCGCAAGGGATATGGACGTGAATATATGTATGAATTTACCTTACCTTTAAACCTTGATTTCCTCGTTCGGACACGCTATAATTATGCCAAGCTATATCTATTTTCTTCGTCAGATAAAAATGGTTGAATGGGCTGTGTTACAAAATATTTTCACACATACAACATGAGTTCAGATGTCGATTGCAGTAGTTATCAAACAAATTAATAGTTAATTAAACTATTGAGAGTATTTATAAAATAAAAGCAGAAAAACAGCCTGTAAATTACCTGAGTAATGATAATTTTAACCAATCAAATAGTAAGTAAATAATTATAACTTCTAATTTTTGCAGTCCGAATGATTCACAATCTGCAACGGTCCGTTCTCTGGGAAGATGTCGACGTGCAAACAAACGTTGTCGTGTTTCGGGAAATTGGTAAGTTTATTTAATTTCGTAATGAGTATTTATTAATACCCCACTCCTTAGCTGTCCCGACAAACGTTGTGTTGACAAATCTTGTGGTCAAGCCGTTTCGGAGGAGTACGGGAACGTACATTGTGACACGAGAATTTTATATATGAGATTTATAAAACTAGTCTCTTTGTTGAAGACATGGTGAGCAAAAGTTAATTTTAATCTTACTTATAATTATGTAATCTTTTTTGAACAAAACAACCTCGCAACTCGTACCAATATTCTTTATTTTTCATAATTAAATCTAGCAGACTTTTCGAACTAGATTTTCTGTTGTTAGTGACAGAAGTGTGGTTGAAAATACACAGCTAACGACAACCAAATCCATAAATAAGCGTAGAATTCCAACATCGACCAAAAAGTTGTAAGAATACATCACTCGAAACGACCAAACGCTTTCCGAACCGTGACTTATGTTGTTTTTTTCTTTTTTGATACTTTTTCTAAACAACTACAGCATTAGTCACCCAGTTTTAATCAGAGAAAGACCATTAGTGGTAATAAATGACCGTTTTGGATTTTCTAGATATACGACGGACGAGATTCGTTGCATACCGCTTTTGTTTCCATTGAATGTTATTTATAGAATTGACATACTTAATTGTCATGTTACAATGTAAGCAACAGTCTTTTCAAGACTGTTGGCTCTGTCTACCCCGCAAGGGACATAGACGTGACCATATGTATGTATGTAATATATATTGTAATATATATTATATGAATGTGGATGAAGCGAAGGAAGTATGCAGAGATCGTGGCAAGTGGAAAGAGGTAGTCTCTGCCTACCCCTCCAGGAAAGAGGCGTGATTTTATGTTTATACCTATTTATGTATGTATTATAATCATAAATATCTTTGAATCTCTCACCATCTGTGTGTTTCGTAAGTTAAAAAATGTACAGAAGTGAACTAGCTCTTACTTATTTATTTCTAGCGATTTACGAGATTTGACTTCTTTAAATGACTGAGCAGCATTTGCATTGTAACTAACAAATTAATATAAGGAAACAAAATTCATACATATTCACGTACTTTTATTTTCATCATAAAAACTTATTTTCTAAATTTCTTCTCCTATACTTTTGTTTGTTGTTATTTTATTTCAGTGAAAGAGTATTTATGTGGTTAAATCATACTTATAAGGTGCCTTACCATAATGTCATGTTTGTCTCTTCTATTTGCCGTAACAATACGCAATAAATTTTAGAATTGAGACAATTAATTTAGTTTAATTTTTAATAACTTCAAAACAAATTAGGAATGTGAAAAAAAAATCGATTATGGAAAAAATCGATTAAAAATCGATTTTATAAAAGTAAAAATCGATTTTTATATGTGATTTTTTTTAAATTAATAATCGATTAAAAATCGATTTTTATAATCATACAATAAATGCACTCCGACATTACGTTTTTGTCTTCTGGCTTGGAGCCCGGAACGCGAACTGCCAAAGAATACTATCATAGCTCCATAATATTACATTAACGCCATCTGTGCATTCTTTCTGTGCTCTTAAAACAGTTTAGATGATTAATTTAATCAAACGTTCTCTAGTTGGAATTAGTCGATGAACAGTATTTTACCGACATTCGGTTGATATTTTATTCATTATTTGTTGCTGAAACTTCATTTTTCAAACTTGATTGTTAAAAACTTTAATTTGTGTTGATTATATAAGAACTTACTGTTTCTGTTGTTTATTTTTAATGAATCAATCTATTGATATAATGTATATGGCGTTTATTTTGACATAAATTGAAAAATTAGGAAAAAATCTATCAATATAATAAAATCGATTATTTTCTTAAGAAAAATCGATTATTTGTTAATCGATTTTTCATACTTAAAAAATAAATCGATTATATAAAAATCGATTTTTTAACTGCAATGTCACATCCCTAAAACAAATATTTCCATACATCACAATCACGTTTATAAATATACCTTGTAAGATAGACAGAGCCGGCAGTTTACACAAATTGCTAAACAATATATAAACATTATAAAAACAACTATAGCGCGTTTTAATATGGCAGCACGCCATCTAGTGTAAAAAAAATGGAAAACTAATCGGACAAGATTTAAAAATCATTTATTTTTTTAGGTACAGGAATGGCTCTGTGGCAACTTAAGTCGGCTAGTATTACAACGTCAGCTAACTTCGGATTTCTCAAGGATTCTTTGCATCTGAAAGATTCTGTTGATCTGAAAGACTCAGTGGTTCAAGGTAATGATAAGTTAAATTCCAATCTTGGAGTAATAGTTGGTAAAACACTTTAATGAAATAATCTAGCAAATCTTATTTATTCGACTCATTGACTTTAACTTTATCTGACATCTAATATGTTGACCCCATATTTAGTGAACGAAGTACTGAGCATCGCTAACGTCAACCACACTCGCGTCAAAATAATGATTTAATAAATTAATAAATTACTTTACAAAAGACAAGAGTACGTTGTAATAAACAATATTTATTATCGAAGAAGTAGCGTACATTTAGTCATATAATAGATAGCTATTTCTCCATATGTTTGATCATAAAATCGGTTCTTTACCGGATTCTTATCAGCGAACCATTTATATAAAGAAGTGTCCATTTCAGAATTATAAGTAGGCCTTTAACCGATTGAACAGGATCATTTATGATGGATGGACATCAAAACATTTCATAAAATGTTCACGTTTAGTGTAATACTATTTTAGATGCCATTTAACTCGTATCTTCTTCCTCATTCAATTACCTCGACGAAAAATGTCCTTCTACTGTAAATAGTTTACCATTAATAGAAATTCTTGTAAGTTATTTAGGTCAGGCGTGGTAAGGGTGATATTACACAACTGCTCGGTTAAAAGAGTTTCTAAGCTTTATTTATATTTTTGTAGGGTTTATATGAAAATAGACAATACAGTTTTAGCGTTCTGTTATCAAAAAGGACGTTACTTCGAAGATGGCCTAATAGAGGCCTTTCTTTTTTAATTAACATTAAATGTTTTTAATTAACTTTTAATATTTTATTATTTAACTTTAAATGTTTTTTTATTAACTTTAAATGTTTTTCTATTAACGTTGAATGTTTTTTTTTCCTATTACCAATACTCATAACTTTTTAAATAGTCAACTAAAAATTTGTTTCAGAAAAAACTAGATCTTCGTTTAGATTGAGGCTGCCGTTCAAACACATTAATGTTGGTCCTTCGAGATTCCCATTCAATCACAGTTCCAGTAAGTGTTACTAAGCATAGCAAAAATGTGGAGTAGCCAAGCTCAGTAAGACATTTATTTGATTATGTATAACTTATATATGGAACAAGCTGTGCCCGCGACTTCGTCCGCGTGCAATAGTTATTTTGAGCATCATTAAAGCCCTCAAGGAGGAATAATTTTCCCTGTTTATTTTTTTCACATTTTCCATTATTTCTTCGCTCCTAATAGTTGCAGCGTGATAATAAATAGCCTTAAGCCTTTCTCGAGAAATGGTCTATTAAACACAAAAATAATTTTTCAATTCGAACCAGTAGTTCCCGAGATAAGCGCGTTCAAACAAATAGACAAACAAACAAATTCTTCAGCTTTATAATATTAGTATAGATGTGATGCGCCTTGATCGTTATATGGGAGGTGGCCAACCGTGTGTACAAACAGCTCAGCAGATACCTGGGCCACATCACCTAAACCTATCACCATTCTTTTACCGTCAAATAATTGATATTGAAGGTTCGATCGCTCTGGGCATTGATGAACAAATGACATTTGTTTACAGACTTGAGGTCTTTACCGCATAAGAAGGCGACACAAACTTCGAGCAAATCTTCAGAGCCCTGCAAAAACTTCTTTCAACAAACGCAAACTACATTCAATTGCTATATACACAGTGAAAATGGTACGTAATGCTTAGACGTTTTAAATTAAAATGTTTTACTACATTAGTCGTTACGTCGGTGGTCGAATTGGTAAAATGCCGGGTTTAAATGCGTGATGCGCATAAAGGTACACAGGTTCGAATCCCAACTCGAACATGTTCATCAACCAATGACTGAATTTTAAAACCAACCAATGCTCTTACGGTGAGGGAAAACATCGTGAAGAAACCTACACATTCAGGCAACTGGATGTGTAAACATTTATCAATCCAATAAGAGTAAGGTTGCGAAGGTCAACTGGAGTCGCTTCGTGTAAAAACCTGATTCACTAATCAAGGATCCATTTTCAAAGGCATACCCTAGGCTTCTTAAAGCCAGGAAGAAAAAGATTTTATTACATTATTATTATTTTATTCTAAGGACTTTAATGTCAGCTTTATCTGTTTTTGACATCTTTTTTTTTTAATAAGAATATTTTTTTCCAGATAATTCAGTGAACCAATCTTTAAGCCCTATTGTGTTTGAAAAGAATATTATGGATAGTAGCATAGCCACAGGTAACATATTTTGAAAAGTAAACTTAACATTATTTGAAAAGATATTCCAGATTCCTGATTTTCATACGTTCATACCACTTGTATCAATAGTCTAGAAAATAATGAAACGCCATGTTTACGCTGTAAGGCTTAATAAAGGAATAGAGGCGATGCGCTAGCAACTGTCACAATTTGAATCTCAATTCTATCATTAAGCCAAACAACTGACCGCGGCCTATCAGTCTTTTCGAGACTGTTGGCTCTGTCTACCTCGCAAGGGATATACACGTGGTTATATGAATGTATGTATGTATATATGACTTTTGTACAGCAAGAGTGTACAATTAGCACAAACTATATTTATCTTCGCTACTAGACCAGCTACTAGGGAGCAATTCTGATGTAAACTGATTTTCATAATCCGTTTTCTTTCCGGTTTCCTTCACTTTGGAATGGAACCACTCCATATACTTTCCCATGGACGTCGTAAAAGACGACTAAGGGATAGGCTTATAAACTTGGTATTTCTCTTGTAGGCGATGGGTTAGCAACCTATCATTATTTGAATCTCAATTCCATTATATGAAGCCATACAACTGAACGTTATCTTTCAATCTTTTCTAGACTTGGCTTGTCATCATTCTTAAGCTAGGGAAAAAGTTATCTCTTAAAAATAAATTTCAGAATCCACAAATGCAACAGTGGCAGGAAAAGTGTCAATAAGTGAAGTGTGCGTACAGTCCGATTCTCCAAAACTTGCAAAGAATGTTCGAGAAACATCTACAATGCCTGGCGAAATTGGAAATTTGGGTGAGTAAAGAACACATACATATTTACATACAATGACGTATATATATATCGCTTGCGGGGTAGACAGAGCCAAACAGTCTTGAAAAGTCTGAAATGCCACGTTCCGCTATATGGCATAATAATTGAATTGAATCTCGAATAGTGACAGATTGCAAGCCCATAGATTATATATAGAGAGTTATAATTAGATTTAAGTGATGTGACGTTAATAAGTGAAACCTTGCATACAATTTTGAAAATAAAGCTATTCTATTCTGAACTTGAAGAAATATCTATAATTTTATGAAACATTTCAAAGAGTTACCTTATCGAGTCACCTGCAATTTCTACGACCAAGAATTCAAATATTGCATTGCATTCATGTTTTCCTGTTTGAAATTTTTCATCATTTTGCGAAACGAGGTCAAAATTGCGTTTGACGTTGGCCTAGCCGAAAATAAATAAGTGTGAAAACATACACGAAAAATGGCGGTTATTTCCGTTCCGTGCCGTGTGGCACTAAAACAAGAAAAAATAGGACCACTCCCATCTCTTTCCCATGGATCCCGTGAAAGGCGACTAAGGAATAGGCTTACAAGCTTGGGATTCTTCTTTTAGGCGCTGGGCTATATATGATTATATATGTATATATAATCATGTCTGTGAGCCGTCTGTGTCTGTGGGTAGCTCTATGTTAAAACCTGAGTAATCCAATTTAATATTATGGCCAAAAAGACGCACCTCGGGCTCATGTCTAAAGAAATTATGGAGGCTATAACCGCGATTAAAGCCAGTAGCCCCAGTAGCACGGCAAGCGCGACGCCGTTTTTATCGCGCGAAAACCTAAGCTGACACAAACTTTGTCATTTCTTCACAATCAGTAAATCATTTTTTTTATTTCAGATAAACTCCAAAAGCAGTCAATTGGTTTGCTGAAGAAAGAGAAAACAATAGAAAATGGTAAATATTTTTACTGTTCTAAATTTAATTTCTCTGTATGAAACACCGTATATAAGTCTGGCCGGTTATGTGTGAAAAAAGAAAAAAAGAAATCATGCATGTATTTCAAAAAGCTGTTTTAAGTCTTACAATACTGGCCATTCCCAAATTTTTATTGTTAAAACAAAAAATAATGGACATTGATTTCTACTCTTTTGGCGGGAACTCATTTTTTTATATTTTTTGTGTTGTTTTTGTCCATACCCTTTTTCCATTTATCCGGAATTCATGATTGACGATAAATATTTTAATGTTTTTAAATAGGTAGGTATTATAATTATCATTTATATTATGTGAGTTTGACTTTGTTGAAAATAAAAGTTCAATCAATCAGTCTTTATAATGTTATTAAAAATACAAGAATAACTTTTCTTTTATTTTATTTTTTTTTTACCAGAAACCCAAATGAGCCCAATCCCAACCCTATCCTCTTTCGGGACACAAGGAGACAAACTGTCACTCAAATCTTTAGGACTACAAAATGAAATTTTAAAGAAACCATTAAATTCTTGCGACACACAAAAACAGAATTCAACTCTGAAATCTACCGGGACTCAAGAGGAGAAATCTTTGCAATGCTCAGGGACACAACAGAAAATGTCTATAAAATCGTTTGGTACACAAGATCAGAAGATGTCGGTGAAATCATTTGGAGTTCAGGAACCGCAAACCATCAATAATTGTGGCAGTGTTACTGGTAAGTATCAGTGTTTGTTGCTAATGTCTATAGTAGATTAATAGGATAATCAGGAGCTCATATGAGAGTAGGTCCGTGTAATTAAATGAAAAATTAACTTAAAATTGGTTTCTCGGTCTTGGAAAAACAAGGCTTGGCTCTGCCTTATATGATCAGGTCAAGATAAAAAATGATCTGTTTCAGATTTATGAGTCTTGGATAAATATATCTTTGATACGTGCATACATATAATCACGTCTTTAACCCTTAAGGGGTAAACAAAGCCAACAGTCACGCAAAGACAGAAAGGCCAAATAAAGCTGTACGGCTAAACGATGGAATTGAGATATAAATAGTGACAGGTTGCTAGCACATCACCAAATCTTTAAGATATGTTTTTTTAAAACATAGCTTCATATAATTTACTAGCTGTACCCGCGACTTCGTCCGCGTGGAATAGTTAATTTGGGCATCATTGAAGCCCTCAAGGATGAATAATTTTTCTTTTTTTTTCACATTTTCCTTTAGGTATTTCTTTGCTCCTTATAGTTGCAGCGTATTGTTATATAGCCTAAAGCCTTCCTCGATAAATGGTTTATTCAACGCAAAAAGAATTTGTTAATTCGAACCAGTAGTTCCTGAGATTAGCGCGTTCAAACAAACAAACTCTTCAGCTTTATAATATTAGTATAGATTATCGCTTGACAACTTTATTCAGGAGTAGGTACCTAGATTTACGGTTCGTCTAAACTTAACACTAAACTCTCAAATAAATAATCTTCTAATCCGTGAATTTCAATCTTAAAATGGCAAACTGAACATTTTTCAGTAAATTGTTTGGTTTCAAATGACAGATGACCAACCCTGTTTGATGGATCATGCATTCGTTAAGTGCAGGTTTCACGCGTTCAGCTTTTTCTCAAATTGAATCATACATCATTCCACTATCAGTGAAGATTTTCTTTTAGAATCTCTTCCATTTTGCGTTAATGATTCTATTTTTAAATTAGACATGCAATTACAACTTCGGAAAACACGTGTATTTTGCATAGGTACATACATAAATCACAAAGGGGTAGGCAGAGAGATACCACATCTTTCTACTTTTTCGGCTACTCTTGATTTGACCTTTTGCTAGAACGTATTGGATTCCTTTAATATTTCGATATAATAATCACCCTCCCAGCGTTATTCAATATTATGTCCCAAAATTTCGATAACATCTGTTTATTATTATTACTAATTATCTATTTCATAATTAAAATAACACTTACTATTATTGTCTTTGTCGCTTGAAAACAATTACTAGTTCAAATATAAACAAGATCAAGTGTAGACTTAAATCGAAAGCTGAGTCTGTAAGATAAATATTGGGACACCAAATGTTCACTAAGTGCTGCCAATGCTATAAGCTAAAATTGTATTTTATTTATTTATTTATGTACGAAAAACATAAAGGAGGATTAATACAGAAATTGTAGTATAATGGTGCTACTTATTTCAAAAGAAATATTATTGAATTGTAATTGGTAATCCGAATAAGGGACAAAATTTAAAAAACCAGTTTGATTCGTTCACCTGGAAATAATCTCGAAAAATAATCTCTTAGTTGCACTCTTATAGATCACAATGGTATATAGATAGATAAACTCTTTATGGCACTATAAGAAAAGAAAAACAGAACAGAAAACAGATAGACAGGTTGCTAGCCCATCGCCTGAAAGAAGAATCCCAAGCTAATAAGGCTATCCTTTTGTCGCCTTTTACGACACCCATGGGAAAGAAATGGAAGGTCCTATTCTTTTTTTCATTGGTGCTGGGAACCACACGGTACCTACTTGACTCAAAAAACGAACTCATTCTAATATACTCATAGGTTAGAATCCTACCGAGGCAAATTAACTAATGATCGTTTTCCAAGAACATTCATTCCTATCCGATTCGTACATTTATTCCTAGACCTTTTTGTTATCGTTACCAGCCCAGTACGGTAGTTTTAAAATCTAATCGTCCAAAATGGATTTCATATAATTGGTAATGAAGAACTAAAATGTGTGTGACGTTTAAGTTAAAAATATTATTAGTAATGGTGTTATTGATATTTATACTTAGCAATTTAGCCTAAGCTGAGCCTTTACCGCCCACGTCTGCATTTCCCTTTATCGCCCATGGTACCAGTGAGAGTCCATGGAAGATACCACGGAAATGATTTTACCCGTAGTTGCTGTAAAAAAAAAGGTAAAAGTAAACGTAGTTTGGTAAAAGCCAACTAGTCTAAAAAGTAGGGATATTCTCTCGTATATAAATCATTCAAGTACCCGAAACCGCCGAGCTTGCATGAAGAGAGTTATGAATGTGGATGAAGCGAAGGAAGTATGCAGAGATCGTGGCAAGTGGAAAGCGGTAGTCTCTGCCTACCCCACCGGGAAAGAGGCGTGATTTTATGTATGTATGTATGTATAAATCATACACATACATACATACATACCATCACGCTTGTTTCCCATTGGGGTAGGCAGAGCCTATGGAATTCCACTTGCTACGACCCTTACAGACCTCTCCCGCTTCCTCTACACTCATTACACTTTTCTATTTTATATAAATCATACTTTATCTAGGTATATATTTAAATATATACTTACAGGTACTAGAACACAAACAGTATCACATTTTACGATACTTGTGGAGCGGTCGCAGGAATTCAAACAGGAATCATGTGCGATACTTGCATACGATATTGGTAAGTTGAAAAAATATGTGCCTTGTTTTCCCCGGCACCAATAGAAAAAAGAATAGGACCGCTCCATCTTTTTATGGATGTCTGAAAAGGCGACTAAGGGATAGGCTTATAAACTTGGGATTCTTCTTGTAGGCGATGAGATAGCAACCTGCCACTATTTGAATCTTAAATCTATCACTTAGCCAAACAGCTGAACGTGGCCAATCATTCTTTTCACTGATGGCTCTGTCCACCCCGCAAGGGATAAAGACGTATGTTTGTAAAAAATATATTCAATACTGATCTGCGGCGCTAGCAAGGCAAGCGTGACTCCGTTTATTCACGCGATAAACTATCGCTGAGTGGTTACCGACACTTTAAAATAGAACCACTCCATTTCTTTTCCATGGATGTCGTAAAAGGCGACTAAGGGATAGGCTTATAAACTTGGGATTCTTCTTGTAGGCGATGAGCTTGCAATTTGTCATTATTTGAATCTCAATTCCATCATAAAGCCACTGAACTGAACGTGGCTTTTCAGTGTTTTCAAAACGGTTGGTTCTGTCTACTCCGCAAGGGATATAGACGTGATTACATATATGTATGTATTTTGGCTCAATCTACACCATAAGCAATAAAAACACGATATGTGTACGTATTTCGAATGCATGTACGAGTATATATGTAATAGGTAAAATTTAAACGTTCTTGACATCTTTAGATTCTAGACAACAGACATTTAACAAGCAACATATAAAAACGTATTTGGTGGAACAGTCAGATGACAACAAGAAAGATGGCAAAGCTATAAGGGAAAATGACTACAACTTGGCTTTAAATAATATTGGTAAGAGTTTTAATTCTGATAATAAAATTAAAATTAAATTTTAGTTTGTCATCATTATTTTGATTATTAATTTACGTTTTAATCGCGTTAGTTATAATCACACATACAGCGAACAAACTTTATAATAAAAGAACATTAAAATGTTTTATTTATCACTCACGATATTTTTCTTCCCCCTAGGAGAATCGGTTAGTATTAAAACTAATGTACGCGTGTATCATCAATCATGTTTCTATCTATTTATAAAAAGCATAGCGTAGACTTAGTTCTATTCTTTGATCATAAAATGTAGTTATGTCTTTATGAATAATTAAGGGTAAGTGTTTTAATTCTTAGTAGGTACACTTGGTATTAATTCATTGTCTATGACCGTATACATAATTTCGTACCTATTATTATTCTTTACTTAAAACTTATTATGTCATAAAGCTACAATAAGCGAACTTTATACGTAAAGCTTTCTTTACCAGTCAGACTTTCAAAAGTGGAGTCCGGAAAAAAATCTGGTTTCAAATTAAGATTTAAAAAAATGGGAAACTGTGTCTCTATCACGGCTATATTCACCAACCGATTTTAATGAAATTTAGATTATGGGTAGTTGAGTACCTCAGCCTCCTCAGCAGGGCACGCGCGAGGCCTTTTTTATCGCGCATAAAAATATCGCTGTTTCGCTTTTAACGTCTCATGTAACAGCTAGTAGATTTTACTATAGTTTTATATAAATATAGACATACATACATTCATAAAATCACGCCTCTTTTCCGGAGGGGTAGGCAGAGACTACCTCTTTACACTTGCCGCGATCTCTGCATACTTCCTTCGGTTCATCCACATTCATTACTCTCTTCATGCAAGCTCGGCGGTTTCGCGTGCTTTTGACCTGACCCTTTACCAGGACGTCCTTAATTTGATCAAAATACGTTCTTGACTTAAATAAATATTTGTATTTGAACCTGCCACTTTCAAATGTATCACTAATTTTTAGGTGAGGAACTGGCAACTTATGAAATAGATCAACCACAAGATGCTTCTAAAACTAGAGTTCATACCGAACAGTCTTGTGTAAAAGTGTCTGCTAATGATATAGGTAAGTAACATAATAATACTCTTAGAATAATATCGGTATTTTTCTTATTTATAAATAAAAGTTACTGCTCGGACTAGCTAGATATTATAATAAAATGTTTCCCCAGCCGATTGTGGTAATTTTATTAAAAATCCATACCACTTAAAACCCGTAACAATTAACGCTTAGATTAGCTATAATATTCTTCTTAAAGTATGTACTTAAAGAATGCCGTGTGGTTGCCGGCACCAATACACAAAAGAATAGGACCACTCCATCTCTTTCCCATGGATGTCGTAAAAGGCGACTAAGGGATAGGCTTGCAAACTTGGGATTCTTTTTCAGGCGATGGGCTAGCAACCTGTCACTATTTGAATCTCAATTCTATCATTAAGCCAAATAGCTGAACGTGGCCATTCAGTCTTTTCAAGACTGTTGGCTCTGTCTACCCCGCAAGGGATATAGACGTGACCATTTGTATGTATGTACTTAATAAATCAAGTCTGAGGCTAAGATGAAGAGATGTTTAGGAGGAATTGAAAAAAAATATATGTGTAGATATATGTTTGAAACATTAGCTACAGTTAAAAACATTAGTACAAATTGTAAAAGAGTTATGGAAGAAATATTGAAATAAAAGATTTATATTGTAGATTATTACTACAAGCTATAATTTTTCTTTAATTTTATTGTCACATGTACCGTAATCTATTTTCATAAAAAATTGGCACTATGTACTAGTTTTTGTTTGTTATTTCTTGTGTTAATTGTAACATTAAAGTCGGCATGTATTTATACCTAAGTATTCAATACAGGTATTCAACCAGAGCCATTGTCACATTATTCAATACCAATAGCTGAGTCGCAGGAAGCGCAGATAAACTCTACAGCGTACGAAAATTGTGAGTTTTAATAATTTACTTATTAAATACTCTCTTAATAGTTTGTATCTAAATACATACATATATATAGTCACGTCTTTATCCCTTGCGGGGTAGACAGAGCCAACAGTCTTGAAAAGACTGATAGGCCACGTTCAGCTTTATGGCTTGACGATAGAATTGAGATTCAAATAGCGACAGGTTGCTAGCCCATCGCCTAAAAGAAGAATCCCATGTTTATAAGCCTATACCTTAGTCGCCTTTTACGACATCCATGAGAAAGAGATGGAGTGTTCCTATTCTTTATTTTTATTGGTGCCGGGAACCACACGGCCAATTTTGTTTAGTTTGTATCTTTCAGCACTTTTACGTCTTCGAAGGTTTCATCCTCCTGACGCAAGACTCGGTTGTATCCTCTCCTCTCTAAAGAGAACGCTGAGATTTCAAGTTTCTCGAAACATGCGCACGCGCGACGCTGTTTTTATCGCGCGAAAAACTATCGCAATTTCGCTTCTTATTATGACGTGAAACGGGACAGTGCCGCGTCGGTACCAATAAAATGCAGAAAAGGACCATTCCAACTTTTTCCCCATGGATGTCGTAAAAGGCAACTAAGGGATATTTTTAGGAGAAGAGCTAGCATCATCTAACTATTTGGTACTCTATTCTGTCATCAAACCAAATAACTGAACCTGAATTTGGAACTTGTTATTCCTAATTTTTGTATCATTTGCAGACATCCCAGCAACTGACTCGCACATTTCAAAAGATTACGAAGAACTAGAGCCAGTGAAAGAAAGTGAAAAATCAAATGTACATACCGATCAGTCTTGTTCTAGACTACCTGGATATGATATAGGTATGTCCCAGTTTTTGTCTGCTAAGTCTACTGGATTCATCTGAAATCTGAACAGATTTCAATGAATCCAGATTTGATCACAAAAATTAGATACATACATATGGTCAAGTCTATATCCCTTGCGGGGTAGACAAAGCCAACATTCTTGAAAAGTCTGAATGGCCACGTTCAGCTATGTGGCTTAATGATAGAATTGTCGCCACTGATTGAAGCGTTTAGTTAGACTGTTTGGTATTTCAACACCAAAAGGGTGAATTTCCGGCTGCGTGTCGTAGTCCGATTTTAAAGTTGTCAGTTGCCAAAAGAATAACAAATATAGGTACAAGAACTTTGTGTTTCTAACATTGTGATTAATATTAAGTTCATATTAATATATTCCTGTAAGTCCTTTTATTACAGAAGTACAAGCATGTGAAACTCATTCAATTGCCATTACAAATTTATTGCCACGTGCCCAAAATTCTCAAAATAAATCGCCACCGCGAGAATCAAAGAAGACACTAATTGAGAAGAAGCAGTCTTCTAACAAGAAGTATACCAAAAATGCTGGTAAGTTATATATTTATGGGCTGACGCGAAGAAGACCACGTGGTACAAATTAGTTGTCAGAACAAAAAAGAGGAAGAGGCCGCCCGCCATCGACCTGCCTCCACGCAAGACTGTTGGCTCTGTCTACCCCGCAAGGGCTATAGACGTGATTGTGTGTATGTGTATCTCGAGAGAGCTCAGTTTTCAGTATCGATAACCTAAACCGACCGTGCGTCTTGGCGCAGAAAAGTTTCAAGACCCGACCCCAAATAATTCCTATTATTCCCCAGGGATGGAAGAAGAAGGTTGTAATAGCTAGTGTAAATGTCAACTTTGATGATAAATTCAGCTGTATGGCTTAGTAATGTAATTGAGATTCAAATAACGACAGGTTTATATATACGTAGCTCAACGCCTGAAAAAGAATTTCAAGTTTTTTGCCTACCCCTTAGTCGCATTTTACTACATCCATAAGCTACGCAGCGATTCTATTATACCTTAGAACGGCAACTTGGTTAATTTGTGTGGTGAATTGCAGATGCTGAACCACATAAAATTCATTCGTCAAAAACGTACGTATTAAAGCAACCTGGAGAGTCTCAGAAAAGATATGTCGAAATTGGCCAGTCTTGTTGCAGAGTACCCGGTTATGATATTGGTGAGTAGGTACATATATATAATACGAATTCATAATATCCTGCCTAATATTATGAAACAATGTAATAATTACTTGTTCGAAATGAAATGTATTTAGTTGTTTTGGTGAAAATTCATTTTATAACGTTAAAGAATTTTTAGATTATAATTACAATCAGACATTTACAATCAAAATTAATCTATACTAATATTATAAAGCTGAAGAGTTTGTTTGTTTATTTGAGCGCGCTTATCTCAGGAACTACTGGTTCAAATTGAAAAATTCTTTTCGTGTTGAATAGACCATTTATCGAGTAAGGCTTTAGGCTGTAACATAGCTATAACATAACGCTGCAACTATTAGAAAAAAAGGGGAAAATTATTCATCCTTGAGGGCTTCAATAATGCCCAAAATAACTATTACACACGGACGAAGTCGCGGGCACAGCTAGTTATTATATAATAAACAGTTGCAATGTAATTTTCAAGAGCTGCGCGAGTAATGCGTGTCGGGGCACAGATCACAAATCCTACCCCGGCCGTGTACAAATCATTTTATCGACTTATGTTCTTCATACACACATTCAGACAACTCAATGTGTTACATATGTACATACAAATGGTCAAGTCTATATCCCTTGCGGGGTAGACAGAGCCAATAGTCTTGAAAAGACTGACAGGTCACGTTCAGCTTTTTGGCTCGATGATAGAATTGAGATTCAAATAGCCACAGGTTACTAACCCATCGCCTAAAAGAAGAATCTCAAGTTTGTAAGCCTATCCCTTAGTCGCCTTTTACGACATCCATGGGAAAGAAATGGAGTGGTCTTTTTTTTATTGGTGCCGGGAACCACACGGTGTTACCATGATCCAATATGAGTAAGGTTCCCCTGCAAGATTGCGGAGGTTAAATGTGAGTCGCTTCATGTGACATCCTGAGTCATCCAATCCAGGACCATAATAGTAAAGGCGCACCCTGGGCTCCTCTCCGGAAAGGTGATGAAGATGAGTGATAACCGGGACTAACGCTAGGAGAATGAAGAAATTGCATTGTAATTTTCCTTTGTGAAAACAATTTTAAATATCATCGTCATTTTTGAGACTGGAGGACGTTTCACTTTAATTAACTTATTTTCTAGATACATACAAATATACATATCATCACGTCTATATCCCTTGCCGGGTAGACATAGCTATCAGTCCTGAAAAGACTGAAAGGCCCACGTTCAGCTGTAATGGTTTAACAATGTAATCGAGATTCAAATATTCCTTTTACGAAATCCATGGATAAGATATATCCTATTGTTTACTGCCGGGAACCACACGGAACTGCTCATTTTCTAATCTATACTAATATTATAAAGCTGAAGAGTTTGTTTTGTTTGTTTGTTTGTTTGTTTGTTTAAACGCGCTAATCTCAGAAACTTCTGAACCGATTTGAATAATTCTTTCACTGTTAGATAGTCTATTTATCGAGGAAGGCTATAGGCTACATTTTATCCCGGATTTCCTACGGGAAACGTCAACAATGCAGGTGAAAGTTGAATGAGCTTTCCACGCGAACGCTGCGCAAAGCAACAAAGATATAGTAAAACAATGTACTAAAGATGTGAAGTACTCATTTTTTGCCACAAAAAAGTCCGCGAGAGCATATATCTATCTCTTAAGGTTTACTTACAATAACCACTTTTATGTTCATTTTTTAAGATTATTTTTTCATTATAAACATAAGTTATTTTGAAACCAATTTTTTTTAATTCAGTATTAATCCTTATCCAAACAAAAATGTTTATTACTTTCGGCTTTTCATGTAGACTAAAATTGCCATTTACAGTATATAAATCAGACGAATAGGTTTTGAGATATAGCCGAGGAGGATGTTTGCAAAAATAAATATACATACATACATACATACATATGATCACGTCTATATCCCTTGCGGGGTAGACAGAGCCAACAGTCTTGAAAAGACTGAATGGCCACGTTCAGCTATTTGGCTTAATGATAGAACCGAGATTCAAATAGTGACAGGTTGCTAGCCCATCGCCTAAAAGAGGAATCCTAAGTTTATAAGCCTATCCCTTAGTCGCTTTTTACGACATCCATGGGAAAGAGATGGAGTGGTCCTATTCTTTTTTGTAATAGTGCCGGGAACCACACGGCAAAAATAAATATGATGCCCAAAATAACTATTCCACGCGGACGAAGTCGCGGGCACAGCTAGTTATACATAAAAACACGCCTCTTTCCCGGAGGGGTAGGCAGAGACTACCTCTTTCCACTTGCCGCGATCTCTGCATACTTCCTTCGCTTTATCCACATTCATATCTCTCTTCATGCAAGCTCGGCGGTTTCGGGTATTCTTGACCTGACCCTTTACCAGCACGTCCTTTCGACTTTCTAATTATAAGAAGAAGCATATTGTTTTGTATTTACAGAAATTCAAGTATGCGACATGCGATCAATAAAATCGAACTCATTAAAACATTCTCAAAATTACCAAACAAAGTCTTCAACAGACAAACATTCCGTTTCTAATAATACACGGGATGGTGACGCACATCCTGCCAAAGATAAGGGTATGTACTCATATATTATGACTTCTTATTGTCGTATCAAGATAGGTTTAGTGTTTTATACAGGTTGATTTTTAATTGATAAGGAAATTTACACAACATGTCTGAGCGATGAAACTGAGTAGGTAACAATGAAAAATAGTAGAAAAAAGATAATTTTTCATACAAATTGGTTGATCAGCTGATAGGCCTGAATATAGGAGGAAAATTGCTTTTTGCTATATGTAACAATGTTTAAAAGGAAAATGTGTGGCCCAGTTTCATTGTCAAAACATGCTGTGAAAATTTTCTTGACGAATAAAAATTCACTCTGTATATAACTAGGCTAATGTTATGGTGACAACAAAGGTGAAGGTATAAAGCAAGCATCTGACGGTAAAATCTTCTAAATAGATAGACAAAACTCTAAATATTTTTCGGAAAAGGCGACTACGGCTTAATAACTTCGGATTCTTGTAGACGATGGGCTAGCAACCTGTCACTACTTGAATTTTAATCACATTATTAAGCCATATAGCTGAACATGGCCTTTCAGTCGTTTCAAGGCTATAGATATAAAGGCAAGGAATATAGATGTGACTATACGTATGTATGTAAAATGGGAATTGCATCGCAGAAAGAAAGTTAATATTAATTATATTTTTAATCTATTATCTATACTTGTCAATGTTTGACCATTTATTTCAGAAATACAACCAAGTAGAACTCAATCCATAAAGTCGCAAACATCACAGCGTTCTCAAAAAATGTCACTGAAAGAATCCAAAATTGGTAATAGTTCTGTTAACATTGTTTCTATCAAGCCATAAATAAAATAAATATATACAAGACAAATCGCAGATACTAACTCAACGATACTATATATCACAATAAATACTTATATTGATAAACATCCAAGACCCAGGCCAATCAGAAAAAAATTGTTTATCATGACCTAGTTTGGATTCGAACCCGGGACCAAACAGTGCCACAGACAAGCGCACAGCCGCTGCGCCACAGAGGCCTTCGTAACATACCCGACTCTTGCGAAATGTATTCAGCGAGGTAATTTACAATCGTCGTAAGGCTCAAGTCTTATATTCTTTCTCTCTTAATTTCTTAAAATTTTGAGAATAACATATTAATTTTACTAAAGAAAATTGTTTTTTTTTTTAGAAAAAAAACCAAGCAAAACGCTATCCCAGAAGTCCCATTTTTCTCAACGCTCTCAAAGGTTGCCTTTACAAGAATCCCATAATACTATTGCTGAAGCCAGTGGTGACGATATTGGTAATTAATTTATTACGTCTTATTTATTCACGGGGTAGGCGGAGCCTGGCTCGTCCTCGTTTATTTTGTGGTCTAATAGTTTTGAAACAAAGGATACATTATAGGCCAATCAAAATGGACAGTTAAAGTCGGAAGTGCATTGAAAACATGCAAGGGTGATAGAAAAATAAATTGTTGATTGAAAGTTAGAACTGATTACAATGTTTATTTAACTGGATAATTTTTGAAGTAGAACCTTAATAAAATTGCTACGAAACAAGTGTAACATACATATGGTATTTAAAATCAAGTGTAATATATATACATACGGTATGTATGTATGTTACACTTGTTTGTATCCTATATGTAGTCTAGGCTCATACTTTCCATTTATATCTGTCCGGTACGGAGATAAACATACTATATTCGTTCGTTTATTCCTCTCTGTAAAAAGATATACCTATCTATGCACCGATTTTTTTACTGTTTCAAAGTCAAATGTATTTTACTTTTAAACAGTATTATTATAAAATGTATTACAGTAAAAAAGTTGTATAAAATGTAGTACATGTACAGTTATAAAATGTATTTTATTTTCAGTATTTTCAAGACTGTTGGCTGTGTCTACCCCACAAGGGATATAGACGTGATAATATGTAAAAGTAAAAATATTATATCTGTAACAGCCTTCCTAGTGATTGTTTCGCCAAAAAGTTTAGGTATCAAGAGCTTTTACTCTTGTAATCAAGAAATAATTCATTTACAGACAAACCTTCAATACAAATGCATTCGTCTGATACATATTTATTACCGCAATCGTTGAACTCTGAAAAAGTTCTAGTCGACACAGGTCATTCTTGTAACATTAAGTCTTCGCACGAAATGGGTAAGATTATTTTTAAATCATATTCCATTAAAAGTAGATATCGTTCAAGATTCCTCACCAGTGTTGCGTTGTCGTGCCGCTGCGGTCTACCCTGCGCCATCTTCGTAGTCCGGGAGCCGGCGCACGCTATAGTAGTCCAAAAGCGAAGGCCCGGGCTTCGCTTTTGGACTACTATAGCGTTTACCAAGTTGTGTAGCTCGCTATCCTATGTTGGCCACTTGCTGGATCCCGTGTCAATAGCTTAACCCACGTCCCCTTAAATATCTATACTAATATTATAAAGCTGAAGAGTTTTGAACGCGCTAATCTCAGGAACTACTGGTTCGAATTGAAGAATTATTTTTGCGTTGAATAGGCCATTTATCGAGGAAGGCTTTAGGTTATATAACATTACGCTGCAACTATAAGGAGCAAATAAATAATGAAATATGTGAAAAAAACGGGGAAAATTATTCATCCTTGAGAGCTTCAATGATGTCCAAAATAACTATTCCACGCGGACGAAGTCGCGGGCAAACCTAGTTGTAAAATAAGTTCTAAAAACGTTGTTGTTATTTTATGGATCTTTAAATTATCTCTCGTTTCTTTTACCTCAACGTGGTTGCAAACGCTTTGCACATCTGTATCATAGAAATATACATAAATGAAAGAGTGTCAGTTATGTCAGTCTCAATTCTATCATTAAGCCAAATAGCTGAATGTGCCTTATTAGTCTTTTGGACTGACTGTTGGCTCTGTCTACCATGCAAGGGATAAAGACGTGAATGTATGTATGTGTGTATGTCAGTTATGATTCCCCCTTCTTATCACAAAACCACTCCATGGATAAACATTTTTCTAGAAAAGCGACTATTAGGCCACTTACTTACAGCAAAAAGTTAATATGTCATCAAAAAATACGTGGAGAATAGGAAGTTAAAAACTTACTTATGACTATTGGCAAAAAAGAAGTTACTAGTAAGTGTTGGTACAATTATATCTGGTAGAAAATAATAATTGTACCTAGTTAGTAGGCATAAGTACCTATTAACCTCTTTTTTTTTTTTCTTAAAGACACTTAATTTCGTCATGAAATTTGTAATAATTTATTTTGGTCTCGTTTACACACACTTATAAGAAACATGTAAATAACATTATTTTTGTTTACAGAAACTCAAGTATTTATGGAACCTAAGCCGTCTAGGAATCCGACTGTGGCAATCACACAAAACTCCAATCTGAAATCGTGCCAGGTCCGAATGCAACTACCCAGTAAGTTTATATTATCCATTAGTCACCATTTTTTAAAGGGGGTAATTTGGAATATCTTGTATCACTACATGGTATGACCATGTAATCTATACTTATATTATAAAGCTGAAGAGTTTCTTTGTTTAAACGCGCTAATCTCAGGAACTACTGGTTGGAATTGAAAATTTCTTTTTGTGTTGAATACACCATTTATTGAGGAAGGCTTAAGGCTATATAACACCACGCTGCAGCTATTAGGAGCGAAGAAATAATGGAAAATGTGAAAAAATATTATTCACCCTTGAGGGCTTCAATGGCGGACGAGGTCGCGGGCACAGCTAGTCTTATATTTAAAATTCTCGTGTCACACATGTTCGCTCCCGTACTCTTCCGAAACGGCTTGACCAATTCTCATGAAATTTTGTGAGCTTATTGAGTAGGTCTGAGAATCGGCCAACATTTATTTGTCATAACCTATAGTGATAAGGGTTGTCCACCCTTAACATTTTTTTTTAACTAGAAATTATTAAAAATAATTTATATGGCACAACTACGTTTGCCGGTACAGCTTTTAGCTATAATACATACATTAAAATCAAATCGTCAATAAACACTATATGATATATAATAATAACACTATATACATGAGAAATTACATGTCTAATGTCAAAAAGTCAAATATAAATATATTTGACTTTTTCTGATACTAACCAATGGTTCTCTTATAGTAAAGAACTAGAAATATCGTCGTGAAATAACCTATACAGTTAGGCAACAGAATTTGAAACAGTTATCTGAGATTGGTCAGGTTCCCCTGCAAAGGTTATACAGTTCAGATTGGAGTCGCTTCGTGTAAAAATTGGACTTACCCTCTCCTTGAGAGGTGACCGGGGCACTTCATCAGGGAGATTATAACCTTACGGGGTAGACATAAAGTGACCATACGTCCCGCTTTCGGCGGGATTGTCCCGCTTTCAGGCTGTCTGTCCCGCTGTCCCCAGCGAGAGCAAAAATGCCCCGCTTTTTCAAACAAACCAAATTTTCATACTTATTTTATATCAACATTGCACTCAAATCTCGCAGACGAGAACAGTCAGTCAAAAATACTAAATGTACAGACAAAATAATTTTACTGTTTTATTATATGTATAGATAATTATTTATAATTAACATATATATTAAGTATATTAATAGTACTTATATTTTTTATTTACTTCTATACAAAATTCCGTAAGCGTCCCGCTCTGACGCAAAAAAAAATGGTCACGTTAGGTAGACACGACTTTATTTCTAACTCGTTATCTCACGTTAAGATAAATAAGATGTATTTAAAATAATACATATCTATCTATATATATATATATAAGATTTTGTGTTACAGATGTCCGTAATACGACTTCCCAGTCGACTCTTGTCGAGAGTTTGTACCAACCATTTTTGTTTGAAGTGGGTAAGTTAACTAGAAATATAATTATATATATATATATAAAATGCAAATTTCCTTTGCCTCATTTTAAAGTAACCTACATACATACATACATACATATGGTCACGTCTATATCCCTTGTGGGGTAGACAGAGCCAACAGTTTTGAAAATACTGATCGGCCAGCTCTTTGGCTTAATGATGCAATTGACATTCAAATAGTGACAGGTGATAGCCCATCGCCTAAAAAAGGGTCCCAAGTTTGTTAGCTTATCCCTTAGTCGCCTTTTACGACATCCATGGGAAAGAGTTTGAGTGGTCCTACCTATTCTTTTTGTATTGATGCCGGGAACCACAGGGCGCTTAAAGTATGTAGGACACATTTTAAATGATGTAGGAAACATTTACATTTGAAGTGTTTTTGCCTATTTTACAGGTACAATGTCATCTATCAATAAGCAAAAATCGATAGGTATTGTCACAACGGAATCGGATAGACAGTTGCAGAACAAATCTGTAATGAATGCAGGTGCGTATATAAAATGTTACATACATATGGTCACGTCTATATCCCTTGTGGGCTAGACAGAGCCAACAGTCTTGAAAAGACTGAATGGCCACGTTCAGCTATTTGGCTTAATGATAGAATTGAGATTCAAACAGTGATAGGTTGCTAGTATTTAGTAGAACGTATCTTGATCAAATTAAGGACGTCCTGGTAAAGGGTCAGGTCAAAAGTACCCGAAACCGCCGAGCTTGTATGAAGAGAGTTATGAATGTGGACGAAGCGAAAGAAGTATGCAGAGATCGTGGCAAGTGGAAAGAGGTAGTCTCTGCCTACCCCTCCGGGAAAGAGGCGTGATTTTATGTATGTATGTATGTATAGGTTGCTAGCCCATCGCCTAAAAAAGAATCCCAAGTTTGTAAGCCTGTCCCTTAGTCGCCTTTTACGACATCCATGGGAAAGAGATGGAGTGGTCCTATTCTTTTTGTATTGGTGCCGGGAACCACACGGCATATAAATTGTTTTAGTTGTATTTTCATATTCGTCCTATGAGTAGTACCTATTTGCATGCTTTTAGCAAACAAGTCTACTTGGATCATGGTTATTGCACTAGTTGAACGTACATATTCCCTTAGTTGCCTCTTGCTAACTAAGTATACTCAAAACATGTCAATCTTAAACACCGCAGACGGCACAAAACAATTTCGATACCTTAATAATAATTCTCAAAGACATCCATCATTCTAATATGCGTTTATATTAATTTTAATTTTTATCATCGAGATACATTTTCTTTTGATATTGTCTCGAAGTTTTTATAGTGCTTAAAGTTAGTTTGCCATGTATTTTTCTGCTCATCTTTTTCTCCCTGAGTTTACATGAAAACCATCATCACTTTTGATTAATGACTCCACATTATTTTGGACAAGATTGATGGTAGTTTCAGTTTCAAAAGAATTTATAGTATAAAATGTGATCGTTACAACCACCGCGAAGGAAGTGGTGTCTTTTTTTGTTTGAGATCAGTCTAGATTGTGAGTGAAAAAGATTTTAGTACAGAATATTTTTATATCTGTTTTTAAGGTATTGTTATAAATCTACATATAGGTACTTACTCTAAGTAATAGCGGACGCCGCGGCTTCTGCCGTGGTAGGTACGATCGCGTTCATATCTGCAGTCATAGTTTTAAAATTCTTACGGGTTAAAATAGCGTGCACTGTGGTTCCAGTAGATACACACACACATGCATATTTAAAAAGATTAAATATTCCATCAAATGAATACGGTCTTTAATACCAATGATTACTAAGTAAAACAGTTTATTATTCTATGACATATAACAAAACAAAACAGAAAGAGACGGTAATCAACGATGGCCGAACTGGGCCCGATAATTGTCGATCGAGATATCGTCGTCTCTCATTATTTGCATAAGATTTGCCTTTAGAGAGAAGCCTGCGACTGCCAGACTTATGTCAATTCGATAAGGTTGAAAGTTTGTCTGCACACGTCCCTAACATAGGTAGTGGTTCCTTATTACTTCGTGTGAGCAAGTGAGATCTAAGATATATTAGATAATTTAGCTTGCTCACACTCGTTTGTTCTAGTTACTAGCGTTACTTGGATTCCGAAGTTATACAAGGATTTTTTTTGTCTATTTAAAAAAAAAATTGTGTTACTGACAATTTTTAATGTTTCAAGGTGCCATTTGAACTAAATAACTGACTGACTAACTAACTAACTAACTGATATCTAAGAATTACAATACCCGCGTCTTCAAACACGGAAATCAGCAAGAAATATTAAACAAGAGGGATCAAAATAAAACATTCAATAATTAAAATTAGTCAATTTTATTGAAGTTTACCTATAGTTTTGTTTACATATCGATGATTATATAAAGCTATACATACAGCATATTACACTAATTATATCATCTACTTATCTCCTGTTATTAAGGTTACAGCTTAATTATTCGTTTTCATAAAGAAAAGATATTGAAGCTGTCCTTAAAATACTATCTAAGTAATTAGTGGTTTTAATATAAACTGGCAGAACCTTTCACGCACTATATGGACTCGATGCACAGGGCAGTTGTCTTGCACAAATGATACTGTTGGCATATCATCAATCGGATAAATACACCGCACAGTTGGTAACATGGTTTCTTCCAGCACTTGCACATAATAAGCAGCTGTAGCACGTCCTGCTATCCACACCTGTTCCCCAGGTCCAGTAGCACTCATCCAGCCCCACATATTTACAGATATGCGTCCAGACTCCATCTTTGGCCCAATATTTTTTCTTACCGAGTTGCATTTCTTCGCCATAAATGAAGCTTACCATGTTGCGATGACGTAAACGAACTTTTCGTCCGTAAATATTGCTTTTTTCCAGTCAAAATCCAAATACTGCCGAGCAAATTCTAAATGTTTTTGCTTATTTATTTCGGATAAATACGGCTTTCTTGCTGGCTGTCTGTGGTGTAGTCCCTAACGGTGCAATTAACAACAGTAACCACTGATGTGTCGAACTGTTCCGCAAATGTTCTGGTCGGTATGAAGCCATTATTTTCGTACTGATCCACCATGGATCTCCGCTGTGTGGCGTGTCGCTGTGTTGATTAGCGGACGACGGCCGCTGCGCGGCGACTTTTGCTTACACTACCCTCTTCTTGATGGCGCGTTACCCAACGCTTTACCGCTTGTTGTTTATTGTGTTATTTGTGTGAATGTGTGAGTGACAGCGGTGAGTGCAAGCTATAAAGTTTTGCGAACTATGACTGCAATTATGAACGCGACCGTACATAGCTTATGACACCCGCTGATATGTACCTTTTTAATAGATTACTAGCTCTTTCCAAGAGACAAATGAAATATAATCATATGTTTCTGTTTACATACGCCGTACGTTTAATCACGCCTTTTCTTGAAGGGGTAGGCAAAGACTACATCTTTCCACTAGCCACGATCTCTGCATACTTCCTTCGCTTCATCCACATTCATAACTCTCTTCATGCAAGCTCGGCGGTTATTTCGGTTTCTCTTCTGTTTGTTTGTAACATTATCTCTGAGGCCTCTGTGGCGCAGCGGAAGTGCGCTTGTCTGGGACACGGTAGGTCTTGGGTTCGTATCCCAGTCAGGACATGATGAGAAAAGAACTTTGTCCGATTGGCTTGGGTCTTGGATGTTTATATTTATAAATGAATGAATGAAAAATTATTTATTCAAGTAACCAGACTCATTATGTTAGTATACTTATAACTATGTTAGTAGGCATAAATAAAAATAAAAATAAAAATAAAATTAAAATTCTACAATAAATAATTACTGCGCAGACCACTCCTGCACTGTCCCCCCAGATACAGTACAGCAGTGGTTTACGTAGACGCAATCCAGCCTGGCTGCAATCATGCGCAGGATGCTGTTGTCGCTCTCCCGCACCCTGCGCACCAGGGACGCACACCGCTTGCGCATCACAGAGTAAAAACAATTTACGCGGGCATCTGCAAACATCCCTGAAGCGCTGCAGAAGCGAGGTAGCCCCAGCAGCATCCTAAAAGCGTTATTGTACTGTACACGAAAGGCATTGTAAGCTTTTTGAGTATATTTTGCCCACAGACTACACATGTAAAATGAAGAGCAAAAAGCTAGCTATAAGTTAAACAATATAGTATCTCATTACACAAGACTCGAACTTACTTCAAGGCTATCTAAATATATTTAGACAAATTACACATATATGATTAATTGTTCCTGTATATATTTATTTACTATTTATTTATCCTCACGCTTTAACGTACTTATGTATAAGTAGAATCTTCTCAAAATATTCATTCACTATTTATTAGCAATAGGTAGGAAACTTATGTCCTATGTTCCCAATTACCATAGTTTTTACAATAAATGACCTATTATATACTAACTTTCCTGTCAATCTAGGCCTGTGGCTGGGCCTAAGAAAAATACAGTTATTTTGTAAACTAATTTCTCTTTCCTCTTTCATTTCCAAGATCTGACTCCTCAAATCGCCACGGCTGCCACCAGCACAGGGTTGCTGACCAGAACGAAGTCAACAGGCGGATCTGCCATCGGATTCAGGAATATAACTTTAGACGCCTACGCTCAGTATTCTTGTTATCATCATGGTGAGTTGTTTTATTTTTCTCTCACTCCTTATCCTTCTCATTACAGCGTATTCCCGTTTGCATTGAAGCGGTGCAGTCTTCTGGTACAAGTGTTAAAATGATATTCCAGCCACAGCTATTGTAACACCAATATTTTTAATGGATAAACTTTTTTCGTTATTCTATTCTCAGGTCACAATTCTCAAAAAAAATACATTCACCTAGTAATTTTTTTTAACCATGATCACACACTTCGTGTACTGTACATTCTCTGACTGACTTACTAAACCAGGATCAATATTTGAATCTCAATTCCAATCAAAATTTCCATACTTTACCTTTTAGTCTTTTCTAAACTGTTGGCCAGCCCTGTCTACCACGCAAAGGATATATGTGGATGTGACTGTATGAATGTATCTTTTTATTTCTTATTTTCGCATGTCATTTCTTTGTTATTGTTATTTCTTATTTCACTATTGTTACACGGTTAATGAAATATTTTAATGTTGACGGCCTCTGTGGCGCAGCGGTAATACGCTCTATAATCGGAGGTCCCGGGTTCTAATCCCGGCCAGGGCGTGATGAGAAAAGAACTTTTTCTGATTGGTCTGGGTCTTGGATGTTTATCTATATAAGTATTTATTATAAAATATAGTTTCGTTGAGTTAGTACCTATCTCGTAACACAAGTCTCAAACTAACTTCGAGGCTTACTCAATCAGTGTAATTTGTCCCGTATATTTTTATTTATAGACATCTAAGGTGTTTTTTTCTTTCGTGACGTGACCTTGTAGTTTTGTAGGTAATGCAGAAGCTGTTGCTCTTTACTTCACACCCGGATCGCGGTCATACTGGAGGGCTTAACGAGGTCAAACGCCGATATTATGTTGACATATCTAAATTTATTTCATCCAATGTATCAAAACAAGAGATTATCACGCCATAGTCTTTATTGATAGCGTTTTTACTCGGTATTTTTACGCTAAATTTGAGTAATGATGGAAGGATTTAATGGTAGACGGGCGATTTGTTAGCCCCTATGATTAATTCTTCTGTAATCATAGCCGATATGTATGTAATTTGTTTGCTTCATAAATATATTTTTGTTATATTTTAACAGTCTGATGACTGCTTAACGCCTTGATAATACATATATATACATACATACAGTCACGTCTATATCCCTTGCGGGGTAGAAAGAGCCAACAGTCTTGAAAAGACTGACAGGCCACGTTCAGCTTTTTGGCTCGATGATAGAATTGAGATTCAACTAGTGACAGGTTGCTAGCCCATCGCCTACAAGAAAAATACAGACCTTTATACATTTGATCACGTCTGTATGCCCTGCGGGGTAGACAGAGCCAACAGTCGACAGCGTGAAAATTAATCTTCTTGATATATAACGTATATTCAGAGTTAGGAGAAGGACACAGGGTACCTTTTAACCCGCTAAAAACTATAGTTCCCGAGGGTATTGCGAAAAACCTGTATTCTTTTGAAGGTTGCGCTAAATTCGTAACTTTTTGTAGACGGTGCTAATTTCGTGTTTTTTTTTTAATTGTAGTCGGCATTAAAGTCGTAGATGGTAATTGAAACAGTAATTATTTCAATTTGTTTCTTTTATGCAGAGATCGTGGCAAGTAGAAAGAGGCGTGTGAATGTATGTATGTTTCAGTTGCAGCGAACTGTAAAGGCGTACAAACAGACAGAGAAATCAAATCAACAGCGGTGATCACGTCGTGCATACCCGTTGACAAGGGAACTGAGCCTGGCTTGATTGATGATACAAGTATGTGTATTGTAGTTGATGACACAAGTATGTGTATTTTAGTTGATGGCACGAATATGTGTATTGTAGTTGATGACACAAGTATGTGTATTGTAGTTGATGACACAAGTATGTGTATAGTAGTTGATGACACGAGTATGTGTATAGTAGTTGATGACACGAGTATGTGTATTGTAGTTCATGACACAAGTATGTGTATTGTAGTTGATGATATAAGTATGTGTATTGTAGTTGATGATATAAGTATGTGTATTGTAGTTGATGACACGAGTATGTGTATTGTAGTTGATGACACGAGTATGTGTATTGTAGAGTGAGCTTTATAAAATTACTATTGACCCGCACCGCAGTGCCGTGTAGTTCCTGGCACCATTAGAAAAAAGAATAGGACCACTCCATCTCTTTCCCATAGATGTCGTAAAAGGCGACTAAGGGATTGGCTTACAAGCTCTGTCTACCCCCAAGGGATATAAACGTGATTTTATGTATGAATTTAATAATTATACTTACTTCTTCAAGAGTAATCCTTTATTCTATACTTACCAAGTACTTAACCGATCATTTAAAAAAAAATATACGGGGCAGATTACCGAAACGTTTTGACATCGCTTTTTTAATAATATTATATTGAACTATATGTCTACACAGGTATATGCACTTTTTGTGGAAAAAACACATTGGGATCTACTTGTTCGAGTCATCGTAAGCATTATATCATTATGATTTTCCATTCTATTATCAAATGTTGACTTTATTCATTGTGTAGATTTTTAGTAAATACATTTTACTACGGTAAACGGAAAGAGTAGACGGAAAAGGATATTAGCTAAATATGAAAGAAATAAATTAGTATTAATGCCGTGTGGTTTCCAGCACCAATAGAAAAAAGAATAGAACCACCCCATGTCTTTCCCATAGATGTCGTAAAAGGCGACTTTAATAATGTATGTTATAAACTTGGGATTGTTTTTCAGGCGACTGTCACTATATGAATCTCAATTATATCATTAAGCCAAACAATTGAACTTGGCCTATCAGTCTTTTCAATACTGCTGGCTCTGTGTACCCCGCTAGGGATATATATATAGACTACGAAGAAATATATATATATATATATGTATATATTTCTTCGTAGTCTATACTGTCGGCTACCTTCGTCACATCACACCGTTATGATCGATAACATTTCATATACCTATATGCTATCAAAATGTAATTCCTTCTTCATCAGCCCTGAGGAAATGCAATCACTTCCGCTCATCACAAAACACGCTGCAGTCTACATCGATTGCCGTGCAGTGTTCCAGATATTCCCACATTCCCCTGACAAAGGCTCCTTCCAGAACTGGCTTGGTTTTAAGTAAGAATGATGTAGAACTATTAATTTTTCTAGATTTCACACGAGAGTATTTGAAGAATGAAGTAACAAATGACTATCACGTGCGAATAGGCTAGCCGCTGTATAAGTGAATGACTTTACTTAAGTTGCATGATGTTTTACCACAATATCTTAAAGAGAAGATCCTGTTTAACGTCAAATTATTAATGAAGTTTTTTTTTTCTGAATCTATTCATGCCTGTGCATTTTAATGTAACTGAGAAGACACTCTGCCCCAAAGGAATGACAATGGCAAAGTAATACATTACGTTTAAAGAAATACATACATATAATCACGTCTATATCCCTTGCGGGGTAGACAGAGTCAACAGTCTTGAAAATACTGATAGGCCACGTTCAGCTGTTTGGCTTTATGATAGAGTTTAGATCCAAATAGTGACAGGTTGCTAGCCCGTGTTATTAATGTGTGTATTTTGTAGCTAAAAATATCTATCTATCTATCAATGTGTTAGAAATTAGATTACATACATACATACATATCATCACGTCTATATCCCTTACGGGGTAGACAGAGCCAACAGTCTTGAAAAGACTGAAAGGCCACGTTCAGCTATTTGGCTTAATGATAGAATTGAGATTCAAATAGTGACAGGTTGCTAGCCTGTCGCCTAAAAAAGAATCCCTTGTTTGTAAGCCTATCCCTTAGTCGCCTTTTACGACATCCATGGGAAAGAGATGGAGTGGTCCTATTCTTTTTTTTTTATTGGTGCCGGGAACCACACGGCACCTAGAAATTAGATTATCGGTACGAATACATAAAATTACGCCATTTCCCGGAGAGGTGGGCAGAGACTACATCTTTCCACTTGCCACATTCCTTTTGCATACTTCTATTGCTTCATGCATCTTTTTAACTCTTTCCATGCAAACTCGTCAGTTTCGGGCAAGTTATCTTGACCTGACCTGACAGATACAATACGAAAGATCAGCATCACTTAATATGATATGTGACCTTACAGAGGATGACCAACTAGCTAATCTGGCTCGTATGATAGCGCAATCGTCACGAGAAAGTTCTAGATATAATCAAGTATCCAGTGCTTCGGCCTTGAACGACGATGATGATAAGTGGATGAAGCGGTTCAGTGATGACAAAAGAGGTATTTATTTATTTTTTAACCGACTTCAAAGAAGTTTTCTATTGGATCGTATGTTTTTGTGGCCAATGGGAGATGATATTGATATTATCGTGATGATCTAAATGAGAAAGATATGAGCGGCGCTTTTTATCAGTACTAACCATTATTTTTACCGCCTTCAAAAAAAATTATGGTTCTCAGTTTTCTGTATGGTATGTATGTATGTTTGACCGCGATTATCTTCGCTGAATCGATTTTGATGCAGTTTACAGAAAAGTGATTGTTACACTAAAGTGAATGTTGTAGATATTTAACCGACTTCAAATAAGATCGATATCGATTGGAGGCGGTTCTCTTTTTACAATAGTTAATAATATTTATTCTAGGTGCTGATTTTGTATTTGTGTTTTTGTTTTTTACCGTACATGCTTCTATTCTCAAGCAATCTCAATTCTATCAGTAAGCCAAACAGCTGAGCGTGGCCTATCAGTCTTTTCAAGGCTCTGTCTACCCCGCAAGGGTAATATAGACGTGAGTATATGTATGTACAACCGTTTTCCCGCGACTTGGTACCGTTACAAACAGACTTGCGCATTAATGATAGATAATATGGATTTGTAACCTCGTTCTGTGCTATATAGGTATCTTTCTTAAGTTGAAAATTAATTTTCCGATTTTTAGTATTAAATTATTAGATCGGAGTATTATTATTTAATTAGCTAATGATGATTTAAAATTCTGTTTTAGCTCTTTCCGAAGACGCTGCATTGACGAAATTGAAACTGATTTCGCGGTCATGCAAGAAGAAGACTAAATCCGCAGGCATCAGAGGCAAAGACTTATTAAAACAAGGTGACTAAGAAACTCTAATTAAAATGTAATTTTTCTCTTGGGTTATTTGCGATTATTAATTAATCCAATTAAAACAATTAAACCAAATGCCGTGTGGCGGAAACCACTTTTTTGTATCGGTGCCGATTTGTGGTTTTAATTATTATTTATAAACGGTCATACTTAAACATACATACATATAGTCACGTCTATATCCCTTGCGAGGTCCACAAAGCCAACAGTCTTGATGCCCTTATGATGGAATTGAGATTCAAATAGTGACAAGTTGCTGCTGCACACGGCACCTACTTATATCCTACTTATCAAAATGCCTTATTTCCCACAGACGCACCACCGCCGTATGAAAATCTTTCCAAAGACAGTTTAGCCGATGTGTTTCCTAATAAAGATGAGAGCAAGGAGATTGCAGTTCATCACATGCATTTAGAGACTCCTGTTATGGTCGATAAAGTGACATCAGGTAATGACTGAATTACCAAGTCCCTTTTTTTGTTTATTTATTATTGAATCTGACCTGTCAGTCTTTGCGGGACTGTTGGCTCTGTCTACCTCGCAAGGGATGTAGCCGTGACCATATGTATGTATGTAAATCTGACTAACTGATTTTAAACTTTCGAGTAGCATTGTACTATTTATAAATAATACAGGTATTAAACGCGCATGTAACGTACCTTCATTTTATCTCGGACGTTTCGAATCTAGTAACAATGATCACTAAAGATCGGAATAAGTAGATTGAATTGGGGTCAATGATCTGAAACGTATATATTAATATGGACATGCCTCCGTCCGAGATTGCGGGATTTGTAAATTATTAAGATTTTTTCCGGAATTTTTACAAGTGGGATGAAGAATATATTAGTGGTAGCTGTTTTCCCCCCGTTAACCGCGGACAATTTAGTTTACTATAAGTGTAAGTACTGAAATGGAATCCCGGAAAAGAGGCTTATCCATGTTATGCTTTCTATGGTAATTCATGATGCAAGTACATAAAATCAATCTACCTATTCCGATTTCTGATGATCACCCAGCGATCCTAAATATAGTCCGAGATAAAAAATAATAAATAAAAGGTTTTAAACGAGACTTTTTTTGAAAAATCAGGTCAATTGTAGAAACTTCTTCGTCTGTGTCTATTTGTTCTCAAATTTTCTAAAGTTGTAGCGTAGTAAAGTAATAATATGTCGTCAGAGTATTTTTAAAATTACAAGAATCTTCTTCAAAAAGTTGTCTTTGGAACATTTAAGAAATTACACTTCTTCATAATGTAGTAAAATTCAATAACTTTACTAACGCCAGGCATTCAAAATTCACCGCTGTGTATTAAAGCTAAATAACTTTAGTAATTTTATCGATATTTCAGATTTGATGTCAAAGGATTTAAAAGAATCGATACTCCAAACTAGTCCAGAGTACAGGGACGCAGGTATACATCGATATAAGGGAATGATGATTCAGCAATTCTGTCTGTTAGGTTATTTTGTTTGGTCGACATTTTTATTTTACTCATTGGGACAAATTTCTAGCTTCAAGATTATTTCTAGATAGGATTTATCGGGCCTTCGTAGGACTTCTGAAAAGTACTTCTTTAGCATCCTAAGTCTTAATTATCAATTATATCAAATTTCAAGGCAAGGCCGTGTGGATCCCGGCACCGCTATAAAAAATAATAGGACCACTACATCTCATTTCCCATGGATGTCGTAGATGGCGACTAAGGGATGGACTTAAAGACTTGAGATTCTTATTTTAGGCGAACCTGTCACTATTTGAATCTCAATTCTATCATAAAGCCAAGCCAATATTAGCTGAGCGTGGCCTACCAGTCACCCCAAAACTGTTGGCTCTGTCTACCTCGCAATGGATAAAGACGTGACTATATGAAAATAAATGAATGAATTATATCAGTCTGGACCACATTTTTGGCTTTAAATCAAAATTTGGGCACCGATTTTTTTTATTAGTACCTATCTTCTTTAGTCAAAACAAATCGTATTTACCAGACGATGCGCCTTTTTTTCAAAGACATTTCGAAACTTAATAACGTTACATTGAAAAGGCTGAAGAATACATATTGACCTCCCCATTAAGGGCCCTTGTTTCATTGGAACAGAATTGCTCAATCAAGCCCTGTGCAAATTTGCCCTTTGTTTTACTAAATTCCAAGTGATTTTTTGCTTTAGAATCGCTACCAACGTCAAAACCTGCCTCCAAATTATGTATCACGTTGACTGTGAGCGGGCACCGTAGATCTAAATATGTCGTTACTATTCTTAAGCCGAGAATGCATAGGTAGGTGCCTCATAAGGGTGTTGCTACATTAAGCCATATATACGTACGTTTTGACATCTTAAATACATTTATATGTTATGTAGGTAGGTACACATGTTTTGGCAAATAAATTTATCTTATGTGCCGTGTGGTTCCCGGCACCAATACAAAAAAAAAAGAATAGGACCAGTCCATCTCTTTCCCATGGATGTCGTAAAAGGCGACTAAGGGCTTAATAGGCTTACAAACTTGAGATTCTCTTTTAGGCGATGGGCTAGCAACCTGTCACTAGTTGAATCTCAATTCTATCGTTAAGCTAAATGGCTGAACGTGGCCATTCGGTCTTTTCAAGACTGTTGGCTCTGTCTTCCCCGCAAGGGATATAGACGTGACCATATGTATGTATGTATGTTATCTTATCAATATATCGTGATCTAACATTGCGTGTCAATTGCGGGAAATTAACACAAAATGGTGACAACATAAAAGATAATTGTATGAAATATGTTTATTGTCCAAAACTAAATTAAGTACCTAATTAACTAACAAATGAAATGGAATCCACGAAACTTAATTTATAATTTGGTGATAAATCTATTAAAAGTTATATTGATACGTCGTAAATATGGATTGATGTAGCGACACAAAAAATTTATAAACCAGTTTCATCACTACCTCAAATATCCATACACAATGCTACGACAAATATTCTAAGAACTACAATACATTATAGTAAAACTTAGCTTTCATACTGTCATTGGCCGTACTTCACACCATTTTATGCACAATTTTACTTGTTACGACTTGTTCAGTGATTTTTTAATGAAGAGGTAACAAACAAACTTACCTTCTCATTAATTATATTAGTAGGAATCTTGATATAAAGGTTGTGGACGATCCTGTAAGTCTGTAAAAGAAATGTAATATAATAAATTGAGAGGAAAGAAAGACAATTGATTCGATTTTTCACTTGTAATAGGAATTTAAACAAACTTCCTAAATTATTTAGTGATTTTTGTTATTCTAGATGTTGAATGACACTGCCTTTTATATGTTTAAAACTATAAACTTAATTAACTTAACTTGTGCTATGTGGTTCCCGGCACCAACAGGCACAAAAAAAATAGGACTACTCCATCTCTTTCCCACGGATGTCGTAAAAGGCGACTGAGGGATTGGCTTATATACTTTCTTAGGATTCTCCTTTAGGGCGATAGTAGCTAGCAACCCGTCACTATTTGAATCTCAATTCTATCATTAAGCCAAACAGCTGAACATGGCCTTTCAGTCATTTCAAAACTGTTGGCTCTGTCTACCTCGCAAGGGATATAGACGTATATTATCACGTCTATATCCCTAGCGAGGTAGACAGAGCCAACAACTAAATATACACATCAACTAAGCACCTAGCTGTCTTAACTGGTCATCAGGCTTTGAAGACTACAATTTAAAACGTAATCAAGATTACCCACGCTATGATAGGAGAGAGCAATTTTCGTGTTATAATTTTGCAACACACTTAAAGTTCCCTCGTCCGTCACGCATCCACCAACAGAATTTATAATCTATGGAGCCTTTGACCAAGCACTGAAACTTATTACGGATGAACCCTCGTGGGAACCCTTTGGGTTACTGCCGTTTTTATGTGTAGCACCCATCTTATTTAATTGTATTTCAAGTATTTTAATATTATACAGTTATGACCTTAGATATTGTTTGCTCTTTTTACTTTAAAATGTCGCACGTGCTTTCCTATTTGCTTAAATGCTTAAATAATTGGTCAAAAGCTTGTGTGATTTGAATAAATATGTTTTTTTTTTATTTGATTGACTGTCGGAGGTTGAATTGTCGATAGATATCGTCCATCGGATTTTTTTTTTGTAGAAATAATTAGAATAACAATCTATACTAAATATTATAAAGCTGAAAAGTTTGTTTGTTTGTTTGAACGCGCTAATCTCAGGAACTACTGGTTCACATTGAAAAAATCTTTTTGTGTTGAATAGACCATTTATCGGGGAAGGCTTTAGGCTATGTAACATCACGCTGCAACTATTAGGAGCGAAGAAATAATGGAAAATGTGAAAAAAACGGGGAAAATTATTCATCCTTGAGGGCTTCAATGATGCCCAAAATAACTATTTCACGCGGACGGAGTCGCGGGCACAGCTAGTGTTATAGTAACAATAATTACCTGTTAAGTAACTTAATTACTTAACATGTTTTGTAACATTTTAGTTTCCAAATTACTGAAATAAAATGTCAAAATATATTATTGTTATATAATCTGTACGCACCGTTAGGTACACAATACAAAAAAAAACTTCAAATTATTATATAGAAGTGATGAGACTGGTTACATGAACTTATCTACATATATACTCGTTTTGCAATATGATACGGTGTTTGTTTTAGAAACAGATTCACGGATGTTTAGCAGGCGGTCGGCCGGCGTTCTGACGTCACGCAGTCTATTACCGACCTCTCGTATTTGCTATCGGTACCCATCCGAGATTAATCCACTGGGTAAACAATTTTAAAGTAATAACTTTATAGACAAAACCTCTTCTGCCTCCTGGCTTTAGTACCGGTTGCATCCTCACCTCTCTGGAGAGATTAATATTGTGAAGTTGACGTTGTTGAAGAAAATGCTGCAGTGCAGTTTGTTACCGCTTCTTCTGCACTGACGCCTTGGAAGCGGCAGTAAACTTAGTTTTTAAGTAATTTATTTGACGTCAACCAAGTTGTTAAACCATACGACAATTATTAAGCGATATAATAGTATCCTATAATAATGAATAAAAATGGTATGGTAGGGTATGCGTTTGACCATGGATCCTGGATGGGTGAGTCAGGTTTTTACACGAAGCGACTCCCATATGAGGTGGGTTGTTGGTGTTGGATCCATGGTGACACATCCAGTTGCCTGAATGTGCAGGTTTCCTCGCGATGTTTTCCCTCGCCGTAAGAGCATCGGTTAGTATTCAAACTAATATATACATAACTACTAATTTATAGACAAAACCTGATGCTTACAAAAGCGAGATTCGGTTGTGAAATTAAGCAAAAATATATAATTTTTTTTTTTTTCAAAGTATTTCATGGTAGTCGTTTTATTTTTTTGTGTATTTTTCCAGATTGCGTATTAGTGTGTGACCTTCCACCTTGTACTGTGACTAATTTGGGGCACGATATTTCTGTTCAGAAATTGTGTCGTGAAGATAATGGTAAGCATTTATATTTTGCAAACAACAATAAAGAATCATTTCCCCTTGCGTTAGTCACAGCTGCATATTAATTCTCTGGAGAAGAGCCCGGGGTCCGTCTGTGGCCCCCTTGACCTGGACCTTTAACCAATCGACCACAGAGTTCTCTTACTAAGACTCGTATATAATAAATATATTCTGAAGTTTGGCACGGTTTCGTCTTCTCTGGGATGGAAAAAGAAACCTCAAGCTACGGTACTACGAACTGCTACAACGCTACGCAATGCTAGGATGCTACGCAATGCTACGACGCTACGAATTGTTATGACGCTACACAATGTTACAACGCTACGACTACGACGCTACGCAATGCTACGACGCTACGACTACGATGCTACGCAATGCTACGACTACGAATTGCTATCATGCTACACAATGCTACAACGCTACGGCTACGACGCTACACAATGCCTCAATAATTACAAAGAATTTTTTAAAAAAGAAGCTACTTAAAAAATCGATCCATTAAAATAAATGATTATTCAATAAGTTTTCATACACTCCGTTTTTTTTTGTTTCAGTTTACAAGTCTCTATATAAAATGGCTCAAATAAACACGAACCCGATGACTGATGATGGAACGGACCCATATGGTTTAATTTCGCCACCAACCAGTATGATTTGATATATATATAAATATATTTAAAATAAATAAGCCGTGTGGTTTCCGCCACTTTAGAATAGAACCACTAATCCACTCAACCATCTTTCCCATGGATGTCGTAAAAGGCGACTAAGGGACGGGCTTATAAACATGGGATTCTTCTTGTAGGCGATAGGCTAGCAACCTGTCACAATTTGAATCTCAATTATATCATTAATCCATCAGTCCATCCATCAATCCACAGCTGAAAGTGGCCTTTCATTCTTTTCAAGACTGTTGGCTCTGTCTACCCTGCAAGGGATAAAGACGTGACCATTTGTATGTAGGTATAATATGTTTTATATTTTTCTGTAGAAGACGTTATCACGCGAGACGAACGGCCAGCGAACGTTATCAGGGATGACCGGTCGGTATCAACTATGACCGCCGCTACCTACGGTGAGTATATGAAGTGTTAAAGTCAGACCTCACTTAAGGTTTTATTTTTTCTATCGCCTATACTTAATGTTATGTGTCGTGTGGTTCCCGGCAACAGAAGAAAAAATAATAGGATCAGTCCATGTCTTTACCATGGATGTCGTAAAAGGCGACTAAAAATATATACTTATTGTAACGTCACGCATCATACTTTCAGATCAGATGTTTTACAATGTATAGGTATAAAACAACTTCCAGTTTAGTGAATAAGATAACGTGACCTTACAATGAAAATATGACAACGAGTAGCCACTAAAAAATTGCACTAACCGCAAGAAGGCAAATTAAAAAAAGTAAGTATAGTAATTGTGTGCCGTGTGGTTCCCGGCACCAATAAAAATAAGGAATGGGACCACTGACTAAGGGATAGGCTTATCAACTTGAGATTCTTCTTTTAGGCGATGGGTTAGCAATGCGATGAATGATGAATGTCACTATTTGAATCTCAATTCTACCATTAAGCCAAACAGCTGAACGTGGCCAATCAGTCATTTTAAGTCTGTTGGCTCTGTCTATCTGCTTGGGATATAGACGTAACTATATGTATGTTTGTATACTTAATAAAATTTGCTAAACTGGGATGAAATATAACAAGTTATAAGTAGAAATACGTAGAAATAAATAATTATTTTACCTTCTTTTGTCCAAGAGATAGACGATACAACAAATTTATATAGTCACTATATATTCTAACTACTTTTTGATCTTCAGACATTATATTTTCAGCTCAGATATTTTATAATTTAGTTATAATACAACTTCTTAACTATGATTTGGTGAATTATTACAAACCAATAAGAGAACTTGACCTTAAATCGAAATTGCGACAAAGAATAACCACTTTTATAATAATAATATAATAAATAATAAATATCTTTATTAGACTCTTTTTTACAATAGCTCATATATGATTGGAAATAATTGAAAACTTTTAAGGAATTATACTGGCCGCAAGAAGGCAAATTAGAAAAAAAAGTATAGTAATTCACTTGATCTACACTGAGCCTGATATAAGCTACAAATATTGCATGTTTGCGAGACGTGGGCAAACGTGGAGGCATTGATTCGTTCGATATCGGCTTCCATCGTATGCGGGTGACAATATTTCGTTGCACGTGACATTCGAGAATAGATCCCCAATTCGGTGGATTTCATTCGGTTTTATTAGAATCCCTTGAGGCCAGTCAGATAGGTACTTAAGTACCAAAATTTCTGTTGGTAAATTACTTGTTTATAGGAATCTTATATATAAAATTCTCGTGTCACGATGTCCGTTCCCGTAGTCCTCCGAAACGGCGTGACCGTTTCTCGTGAAATTTTGTGAGCTCAGATATTTTATATTACCTATAAGCTACGAAATGACAAAAAATACTTCAATCTGATGATGGATATTAAAAAATAACCAATAAGTACATATTTACATATATATAATCACGTCTATATCACTTGCGGGGTAGACCGAGTTAAAAAGACTGATAGTCCAAGTTTATATATTTGGCTTAATATTAGAGTTAGGATCCAAATAATGACACGTTCCTAGCTCATCGCCTAAAAGGAGAATTTCACGTTTATAAGCCTATCCCTTAGTCGACTTTTACGGCATCCATGGGAAAGAAATGGAGTGGTCCTATTATTTTTTCTATTGGTGCCGGGAACCACACGGCACTATATCAAAACACCCATAACCCAACCTAATACCCATATACAATTTTCTTTGATCGCATTCTGCCAACTAAGTGAATCAATATCTCTATTGAAAACCAGTGAAGTTTTCATAATATCGATGATTTATTTACCAGATGTGCCTAAGTATCATTCGTCATTTGAAACCATCCAAGTTCCAGCGGACCTCATCCAGACGTCTGTCTCCAAGAATTACCACGCAAGAGTGCTGCATCTACCCAGCTATTATGATCAAGGTATGTCGTTTCCCATACATACATACTTTAACCCCTCTTTCCCGGAGGGGTAGGCAGAGAGAGGAAAGAGGTAGTCTTTCCACTTGCCACAATCTCTGCATCCACGTCGTTTCTCATACAGGTAGGTATGAGAAACGACGTGGATGCATATTTAATCTTGTATTTTATTGAAGTGTCATGAAGTGTGAATGAATGAACAAAAGTAGTTATGGCAGAGAACTTGGTAAGTGGAAAGACGCGTGATGTACATATGTAGGTACGTATTTATAAATTTTGCTGTATAGATACGCCCCGACGCTTTGCCAATGTTTCGAGATACATATGTACATATAATCACGAGAAGCCAACAGTCTTGAAAAGACTGAAAATCCACGTTCAGTTGTAAGAAGAATCCTAAGTTTTTTAGGAAGGGACGAGCCCTTAGTCACCATATACGACACGACGTCCACGATTGGCTCTGTCTACCCCGCAAGAGATATAGGCGTGATTATATGTATGTATGTTTTCCTTGGTAAAATAAGATTTTTGCACTTATGCAACCCCTCAGAATATAAAATGGTGGAAACCTAACTTTACTCTCAACTGCAGAAGATTGAAACGAAGTTTCTAGTAAGTTTTCGAGTGCTCTACAATCTTCGCCGTCTAGGCAATCTCTCTCAAGTTGAGTAAATAAAATGTGGTGCTAAAGATTTAGTGCTAACGAAAAAATATACCTACTTACTGTGACTGAGTATGCTTTTTTTAAGCTTTGATTTGATCTAGAAAATGCCAAACATTTTTACCGTCTAAGTCAGTCTTTCCAAAAGGGCACTGCAGGTTCAAGGGGGGCGGTAAGAGACCCAGAATAATTAATAATAATTAATTAAACTAATTTGAAGTTATAGTGGTTTTTAATTAGGTGAAAGAATGGGGGCGCTAAAAAAATATTTATTCTCAAAGTGGGCAGTAGACAAAATAAGTTTGGGACTCTCTGGTCTAAGTGATCAAACGGTTATGGCACCCAATTAAAAAAACTCTAAAGCTTTGTGCACAAGTTTAAATTCTACAGCGACAATGTATTATGGATTATTTACCGAGTTATAAATGTAAGTTTGGATACAATACTAACCGATATTCTTACGGTAAGGAAACATCGTGAGGAAACCTGCTGCATTTAAACAATTGGGTGTGTAACCATGATCTCATAAGGGTTAAGATTCAAAAGGTTTTGGAGGTGAAACGGGAGTAAAAACCTGACTTACCCGATCCAGGGTCGTGGTCAGGGGCAGACCTTGGGCTTTTGGGAAGAAAGTTGTGGACTTAACTAAGACTAACATGTGATGAATCCCAACAAACAACAAAATTATATCACAATTGCGAAAGTAAGTTTGTTTGTTTGTTTGTTGTCTCTGCACGCCTTATCTCCTAAACCAACTTTCTTGAAATGTTTTGCGTATATATAATTAAGAGTCTGGAGAACGTCATTGGGTCTTTTTTATCCCAACATAAACTATAGTTCCCGTGAGATTTGCGCATAACCTGTTTTCTTTTGAAGGTAGCGCTAACTTCGCGCGGGCGAAGCTTTATGTAAAAGCTAGTTAGAAATGAAAAGAATTCGAATAGAAAGGCTCAACTTTATTAACTTATCTATATATTTCAGTGACAGATGATGATCAAATCAAAAAGCCGATAATGGGATCCTGCCGGTATTACAGCCACTTGTTGACCAAGCAATTGGGTCGTATGAAGGAAAATTGTAAGTATCAACACTAAATTATCTGCTTTTATTGTTTTTTTTTTATACAAAATAGCATTAAAACAGGCAAGCCATTTTGCTGATTTTAAATATTGAATTTCCTATTCTATATTTGTTATGGCTTTCGCCATGAAAAAATCTGCCATTCCGCATAAAAAGCAACCATTATTACGATATAAATTAATATTGTTCTGAGGATTGGACCCCGAATGCTAAAATGTCATAGCTACTGCCAAGCATTACTTAAAATGTCTTCTTCCATTCCAGTAAAACATTTAAAACACGCCGAAGACAGTATGTATCGCGTGTCAAACGTTCGCTGCAAGCCTGCTTGTACCGCCTGCACCATGATTCCCAGTGGAAGAGTCGAGCTTTGCTGTCAAACTACGAGAAAACAAAAACTTACCCCTCTCTCTAGATGCGTTATGGCGCCTAGTGTAATTAGCATAGCCGAAGGGCAAGATAAAAATCATTTAAAGTCTATTTACTATATGCTTACGGCGATTGAGGGTAGAATTAGAAGGCTGAGGCACCGCATTCCTAATTAGTTCGGTCAAATTCCGCTAGATGTCATCGAGTACAAAAAAGTCACTACAAAATCAATAACTAAACGACAAAAGTGAATCTACCCTCTCTCTAGATGTGTTATTTAATGTCACAAGCATAGCCAAAGCGGCGACTGAAGAATAAGAACTGAGGCAAAGCATTCCTAATTAATTCCGTTAAATTCCGCTAGATGTCACTGTAAAGAAAATTTGGATTTAACTTAGGACCAAAGAATTTTCCACAAACTCATCACTTTGTTCTGTTACATACATTGAATTAAACATTTGATTGTGTTTCGTGATATAATGTAATTGTCTAAGTTCTGTATGAATAAATCACTAGTTTAAATGTATATCCAATATATATATTTGAAGTCCACACAGAAAAATAATATGTATGGTAACCATATTGGATCCCATAAAGTCAATTGACATAAAGACTTAAGTAACGTTTCGCATGACGGTTCATTTGTAAAATGTTACATACATATATATATATATATATATATATATAACTGGGCTAACAACCTGTCCCTATTTAAATATCCATTCTATCATTAAGCCAAACAGCTGAACGTGGCCTCAAGTCACTCAAGTCACAAGTCATCATCACAATCTTATCATCAGTCTTTCAAGACTGTTATATATATATATAATCTTATCAACATATATATATATATATATATATATATATATATATATATATATGTATGTATGTAACATTTTACAAATGAACCGTCATGCGAAACGTTACTTAAGTCTTTATGTCAATTGACTTTATGGGATCCAATATGGTTACCATACATTTTACTAGGCTCATTAACTATTATTATATATATATATATATATATATATATATATATATATGTTGATAAGATTCTATATATATATATAACAGTCTTGAAAGACTGATGATAAGATTGTGATGATGACTTGTGACTTGAGTGACTTGAGGCCACGTTCAGCTGTTTGGCTTAATGATAGAATGGATATTTAAATAGGGACAGGTTGTTAGCCCATCGCCTACAAGAGTCTAAAGTTAATGAGCCTAGTAAAATGTTAACCTTTAATTAAGGGCATAAAAACATGTATTACAATACTGCATTGTATTTATTCATTATATGTCAATCGGAACAGATTATAGCATGATTTAACACTTTCCAAATAAGTGGGGTACTCATCTATTGCGTTTTTGATTTAATATCTATGACAATTCGTTTTTTTACCAACCTACTTAACAATAATCTTGTTACAACTAAATATTTACACGAATTATGGTAAAATACAAGAAAGCTTAAATGAAATACTGAAGTCATACTATCTCTGTCTACATAATAATGTTAAACAGAGATAGCACGACAAATACAAAAACATTAATGGTCCTTGTATAATAGGACATTTAATATTTAATATAATTACATAATATTTATGCCTAATACAAAGATTGCATAATAAAACAACGAAATATATTTTACAAAAACACATTACTAACATAAATTTTAAATGCCGGTTTAAAACATAACGATATAACTCTCTATTTACAATGATAATAAATTCGGATATTAAGTCAATATTAAATGTGCAAATGGCCCACATATAATGTCCTTACATTTTTCGGCTACGATTGGTATTTACACAAACCGACTCCTATCTGACACGCTATCATTCAAAGGTCTGTTATATTTCTGGTCAATCTTTCACATTAGCCGTTATATAAGAAAGTTTAGCTCTTATATTAATTATTTATCGCTTGGATTTATAGCTGATTGGCTAGATAAGTTAGAATACTATAAATTGTAATAAAATGGAATACTATTGAAGTTAAATCAATGACGTCATAATATTGTTTTATAAAAATTCGGAGTTATGGAATATACTTGCAAATTTACATTTCACATTAAGGAGAAAAGTGTAATGTTTTTTTCATTAAGGAAGATTTATGACTTATAATGTTCTCATTAAATTGTATGTCCATAATCTTTTGCATTACATTTTCGCTATAATCATCATTTCGCAAAAAGTTACATAATAAATTTAAATATATAATAAAATAAATAATGTATGATAATAACATAATATTGCTATCATGATAAATATATCAAAAAACTGTATGCGAAAGGTGATTATGGCAAAAAAAAATTGGCAGTCACAATATTGACAGACATATACGCCTATGACACTATCCTATAAAAAAGTAAAAATCTGACCATCATACAATATTCATATTCCCTGTTCGAACTATGCACCAATCGCTTGGCAAGCGATTTTGAACCTTAGTACTTTACAAATAAAGTTGGCACTTCTAGTGCTACCATTTGGCACATCACTCAGTTCGTAAGCACAGCCGCAGTCAGTCACAATGTTCCAAATTTGAACACCTCTTGGTTATCTGAAAAAAACAAAAATCAAAATGAAAATTTTGCATTAATCCGTCAATGGATAGAATAGATTTCTTTTCAAAATGGGAAACAAGGTATCACTTATTGACGTCACATCACTAAAATCTCATTAGTGTACTATGTGTAGAAGAAGCGGAGGAACAAACTACACTGCAGCATTTTCACCGGAAGTCAATTTACAAATATAGATCTCTTAAATCTAAATCGTGGACGAATGCACATTGTCTACATATTAAAAAACATGGATGAATGTAAAACTAATATTTATCTATATATCTATTTCAATACAAATATTTTGTCAAATAAATATGATAATGGATTACGATGATGCCTATAGAATGGAAATAGGATATGTGGAGTGTGTAAGTATGATTTCTGGAGTGTGGAAGTACATGTGGAGTGTAGAAGTATTATGTGGAGTGTGAAAGTATGATATGTGGAGTATGAGAGCGTACCTCACCTCTCAACAGAGGCTCCTGGGCGTGAACACGTGCACGAGCGAGTCCCAGCCGCAGTCGGCGAGCTGGCGCGCGCGCAGCGGGCTCCAGTCCAGCCCGTACGTGAACTCCGAGTGGTGGCGGATCGTCTCCAATGGGTCACAGCCGCGTTTTAGGTCCCATATCCTGGAATATAGGGAGGTTACACTATTAATTGACAGATCATAACATATTATAAAGAACTCATATTTTCCCAGTGTCTCAATTCCATCATTAAGCCGAGCAGCTGAATGTGGCCATTCAGTCTTTTCGGGACTATTGGCTCTGTCTACACCGTAAGGGATATAGACGTGACTATATGTATGTATGTATGTATTTGCCCAGTCTGTATGAATTTATTGGTTAATCATGGAAAGTAGTGGACGGATTTTGTTCCTTATTGAAATGTTGAAAAGAAAATTTTCGGAGGAAGGTTTATATACATTAATGCTACCCGTACAAAGCCTGGATCGACGTGTCATCACAATAAATTGACACATGTAGAAAAATTACAGTAAATTTAAATATTATAAACTTGCTTTTCCCGCGACTTCGTCCCCGTGGTTTTTTTTTTCGCAATAAAAAGTAGCCTATGTTCTTCCTCAGGGACAACTCTCTATCTCTGTACCAAAAAATCGGTCCAGTTGTTTAGGCGTGAAAGCGTAACAGACAGAGACATACCAAACCCAAGGCTACCCCTGTGGATGCATTATAGCATTGCTACTTTTACTGTCAAATTGAAATGTTTCCAAAAAACAGAGCTAGAAAATATTATCACTGCATATTGTAAGACAAAGTCTTTTCACACCATCTTTTTCTTATAATACCGTAAGGCGTACGCCGCAGCAATTCAAAACAGGTCATAAGCTCAACGGATTTCTTTGCACGGGATAAGCAAAGCACTGGTTTTCAGCTATAATAACACATACTAATAATAATATACACTTAACGCTCAGTTATTACCGTGTGGTTCCCGGCACCAATACAAAAAAGAATAGGACACTCCATCTCTTTCCCATGGATGTCGTAAAAGGCGACGAAGGGATAGGCTTACAAACTTGGGATTCTTTTTTAGGCGATGGGCGAGCAACCTTTCACTATTTTAATCTCAATTCTATCATTAAGCCAAATAGCTGAACGTGGCCATTCAGTCTTTTCAAGCTTTGTCTACCCCGCAAGGGATACAGACGTGACCATATGTATGTATACGCTCAGTTAATGCCTTACCTTGTTGTGAAGTCGTAAGAAACAGCCGCTATCACTGACGGCGCGTGCGGCGAAAATTGTACTCTTCTTACTGCGCACTCGCAGCCTGTTGAAAGTTTATTACATTAAACAAAATATACGAGCAAAAAATTTCTTTATTACTTACTTTTTTGTACACTTATCGCAAAATTATTTGAGTAACCTTACTAAGTTTTCTCCGTAAGGGATGATGACATAAGCAACTAAAAGTATGGAAGTATGATCCTAACTTTTGAAAAAAGAGAATCGCCTCCTAAATTTCTTAAACCTTATAAGTGTAACAAACACTTTTCTGGAAACCGCATCAAAATCGGTTCAACGATATGCGAGTAATTCGACAAACATACATACATGCACACAGAACCAATGAGGTACATCTTTTTTAAAGGTGGTTAAGAGCGAACTTATTTATTACCTTTAAGCGTAAACATAGGTGATGTGAGTCTTCTTAAATCCCACCCGCGGACTAATCCGTCGGATCCGGCCGTCGCAAGCGCGTGAGTCTCTGTTCTACTCCAATCACATGACAACACCTGAAAAACGTAAGAGAATGTAGGTACAGAAATTGTATATTTAAATAAATAATGTGCCTTGTGTTTTCCCATGGATGTCGTAAAAGGCGACAAGGGGATAAGCTTTTAACTTGTGATTCATCTTGCAGACGATTGGCTAGCAGCCTGTCACTATTTGAATCTCAGTTTGTGGCCTTTCAGTCTTTTCAAGTTTGTTGGCCTTGTCTACCTTGTGTGAAATAAAGACGTGGTTATGAGTAGGCACAAAACACGTAATTAAAATAAATAATTTCTATTGCTCACCTTCCACCCAAAGGTTGACTGGAAGAGATTGCTTTAGCGATAAGTCCGCCTTTGTACCATCTATATCTGCTTTGTGTTCTTTTGTATGTTTTACTCTTATGGTGTAATAAAGAGTTTTATCTATCTACTAGAGGCCGCCCGCGACTTCGTCCGCATGGAAACCCTATCAATCCCGCGGGAACTCTGGGATAAAAAGTAGCCTATGTGTTATTCTGGGTCTTCAGCTACCTACATACCAAATTTCATGGTAATCGGTTCAGTAGTTTTTGCGTGAAAGAGTAACAAACATCCATACATCCATACAAACTTTCGCCTTTATAATAGTAGTAGGATCTATCTTACCTCAGCATCATGAGCCTTGACCACAGCCGCAGGTCTGCTGGCCTCTGTACAAGTCCACAATTTGAGGTGACCATCGCCCGATACCGAGGCGAATGTAGCCGGCGAGTGGGGGGAGAACGCCGCGGTGTAAACAAGTTGGGAGTGACCCGCGAACGTGTTGAGACACGTTTCTGACTCCGGGTCCCACTAGAATGGACAAACACATTCTTATTAAACGCCGCGGTGTGAACCAGTTGGGAATGACCCGCGAACGTGCTGAGACACGTTTCTGACTCCGGGTCCCACTAGAATGGACAAACATATTCTTATAATAGGTGCGAAGGTAGCCGGGATTGGGGGTGAACGCCGCGGTGAAAACCAGATGAGAGTGACCCGCGAACGTGTTGAAACATGTTTCTGACTCCGGGTCCCACTATAATGGATAAAGATATTTTGAGAGTTGCTGTCTATCAAACATTAAAGACGCGAATATAACACTGAGGAAATTGAAAATTCTCCTATATTCCATTAGTTACTGCGCCAACCAGGGATGTGACATTGCTGATAAAAAATCGATTTTTATATAATCGATTTATTTTTTAAGTATGAATAATCGATTAATGAATAATCGATCTTTCTTAAGAAAATAATCGATTTTATTATATTGATAGATTTTTTTCCTAATTTTTCAATTAATGTCAAAATAAACGCCATATACATTATATCAATAGATTTATTCATTAAAAATAAACAACAGAAACAGTAAGTTCTTATATAATCAACACAAATTAAAGTTTTTAACAATCAAGTTTAATAAAAGGAACTTTCAGCAACGAATAATGAATAACATATCAACCGAATGTTGGTAAAATACTGTTCATCGACTAACTCCATCTAGAGAATGATTGATTAAATGAATGCACAGATGGCGTTAATGTAATATTATGGAGCTATGATAGTATTCTTTGGCAGTTCGCGTTCCGGGCTCCAAGCCAGAAGACAAAAACGTAATGTCGGAGTGCATTTATTGCATGATTATAAAAATCGATTATTAATTTAAATAAAATCGCGTGAAAAATCGATTTTAATTTAAAAAAAATCGATTTTTAATCGATTACTTCCATAATCGATTTTTTTTTCACATTCCTAGCGCCAACTGCGCACACCCTGCCCTCCATATAATCACCCGTTCCTTTTACATTATTAGTTATCACGCCATCTATTGAGCAATTTCGTCATTTTCTAGTTATTTTTTCCAATTTGACTGTGGTGTCCCTACTAGCATTCAATAAATGTTCCCTAGGTGTTGAAAGAAATGCAGACATGCGCCGCGCCTAGTACAAGTTACTAGCAATGACGCACTTATACACACTACCAGATAAAACTATTCAATTACTCTCCACGTTTGAATATATTATAGTGCCATTGTTTTTGGTAATTGAGTTTATACAAATAGTTTTCCTTTATCAAAAGTCTTGATCTTTGCTTATTTCAACAGTCTACTAAACTTCGCTATTGTGGGCTCTAAGAACTCGCAATGGCGCAAACCCTACCCTCCATATCATCACCTATTACACTATTAGTAACCACGCCATCTGTTGAGAGCTTTGGACAACTTTTAATTATAGAACTTACCAATTTAACCGTAGTATCCCAACTGGCAGTCAATAAATGTGACCTTGGCCAGTCTACTGAACAAACTTCACTGGTGTGGGCTCTAAGAACTCTCAGAGGGGCCGCACAGCCCGCCCTCCATATGATCACAGCCCCGTCGCCCGCGCCGCATGCCGCAGCGCCATCTGTTGTGCCCGACCATGTCTGTGGATAATAAACAAGTCTATATTACTGATAATGTTCATCACAAAAATAACTGAATAATATAATAGAAAAAATTTAAGAAGCACAAGATTATCAACAGCTCATTGAATTTTTATTTGAATTCTCATCATAGCACAATATTAATTTTGGGTAAAAACCTCAGCTTCCTACTAATTTAGAAGTATGTATTTGCTATTACCATTTATAACTAATATTACTATTTACGGAATTTGTTGTGATAAACATATATGTGATATATGTTTATCTTAATGATTGTAGTACTTCCATATGAAATGCTTCTCCAAAAATTTTGCATTCTATTTTGTTTGCAAAGATGTAATATTCCTGCCTAACACAAGTCTGCCTAGTAAATATTTTTTTTTTTCAAACTCATAAATTATGACATGTATGTCAAAATTCCATTCAAATTCGATATATCCTTCAAGATGTACATTGTATAGAAAAAAAGCAGGTAGGAAAGAAGAATGGCGAACTTCTATACAATTTCAGACCTGGACTTAGGAGTCCCGTTCACGAAAGAAATCTATTGATACTTATAGAACTAATCTAGACAAACAAAAAAGTTAATGGTGTTAATTATATTAAAGTTGGGATTTCAAAAATATTTACACTTGAATGTAACAAGTGAGGTTATTATTTAAATCGTGGTTTTCTATTCGTTATAACATATTGTTGTTTAAAATGAATTTGTAATGAATACATACATAATATGCAAGTCTACTGTTTCTATACGACGAACTTAATCTGCGATAATGGTGGTTAAGTAACTTTTGCAATATGCAATTACTAAACCAATCACTTGCAAATCGAAATCCAGAATGCAATGCTAAATGTTAATATTAAATCAAGAATCGTTGAAGTCCAAAAACACGCGTTAAATCGTCAAATAATTTAAAAACCACTAATAAAACACGATCACAGAAAGTCACGAAAGTAGATTTGAATAGCGATTTGACGTTTGACGTGAATGTATGTAATGACATGACAATTATTGCTTTACGCTGATTGGAGCATACATTATTGAAAAGAAAAAACGTTTAGTTGTGCATGATTTTTGCACTTCAATACGTTTTGTTTTAATTGGTTTTAATAAGATTATGAACTAATTTATCTTAATAATCCCTACTTTTTAAATCACGATTTTGTGGTAATAAATAATACGAATTAAACTCTTTTTATTTAATACATTTTCGTTCGGGCACGCTTTTGTAAATAAATGCGGTCCAGTTTCGCCAATCTTCTTTTAAGATCTTACTTAACACCAATATTTTACTAAAAAAACTTTGCATTACCTATTTGGTGCAAAATCCTTTCTGTCACAGAAATCAAAATAAAACTAAAGTCAATTGTCTATAAATAAAGGCAATTGTTCTATCCTGTTAGTGATGTAAGCAAGTTCACGGCACTGTAGGGCTTCACCGCAAATATCATGTACCGTACAGATTAAAATAGATTATAATTAGCACCACATTATCTTTACTAGTAAACATTTAAGATTCTTTAAGAACCCTACAAAACTTTATATTCACAGAAATTTAAGAAGCAAGCCATTTCTTATTAAACTATTCTGAGTAAAATATAAAACTGAAAAATGTTTTTTAAAGGACAAAAAGACTGTCTTTTTATTGTAACAGACTTATCATTTTCTACAAAGACACCTTTTGATTTCTTATTATACAACTGAAGTTCTAAACAACAGAATCCCATAAGTTTTAACTTGAACTTAACATATTAGTTCAAGTAATTACAAGGTTAGGTTAGGAAATACTAGCAGAATACAATAAAAACAAATCAATATGTTGTCTACCATCTACTTGTCTGTGAATAATGTGATTACTTCCATTGTGTCATGTTAAACCATTTAAATAAGGCTCATCTCTTCTGTAGGTGAAAACCAGTTTATAATTTACAAGCTTTGTTCCACTTTTCAGTCTTTTAGGGGTTAAATTTACGATAGATAAATATAATAACATACAAAATGACTAGCTAGTAACTCTGGTTTAAGCTGGTTGTTGATGAGACCCTTGTTTTTTTGTATAAAACAAGGAACATATACTTACTGAAGAAGAATTAGTGCTTACCACATCAAAAAGTCCATCAGTCCACTCCAACTTCTGCACTTCAACTATTGTACTTCCATCTGGAGCCAGCTCCAAGAAGAATAGTGTTCCTCCTCCGGCAAGGCCGTAATACTGACTAGTAGCGACTGCAAGGGCATCAGGCCTGGTCCGGGAGAACCGCACACTGTACCCATGCCGCCCTGGGGTCAGAAATGTTGGCATGCTGATGGTGTAGCTGTAATAATAGATTTTAAATGTTGTGAATAGTTTGGAAATTCTTAATTGTATACATAAAGAAGGTTTAGCTGATAATTGTATATCTAGTCACTTTTATTATGTTTCCTTCTATAATTCTTATATACATATAATCATGTTTATATCCCGTAGACAGAGCCAACAGACTTCAAAAGACTGATAGGCTATGTTCAGCTGTATGGCTAAGTGATGGTCCTTAATTGCATTTACTTATGCATTACATGATTTCTGGTTAAAATTACATGTTGTACATACTCAATTGGTCAAAAATAGTACATACAGAGCCAACATTCTTAAAAAGACTGATAGGCATGTTCAGCTGTTTGTGAAAAAAATTGTACCTATGTGTAATATACTAAAACAAACAAGTTTTAGCATAATCTTTTTGGTCACTATGGGTATTCACTGATGTGGCTCTTAGATAGATTTTATATTCTGTTCCAATTTCTGTATTAAGTTCAAATGACCATTGACTAATAAACTATAATGTGCACAATAAACAAGCAGCATAAAAGTTAAGAGATAAGAATAATGTATGTTTCATGTGAAGCTCAACAAAAAGATGACTGAAAAAGTAATATGATTCTTCACTTTGTATAATAGAAAAGCTGAGAAGTGACAGATAACTTGGCATAGATTCTAGTTAGAAAATTAGCATTAATCCGGTTACTTTTTGGTAAGTTAAGTAAGGTTAGTTCTTGGTAAGTGTATGTTTACAGGAGTCTTATTGGAATGGCCATCAGTATAAACCAATACTGGTTTTTCGAAATAATAAGAAACTAGATCTCTGTGTATGAGATCTGAGACTATAGAAAAGTAAATACACCTAATAGATTTCTATATTATTATTTCAGAAAAAAATATAGTAGAAGAAGCCTGTAAAAAGAAACTTACAATATTTTTATTATTACATTTCCTGTTGTTTTTACTCTGCGAATAATCCAAGATGAATATCAAATCAAAATAACTTTGACAATTCTAGTTTTAAGGGTTTAATTTATTAGAATTACCTATTATTATCTGATTTTAAAATGTAATAAATGCAACTTAACCTAAACTCGGCAACAATCAAAACAAACGTCAAATCTTTTCTATGACTTTAGTGATGGGAAAATATAATCGATTTGATCGCACGTAACCGACGACTATGCGTCACACCGTCATACGATTGAAATCCTATTAGCCCGCCTACATTTTAAATCCAATTAGCGTATTATTCTATTTTGCCAGAAACCTCACACGTTTCCTACATATAAAAGTGATTTTTCACAGAGCAATTCATTTCTGGTGACCGCCTCAACGATACAAAACATCCATAAATTAAGCATCCAGTACCTATTGAAAAATCCCTTTTCTTCTAGTGTTTTTCAAATTAATTTCTTTTCACTATAGTATAATAATCAAAATGGTAGTCGCTGTTAAAGTATTCAAAAAGACAACCCCTAATGGGAAAGTCACCGTTTACCTTGGCAAGCGTGACTTCATTGATCATGTAGATTACTGTGACCCTGTTGACGGAGTAGTTGTGGTTGACACCGATTACCTGAAAGGAAGAAAAGTTTACAGCCAGGTATAAACAAACTGGTATTAAGTGAAACAGTGCTATCATGGAATGCAGTGAATTGGATTTATCTATTTTTCTTTTGTGCAGCTCGTAACAACGTACCGCTATGGTAGGGAGGAAGATGAAGTGATGGGAGTGAAATTTTCTAAGGAAATGGTCATTGGTCAAGAACAAGTCGTGCCCATGGTCAATGCTAAAATGGAGTTGACACCAGTACAGGAAAAGTTACTGAAGAAGCTTGGACCAAATGCCTTTCCATTTACTTTCAATTTCCCGGAGATGGCACCAAGCTCGGTAATTATTTTGCAAGAAATATAAAATTTTTGTATCATCAAATTTTATAAAAGTAGGTATTTATTAAATAAACTTAACCAATAGGTAACTTTGCAACCCGCGGAAGAAGATCAGGGGAAACCAATGGGCGTTGACTATTGCGTGCGCACATACGTGGCTGAAAATGAAGATCAAAAGAGCCACAAGCGCAGTTCCGTCACTCTTGCAATCAAGAAGGTACTACGACTTCTAAATCTGATTTGTGACATAAGTATTAAACCTCGCATTATTAGCGTTACTTTAAATGTATTCTTATTTTTATAGCTGCAACATGCTCCAGCTACACGTGGGCGACGTCTTCCAAGCTCTCTTGTTAGCAAGGGTTTCACTTTCAGCAATGGCAAAATAAATCTCGAGGTTACTCTTGACAGAGAGATCTACTACCATGGCGAGAAGATTGCTGCTAATGTTATTATATCCAACAATTCGCGTAAATCTGTACGCAATATTCGCTGCATGGTTGTACAGCATGTGGAAATTACTATGATCAACTCACAGTTCAGCCGTCACGTGGCTTCTTTGGAAAGCCGTGAAGGTTGCCCTATTACTCCTGGAGCAAGTTTGTCCAAAACTTTCTATTTGGTACCTCTGGCACGCAGCAATAAGGACATTCGTGGTATGTATAAAAAATATATCTTTACCAAATTAGTCTTTGATAGTCTTGAATTCTAAGCTTGACTTAAAAACTTCAAAAATAGTTTTGAAAAGTTCAAATTCTTCATTTCTGCTAAGTAGGTTATCTTTGCTTTGGTAAAGTTACGTTACATGATCTAATAATACATTTTTATTTATTGTAATATGCAAATTCCTTCTCATTATTCAAATCAGGTGTGGCCTTGGATGGACATCTGAAGGAAGACGATGTCAACTTGGCAAGCTCGACTTTGGTATCTGAGGGAAAATGCCCTGCTGATGCCATTGGTATCGTGGTGTCTTACTCTGTACGCGTGAAGCTGAACTGTGGTACTCTTGGTGGAGAACTCGTTACGGATGTACCTTTCAAACTTCTTCATCCAGCTGAAGGTATGATTTTGAACTAATGTCTCAATAACCAATTTTTGACCGTTTCTGACAAAAAATTGCTACTGACGCAGTGTGAACAATTAAAAAATTAGTCCGAAAGTCAAATATTGATTTACGATACCAATTTCATCATTTTTTTTATATCTAGGCACTATTGAACGCCAGCGTTTCAATGCCATGAAGAAAATGCAGTCAATTGAGAGACACCGCTACGAAAACTCATTGTACGCCAACGAAGAAGAGGATAATATTGTGTTTGAAGACTTCGCTCGTCTTAGGATGAACGAGCCTGAATAAACATATGACGTGAGAAATAACAAAAAAAAAAAGAAAAACTCTAAAAATATAAACAATCAAAATATGAAAATAAAGTAAAGTAATAAAAATAACCAAGTCGTTGAATACCTATGTATAATGTGCTTACACTTTGTATTTTAAAAAAATATATTTATTTTGTTTTCAATGTAATCTTATTTTTAAAAATTATGTATATTTCAACTATTTACGATGATATTGCAAAATTTAAACTCACCTTGATCATGTATTCCAAAAGTAAATTCAAATAAAATTAACTTCACCGGAAATACTTGTTTCAATCACTGTCCTATGCAAATTTTGTCCTTACCACTAGAACGACCTGTGCACCACTGACAATTTCTATTTGAAAGTCAGCTATCAAATCCTTTTTGCATAAATTATTATCCTTAAGAAATAGGGTCGGGGTTGTCCACGCCCAAAACTATTGCACCCTTCTTGCTGAATAGGTAATGCACCAGCTTTAATTGTTATAAGACATTGCAACTTCGATCGAAAAAAAAATGTGTTAGCACGCAGATTATCATATATATAAATTTAAGAAGAAGTAATAACTAAAAAAATTGCCTTGATAGAAACAAGCAACTCAAGAAATATGAAATGAGACTGTTATAATATAGTTCTGCAATTATGTATTGCGATAAAAAAAATATTTAAAAAAAGTTAAAAACCTTATTTTTAAATTAAATCATACAATTGCAGGAGTGTGCCCTGGTGACTGGCAGCATAACAAATCCTTGAGCCAGATAGTTTCCAGCCCTCAGGTCATGAGATTGTCTCAATCGGTTGATGGTCAAATAGGCCCCAAGATCCTAGTTCCCTCCACAAAAAGTTCAAACTGGGTCATCAAAAATCTCTTTTATCAACCATTACACAGTTTTCTCTATCTACGCATTACACCCATCCATATCATTAACAATTCATTCAATTATATAATCACGTTTAGATATATATAGGGTAGACAAAGCCAGCAGTCTTGTTGAAAGGCTGACAGTCCAAATTCAGCTGTTAGGCTTATTGATAGAATTGAGATCAAATAGTGACAGGTTGTGAGTCCATCGCCTTTGAAAAGAATCCCAAGTTAATTAGCCAATCCCCTAGTCGCCTTTACGACATCTATGGAAAAAAGATAGAGTGGTCCTATTTTTTTTATATCGATGTCGAGAACTACACGGCACATCATTAACAAACCCCTAATTCACAATACCCCGCAAGACTATATCAGAAAAAAAATATAAATTAATCCATCCATGAGTCCATACTCAGCGCCTCAAAAAATTTATCTGACCAATAAATTACTCAAAAAATTATCTGCCTTCTATGGAGTAGGCTGATATTTTTTTTCATATCATAGGTATTTAAAACTTCAAATTTCAGCCTAATCTGTATAATTTCTATCTAATCGTGTACTGCAGCCATTTAATCCAGAATAAAATGATGTAATTATAAATATAAATTACACTGATTGAGTTAGCCTCGAAGTAAGTTCGAAACTTGTGTTACGAGATACTAACTTAACGATACTATATTTTATAACAAATAGGTACTTATATAGATAAACATCCAAGACCCATGCCAATCAGAAAAAGTTCTTTCAGTTTCACTATGACATTCGTCACTTAGACATATTTTATGAACTTAAATTTATGTTTTAATATCTATTTAGTCTTAATTTTGATCAGACCTAGACCTAGTCATATAAGAATGTTCATTAAATAAATCGATTTATTATTAAGAATTATTAAGTCACTTCACTAGAGGTAGATGCATAGGTCGATCCATTAATGAACAATACAAATTGAAATAATACCTACAACTACAAGGTAGGTACCTACCCAAGCAAAAGCTTTTAAAAACTCTACTCCTAGTCCTTCGGTGAACTTTTATTTTACTTGGTGATGATTAATATTCCTGGGAAGTCTTAATGTAAAACAATGTAAAGTAAGTAGTTTTAAGTAAGTCTGAATGTGGATGAAGCGAAGGAAGTAGGTATGCAGAGATCGTGGCCAGTGGAAAGAGGTAGTCTCTGCCTACCGCTCCGGGAAAGAGGCGTCATTATTATGTATGTATGTAAGTCCTTCTTCACCCGATTTACTAATCGCTATTATATTCAGGTCATTCGATTAAGTGGTATAAAAAAGGACGTAAGTACGATCTTAAATTTTAAATTTGTAAAACGTTTGTAAATCACGTGTATAGGTACCTACTAATTGCTTTGTAAAATATCACTATGACATCTTCAACTATAAAGGGGTTTCGACCGACCTCGAAACATTTCCTCACCAAGCTAAAATATTTTCTCATCTTTTCAAAACCAGTCTTGTAAGTTTTGGACAATGGACTAGAAGACACCAATGTCCTTCCTCTAGGATAGGGTTGAAGGAACCAGTTTGACCACTTCCTTGGGAAAGGACAGCAGATGAATGACCCTTTATTTGCATGCGTTTTTTGCAATCGCAAGTTGCTTGCGTTGTGTTGTGACTCACGGACTTGTAGGATGTGCAACATGATTGTTTTAAGAAACATGTCTCAACATGTTTTTAATTTCTTATTATGAAAAACATATTACTATTTTGAATTTTTAGAAATAATTTGTCCTTATTTTGATTAAAAAAAAGTATGAGATAGGATCAAATATTCTATCATAATTTATTCGTATCTACATGTAAGTAGGTAGGTTTTTATGAAATTATTTGAAATTATCTACTTAAAATAATAAAACAATTAAATTATTTATTAACAATATACATATATTTTTTAACAATTTATATTCACAATCTTTAGTACGATAAACATTTTATTAAATATTCATAACGTGTTAAAATAAATTCTACCAAAATCCTTCTCTCTCGTATGTCACAAGCCCATCACCAACCATTGTAGCGCACCCCTAACAAGTGTACCTTTCACTAGCCAAGACATTGTCTGTTCCTACGAGTAAAGGTGGCTTGTAAGGGACATTGGGCGAATTCCCACACGTAACTGGTCAAACTGGTTTTGTGCAAAAGGGTGGACACCCCATGACCGGCTAACTATCTAATGAACGTGACGTCGGTTATTTTGCAAGGATTTACTTGCGTGGGAATGTTTTGAGGATGAACGTATGTAGTGAAATTCCGTTAGGTTTTGTCTTTGTTGTGTTTTAAACAGTTTAAATAATTGAGAAAAGGATTAACTTCATATCAGTCCTTTATTTAGGACGCACTCTGATAGCTTACACGGCAATTAACGTAGGAACTTAAATAGTAGTCTTTGACCAATTCCTAAATACAGACCTAATTTGGACCTGCTACGTAAGTTAAATTTCTAAAAAACTTTTCTGTCAAGCTTGTCGGTTTCGGGTAACCTTGACCCGACCTTTAGCCAGAACGTTTTATGAGATTTTAGGTTTTTGGTTGGTTTTTTCGTAGTATTAAAACCTCGAAAATCTTTTATAAACTAAGTGCATAAAGCAAATTAGGTACCTACATCAGCGAACTTATCCCATGAAAAGGACTTCCATCCAGTCAACTGGATTAGTAAAATAACTTTCCTTAGGAAGGTAATTAATATCCCCCTTTTACTACGCTTTTTTTAAAATAGAATTACTATTTAAACGTATTTCATAAATAAATAGTAAGAGGTAAATCATAGCTAGAAATCTTTTATCTATATTCAGTTATTATTTTATTGAGAAGTCCCGCATTTCCTTCCCGTTCGTTCATCAAAGGTGATGAATTGTAACGTAAACATCACAGCTTCAGTTACCCCTTCTAGCAGCCCTTTATCTTTTTCTATATTTTTTTCATCTCAGTCGCGTGCGCCTGCGCAAAGGGATGAGGTATGAATGAAAGACGGTCCATAGGGGTGCGCACTATGGACCATAGTCTTTCATTATGCTACCTGTTTAGCACATACAATGGCGGTGTAAACGTTATGCAAATTGTTTTATGATAAACTAGTATTTGCCTGCTGTTTCACTTGCGTAGTACTACAAGGAAGTTCAATTTTGAAAAATTCGTTAAATATTAAAACGAGAGAAGCGAGTAGGTATGCGAATATATACATTATATGTATATTTATATAATACTAGCTGTGCCCGCAACTTCGTCCGCGTGGAATAGTTATTTTGGGCATCATTGAAACCCTCAAGGATGAATAATTTTCCCCGTTTTTTTCACATATTCCATTATTTCTTTGCTTCTTATAATTTCAGCGTGATGTTAAGTTATAGCCTAAAGCCTTCCTCGATAAATGGTCTATCCAACGCAAAAATAATTTTTCAATTCGAACCAGTAGTTCCTGAGATTTGCTAATTCAAACGAACAAACAAACCCTTCAGTTTTATAATATTAGTATAGATGTATATTTGACCCAATACTCATCACGCCTTATCCCCTACGGGGTAAAGTCAAAGGTCATGAGTCTCGAAAAGGCTGAAAGACCACATTGAGCTGTATTAATGGAATTAAATCTCAAGTTTAGAACCTGAATTACTTTTAATATTTTAAGCATTTAAATCTTGTTCCTCTATGTAAGTCTAGGTCCAGAACACCCTCATTTCTCTCGGAGAGTAGCTCGGTTTGTGTCTTTTTGACCGGGAACACATACATATAATCACGTCTATATCCCTTGCGGAGTAAACAGAGCCAACAGTCTTGAAAATAATAAAAAACGTTCATGGCTTAATGATGGAATTGAGATTTAATAGTCACATCTAGCCCATCGCCTACAAGAAGAATCCCAATCAGCTTTTCCCTTAGTCGCCTTATTCAAATAACAGAGAAAAAAAAACCCGCACAACGTACTTACAACGAAACGAACAGTAACTGTTACTATAGGGGACCTATCTGATAAGATACTCGGATCTAACAAAGCGAAACCTTTGTCCTTAAAACCTGTTTGGGCATTCGTGGGAAAGGGCAGGGAGGTTGACCCCTGATTTGCATCACGCGTTCAATGCAACGCTTTAGAATTGCATGCGAGTGGTGGGGATTGATTGTGGGGTCAACCGTGTGGTTCCCGGCACCAATACAAAAAAGAATAGGACCACTCCATCTCTTTCCCATGGATGTCGTAAAAGGCGACTAAGGGATAGGCTTACAAACTTGGGATTCCTTTTTATTGAGTCGAAATTGAGATTCAAATAGTGACGGGTTGATAGCCCATCGCCTAAAAGAAGAATCCCAAAATATACTAATCCCTTAGTCGCCTTTTGCGACATCCGTGGGGAAAAGATGGAGTAGTACTATTCTTTTTTCTATTGGTGCCGGGAACCACACGGCACTAAGCAAGCAAGCATATATATCATCTACAACATAAACAGACTAACGGAGCAAGCTTACAATTACGTAAACTACTTGTTTTATACATACGTAAGTATAAAAGCTTGCAAGAGAAATCTGTGCAGGTCCAACGAACTTGCCAAGTGCATTGCCACTAGTACTCTTGGTCAAGTGAGCTTATTGCGTATAATAGTATCCTGTATGTATTAAAATATTCAAATGTCTAAAGGCTCAGAGTGCCATCAGGTGATGGTGGATGTTTATCTATATAAGCTTATTATAAAATATAGTATCGTTGAGTTAGTATCTCGTAACACAAGTCTAGAACTTACTTCGAGGCTAACTCAATCAGTGTAATTCGTCAAAAAAAAAGAAAAGGTAAGTATCTGAATCCATACTAATAAAATTGTAACGGACCGATGTCTGTACCTACTTGAAAGATATTGCCAAAAATACGGAAGACCAACTAAAGCCAAAAATGTGACTTTACAATTTCGAATTACGTAGGTACTATATAATTACGTCTTTATCCCATACGGGTTAGACAGAGCCAACAGTCTCGAAAAATCTAAAAGGCTACGTTCAGAGCTTTGTGTTAATGTTGGAAATGAGATTCAAATAGTGACATGTTGCTAGCCCATCGCCTAAAAGAAGAATCACAAGTTCATTAGTGTTTAGTACATTGTATATTACTGCGTTTAGTATATTTCAAAATGAATATTGGTATCAACCTATTTTCTTTGTTTACGAGTAAGTACGATATATAAAAAAATACGTTCTCTTGGAATTTCTGGAAACATTTTAAAAAGTAACCTTAATATGATGTGATGTTCAAGTAATATGTTAATTTAATTAGTAGGTTGGTATAGTGCATATTTCTAAGTTCAAATCAAGTCTAGTTTCAATTCAACAAGAAATTATTGGCATGCTGTTTAACAATATAAAATCTACACGGTAAGATGATGATAATTATAGGTAGGTACTTAATAGTTCTGCAATGTCCATTCGTATGTCTGTCCGTCTTTTACCGTGTTTGCTTTATAAAGCTTTACTGTCAGAATGCTCGACACATTGTTTTTCAAATTACAAACTCAGTCTTATCGCTAGATTTTAATAATGAGACTAAATAAAATTTTGATAAAGAACTCTCGCTGACCAATTTTAACGTCCAGAATTGCTTTCTTTTCTTTTTTGCTTTCATCAGTACCTAGTGGTTACGTGACTTTTGTAATGAAGTTTTTTGATGGAAATGTCTCAATGGTGCTACCGTGAGTTTTGCATTTATTTTCTGTTAATTTCACTCAAATATCGCTGATAATAGAGCTTAATAACTCATCTATTCAATGATTTGAATAATATGGTTAATATGAAAAAAAGCTACCGATCTTCCTACCTTTATATGGTCTTGCTTGATATGGTAATCAATACTACCTATCTACTACCTAAAATTATATAGTAGAATGGAACTTCTACGGAAACTAATTTAAAGAAATGTTATATTAAGTGTAGTGCCGTGTGGTTCTCGGCACCAATAGAAAATAGAATAGGAACAGTCCATCACACCCATGGATGTCGTAAAAGGCGATTAAGGGATAGGCTTATATACTTGGATTCCTCTTTAAGGCTAGGGGTAGCAACCTGTCGCTATTTGAATCTCAGTTTTATTATTTAGCCGAGAAGCTGCGCGTGGCCTTTCAGTATTTTGATGAATGTTGGCTTTATGCCCCGCAAGGGATATAGACCTGATTATACATATGTTTAATTAGTTAGTTATCGTCTTCATCAAGAAGCTAAAAAATGAAAGTCTAAACAAACGAAAAGCCGATTTTTTTACAACAGTCCTTTAATTAAAATAAATAACAAGTAATAAAACTAATTAGTAGTAACCTTAATAAACTAATAGTGATTCAGGATTGGCTGCAGAATATACGCTTGCCCCGTCGCCCTGTCAACTACACGACCCGTCGAATGCTCCAAGAAAAGCCTCGGTGCAGATGCACTTGCCTCCTGTTGCTGATGCTGTCTCACTCCCGCACCACTCTCGTAATTAACATAATGATTCACCTCAGGCTGTGGTGCCTCTTTATACTGATTTGGTTCTGGAGCATCATCTTTCTCTTTCACTACCAAAACAACTTGATTCTTTTCCTCTTTCGGTTCGTACGTCTCTGTGTTTCTATATTGCTGACGCTGCTTTGGTACTTTTTTGTAAATTTCCGGCTCTTCCTCTTCATCTGAGTAATCTTCAACTTTGTGGGATGGGGCCGCTTCTAACTGTTCAGCCTTTTTACCTGTATGCTTCCTTATTGTATGTCTTTGGTTTGAATCTTCTTCGCTGTATTCTTTCTGAGATTTTCTCTCATGTTTTGCTCTTGGGTGAGCTCGTTTGGCTCTTCCGTTGTCTTCATAACTGGCTTTTTCTGGATCATATTCGTCATTTGTGTATGAAGAATGATCACTAGGTCCATCGTCATAGTGGTCATTGGGACTATCTTTACTGTGGTATGAGCCATCATCAGAATCGCTATCGTATCCATCATCGCCATGATTTCCGGCATTGCCAGCATGATTCAAGTCCCAATAATGTTCACCATATCCTCCTTTTTTATCACCCCATCGTACCTGAATACATAAATGAATATATGTAATTTATTTTAAGTAACTAATGAAATTTCTATCATATTCTGTTATGATGTAGTTAAGTATGTAATTTCAGATAACCTCATTAGTTCTGAAAACGGAAAAGTTAGAAAACAGAAAAAATATGAAGTCAGTAGCAAAAGCAGTTTAAATTATAATGACGATGATACACATAACACAGACATACACGTTGTTTTATTAATGAGATAAATGCTTTTGGTTAAAAAATACAGATATTGGATGAAATAAGTTATTTAGAGAATACATATATCGTTTTATAAATACAATCAATAAAATACTTAAATATAAATGAAATAATGTCATAAACATAATAGATATATTTTGGGGTCATGTTTCTTATTCAGGAGAGTTAAAAGGGAACCTAAAAAAATTGTATATAAAAATATTAGTATCCTCAAAAAAAAAAGAAATTTAAAAGACTAGGTAATTAAAATTTCCTCATGATATGAAACAGAATCCCAAAACCACGAAAGCACAAGAAGCATACTTTAGCAGAAAACAGTCCAGCAGAGGGCCGCGACCTCTCATGCCTCTCAGTGAAGTGGCGTTCGCTGCCCAGACGGTGGCCCTGGTCGAAGTCCTCCTCCGATGGCAAATGCCTATACCTTCATCCACAAGCGAAGCAGGACAGAGAAAGAAATAGATTGTTAGAGAACAGAGAGAGATAAAAATAAGTTTTCAATAATACTTTTCCCATATCCCTGTGGTTCTTAAAGTCTTTCTTCTCATACCGCTGCTCCCAATTGTGGGGGTCTTCGCACACGTGACCGAATTCTATGTTGTACGGACTCAACTGTACTGAGAAAAAATCCCTATAAAGCAAATTTCACCTAGTATCTTAATGATCTGTTGTAACTTGATGATGAAACATGTGTTGACAATGTAGCCAATTTGTTTGAAGGTGAACATTTCAATCTAAATGTAACAATGGACAGATGTAATGTTATTCTTGCTGCAACACTTATAGCAAATATTGATGTATATCAAGTTGAATTGAACTTTGATGTGTTAGAATAGAATACAATATCAAATGGTAAGGATATTTAAGGTGTTAGTGAACTTACTGGAAAAATTTCGCTTGTGCTTGCACTGTGGTAGGACTGTTTGGTGGATTTCTGACCGAGACGCCTCTAACTGGCTTCCAAAATGGACCCGCAGATAATGCTAGGATGCAGCAGAGCCATTTCTGTGTATCATATACAAACAACAATGTTTTTAATTATTTCATTATCAATTTAAATTTTCTGTGTCCGGTCCTTATTGTTGCTGTTACTTAGTTAATGTTTACTCTCTTTCTATAGAACATTCCTTGAGTTTTTACTTTGTATATCAATTTTACCACACGAACTTAAAATGTATAGGTAATTTTATAATAACTCAGTAGGTTAACTGCTTATTTTAACCAAATATTACGAAAGTAAACTAGTCTTGTTATAAAATCAGCAGTCACATTTTTACCAACTTATTTTTCATAACATAATTTTCTTATTAGAAATGTCCAACAGTTTTTTTTTGGCTTTTTCTTATAAATAAGAATATTTTCTAAACTTCAAACTATAGTGTTCAGTCACCTCATTATTTGAAGTGCCAAGAAACTCTGGCTTTACATAAGCATCAATAAATGGGAAACCGAACAAATAAATCAAATGTAAAATTTTTGAAAAAAAAAACAAGCATCTTTTTATATTATAAAGAAGTCAAGTAAGGCCCACATGTAGAACGGATTTTTTGATTTAGTTCTTTTAAAATAGACATTAAGATTTTAGAACCACACTGTGTCAATATTTTGAAGATTTTGCTATAATATTTCATTACAAATTAAAATCATAACATTTAAATTTCCGCTTCTAAATTGATATAAAAAAAACAAAGGAACACTCTTTTGTGAAATCACGCGCGAATAACAAACATTTTTTCCAAAAAATCTGTCAAAACACAGACGATCACACCAAAATCACTTCACTTTCTTTTTCATGCTTATTTTTACAAAGATGTCTGATAAGTACCGTTGTCAACCGTCGTATCATCTCGCTTGATTGATTGTATTGTGGCTACTGTTGTCGACAGGTCATTTATAGTGGTTACTGTAACTATTTACCTTGCCCAGGCGTCGATAACATTTTTAGCTATATCTATATCTATTAATAATATAAGACTTCTATGAATCGAAAACTTCATTCTTCGAGATCAGCTGAAAGGGAGCATAAATAAATGGACTCGGTAGATATTTTGTTTGTAATTCTTGCTTGTACAGATAATTGAATACATTAGATAATTAAGTAATTCATACCTGCTCGAATAAATACAGATAAAGCAAATATTTTTGTAGTTACTAAATATAAAAGAGTTGTTAAATTTTTACTGAAAAATTTAACCTAAATTCAGCCAGTGACATTCAATGTAGTGAGTCATTTTTTCATGCAATTTTTTATTGTTTCCCCATTAATGTGAAGTTATCGGTAATAAGCCACGTGAATTTATACATTTTATTTATTTGAAAGACTAACAAATGTTTACAAAAAATGGCGCTATGTATATAAATCAAATGGTCAATTACAGATCCTCCAGATACAAAACTCGTAGACATTAAAACAGTACATGTACCTTATAGTGGCTAGCTTACCTTTACAATATATACCTATCTATGTAGTAAGTTTGTAAAACAATCGATCGACTAAACATTGACGTGGCTGGAGCTTTCTACTTTCCCTTTAAGTGTACTTCAGTGTAATAGTATAGTTTACCTATCAATAGTAAGCATAAATCCGTTTGTGAATATAAACATACTGTATACAAAACAATTTTTTAAAAGTAAGACTCCAAATGTTGACGACTCCTTTCGTGAAGACTGATCGGAACTTATGGAACAAGAAAAAAGTACCTAAGCGACAAATAAACATTATTAAACTGTTCAGTTTTACACTTCCTTCTAAATAAAAAATACCCTACATATTTTTTGATACTTTTTTTTTGGATTCTACTTAATTTTATCTTTATTTTATCGCTAAATTTAACTGTACTTTCTGTTATTTTGTCTATGAAACAAGTTAGTTAAGAAATTTAAAAGTAAATTAGCAATCAGCTATAAAACATTAAGCTAAATAACATTAAAACGCTTTACGGCTTTTTTTATATCTCATAATAATAAATAATAAATTAAAATAAAACGTCCACACACAACCTCCATAAACATACATTCTAAATTGCTACTACCATTAGGTTCGACAGTAAGTATGAAGTCAACATCACCATTCAGTGTTGGTAGAGTTTATTTTTTTATTTTTATTTTATTTTTTTATTTATTCGTAGGTTTACCTTAGACCTGGTACACCTACGTATACTAGTGCATGGGCTGAGAATTTTGTGGCGCCATTCATTTTCTCTCTCCTATTGGTCGTATGGTCAACTAATCTCTAAAAATAAGAAGTTCTTGTTTCCGAGATTTTAATTATCTGTATTTATAATATAAAACGCAAATAATAAACGCGATAAAAACAGGGTCGCTCGCTCGCTCGCCATTCTTAGGATGTTGATATTTAATTTTACGTCTGCGGAGTACTACTCTAGTCTTTTTTAATAAGATATAGGTAAGTCAACAAAGCAGATAAACTTATGATCATAATCCTCTTTTCCGATAGGCAGAGATGTGTCTGAAACTGTACTTCGACGGTCGTTTAAGTATGCAACAGCAAAACAGTTTAAGTATTTCCTTTTTAATCCCTGTCACTTAATATTATCTTCTTTCATATCACATTAATCGCTTATCACTCTGTTCATTAGCCTGCCTCTCGTAACAGTCAATTAGTATTTGATTCAAAGTTTGGATAATTGTGAAGTTGACGTTATTGAAGAAAATGCTGGAGGTCAGTTTGTTACCGCTTTTTCTGCACTGACGCTTTGGAAGCGGCAGTAAACTTAATTTATTTTAAACAATCAATGTTGTGAAACCAAAAGATATATAAAGCAATGTTCCATATGTCTCATAATAATTAAATAAAATTTTGAATTTGAGGTTTTTCAACCCAACTGTCGAAATTAAAACACAACCAACTAACTGCATAAATTCATCTACTTATATTCTCAGACAAGTTGAATAAGGTATTTGGAAATACGCAAGGAAAGTCCTCTGCAAAAACGGAGATTCAATTTAGGCTTCTTATTTGACCTGCAAACATTTCTTTAAAACAATATTACTTCTGTACGCAATATCTGATAAGTAGAGCGACACGCATAAATTAACAGTCGTTTATATAGGGTTGACATTATTAAGATTTCGGTTAACCATATTTTTTAAACCGGAGGTCCCGGGTTCGAATCCCGGCCCGGGCATGATGAGAAAAGAGTTATTCTGATTGGCCTGGGTCTCGGATGTTTATCTTTATAAGTATTTATTATAAAATACCTATAGTATCGTTAAGTTAGTATCTCGTAACACAAGTCTCGAACTTACTTCGAGGCTAACTCAATCTGTGTAATTTGTCTCGTATATATTTATTTCTTACATTTTCAATAACCTAACAATGAATGATTTAGTAATTAAACTAAACCCCTGCCCATTAACACTTCAGTTTACGGAGCCGAGCCGCTATGTCGTTACCTTCCGTTCGTCTACGGATCTCCTCTTTCCTGATTCGATACATACGAGTATATCGCAGAGAAACACCGAGAATAGCTCTCTCCATAGCTCGCTGACCTTGTGACCTTGAGACTTAAGATGTTAGAGGCCCAGGCCTCGACGCCGTAGGTAACACGTACTTACAGCGTTTCTTATGAGTCAGCCAAGCTGGTGATGTACAGAGCAGGTTTTCCACGTGGACCAACTGACTGATGACCGTGCCGTGTGGTTTAGCAATAGAAAAAATAATAGGACCACTCCATCTCTTTCCCATGGATGTCGTAAAAGACGACTAAGGGATATTCTTATTAACTTGAGATTCATCTTTTAGGCATAGGATGGGCTAGCAACCTGTCACTATTTGAATCTCGATTCTATCATAAAGACAAACATCTGAACGTGGCCTACCAGTATTCTCAAGACTGTTGGCTCGGTCTACCCCGCAAGGGATATAGACGTGATTATATGTATGTATGTACCAACTGATATGCACAACCAGTGAGAGGGGTGAGGGTAGCGTTAAATTAAATTGCTTTGTAGCAATAGAATGAAAATTAAATCGAACTTAACAACCATAATTTACATATACTTAGGGTGGGGCTATTTTTTGCCGTATAAATTGTTACGTCCCTTAACTACTTAAAAACAAAGTATGAACAGCAACAAAAAAATGGCAACCCCCATATCTTTTCCTCTTTAATTATATAAAAACGTCATGCACAAAAAATCATAACCTTTTTGCCTTCGTAATTAGGAAAAAAAATTGTTTGAAAAAAAAAAATGGACACCCCAAATTTTTGAGCCGTGCCAACCCTAGCAAGAGAAAACAAACCGGACTAATCAAGATCAGCGGCCGTGTAATGAGAGTTGCGCAACCCTACGTAATTATTGCGACTCAGAAGCGACGCGGGCGCATTCTGCACAATTTTTATAGAAATGCACTTGCTGATTTTTTTTATTCTTTTATATGGATAAGAGTTAACCCATAATTATGTTAGGGCCTATTATATTCTTACTAAGTTCCAAGTATGTATCGATTTAATCATTAAGATAGGAAAACCTTTAACTGGCTTTGTTTTTGTTGTATATTGATTAATTAGTAAATAAATAAGGCAGAAAATGCTGCAGTGCAGTTTGTTACCGCTTCTTTTGCACTGACGCTTTGTAAGCGGCAGTAAACTTAGTTTTAAGTTATTTACAACCAATGTTGTGAAACCAAAAGATTAAGAATCAATTATTAAGTGATATTGAAGTGTCCCAAAATAATGAATTTTGATTTTATTTGAGCAGACAAAAATCTTGACTTCATTAGACGTTAAGAAAGCCCTTTTGTATTTTTGAGTCGAATAGTTTACATATGCCCAATTGTTCTTGACTTATGGGAAGGTTTCATGTCTCTTCTAAATATTTCATGGCATTATTGAAAACAATATTGGATTAAAAAAAAAGCCTAAATTAGTTGCTGTTTATTAATTGTTCTCACAAAATATAATGCCATACCTGAAACTCGAAGCATTTGGTTGGAAATGGAATTGCGAATTTGCTTATCTTATCCCTTGCGGGGTGGACAGAGCCAACAGTCTTGAAAAGACCGAAAGGCCACGTTATGCTGACCAGCCTAGCTGTATGGTTTAATAAAAGAAATTGAGATTTTAATAATGACAGGTTGAAACTATTTGACTACAAGAAGAATCCTAAGTTAATTAGCCTTTCCATTAGTCGCCTTTTACGACATCCATGAGAAAGAGATGGAGAGGTCATATTCCTTTGTAACGGGAACCATGAGAAACTAGCTTAAAAAAATTGTAGCGTCTATGAAATATTTCCTTATGATTACTTTTAAACCAAAACAAAAAACTTGAGAAGCGGCTTCTCAGCTTGGAAAAAGCACAAAAACGAATTCAGCGATAGCAATTTAATGTTACGTGAACTATGAAAATTCTGCAAAAACGATGCTGTAACTCTAAGTGCAGCCAGCAGGTATTCTGATGAACAGTATTGCATAATGTTGGAGGTAATTTTCAAAGTATTTATTTTGGAACAAACTAACCGATGAATCGTACGTAATAAAGAAGGTAGCTAAAGTCTTTGGTTAAAGTCTGGTGTTAAAGTAAAGTTATTTTTTTTAATAATAGTATTGAATGCGCTTGACCTTAATGTGCCTGAGCAGTAGAAACAATGTAATGTGCCATGTGGTTCCCGGCATCAATAGAACAAAGAATAGGAACACTCCATCTCTTTCCCATGGTGTTGTAAAAGGTTACATAGGGATAGGTTTCTATATTAGGCGATGGGCTAGCAACCTGTTCATCACTAAGCCGCAACATCGCAATTCTATCACTAAGCCAAACAGCTGAACGTGGCCTTTCAGTCTCTTGATTACTGTTGGCTCTGTCTACCCCGCAAGGGATGTAGACGTAATTATATGTTATGTTATATGGAAGCAAAACAAACTCACATTCGATTTTAAAATATTATAATTATAATACCGTGTGGTTCCCGGCACCAATACAAAAAAGACTAGGACCACTCCATCTCTTTCCCATGGATGTCGTAAAAGGCGACTAAGGGATAGGCTTACAAACTTGGGATTCTTTTTTAGGCGATGGGCTAGCAACCTATCACTATTTGAATCTCAATTCTATCATTAAGCCAAATAGCTGAACGTGGCCATTCAGTCTTTTCAAGACTGTTGGCTCTGTCTAGCCCACAAGGGATATAGACGTGACCATATGTATATGTATAATTATAATATAATATTAGTTAAGATAATTTTAAACAAATAAGTAGTATCGTATATGTATTATCTATTTGATAAATCAGATTACCTGATAGATTTTGCATGTAACACACTATTATTCATAGACAACCGGTCACTTTGATTTTGAAAGTGATACAAATTAGGCTTCCAACAATGCCCATTGTGAAACTTGTACCTACTAATAAGAAAGTATGTCAGTTTATCGGTTCATTCGGATACATGCCTATCACGATAGACGCCGTGAGTGAAAATTCTATTGTTTTCTCGAAAGTTATACTTTTTAAAATCACGAATTTTGGATAGAAAAGGGAATGCCAAGATAGTTTGGTCATGTAGAGAGGATTAATGAAAAGAGGTTGATTTAAAAAAAAATACAAAGGGAGTCTGAATGGGACTGTTGGAGTGGGAAGGCCTAGACGAGCTTACCTTGATCAAATCGGAGGCTTTTTTATAATAGACTAGCTGTGTCCGTGACTTCGTCCGCGTGGAAATGGTATTTTGGGCATCATTATTTCTTCGCTCCTAATAGTTGCAGCGTGATGTTATATAGCCTAAAAAGCCTTCCTCGATAAATAGTCTATTCAACACAAAAATAATTTTTAAATTCGAACCAATAGTTCCTGAGATTAGCGCGTTCAAACAAACAAACTCTTCAGCTTTATATTATTATAATATAGATTTGAGTGCGCTTGACCTCAATCTGTCTGATGGTAAGGAAGATGATGTCTAAGGTGGTCCACGCAAGCTCAAAAACCGTAGATTGTGATATCGCACCGTTTTGAAAGAGAAATAAATATAATTTCTCTTTCAAAACTGTGCCGTGTGGTTCCCGGCACCAAATACAAAAAAGAATAGGACCACTTCATCTCTTTCCCATGTATGTCGTAAAAGGCGACTAAGGGGTAGGCTTATAAACTTGGGATTCTTCTTTTAGGCAATGGGCTAGCAACTCGTGACTATTTGAATCTCAAGCCTATCTTAAAGCCATAAAGCTGAACGTGGCCTATCAGTCTTTACAAGACTGTAGGCTCTGTCTACCCCGCAAGGGATATAGACGTGATTATGTATGTATGTATGTAATAAACATAATGAAGGTTTCTAGTTATTTGAATAAATAAATTTGGATATCACCGTCTGGATTAAAGCACCAGGCAAAAGCTAGTATAAAATCTTTTGAAAATAATGTATAATTGTTATATATGATAGCCTGGTCAAGGTTGATAATAGATACATTTACTTTTAGATTCGTGAATAAGTTGTAATTCGATTTCAACCCATCGGGGTCATTGTCTGTTTCGGTTGTAAATTGATTTATTACAATAGCTAACTTAATAATCAAAATAATACCTATAACACCCTCTCTGGCGCAGCGGTAGTGCGGTTGTCTATGTCACCGGAGGTTCCGGGTTCGAATCCCGGCCGGGGCATAATGAGTAACCAACTTTTTCTGATTGGCCTGGGTCTTGGATGTTTATATATAAGTAAGTATTTATTATCAACTATAGTATCGTGGGGTTCCCGGCACCAATACAAAAAAGAATGGGACCACTCCATCTCTTTCCCATGGATGTCGTAAAAGGCGACTAACGGATAGGCTTACATACTTGGGATTCTTTTTTAGGCGATGGGCTAGCAACCTGTCACTATTTGAATCTCAATTCTATCTTAAAGTCAAATAGCTGAACGTGGCCTATCAGACTTTACAAGACTGTTGGCTCTGTCTGCCCCGCAAGGGATATAGACGTGATTATATGTATGTATGTATGTATAGTATCGTTGAACTTACTTCAACGCTTACTCAATCTGTGTTGTAAATATGTACATTTTTATTTATTTATTAAAAAGCACTAGAAAAAGTGTAGATTTGTACATTGATGTATATAAGAAAAATATTAGATATTTCATCTTCAATTCATAGTACATAGCAAAGTCGCTTCCAGCGTCTGTCCCTATGTCTGTATGTATGTTTGCTTAGATCTTTAAAACTACACAACGGACTGTGATGAAGTTTTTTATAAATAGAGTGATTCAAGAGGAACTTCAACTCTTACGAAGGCGCGGGCAACAGCTAGTCGGGAATCTACATATACTAATATTATAAAGCTGAAGAGTTTGTTTATTTTTTTGAACGTACTAATCTCAGGAACTTCTGGTTCGAATTGAAAAATTCTTCTGCGTTCAATAGACCCTTTATCGAGGAAGGCTATATAATAATAATAATAATAATAAAAATCTTTATTGGCCTAAAAGAAAACATGTTACATACATTCCATACAAAAGGAAGACATAAAAGTAAATAAAAGTACTTAATATCTAAACTTGGACAGAAACAAAACATGCTACACAGTATTAACAAAGATTCCCACACTAGGCTAAGCCTGTTTCGTGGGTAACCTTTCAAGATGGGATTAACAGTCAGAGTTAAAGCGGACTAAAGAACATCGGTACGATATTATAATTATGGTAAGTAAGCATGCATTAAATATAGTGATAATAACTACATTTACCACACGCTTTTGCTAAAAGCTTCTGTGGTTATGTAGGACCAATTCAACAATTCGGTTTTGATTTTAAATTTTGCTTTGGTCAAAGACAAGTTATGGATTCTACATACCCTATTAAATTTATTATACATGAAGGGCTTTAAATACGGACTAAATCTTTTTGCAAATGCTGTATTAACCAATTTTTGTGGTAGTCTGAATATTCGTCTTCTGCACATACGTTCGTAGTTAGGTGATTTGAGGGTTTCTTTATGTGTAAGAGAAATAACTTTAAATATATAAAATCGTCTGACACTTAAAACCTTGGTTTCTTCAAATAACTGATCCGTGGAGTAGCGGCGAGGTTTCTTGATCATTACTTTTAGCACACTACGTTGTGCTCTCTCTAAGTATATAAGATGGGAAGCAGCCGCTCCACCCCAAGCAAGGATACAATACGTTAGCACTGATTGACATAAAGCTAAATAAATAGTCTTAAGCAACTGGGGTGATGCTACATCACGAAGTACTCTCATTACGTATACTATCTTTCTTATTCTTTTGGACGTTTCAGTAATGTGGTTATTGAAGTTCAATTTTTCGTCAATAATAATACCCAAGTATTTAATGGACTGAGTTCTCATTATACGATCACAAGTGCAAACCGTTGTCATTCGATCACCTGAATCTTGACAGCAAACATGTCTCACCATTTCCGGAACTGATTTCGGTGCGGAAGCGGCTGTTTTGTGAAAACAAATCATTTTTGTTTTAGCTACATTAAGAGATAGGAGGTTATTATCTAGCCAAGACATTATTTCATTCAAGCCACTTTGCAATGAATGAAATACACTAGTCCACGAGTCCCCGTGAAAAAGAATGACAGTGTCGTCGGCGTAGTTAATTATATCAGCCCTTGACAAACTCAATGAAGACAGATCATTCAAGTAAATTAAGAAGAGAGTCGGGCCCAAAATGCTGCCTTGAGGTACTCCAAAAGTTGTTTCCCTGGAGTCACTGACAAAGGAGCTCACTTTAGTGCATTGTCTTCGTTCGGTGAGATAACTGCGAAACCAGTCTAGGCAAATACCTTTGATTCCTATAGACTCTAGTTTACTCAAAAGGATTGGAATAGACACCGTGTCGAACGCCTTTGTCAGATCCAGGAAAACGCCCGCGCATTTTCTTCCCTGGTCGAGATGATTTGCTGTTAATGTTGTCAAAAGTGTGACTGCGTCTTCGGTAGATCTACCCTGTCTAAAGCCGAATTGTTGGCTAGATAAGATTTTGTGTGATTCCAGAAATTGCACCAGTTGGGCATTTACTATTCTTTCTAGTAATTTAGAAAAAACACTTAAAAGCGAAATGGGTCTGAAGTTGTTGGGATCATCAGATGGTCCAGATTTGTGTATAGGAATGACTGCTGCAATCTTCCAGATATCGGGGAAAGATCCAGTGGATAGACTTAAGTTAAAAATGTGTGTGAGTGGATGCAGGATATACGGTTTTATGTATTTAATGAGACCATTGGTAATGCTGTCCAGTCCCGGGGCACAATATTCTTTAAGTTGAGAGATCAACCCGTCTAATTGTTCTGTGTTTGTGGGATGAAAGAAGAAAGAATAAAAAGGGTTTGAAGATTTGATCTTAGCTGCAAGGGAATCCTGAGTTTCATGAAGTCGATCTAAAATTTGATTTGCGAGTTGCTGCCCAATATCAGCAAAGAAGTTATTGCAATAGTTTAAGGATTCTAATGGATTTTCTTTTATTTCACCCAGGTTTTGTGCATTATTTTTGGAGGACTGAGAGTATGCTATTTCTTTGATTGTATTCCATAATTTGTTAGGGTTGTTTTTGTGACGTTCAATTTCATTTTGTTCATGTTGCCTTTTAAGTTTGCGAAGAAGATCCTGATAGAAATTTCGATAGCGCTTGTACACGAGCTGTTTTACAGGGTCATTAGGATTTTTCCGAGCATCCATGTGTAGTTTATCTCTATGAATAGAACATTTTATTAAGCCCGGGGTCATCCAGGGCTTTAAGGTATGCTTTGAGCGACTGATTTGAATGACACGCGAGTGAATGCCAATAGACTCGGAAATTATAGACATGAAAACCCTGGCAGCTTCATTTGGACAAGTTACATTTAAAACGTCAGACCAGGTGGCTTTTTGTAGGTCCTCATTTACGGCTCCATAATCAATACGCACTCGAGACCGAACCGTCGGACTAGACTGGACAGGTCTTCTTGAATTAATTCCTAGAATCAATAAATCATGATCTGTTACTGCGGAGGAGCACACCACAGATTCACAAGCTTCCTTTAGCGTAGTAAAGAAGTGATCCAGACATGATAGATCTTTACGTGTAGGTTTGTCTATAGCTGTTCTATAGCCAAGTTCCGACATCATATTTAGGTATTCTGAACCAATGTCCATTTTTAAAATGTCTATGTTTATATCCCCTGTAATAATATTGCAAGGACTCTTAGTCATACTCCCAACAACAGATTCTAAAGAATTAATAAAGTTAGTAGTGTCACTAAACGACGGCGAACGATAAATACCCAATAGGGTCAAACAATTTGGAATATGAACCTGTACACACATTGCATCCTGTAGATCGGGTTCACTAACAATAGGACTCCAGCAGTTTTTAACATATGCTATATAACATCACGCTGCAACTATAAGGAGTTAAGAAATAATGAATTAAGTGAAAATTATTCATCCTTGACGGCTTCAATGATGCTCAAAATAACTATTCCACGCGGACGAAGTCGCGGGCACAGCTAGTATGAAATATGATGAGAAAAAGAAAGTTATAGCAGTATCTCCTAATTTCCATTAAGCAATCAATTATTTCTAAGCGTTATCAAAACTTTCAGTTATTACAGCATGTTCTTTTGTTAGGTACACTAACTAAGTTTCTCCCATGAATTAGTTATTACATAATTTAAATTTCGATCGAGATTAAATTGTGAAGCTGTGAGTAATTAAAATTGATGAAATAATAAAGCGTTAAATAATTCCATCCGGCTTTATACTTGCTACCGTGTCACGAATTTACTCAGAAAGAATTACTTAGGTTACTAGTTTTATTTTATTCAATTCCACGTTGTTCGTTCGAAATGTCGTGTAAAGCGACTAAGGGATAGATAAAGATTCTAAACTTTGAATTCGTCTTTGATTAGATTGGCTAGCAACCTCACATTATTTAAATCAAAATTCTATCATTACTTCAGTCCTTCAGTACAGTCAGAGCCTTTCAGTCTTTGCAAGACTGTTGGCTCTGTATGCCCCGCAAGGGATATAGTTAGATATGAATAAAACGCCAAGAAGCAAAGAAATTCAAATTTTGAAAATTTGAATAAAGAAGAAAATAGACTGATAGGCCACGTCCAGCTATTAGGCTTAACGATCGAATTGAGATTCAAATAGTGACAGGTGGCTAGCCCATCGCCTAAAAGGAGAATCCCAACTTAATAAGCCTATCCCTTAGTCGCCTTTTACGACATCCATGGAAAAGAGTTGCCAGGTGCCAGGAACCACACGGCACACTGGTGTAAAATTAATATTTTAACTAACATATTCTTCAACTAAAAATTAAAGTAAGTAAGTACTACCCAACGTAATCGATTACTAACAGCTATCTATCTCCCATCCGATTGTCCGCGGAACTAAATCATTTCCGTACGCGTTCGACCGTTAAAATGCGAGAAAGTGTACACTTTTTCTAAGTTTATAAAAGATGTTGTTGATCCCGCCATCTTGATTTGACAAGCGATCGGCACATTGGCGACATTGATCGGTTTGTGAAATGGATAGCCGCATTTTGGTGAGTTTTTAACTGTAGTTACCAACATATACATATATGTATGTACGTAACTTTATTTATCTTTTAGGCGATTTACATAATTTTATTGTAATTTAATTCTTTTTTCATTAATCATCGTGTTTATTGAAGTTGCGTTAAAGGACATCCTTAAATAATAAATAATTCATAAATAATACACCTATTAATGAATTTAACGAAATTACAATGCGCGGTCTTATTTTCTTTTCTTCGTTGTGGCAATCAAAATATGCCACTAAAGCCGTGTGGTTCCCGGTGCCAATAGAAAAAAGAATAGGACCGCTTCATCCCTTTTCCAAGGATGTCGTAAGAGGCGACTAAGGGATAAGCAGATAAATTTGAGATTCCAGCAGTCTTGAAAGACTGATAGGCCACGTTCAGCTGCAAGGCTATATATATATATATATATATATATATATATATATATATATATATATATATATATATACATTTATATATAGTGGCAAGTTGTGTAGCCCATCGCCAAAAAGAAGAATCCCGTGTTTATAAGCCTAAACCTTAGTCGCTTTTTGCAACATCCATGGGAAAAAAATAATAAATAAATATACGAAATAAATTACACTGATTGAGTAAGCCTCGAAGAAAGTTCAACGATACTATATTCAAATAAATAAACATCCAAGACCCAGGCCAATCAGAAAAAGTTCTTTTCTCATCATGCCCTGGCCGGGATTCGAACCCGGGACCTCCGGTGACACAGACAAGCGTACTACCGCTGCGCCACAGAGGCCGTCAAAAGAAATAGATGGAGTGGTCGTATTCTTTTTTTTTTTTGGTGCCGGGAACAACACGGGACACACCTTATGTTATCTCTATTTATTTCCAGTTAATATTCGCATGCGTCATAGCAGCTGGTTCATCATGGTCCATTCCACTCTATCCTGGAGTAAGACCTATCAGGGTTACGAGGTACGCGCCGGCACCGCCACATTACAGGATTCCAGGTAAGATATATTTATTGTATTTATTCAGGAAGATAAGATTAAAATAATTATGGTTCACTCCAACAGCTCTTTATAGCGTGGCAGCGAAATATCGATATTTCAAATTAATGTTAATTAATGAGGACATCCCCAAGTCGTTCTAATTTCAAATCACGGGTATACAGGTTTTAATATACCTACGTTTATTAGGTATAGGTATCTAATTATTTCCTTTTTTATATTTTGTGTAGGTATTAAAATATTTATTTAGTTCTCTGTCAGACCAATTGGTTGACTGGTAGACAATGCTAATAGCATACATACATTATGGTCACGTCTATATCCCTTGCAGGGTAGACAGAGCCAGCAGTCTTGAAAAGACTGAATGGCCACGTTCAGCTTAATGATAGAATTGAGATTCAAATATTGACAGGGTGCTAGCCCAGAAAAAGATGCCAAGTTTGTAAGCCTATCCCTTAGTCGCCTTTTACGACATCCATGGGAAAGAGATGGATTGGTCCTATTCTATTTTGTACTGGTGCCGGGAATTGCACGGCACCAGCATTAAGTCTGTGGATTCCAGTTGCATCTATAATCTATAGCTATAGCATCTATGTGCCGTGTGGTTCCCGGCACTATTACAAAAAAGAATAGGACCACTCCATCTCTTTCCCATGGATGTCGTAAAAGGCGACTAAGGGATAGGCTTATAAGCTTAGGATTCCTCTTTTAGGCGATGGGCTTGCAACCTGTCACTATTTGAATCTCGGTTCTATCATTAAGCCAAATAGCTGAACGTGGCCATTCAGTCTTTTCAAGACTGTTGGCTCTGTCTACCCCGCAAGGGATATAGACGTGATCATATGTATGTATGTATGTATAGCATCTATAGTCCAATGTTCCCGTAACGCTGAAGACCGCAACAAATGGAGGCGCATCGCTGGGGCTCATTATCCAAAAAAGACGCATCGTCATAAAACCACGACCACTCTGTCAAGAGTGAACGACTGAGGAGGAGGATTCCAGTTGATTTTCAGTCATTAACAGATGCAGAAATTATAACCTCTTCAACAAATTTCAGTCCGCCCAGCGCCACCACAGAGCGAAGTACCCCAGTGGGAGCGCCCCAAACGCCAGTACCACGACCATGACGAGGACCCTGACCACCGGAGCAGCAGCGGCGTGACAGGCCCCGTCCACACCTTTGTGAAGACGGACAAGAACGCCAACTATAAGTGGGGCGTCAGACACCACGTGGGGAATAAATTCGCGTCGTAACGCCCAGGCAGTTATGGATTACTGCTACTTAATTTATTTAACTGTTGTTATTAATGTTATTGTCGTTTTAGTTCAGTAAATTTGTTAAGTGTTCGTTTTAATTTACATAATAAAAAAAAATTTACTCGTCGTTTGCGCAATGTTTGTTCGTAGCTCCACCGACATAAATCGTTAGTAACCCCACCATTTCTCTCTCCCGTTATTCTACATACATACATATTCACGTCTATTCCCTTGCGGGGTAGACAGAACCAACAATCTTCAATAGACTGATAGGTAACGGTCAGCTTTTTGGCTTGACGATAGAATTGAGATTCAAATAGTAACAGGTTGCTAGCCCATCGCCTAAAAAAGAATCCCAAATGTATCTTTATCCCTTAGTCGCCTTTTACGACATCCATGGGAAAAAGAAGGTTGTTTTAGTACGATTGTCGTACTAAAACAACCGAAATATTTTGCGGAGGATGCATCGTGGAACACGCAAAGAAGAGAGTGATTCTGTCTTCCCCGTAAGGGATAAATACGTGTAATGCTTAATTAGTAAGAAATAACACATTTAAATCGATACTTTAGAATTCGGAGAAAAGTCATCTTTTAATACTTACTATTAAAATTAAAAACCTCTATCAATGTCGGCTCTCGGGGTCCTTACTTTCTTTTGTTAATTAACTTTAAGGACTTCAAAGAACCGCCAAGATAGTAATCATGATGACACTGATTCTCTTGACATAACAGTTCAATTACATCTCATTATGCATCATGTAACAATTTTATTATTAACTCCAACAGAGGCGGATTTAGGCGGTAAAGATTATAATAAAGTTTTAAAGCTTTTTATCTTTTTTTTTATTTTAATTTAAATAGGCTGTCATTGTGTTATCTTGATAATTGTCAGTCACACTCGGATGTCGCTTGTCAGTCACACTCCGATGTCGCTTTTTGCAATTCAATTACATCTCATTTGAGTTTGGGTCGTGTAACTATTTTATTATTAACTCTAAAATTCTTAGTGTACCATAAGATCACATAAGTAATCTAAGTACACGCTAAATTTTAAACTAGCAGCAAAAGATTGGACCGCGCTTTGTCTGTCAGTCAGTCAATCAAAGGAAGAAGAGAGAAGAGTTTTTTTTATATATTAAGATGGGTGCAGCAAAAACTTCGCAACATGGAACTCATTCTTTATATATATAAAAGAGATTACAATTAAATCAAATTAAAACTAAAACTACTTGCCCAATAAATCAATAAATCAAATCAAATCAATACTACTTATAAAAAGAAAGAAAAGAGATGACTACAAAAAAATTATGAACATATAAATAATAAATTTTGAAAAAATACATAAGTTACATAATATGTATGTTTCTAACTTGACGGTAAATAACAATTCTTATATTATTCGATGAAGCATTTGAAAGTTATCTTTGTTTTTTTTATCATTTGAAGAAAAAAAAAGAATGAAACCTGACTCCCTCCCCCGTCCGCGGGGTGCGGTTACTTGCTCCACTGAACTCGCGCACATTCGACATTGCAACATATTGCAACCTTAGAATAAATATAGCATTTTTCTGTTTTAAGAGTTTGCACCAAAAATAAATGTCATTGTAACAACACTTTGTTTTTTAAATGAAAAAATATGAATGTGTTTACTGAAAGTAACTCAGTATCTTTGAGCTCAGTACAGATAAAAACCATCCTATCATTTGTGTTAGACCATAAAAATACTTGATGAAAATAGGTTCAGTTGTTTCGAACCTAAGTGCGAACCTGTGTTCTGACGGTGGGCAAAAACATCGTGAGGAAACCTGCACAATCAGGTAACTAACCATGATCTGATCCAATATGAGTTAGGATACCCTGCAATTGTTGCTTAGGTCAGACGGGAGTCGCTTCGTGTAAAACCTGACTCATTCAATCCAGGATCCATGGTCAAAGGCTTACCCGGGCTCTTCTCTAGAGTGGTAAGGATGTAACCGGAACTAAAGGCAAGCGGAAGGAGAGGTAGTTCCGAACTTGTAACTACAGAGTAAAAGAGTTGCTAGTAAGAGTAAATATCAAACAAAGACTTTGACGATTTATCAAAGTACCTACCTAGTTTACTTCTAACGGGACTATCAAGATTTATCGTCCTAAAGAAAAACGTCGTGATACAAGTTAGAAATCTACTACTATACCTGAACCTTGACCTGAGTCATTAAACTCCACATTGATCAATATTGTTGAGTACTTGCAAATCGATTTTTTTGCCTACAACCTTGATTAAATCAGAAGAATAATAATAACAAACCTTATTAAAAAAAGGTCCAGTCAACGAAAAAAAATATTAAGGCTTGCCAATAGTTCAATAAATTAGTTTCACTCTGATTTTTTGTGATTCAAATCAATAAATCACAATTCTATTTCATGAAATGGAAAACTACGCATATAAATAATCATGCATATCCCTTTCGAGGCGCCAAAGACAACAGTCTTGAAAAGACTGAAAGACAACGTTCAGCTGCATGGATATATGATGGAATTGAGATTCAAATAGTGACAGATTGCTAGCCCATCGCCTACAAGAGGATTCATAGTTTATAAGCCTATCGCCTTTTACGACATCCATGGAAAGTTAAGGCGTGATTCTTTTCTAAAGTGCCGGTAACCACACGGCACATGGATTTACACACACACACACACACATACACATATCACGGCTTAAACCTTTCAGTTAGAGTCATAAGGAAATATTTGTAATAGATATTAAATAGTTATGGTTTTACCTGGATTCGAATCAAACTATTTTATTTGATATCTAATTAAGTGTATAAATAGGTACTTGATTTTAGAGAAGAACTCATTTGTTTCATTACGAACGAATTATTACGCTGATTTTAGTGTCTTGTGAGACTAAAACGCGCTCTAGACAAAATACTTTCTCTGACAAATGCAACATACAAGCATATCATGTTCATACCACATTCTTACGCTGCACGAGATACAAGTAATGCACTTTTTCACCTTTACTTTTCAGAGCAGTGATAAGGGTCTTAGCACTTAGACCAAAATGATTGATTAATATTATAACTGCCTACATATTTATATTAGTTATGACGGTTGGACGGCCTCTGTGGCGCAGCGGTAGTAGGTACGCTTGTCTGTGACACCGGAGGTCCTGGGTTCGAATCCTGGCCAGGGCATGATGAGTAAAGAACTTTTGCTGATTGGCCTGGGTCTTGAATGTTTATCTATATATGTAAGTATTTTTTATAAAATTTAGTATCGTTGAGTTAGTATCTCGTAACACAAGTCTCGAACTTACTTCGAGGGTAACTCAATCTGTGTAATTTGTTCCGTATATATTTATTAACTATTTATATTATTCTGATATCTGCTACGGAAAACACCCTCGCTCTACACACTCCCTCACTCACTCAGTCAGTCAAATAAGCATTTTCACATAAATAGGGTTATTAAGCACTATGATTCAAGTTTCAGATTCTTTATATTGGATATGTAGCGACATCTTCAAACGTCACACGCCATCAACCAATCACAGCGAAGAAAGCGACGCTATATAAAGTATTTCACGAACTGGAGCATAAATACAACCAGCGAATATACCAAGCCTGGCGGAAGATCTTCCCTTTGTGGCGGTCGAGCCCGAATCATCGTTTGAAATACAGGTACCTAAGGTAACTTTCTTTGATGTCAAACAAAATTAATACTTAATTAAAGTTACTACCGAAGCGTATAAATGTAGGAAAAACTAAAAAGCTCTAAAAGCGGCTTAACAAACTAACTACCTACAGTCATTTTTTTACTTCTATTATACATACCTAAATATATCACCTGCTTTTATCTCTTAAGAAGACAGAGCTAGCCGTACATTGATCAAAATATGAAGTACCTTTATCCTGGCAAAAGGTCAGGTCAAGAGTACCCGAAACCGATGAGCTTGCATGAAAAGTGTTATAAATGTGGATGAAGCGAAGGAAGTATGCAGGGTCATGTAAGTGGAAAGATGTAGCCTCTGCCTACCAATCCGGGAAAAAGGCGTGATTTTATGTATTTTTGCATGTTTTCAGACCGAAGTTATAAGCATTTGTCTTTATTGTCTTTTGCAATGTAAATAAAAATAAACAAATATATACGGGATAAATTACACGAATTGAGTTAGCCTCGAAGTAAGTTCGAGACTTGTGTTACGAGATACTTAATCAACGATACTATATTTTATAATAAATACTTATACAGATAAACATCCAAGACCCAGGCCAATCAAAGAAAGTTTGTTTCTCATCATGCCCTGACCGGGATTCGAACCCAGGACCTTCAGTATCACAGACAAACGCTTCGCCACAGAGGCCGTCTACGTAATAAGTACTAAGTAAACCGTTAGTTAAGTAAACTCTATTATAATTCTCTGTATGAAAGCCTTTTATGAGCAGAGGATTAGCCTACTTATCGGTTTGAAGCTAAACCATGGATGAACTGAAAAATGTCACTGCCAAATCCAACTTTCTTATTATGCGGATTGCATGTGCATTCGTTAGGTTTCGCAAAACTGGAGCAACTGTGTTACAAATTAAAGTTTGTAACAGATGTATCACTTTATAAAATGTTTAACTGTTAATGCACAAAAAATATCTTATGTCGATTTTTTTTTACATTATAAGTACTATTAAGTTATCACTAAAAGTATAAAGTATAATACTTTAAAAAAATAGCTGACAGATATTTTTGCTCTGCTCATGTGCTCTTAAACAAAACAAAGTGAGCAACGCCTAGCGCGCGTTTTTCAAAGGCTATCAAAGTTAACTAACACGTTGTTAACTAACACGCATATATAATATCACATCCTTATGTATCCTTATATACCTTGCGGGATGAAAAACGAAGCTTTAGGTTTCATTTCTTAAAAATTAATAATACGTTGGATGTCAATAAAATTTTTGCCGGCATAGTGAAATTGCTATATTGGAATCACGGTTTTTGAATAACTCGAGCTTCGAGTTCGCAAAAATTTCAAGCCAACCTAATGCCTCGCAGCCTAATGTCATTTGTTCTTCGAGATAAACTCATCTTAATTGTGGCTTTTTGGCTTTTTATTTCGTGAATTACACTCCGTAAACGGACTGCGCGAGGCACGTAAATTGATGAAAGGAACACTAGGTATACATCTGTACTTTATTTAATTATTATTCTTTATGTGTACTGTTATGATACATATATTTATTTTTTTAATATATACGGGACAAATTACACAGATTGATTTAGCCTCGAAGTAAGTTCGAAACTTGTGTTACGAGATACTAACTCAACGATACTATATTTTATAATAAATACTTAGATAGGATAAACATCCAAGACCCAGACCAATCAGAGGATGTTCGTTTCTCATCATGCCCTGGCCGGGATTCGAACCCGGGACCTCCGGTGGCACAGACAAGCGTATTACCGCTGAGCCACAGAGGCCGTCAATTGTTTATTTAATTTAATTTATCTTACAAATATAATTACGAAATTGATGAAAGGAACACTAGGTACACATCTGTACTTTATTTAATTTAAATTTATCTTACAAATATAGTTATGAACACGTGGTCGGCTAGTGAATGACACAAGTGACCGGTTGTAACTCGGCCGCGCCTGGCAACGTGTCGATTGATATCATTCTGCGTTCTTAAATTACTTGGTCCCAAAAAAAAAAACGTTTGTATGAACGTTTATTTTAATTCTTCGACCCGATGGCCGTATGGTCTCCCGGCACCAATAAAAAAAAAATAGGACCACTCCATCTCTTTCCCATGGATGTCGTAAATGGCGACTAAGGGGAAGGATAATAAACTTGGGATTTTTCTTGTAGGCGATGGACCATAAGGCCAATTGCATCTAAAACCCAAGGCTCAGATGGAATTGAAAGTAACTATTTGAATTACAATTGCATCTTAAGCCAAACACCTGAATGTAGCCTTTTAGTCTTTTCAAGACTGTTGACTCTGCCTATCCCGTAAGGGATATAGACATGACTTTATGTATGCAAGTAAGATTTCAATGATATTCTTAAAGCGGGGTATCCATAAATTCTGTATAGAGACACAAAAACAAGTCAAATTGAAAGCAGAATCTAACTTGAAAATCGGTTAAGATAGCCCTATCAATTAAACATCCATGGCTACTAATTTCTCCACGTGAATAATGAAGACCCTATGAGGCAAGACCATTATTTTTGAGTTGATCACCCGAGATAAACTTTTGGACGAAATGCCTTTTATCTGATTGTAATCGGATAACTTATTAAATATGTTTTGAAATAATAAAAAGAAAACAAAGTAATGTTTTTAAGGGATTCTTTGTCCGTTTTGAAGAGCGTTATATTCTGTTCCTTGACGCTAGCCTGAGAAGGGTTAAGTACTTAGGTAGTTTTTATGTTGTAGCTTTTTGACAAACACTAATATATTTATGTAACGTGGCCTTTCAATACTGTTGGCTCTGTCTACTCCGCAAGGGATATATCTACACGTGATTATATGTATGTATGTATTGCCATTTTTGTACTTTCACTTTTGTTTAAAGAATAGAAATTTAAAGAATGGAATAATCATAAGAATCTTCCGATTCTTATGCTTTTCCTTTACTAGCTGAATACCTACCTGTACCACGGTTTAGGTATACCTAATTTTACTTCTAATTATACCGATTTCTATAGGAATACGCTGATGAGAAAAAGAGAAACAGAAGTATGAACTAGACTCAAGTTAATATTATTTAATCTGTCCGATATATTTTTGTATACATTCTTCATTTACAAAATTTTTCTCTATTTCAAGTTTTTGTATACATTCTTCATTCGTAAATGAATGAGGTCCAGTAAAATCCGAATTTTCATCGATTGAAATGTAATCAGTATTACTACATACCTCACATTACTTATATTTTAGTAAGTAAAATTTATGCTTTATCGCACATGTATATATTTTTCTGAATCTTTTAATCAAAATGAAATAAAAAAGTAAAAAAAGGTGAAACAAAAGTCTATTGAATTTTAAATCTCTTTCGTTACAAAGTCGGTTTGAAAAGAAAAAGAAATAAGTATGTCACGTAGTCTGAAGATTTTGAAACTTAGAATCTTTCAAAGATATAATTCTATTAGAAAAATAATTACTTAACTAATTTCAAGAACTAAAATGGTTCTTCGATTAGACGTGAAAAAAAAAAGATTTCTCTGGTTTTATTACGAGACAGACCTGTACCTGTATTTTGAGTAATGTTAATTACACAAAATATTTTGAAATATTGAATCGTAAAAATTCGGTTCACTAAATTTAACGAAAGACGTTAAAATATTTGTATTGCTAAATAGTCAAAAGGGCAATACGAAATCGCAATTACAGTTAGTTATAAAACTATAATAGTCAATATTAGTTATGATTTAATTACAGAAATACATATCAGATTTTTTATTTTGTAAACAGATAAGTATTTAGTATATTTTAAGACAAGAAAACCAAATCATTTACTTATTTTTCATACTTTTTAATGTTATCAAAAGTTTTCTCAAAAGTTATTAACCTGAAACTAAACTTTTTGAGGTTGTAGTAACGAAAAGGATTCTGCAATTTTTCCTCAAAATCAATAAAACATGTTAAGATAACTTGCCAAAATCTGTTAAATATTTTCAACAATCGATTTCCAGCCAGTCCTAATACTAATTCAAAATAAAGGTAACTACACACTCAGGCGCAGATTAACACACACCCACACATTCCCCGCCAACCACCAATCTAGAAGGGGTGCATCTATATATAGCGAGAGAGCACCACACGCACTGCATACGTAATACTGGACGCGAGTGTGTTGTGACCCTTATTTTGTTTTATTTTTTAATTGGTGTTACCATGTTGCGTCAATGTGTAATTTTGGCGGTCTTTGGCAGTGCACTGGCGGGTCCTGTAGCGAGGCCGCAGCATCAATACCAGGCTCAACAGCAGGTCAGTATTTTAATCTAGATTTTTCTTGTACTGAATAAGTGTAAGTAGATCTATTAAAAAAATTAAGAAACCTATTCATGAAATTGGGCACGGCACTTTTATTTTTTTACTTTATGTCAATAAAATCACATTTTTGAATCAATTATTATTATGATTTTTTTTAAATTGAACGATTGCCAAATATTTATCATTAAAAAAATTAAAGATTAGTACATTTAAACTCAATCCCATCTAAGTATGTATCAAATTTTACCTTAATCGGTTCAGTAGTTTCATAGTTTATTCATTACAAATATAGTACCTATGTATATGTTCTCTACATATTATTAGTATGGATAGATTTCAGTTAATCCTCTAAAAATAATAAAAAATAATGTTCTTTTAATAAGTTATATATGTATCTATCAATAATCTAATATTCCCAAGAAAATTACAGTGATGGGGCCTATAATACTATGATATTATAGTGAAATGTACTGTACGTGTAATTGGCGTGACTATGTAGGTAATCGTAATGTCTGATTACAAGTATTACATGCTAGCGTGTCTTGTTATTTATGATTACCGCGAAAACTCAACGTTTCAGCTTACCAACCATATTAATAAATAAGGATAATAACAATAGATTTCAATATAAAAGGATATTTCTTTATAGTGTGGTTCCCGGCACCAATACAAAAACGAATAGGACCAATCCATCTCTTTCCCATGGATGTCGTAAAAGGCGACTAAGGGATAGCCTTACAAACTTGGGATTCTTTTTAGGCGATTGGCTAGCAATCTGTCACCATTTGAATCTCAGTTCAATCATTAAGCCAAATAGCTGAACGTGGTGGCTATTCAGTCTTTTCAAGACTGTTGGATCTGTCTACCCCGCAAACGATATAGACGTGACCATATGTATGTATGTATTCTTTATAGGCGATGAGTTGGCAAACTTTCACTTTTAGAATCTCAATTCTACCTACGAATTACTTAAACTCACGATTTACACTGATAGGGAATCGGTTACAATATCCATATTTAGTTCTCGTAGGAATTTTCAGAAATTCAGCCAAATTCTATGGACTAGTCGGTTTGTGGCAATTATCGTAACGATCGTTCTTGTATTTTTCATAGTTTAAAACTAAATACAAAAAAAAACACTTAATTATATTAGTATGGACTTATATTTGTAATTAACATGTTTCCCTTAGAAAAGTCAGATACTTGCTACGATCAAAACTTTCGCCTACTTCCTCTAAACATTTTCATCATATATCTACTTTTGTATGTACAAGAATACAAATAATTTTCCTTTGTACAATAGTAAAGATTACAAATGTGAAATGAAATGATAGTCGGTTTAAGTAAAATGGACCTTTCTCCAAAAAAATAAGTGTTAACTAGCTTCTAAAGTAACTATAAAACTAATATTTATGCATGCTATGATGATGTGCTTATTCTAAGTAAACACATTGGAACCGGAACAATGAATTTAAAATGGCTCTTTTTGTTTGAAGAAAATGACTGAGGTATAATTATAATTTTTCCGGCACAAAAACAAACTGTAATTACATTCAAATACGCTGTTCTTTCGTGCGAATTATGGTCACTTTGTTACACATTAAGTAAATGACATTTCCTATTTCATATAAACAGTATGTAAGAAGTTATGTAAATTCAATTTTATTGTTTAATGTAAATAGATACATAGTGCCGTGTGGTTCCCGGCACCAATAGAAAAGAATAGGACCGCTCCATCTCTCAACCATGGATGTCGTAAAAGGCGACTGAGGGGTAGGCTTATAAACTTGGGATTCTTATTTTAGGCGATGGGCTAGCAACCTGTCACTATTTGAATCTCAATTCTATCTTAAAGCCAAATAGCTGAACGTGACCTATCAGTCTTTTCAAGACTGTTGGCTCTGTCTACCCCGCATGAGATATAGACGTGATTATATGTATGTATGTAGATACAAAATCAAGACGATTTTAAGCGATATCTCTTCCAGCAAATGTTACTTTTATTAACGGAGGCAATAAGCAAATCCACTTAAAATACACAAAATAATTTCGGCTTCTTCATCCTCCTGGCTTAAGTCCCGGTTGCATCCTCACCTCTCTGGAGAGGAGCCTGGGGTATGCCTTTGACCATGGATTCTAGATTGGGTGAGTCAGGTTTTTGCATGAAGCGACTGCCATCTGACCTCCGCAACCTTAGCAGGTAAACCTTACCCGTATTAGATCCATGGCTACACATTCAGTTGCATCTGTTTATATTCTTTTGTCTTTTTCTAAGTATTTTTCATTTTGGTGCAATAAAGTAGTTTTACATACGAGTACCTAGTGCCGTGTGGTTCCCGACACCAATAGAAAACAGAATAGGACCACTCCATCTCATTGCCAGTGGATGTCGTAAAAGGCGACTAAGGGATAGGCTTATCAACTTGCGGTTCTTCTTTTAGGCGATAGGCTAGCAACCTATTTTTGAATTTCTTCTATCACTAAGCCAAACAGCTGAACGTGGCCTATCAGTCTTTTTAAGACTGTTGGCTCTGTCTACCCTGCAAGGGATATAGACGTGAATATATGTATGTATGTATGTTTCATACCTAGAAAGTACACCAGGCCCTATTAGAGAGTAAACGCAAGAGCATCTTACTCCTCCCATGATACTACTCGTATAACCTGAAGGTTGGGTAGAGCTATGGGTGGTGGTGGGTATAACACCAGTCAGGACATTCATAAAATTTGACAATGCTTAAATTCTGTCTCTCGTTTTCTTATAGGTTAATCTTAGCAAAAGACACAACAAATACAAACTCCTTTGTGTTCTTTACAAAGTTTTATATTTCTTTACTAGCCGTGCCCGCGACTTCGCCCGCGTGGAATAGTTATTTTGGACATCATTGAAAAAACGGGGAAAATTATTAATTCTTGATCTCTCAAGGATTAATAATTTTTCCCGTTTTTTTTCACATTTTCCATTATTTCTTCGCTCCTCATAGTTGCAGCGTGATGTTATATAGCCTAAAGCCATCCTCGATAAATGGTCTATTCAACAAAAAAAAATTTCAATTTGAACCAGTGGTTCCTGATATTAGCGCGTTCAAACAAACAAACTCATCAGCTTTATAATATTAGTATAGATAATGTATTTTTAGCCTAATCTGTTGGGGGAAAATTGAACAATACCATAAGAATTATTTTGAACCTAATATTTTACGAATCTCACAATATCTAACATTAATTTGGGTATTGTATTACCTTTGCCTTATTCCATTACCTTTAGATACCCGAGGTCTATAGAAACAAATATATTTTTGCGAGCTGCCAGTATGAGATAAAATGATTCAAGGCAAAAGAACAATTACATAAGATATAATTCATCTGAACTACCGTTACAGACAATCGTGACTCCTCTGAATTGTTTATAGAATGTCAGAACATTCAGACTAGCTCACAAGGCTGTAGATATTATCTGAAATGTCAGGCCAGTGTATTTTGAACTACACAGGTTCTAATGTTACAATCCAGACTTTCTAGACTGATGTTATATCTAGAGAAAACAGATTTGGACATTGAAATAATAGGAACAGAATTTCTTAAAAAAATATTAAATTATTCGGTGCCGTGTGGTTCCCGGTACTTAGAAAAAAAAAGGATAGGACCACTCCATCTCGTGCACATGGGTGTCGTAAAAGGCGATTAAGGGAAAGGCTTATAAAGTTGAGAGACATCTTTTAGGCGATGGGCTAGCAACCTGTCACTGTTTGAATCTCAATTCGTATCATCAAGCCAAACAGCTGAACGTGGCACATCAGTCTATTGAAGACCGATGGCTCTGTCTACCCCGCAAGGGATATAGACGTGATTATATGTATGTAATCTAAATAGATATTTCCCATGGAAGTTGCAAGATGTGATTAAGTGACCACTACTCAGTTTCCGAGAAGTTCTTACGATGTAACTCACTTAATTTTACCAACAGATTTATAGACTAACAATTTTAAAAGGGACATTTTTGCCAACGCACGTATTTACGTACAGGTACCTATTATGGAACTTTTTAATAGCCTACATATTCGGATCATAATGCAACATCTTCAATTTCATAGCATACCTAACTGTGTTAACGACCATAAATTATTCGAATTAAATAGAAATAGACCGGAAAATTATCGCACAAAGATATTTGCATAATGTCTTATACACACGCTCCCAAAATGTGTGGTAAATCAGTCGCGACGCAACCTGTCTTCAGTTGTTTCACAATTAAGGCTGATTACACACTCACTTCTTTATACGCCCTCTGTGGCGTAGCGGTAATACGCTTGTCTGTGTCACCGGAGGTCCCGGATTCGAATCCCGGTCAAGGCATGATGAGAAACGAACTTTCTCTGATTGGTCTGGGTCTTGGATGTTTATAATATCTAAGTATTTATTATAAAATATAGTATCGTTGAGTTAGTATCTCGTAACACAAGTTTCGAACTTACTTCGAGGCTAACTCAATCTGTGTAATTTGTCCCGTATATATTTATATTCTTTATGGCATTATCTTCCAATAAGTTCACTTCAATATCATAAGACAGTAACGCAAAAGTAAACTACAATATCATTAATAGGATTGGAACATGCTAAAAACTTTATCCATGAACTTACAGTCGACAACATTGCACAATAATAATTTTAGTTATTATAGAGAAATCCGGGCAATACAGATATATTGATACAAAAATCCCTTTAGGAAGAATTGTATGAAATCCCCATGCCACATTATATCTAGCTAAAAAGTTCTTTCGAGTCGTAATATCTAAATCATTTAAATTTTTATAAAATCCATGCACAGATTTAAGTCATGTTCTGCATACTTTAATTTAGGTAAGCATTAAAATTTATGAGATCCAATTTTAACATACATACATATAATCAATCGTCTATAGGTGTATTGTGGGGTAGACAGTGCCAGAGGCTTTAAGATAGAATTGAGACTCAAATAGTGATAGGTTGTTAACCAATATTAACCTCGTGTAAAATAACTTTGCCTTCCAAACCAGAAATTTCCGTAGGTGTACACTTAGCCTTATTCGTTAATTTGAGCTGGTTACCTTAACTGGATCACTGATGTAACTTACAATGTGAGCTTGATTAGACACTGGCGGTACCGTAAGAACAAGCGACCCCATAGTGGGTAATTACTAATTACCTACTGTTTGCCGGTTGTTTAATTATAAGTTACGAGTATATATAATTAAAGACAGTATTGTAATGTTATGTTGAGGTTGAGAACCTCCGTCGAAATACCATACAGTGCGGATTAGTAGTTAAAGTATTCGATTTATTAAACGAAATGTAGTGTATATTCTTAAAGCAGAAATAAAGTAATGGTTAAGTTTACTTACCGAAAGATTACGAAGAATAATTGTGACATAAAATAAGAAGACAAAAAAGATTGTGTTTTAATAACCTGAACTGAAAACTGAAAATTTTAAAAATATAAGTGAAAATTTGACGTCATCTCATAACTGACGGTTTTGACACCCATAACTTTAACATCATATTTCTTCGACAGATTTATAACTGATTGCGGTATTATATAACGAAACAGACATTCGACGTAGTTTTAAATACAGAGTGGCATTTCTATTAATTTATATTTTTTCGATTTCTACGATAAATATGTAATTCAATTTGAAATTGTTTAGTTATTTTTCTAATGCCTGCCTTTCTACGTAATGCTGAATGCCTTTCTAAACGCGTTCAAGCTTAGTATTACCTGTACAGGCGAAACAAATGGATGGACTTATTTAGGTTTTTTAGTCCGTTCACTACAATACTGTATAAAATACTTTATGTAATTCAATTTTGCAACTGTAGATTCAAATTTGGTTGAAACTGTTAATGGTACGAATACTTTGGCTATAAAATAAAGACCTATGCAAGACTCGAATATTTAACAAAATTAATTACGATATAAAAAAATTTGAAAAAAAAACATACATTTTGTGAATAATTATTTAAGAAAAAATTGTATACTTACTGAACACCACGGCTGTGCTATGCTTACACGCATATTTCTCGATTCTAACTTTAATTAGTGATAGTATTTTTCAAAAAACCACATTTTGTGTGTCATTCACTTCCTCAGGCTACCCGAGAGACATATTTCAGTACTGACCAATTAAAGGTATCACATACATACATATCACGTCTATATCCCTTGCGGGGTAGACAGAGCCGACAGTCTTAACTGAATGACTTTCAGCTATTCGGCTTAATGATAGAATTGAGGATTAAAGATATTGTTTATCAGTAATTTCCATCACATAAGACCCATCATTCATCAACCCTATACTTTCTTCATCAGGTCGAGGGCATCCCACCGCATCTTCTACGACAATACATCGGGCAGCAGGCGCAGGCAGTACAGGCACCCACACAAGTCATTGCCAGGCCGGTCGCTGCGGCTCCCGCTCGTCTTGTAAGAATAGAATAGAATGGAATAGTAGTATACAGGGTGACATTTAAAACAACTGCATCCTTTTAAACATAGGCTTTACCCATGCTTCTGAGCCGTTTGAGCCTATTTTTATTAAAATAAAACGTCATCATTTTCACATTTAAAAAACCCTCAAAAACTACGTCACACGCTTAATTAAAGACCAATACTACAAAAAGAAATTAAAACTAAACATGTGAATTGACCTCTAAATCGTGCGAGTCGCTTTTCCGCCTGCCGGGGTGATATGACGTATTTAGGATCGTGGATTTGGATACTTTTATTTTTTTTCGAACTTTCTGATATGAACCGATATTTTTCTTTTAACGTTTTTCATAACTCATCTAAATATCCTTTAGATGAGTACAATTAACAGTTAAATTTATGCAGTTGAATTAAAAGTCAGCCTGTATAGTGCCGTGTGGTTCCCGGTTCCAAATCAAAAAAGAATAGGACCACTCCATCTCTTTCCCATGTCGATGTCGTAAAAGGCGGCTAAGGGATAGGCTTATAAAATTGCGATCCTTTTTTTAGGCGATGGGCTAGCAACCTGTCACTATTTGGATCTCAATTCCATCATTAAGCCGAGCAACTGAACGTGGCCATTCGGTAGTCTTTTCTGGACTATTGGCTCTGTCTACCCCGTAAGGGATATAAACGTGACTATATGTATGTATGTATGTATGTAGAATGAAATAGAATAGATTTATTTTCAAAATGGGACACAATGTATCACTTATTGACGTCACATCACTTAAATCTAATTATAACTAAGTACTATCGCTTCCAAAGCGCATGTGTAGAAGAAGCGGCGGAATAAACGCAACTGCAGCATTTTCACCGGACGTCAATTTACAAATATATATAGAATGTTAAATATAAATCGTGGACGAATGCATATTGTCTGCATTAAAAAATATGAATGAATTTAAAGCTATTTAAATAAATTACTGACTATATTTTTATTTCTAACTCATCATCTTCTTAATAACATATCTAGTAAATTAATTATCCAACAACTCTTGCAGCCCTACTCAGCACAGAGTGAGGACTACCAGCCGCAATACCAACAGCAGTACCAACAACCACAGCAGCAATACAGACCGCAATACCAGCCTCAGAGGCAGCAACCCGTCCAGGAGCCACAGGAAGATTATGACGTGAGTACGAACATACACACATACATACAACACTAATGTATACCATAGATAACGGGTGAATGCTCCGTCCAACGACTATAGCTGTCAGAGCCAGATTTTGACGTTTAGAGGATAAAGTTTAAAATATTAAAGGAATAGGCTTATAATTTTGGGATTATTCGTTTAAGCGACGGGCTAGTACACACATACATACATTAAATCACGCCTCTTTCCCGGAGCGGTAGGCAGAGACTACCTCTTTCCACTTGCCACGATCTCTGCATACTTCCTTCGCTTCATCCACATTCATAACTCTCTTCATGCAAGCTCGAGCTCTTCATGCAAAGATGTAGACTCTGCCTACCCCTACGGGAAAGAGGCGTGATTTTATGTATGTATTTATATACTAGCCCGTCGCCTAAAAGAAGAATCCCAAGTTATAAGCCTATTCCTTTAATAATTTTAAGCTTTATCCTCTAAACGTCAAAATCTAGCCCTGATTGCGATAGCCGTTGGACGGGGCATTCACCCGTTATCTATGGTATACATTAGTGTTGTAACCGTATGACTAATGTTAGTACCAGACAATCTAGCATTGACATTTTAGAAGGATTTGAACGTGGAAATTTGAATAACAATGACTAGAGACCGAAGCCGATGTATTCAATTAGATCTTGTGTAATCTAAACCTAAATGTGAACTTTCTGACGGTTTCAGCGGTTTGTTTTTTTTATCCTGTTGTACTTAGTCGTGGGAAGGAAATGGTATGAGGGAATGTTCTACTAATTATAAGATGGCTGGAACTTTGGAAATTAATATTTGAAGCACACACTGTTAATTAGTTTGTTTAGTTTTAGACAAAGGATAAAATGCTAATGCATTGTCTACCAGTGCGCCTTCCAAATAAGTATAATAATGTGTAACTCTCATTTGTAACAATGGAAAGCGAATGGAATTTTTCAACTAGCCAATCAACACACACACAATCACGTCTCATCATATCCCTTGCGGGGTAGACAGAGCCAACAGTCTTAAAGACTGATAGGCCACGTTCAGCTGTTTGGCTTAATGAAAGAATTGAGATTCAAATAGTGACAGGTTGCTAGCCTGTCGCCTAAAAGAAGAATCCCAAGTTTATAAGCCTATCCCTTAGTCGCCTTTTACGACATCGATGGAGTGGTCCTATACTTTTTTCTAATGGTGCCGGGAACCACAAGCCAATCAACTTTGGTCGAAAATACATTTTTTGTATGTAGTAAGTATAATCTATGAAAGTACATATGTTTGAAACACGATAATTTTCGAATCGTTGGTCTGATTTCGATGTCAATAAGACATCAAAATTTGTTACGCCGTTTATGAGACATGCACAATTTTGTAAAAAATCAAAGAGTACGCGAGTTCTAAGTTCATGGAGAACGACTATTTACTTACTAAAAGTCCACTTTATAACACCGCAGGTTTATAAACGCAATATGTTACTTATTCGCTAGAGAAAGTACTAACATTTACCGTTATATGGAACGTGCTAGACTTGTAACTTGCAAACTGGTATCGAGGTTTATTACGGCGGTAGTCTTATATTTTCCTATAGGGTTCAGGCATAGCTGTGAAACTTATATGTATACCTAATCGCATGGGTGCAAAATTGTTGTATGAACAGTTGTTTTGATACATACATATTATCACGTCTTTATCCTTTATTGGGTAGACAAAGCCGAAAGACTCAAAAAGACTGAAAGGTCACGTTCAGCTAAACAGCGTATTAATGGAAATGAGATTTAATTAGCGTCAGATTGCTAGCCCATCGCCTACAAGTGGAATCCCAATATTTAAGCCTATCGCTTAGTCGTTACGATGCCGTGTGGTTACCGGCACCATTACAAAAAAAGAACAGGACCACTCCATCTCTTTCCCATGGATGTCGTAAAAGGCGACTAAGGGATAGGCTTATAAACTTGGAATTCTTTTTTTAGGCGACGGGCTAGCATCCTGTCAATATTTGAATCTCAATTCTATCATTAGCCAAATAGCTGAACATGGCCATTCAGTCTTTTCAAGACTATCCTTAAGCCAAATAGCTCATTGTGGCCTAAGTATAAGTCTTTTCAAGACGGTCGGCTCTGTCTACCCCGCAAGGGATATAGACGTAATTATGTGTATATATATATGTATGTTGCATATTTTTATAGAGCAGTGGATCGCGTAATACGGATGGAACAAAAGTCTTGCAACTTTCACTCGAAACTTGTTGTATGTCTGTATATTATCATGTTACGTTTGTAGGGCATGTTGCGTTTTTTAAGGCCTTGCATTATTGTTCTAGATATTGTATGTTGCGTTCTAAATATGGCAGAAACTTGATGTATGTTTTACAGTTTATATTGTCGCAATTATGCCCTCAAATTAATTTATTGACTTCGGTCAATAAAGGGATGTTTTCGACATGTATAAACATCACTCAGTTAGCACATAGATATATAGATACATACGTACTTAACGCCTATTGGGGAAGACAGAAATAAAGATTCGAAAAGAATTGAAAATTACGTTCAGCGTAAAGGTTTAATGATGTGATTGTGATTCAAATACATAGTACTCGCAAAAGGTTGTTAGCCCATCTCCTGAAAAAGAATAATCCCAATTTCATAAGCCTATCACTCAGTCACCTTTTACGACATCAATAGGAAAGATATTAAGTAGTTCTATTCTAAAGTGCCGAGAACCACACGGTACTAGATTATAATTATGAGTAAACTTACAGCATTGTATGGCATATTTCATTACATTTTGTTATCTTATTTCCCCAGCCTCATCCATCTTACCAGTTCGGTTTCGACGTGAACGATGACCAGTACACCAACTACCAGAACCGCAAGGAACAAAGGGATGGTGACGTCATCAAAGGATCCTACTCAGTGGTCGACAGTGACGGCTTCGTCAGAACTGTCACATACACCGCCGACCCTAAGGAGGGGTTCAAGGCTGAGGTATACTTACTTACATACATAAGCTGTCCTGTAAAATGTTGTTTTGCATTTTGTGGGTAAGAAAAATAGATGTTGGCGGATTCTCAGACCTATTCAATATGCTCACATTTATTTAATTCCTTATTTCAATATCCCCCTTCCCTCCTATCCCTTCTTAATTCAATATTTGAGGTAAATATTGAATTAAGAAAGGGGATTGACAATATGAAGGGGTCAGTCCATTGTCGATTACAAGTTTCACGGTTAGAATATACATGATACCTACTCTCTAATACTCTTCTTAGTGTTTTTCCAATGGCATTCTCGATTGTCTGTCTACATACAACTTCGGCCCGCCTTAACCGGTCACCCCAGGTTGGGTTAGTCGGTTAATTCGGTACGACTTCCGTGACCATGGTTTTCTTCAGTCTGGCTTGTTCCAACTTATCTTGGGTATAAAATATTTTATTAAAATGCACATTCCAGGTATCGCGACAACCCACCGACATTGTAGTGAAAATTCCGACGCCTAAGCCCCAATTGCTGCAGCACCAGCAGCCCCAGCAGCATCAGGTCGCCCACGTGCCCAGGCCGCAGCCACAACCCCAACACCAGCAACAGGCACCACCTCAGTATTACCGTTACGAACAGTAAAACAACAAAGTACCTACTAAGTAGTCGTGGTACAATGCGAAGTCTATCTATGCCTAAAATAAATAAGTCTATGGTTCTGCCTGGTTAGAAAAAAATGAGGTCGTTAATTATTCGAAATTTAAAAGTTGTGGAAAATACTTTGTTTCTGAAGTTGGTAATTAAAAAAAATTGATTTGTTATTTAAAGAAAACCGTAGCGACCTCATGAGGCAATTCTCTGAATATGGCAGAATCTTGTTGTACTATGACAATTTAAATAATAAAAAAATGCCATTTAAATTTGGAATATGGGAGGTCAAAATTGTAAATTTCACATTTTTTATAGAACTTTTAAAAAGATTTTTATGTTTAAGTAGATTAAAAAAATTAATTCTTTTCATTTCGGTTATGTACCTATAATATCACGAATAATAATATCAATTGCTAAAGGTTAGCACCAATCTATAGCAAAATTCCAACTAAAGATCTCCTCCTATTGAATAGAGATAAATAGACACCTATGTTTAAAAGTATTTTGTGAACTTCGTCATTTATTATAATATCATTTACATCATAGACTGTTTAAGTTTAGTCTGTGGTCATCATATTTTAATTCGTTCCTAAACATTATCTATAGGTTTATCTAGCTTATGAATACGAAATGTAAGTAAATATTTTGACGATGTTTAACCAGGTTTCTGAAATATTACAACAGAAATGATTTTTTTTTGACGAAATGAGAAAAATAAATAGGTAGGCAGATAATACGAATATAAGTGAATTTATGTAATATAGTTGTTATTTTTACGGTTATAAAAATGTGATTGTAAATAGATAAATGAAAAGATTTTGATACTTTATACAATAAAAAACAAAACTGAATTTGGTTTTATTTATTGTTGAAAATAATAACTAATATTAAGTTTAAATTTTATTTGTCTTTAATACATTCGATGTTTTAAAATAATTAAAAAAAAATCATTAAAAAAATACAATAAATAATTTTTTGAAAAATTCTTTCATAACACAAGTATTTGATTCGTTAAAATCTTGTAAATAAATACAACAGCTCGTGTAAGAATAAATATCTAATAAAATAAATTAACAAAAAAATTCAGTCTATAACGTTAAAAACCACAAAATGGCCGACAAATTCGTATGAATAAACCAATTTTCCGGCGATTTTACAGAAACCGAAAATAAAAAATATTTGGACCCTTAGATTTAGACCAATAGATTCCTTTACCATTTATATATAGTTTTTCTTGCTTTTTTGCCCATAAATACTGATTTTTAATACGTATTTATATTAATACATTCATCACTTTTCTAGTACATATATAAGTACCATCTTAATATATTTTGAGCTTGCATGGCCAGAATATTTTTTTAATAAGTATTAAAAATAAATGGCCAAACACTTCGTTACATTTTTAACATCTAGATAGTTCTATTAAAATTAAAAATAAATGCATTACGTTTTGTATACAAAACATTTCGATCGTTTTGAAAATTCGACTAAATCACATGCTGTCTTATTCACAAAAATAAATCTCATCTATTGATTCCATAGTTTTAGTAATTATTTCAACATTTATAATTTTTTTCATTTATTTTTTTAATTAAAGTTATTCTTTATTAATAAAACCAGCCATAATTAGCTGTTTTATAATAATTATTTATCATCATACGCACCTACGTCTATATCACTTGCGGTGTAGGCAGAGCCACCAGTCTTGAAGACACTGATAGCTGTTTCAGTCAGTTGTTGGGCTTTATGATAGAATTGCACTAACTACTAACGCACTGAGATATTAATAGAGACATTTAAAAAATTACGAGTCCCAATTATTCAAACAAGAACTGTCATTATCTTAATACCATAGACAAAAAAAATTAAAAAACTGACACTTGGAATGCAAATAATTAGATAATATTTTTTTTTTGAACACGACAGCGAATGCGACCTCTGAATAGGATATACAATAAACAATTTTCCTAACACATTACCTAGCCTATGGCATGGGGTCTGGTCGGCAGACGCATCCTGACTCCACGAGAACGTAGTCCTGCCCTGTGAGGGTCACGGGCCCTAGAGGGAGAACCAGGAAGAGATAAGGCACGTACGTTTGGGTACACGACCCACGGACTAAAGAGCATTCGCTTGATCTGAAAGGTAAAAAAAAAATACATAATAGAATATAAGATTTAAAATTTAAAAAAATAAATTTGCCAAGTTCGAGTCGGAATCGGGAAACGAAGGTTTCGGACTTTCGGACGGATCACTTTTGTTACTTTATAAATGCACTAGAAACCCGCCCCTGCTTCGCACGATAATATTTATCGATAGTACTTATTAATGAGAAAACACTAAGCACATTTCAAACAGGAATAAACCGTCCACAACTTTACGAGATTCGCGCATAAAGACAAAGAAAAAAAATACTTTTTAATAAGTAGTAATAGTGATGTTTTAAGAATAAAAAAGACATCTAGGTAACTGGATGTGTAGCCTTGATTGATCCAATACGGGATAGATTCTCCTGCAAAGGTTGCGGAGGTCAGATGGGAATCGCTTCGTAATAAATGTTACTTACTCGCAAACTTCAAAGACGACCTGCTGTAACAAATCAGGAAACTTCTGGACTATCGTGACAGGCTGTCCAGACGTTAGAGACACCCCGTACATAGGCGCCGTGGTGTTGTACCGGGTTCTACATAGCCTGGACCCGCTGCAGGAGTTCGTTGAAGCTGATAGGCCTGGGAGTGTCGAGGCACGACCTGTAAATAATTTTTAATTTATTAATACATTTTAGAAGAATAACAATGTTTCTAAATTACAACTTAATTGTGTCCTAATTAACAGCTATACTTACCATACATAGTTTCGTTAATAATTATTACCTATTAAGAGGAAAATTTAATTTTTATTTATAACTAATTAGCTCTGAAACAAGAATCGGCTTTAATGAAATCTGACCTAAATAGACAAGGCCTGCATTAGTCTAATCTTCGTCTTGACTTTAGTCGTCTTTGCATCCTCATCACTCTGAAGAAGAGCCAGGGGTATGCCTTTGACCATGGATCCTGGATTGGGTGAGTCAGGTTTTTACACGAAGCGACTACCATCTTATCTCCGTAACCTTTGCAGGTAAACCTAACCCGTATTGGATCATGGTAACACATCCAGATGATCAACGGCGCAGTATCAGATCATTAACATACATTCACCATTACTCATAAAAATTAAAATTAAAATAAAAAAAAAAAAATTAAATTTAAAAATTAACTCACCTGTTCTATTGCCACTTTGAGCCCTGGCCTTTGCTTCGGAATACCCTTCATGGGCGTCCAGTAATGCTCTCCTCATCAGCGTCGGGTCCAGGGTCTTCATGCCGCGACCCTGCCGCACGCTAGAACCCCAAGGACCGGTCTTCAGGGCTCGATTTACTAGATGTCTGGAAAATGATAATAAATACAGCTGTTAATTAAATAAATTTTATTAAAACAAAACCGCCTCAAATCTATATCCACCTTTTTTGAAGTCTTCTTCTAAGAGAAACAAACACTTTCCTGAAAACCGCATCAAAATCGGTTCAGCGAAACGCGAGACAATTGCGGACAAACATACATATCCATGACATGCAGGTCCAACTGAGAACCACCTACTTATTTGAAAGCGGTTAAAAAGCAACACACTTAAGTATAATCACACATTTCTTTCCGATTTTTCATCATAATGTAACATACATAATATAACACGTCTTTATCACTGACGGGGTAGATAGAACCTAAAGTCTCGAAAAGACTATACACCCACGCTGAGCTGGATAGCTTACTGATGGAATTTAATTAATGACCATCATCATTAATAAAATTCCATCAGTATTATGATGGAATCGAATTACAGTTCAGCCCCGTATTATGGCACGGTCGAGGCCGTTTTTATCGCGCGAAAACTATCGCTGTTTTTATTTTCACGTGAAACGGGACAGCGATAGTTTGTCGCGCGATGAAAACGGCGTCGCACGTGCCTTACTACGGGGGCAGATTACATAGCAACAGGTTGCTTCTTCATATCACTAAAAAGAGAATTCAACGTCTATAAGCCTTTTTCTTTGTAAATCGTATCCGACTATATACCAAGTAGGTAATCCTAGTCTCCACTGTTTAGTTTAGACACGATACACTTACTCATTATTCAATAAACACTTAAGTCTTTATCCCTTACAGGGAACAGAGAGAGAACAAGTCTCGATAAGACTGAAATGCCTCATGTTGGAATTAATATTTACATAGGTAGTACCGTGTGGTTCCCGGCACCAATAGATACAAAAAAGAATACGACCACTCCATCTCTTTCCCATGGATGTCGTAAAAGGCGACTAAGGGATAGACTTACAAACTTAGGATTCTGGGCTAGTAACCTATCACTATTTGAATCTCAATTCTATCATTAAGCCAAATAGTTGAACGTGGCCATTCAGATTTTTCAAGCTGGCTTGGCTCTGTCTACCAAGCAAGGGATATAGACGTGACCATATGTATGTATGTATGTAGGTAGTGCATTATGGCACTAGGAAACTTTTGTTAGCCTTTCCCTTTCCCTTTTGCAATATGCATAGAAAAAGAAGTAGTAAAGAAGTACCTAATAATTTTACTTCGCTACTTTACTACTCGCTAAGTCACCTTTTACGATATTCATGGGACAGAGAAATGCCGGTTCTTACTCCCATAGCATTTTATTGAAACACACTTTTATACCATAGGTTTAGTTCTAAGCATAAAGTTGAAACGGCAAAAAGTAGTTAAGTACTTATTTCGAAATAATTTGCCTTGGCTTTGATTCTCTGTATCCGGCGCAGATTATCACGATATTTCACAATAATTATGATTGTAACATTGTGTGAAAACAAAATTGCTTGGATGCCATCAATAAATGCCTGCGGTTTGGTGGGAAAATTCACATGAAATGATCATCAAAGGAAATGGGTTGCAATGAGTGAGTCTTGAATGAATACAGATAACGGTACATGATTGGTTATTATGTTGCTATTGGTAAGTAGCTAAAAGGCTAAAGAGGATTTGGAATAATGTGAGATTAAAACATGTACATGAATTTGTAAAAAGACAAAAAATAATTTATTATATTAACTGCGAATGTGATGTCGTTTCGTTACTAATAATTCTGACAACATTATTTTTATTCCAACCAGGCCCAAATTAAGTTGAGGAACCACAATATTAAAAATTCTTTGGGAACCACTGGGCACTGAACTGACGGCTGATAGTGACAGATAGAACGGAACAGAGATTTCTACGTCTGTCCAGAGTAAGAGGAAGAACTTAACGGGATGGGACATTTTGCTACTTCATCCGATTACCGATTCGATTATTCATCCGATAGTTAGTGATTGATTACCGAAATGTACGATCGTCCTTTGATTGTTAAATACTTATTAATTCTTTATTATAAAAGAAACGTACATAAAAAGTACTCTTTGTTTAAAAATAAACACTAAAATTCCTTTAGGCTTAGCGTAGTTGTGTTATGTTAGAAAATTATTTATTGGATATATTCAATTATTAATTAATTTTTTTCTGAAAATCCCTAAGGGCGCTAGGAAAAAACAAATTTTGATATTATATTTTGTTATATACTATCTGTATACTTTTTTCTAAATATTGACGGGCAGAGAATGCTATTAGGATTAATCCTCATTCACTTCAGGGCCCAATAAAAGTTTTATACAAATATTGTTTCAAAATTTTTTTTCAATAACTTGAATGTCAGATAGTGATTCCACTTAAATTATGGGTCGAAAGTGAAATAAATAATGAAATAAAAGTATTAGTCATTAGAAAAATAATAGTTCTCACGAGAATCACGATGACCCCAAATAGAGCTACGCCGGGAAAATAGTTACATTGTATGGTAAACTATTCGTGATAATGACACTGAATAGGAACACGGGCGTTACTTTGACACGACAAAGTACGAAAAGGAACAACCAAAGTTGGTTAACGTGTAATAAAAATTATTTCCCGTAAATATTGTAAAAGGAAAAAGCTTATAAAACGGGAAACTGTTTGTGGTTTCTGGCATTTTAGAATAAAATCACTCCATATTTTTATGATGACGTAAAAAGCGTCTAAGGGATAAATTTAGAGACTTGGGAGCGACCTGTCACGATTTAAATCTCAATTCCATCTTCCATCATAAAGCCTTACAGCTGAGCATGGCCTGTCAGACTTTCAAGCAAGCTGGCTCTGTCTACCCGGTAAGGGATATAGACGTGACTATATGAATGTATGTATTTTACTTTTGGTGTTGGGCTAGCAACCTCTTAAATTTAATCTTGCAAATTCAATTCCGTCGGCGTCGTGTGTCAATATGCTCTCTGACTTTCCAGTGTGTGATTTAAAGTGTGTGAAATCTTCGTGTCAATGATGATGAGGAAAAAAAAGATTCCACTTCCACTTCATCTCTTTTAAAAGACGACTAAGGGAATGGCTTATAAACTTGTTATTCTGCTTAAAGGCGATGTGCTAGCATCCTGTCACTATTTAAATCTTAATTCTATCATTATGCCGTGAATATGGCCTGTCAGTCTTTCAAGACTGCTGGCTCTGTCTCACCCGCAAGGGTATTAGACATGATTATATGAATGAACGAATAAGAAAACATACTGATTGCAAAAATATATTATTTTCTATACTTCTTATAGTGCTCACCTCAGTTTTGAGGGTTATTTAATCATTAAAGTGAAAACTAAAAGCAGTTTTGACAGTTTGGCTCTGAATTCGAATCCCGGCCAGAACTTTATGATTGTTAAATACCTAGGATAAGGAGTTCCATCGGGGCCTGGACAGTCTGTGCCTTGAAGCGCGTCGCCCCAAGCATATTTCAGCCGCGGACCGCAATCTGCAACGCAGCATGCTATCCATACCTGAAATTTATATAAATAATACAACATTATTTAAAAATGTAGGTGAGCGGACCTCAGCAGCAGACCAAAGCACTATGGTAGATGGTGAAACTATGAATGCACAAATGGGAGAGAGAGATTATAAAAATGTAATTCGTAAATTAAATTTATATCTTATTTAACAAATGAACACTTTCATTTATTTCCGGCAAATACAGCATAATATAGTGTTAAGTTGTTAGTTATTCAAAGCACTATGGTAGATGGTGAAACTATGAATGCACAAATGGGAAAGAGAGAGACTATAAAAATGTAACTCGTAAATTATTATTATTTCTTAAATAACAAATGAACACTTTCATTTATTTCCAGCCAAAATAGCATAATAGAGTGTTAAGTTGTTAGTTGATCTAAATGAAAAAAATATTGAATATTTGTTTCATCTTCATAGATATAAAAACTTGACATATTAACAGGGGGAGCTACATATATATGTTAAAGTCTATATAGAATTAAATTCTTATTATAATAATTAATTAAGTAGGTACCAAAACAAGGAAGGCTGTTTTTTCTTGTGGAATTCTATCTAAGTGAGGTATATAGATAATGATTCCACATCCAAGGTGTACTCAAAATGAACGTCAAAAGATAAATGTCACATAGGTAATACGATTTAATAAAACTTTACGGCTGGACATACGCGTTTTTATTATAATCAATAAATTAAGTACTATTCTTTTATTTCATTAAATTTACGATGGCGCATGACTAGCGACGCAGGCGGTATGTGTGCCGTGGCCGAATGACACAGTTCTCGTAATCACTAACTCGGCCCATCTTTGACAACAAGAACCCGTCCTGTTTGGTGTCCAAATAATAATATTATCTGTTCACTAAACTTGAATAGATCTTTCATACAACGTGATTTTTGTAGAATACTATTAAAAAAATACGCGTCGCCTTCATGTTGAATAGAATTTAAAAATAGTAAAATATTGATAAAGGTTTGTACTTATTTTCTTTTTATTTTATTTAATATTTATTTATATTATTATAAGTGTCACGTTATCCCTTAAAAAATAAAATTTAAAAAGTCATAAAGTGACAGTAGGTTCAATTTATCATTGAATACAAGCACCTTCATAGATTTTATGATTTATTAAAAGGTCATTTGAAATAAAATAAAAAAATAAGTACTCAAAAATTGTGAGATAAGATAACTCACACTTTTTTTAAGTATTATGTTTTCTTATTATCTACTTAATGGAAAGACGACATTATTACATTCATGATACACTCATATCCTTAACTTATATGACCGGAAGCAATAGGGCAAGCAACACTATAGATGTGTTGCGAATTGATATGACCCTCAAGAAGAAAGTGCCTGTTGATTTCTGGGTCATTGTATGTATATATGCCATTGAACTGACTCAGTTCAGTGTCAGGTGTATGTTGACTTGTTAGTAAGTGTAGTGAACAAAGTAATTTTATTGTCAATAAATATTTAAGGGTACTAGTTAGTTACTAACTAGCAAGTTTTCTTTTAGTAAATGTGTTATAACATCTGAAGTTTCCAAAAAGTTGAATTTTGTTTTATTTGATAAAAAAAATACCTCAATTCTTTGAAAATATAAGATTCTAGAGATACCTCTCTCTCTTTCTCTCAAATTAAGACTAAATGTTACTCAATATTAATTAACATAAGTTAATAATTTCGTTTCCGTATTTGTATCCTGCCTATGCAATAGTTATTGCACTCTTAACCACTAGGGACATTTCGTTTATTATTATGACTACTATTGAGAGTCTCTGTGGACACAAGTAATAAATACAAAAGTGAAATTTACATAAAGAAAAAGCAGCGAAAGTGCTTAGCGGACTCTTGAGACTATTGTATGAGGAGCACGTTCTTGAACGACATTTACTTGATTTCCGCGTAGATCTTTAATCGATAATTATTCAAAGTAGCATGTAGCGAAAGCTTAAATTACTTAATTTTACTTGTTTCACTATTTCCCTGTCTCTGACTCATTGGTAAGCTACATATCCACTTACTTCAACTTTCTAGACATTTTAAACATCATTCGATGGCTAGGTACAGTAAAAAAATTATATGTGCAAGCATATTAAAAGTTTTAAACTTCAATTATGCAAATACTTTTAAACATACCATAGCTTATATAGTAATAAACATTACATACATACACACATGAAAATCATATTTATTTGTTATTAAAACAACAGTTACAAACCGGTTTTTATTTATTGGTTCACGTAGTTTCCGTCTAAGTGCGAAATGATGATGGCATTCCAATTCAGTATTTTATTATTTCTAGATATCTATTTTTAAAATAATGATAATAGCAACAATTCTTGACCAAGTTCATTATCGTTATATTTTTTGAAATCTTATTCTACTTCGTATCGTTTGTTTCTATTTAATTCGTCCTGTTAATTGACATCTCTCTAAACACTTCTCACACTAGTTTTGAACTCCTTTACAAATAATTGTTTTTTGATGTCCTATTTCTTCTATCGATTTCAAGGCCCTATAAAATGTAACAGTGGATTCGGTTAGTCCGTGCCACTTCCTCAAAGGTATGTCGCGTGAATATGGAGCAAGTTGGCGGTCAGCAACCTTAAACTAATGACACGTTAATGCGTTTAGAGCGAATGGGTGCCGGACTGCCGGCACTAACAGTAAAGTGGAAGATAAACTTCACCCACTGTTTCATGCCTTTTTTACCTATCTGTTTCAACGGTCTACTCGTTCTGAATGCATAGGCAATGAGTCAGTCAAGCATGCATTAAAAACTAAGAATAACGTGCGGGTTATAAAGGATATTTACTATTAATTCTTAGTTGAGGAATAAAGAAACAAAGTGACAAGGTACTTTATAAGAGTAACTAATCGCTAATATACATTAAGGTAGGTACCTACTTAACATTGAAAAGTTAATTCAATTACAGTATTTATTTTGGGATAAAGTAGGGATAATTTAGGTATTAACTTAAACCAACTTCATTTCAAAATAGGTACATTGAAGGAAGAAAAAAAGTTAGTTTGGGATAAAAAAAATACAACAATTATGTATACCTATAATGTCTACCTACTTACAATTAGTAAAATATGATGCGGTGCTTATTATTCGGTAATTATATTTAAAATAATTATATTAATATTATTGAGTTATTATAACAAAAAAGTCACTAAATAGGTACATAATTATGTAGGTACAAAGCTGGCTTATTTTTAGCTCAATTCAAAAATAATAGTACGATATAATTATCTGAATGTAGGTAACTATCTACTTGAACTCTTATAAAATAGGTTCCTAATTTTATTTCTAAAAGACAAAGACTAAAATTTATACTTAAATTCTGAGTTTGTAGTAGTTTAATTTTTTCTACTGTAATAAATATATACTTTTGTATCACACTTTTATTTCATGGTATTTCTGAATCAAACTGATATAAGTAAAATAACTTTTATGAAGCTGGTACATTATATTCCTACCTATATAATTTTGACCAATAGGTAGGTATAAAGAATAAAAATTCCTTGTATACATTTAACTGTTTACCCGTAATATTAAGTTGTATGCTGCAAATAAAATCACCATAACTTACCAAGCAAATGTATAATGACAAACTCCATGGAAGCATTTTGTATGAACTGTTTAAAACTGATATAAACAAAACTTATTTTGTGGCACAGATTTATATGCGAAATTTCGACCGAACGTGAAGATGACACATTCGCGTGAATGGAAGGGCGTGCGGTCGACGCACTGCCCGCGCAGACAACAAGTGGTGTTCATTATAACGGGAGTTGAGCCGGGAGTCCTCACTGCGGGCGCCTACTTACCTCTCCACAATCACGAATTCATGCACGACATTCTTTAGGCACTTATTTAAATTTGGCGCCATCTACCGGGCCAATGAGAAGATGCTATCTTTCTCATGTCTCCGTTAAAATTACCGATTTTTGGTTTACCGATTACGAGTTTCATCACTATCACAAAAACAAATATGGCCGCATGGAAATTTGACAGCGGCCTCTAACCTGAAAGTTTTGAAACGATTAAACAAAATAAAAACATGGTGTTAGTGTAAAAATTGTAGTGAATTTTCTCATATGAAGTTTTAAATTTTGTTACATAATAAATAGTTACGCATAATTTAACTCAAATCAAGACTATACCCGTCTACAATCAAAAAAATAAGCGACGTCGTAAAATAAAGAAAACCATCTACTTTCAAGCTCTTTTCGGGGTTCGTATATTTATTTACTATAATTTACTTCAATTTCTGGTTTTCAATTGTAATTAAAACATGGAATAATGTAAAATCACCACAGTTTTTTGTAGCGTACGAATTATTCAATCAGCTGTTTGTCAATATATGTCTGTCTCGCTCGCACTAAGGTAAATTTATACAGCTGTCCTTATCATGGAGTTTCATATTTGGGCATTCTATTTTGGTACATTACCATCATGATGCGTTACAAATATCCTAATTTTGTGTTCTGTAAGGAATACGCAAGAGTGGCAGGAGGTAACTGATACTTTAAATAATTGTTACTTCATAATAACAGCCCATATTTTACACTCTGTACTGCAGTGTCACATACAAAATGGCAAAGGTATTTGCTCACATGTTTTTGCAACATTTCGCCCACATATTCCACAGTATGTAGTGTAGATCTCTTTAAGTCGTATTAACTTCGAGATACAATAGGTTAGGTTTCAATATCATGGATATAATTTGTTTGAATGACTGCACGGAATTGTTATGATTTTGTTTATTTTGAATATTATTCCATACTGTTTGGTGATCTCTGGTCTATTAATTTGTACTAATTTAACATCTTTTTGAATAACTTGTTTTTTGTAGTATATACAATACATATTGTCAAATAATGGACAATTTATTTTGTTAACAACAATTTCATAATGGACTAACAAGACTAAAACAGAACAAAGAGCCAAAGGAAATTTATGATTCTATAAACTCAATGCATATGAGACTATCATGGAGCTGATAGTAAAAAGAAAAAGACTTATTTAAAGGATTTATTTACATAGGTGACATTATTTATATATGGAGATTTTAAATATTTTTTAATTATATGTTTCAGTCACAATGACCAACAAGCAGGCATGTCAAATTATACTTTTGACGGAGTTACCATGGATGCCACTAAAAGGAAGCCGGACGACAACAACGCTCGGTACAAATGCGAATATGAGGGGTGTGACAGGACGTACAGTACTGTGGGAAATTTACGGACACACATGAAGACACATAAAGGTGAATAAATATATTGTACAAGTTCGCATGAAAAGATTGATGAATGTGGATGAAGCAATGGAGTATGAAACAAGTGGAAGGATATAATCTCATCTCTGCCTTTGTAGAGTGGTGTGACTCTGTTTTTATTGCGCGAAAAAACTATTTCTATCCCTTTCAGTTTCATGTCAAAATAAAAAGCAAACATCTTACATTCCCATTACTCTAACATTACACTCTATTTTTAATAGGAAGGTTCAAATTTTGTCTTCTTACTCCTGGCTTTAGTCCCGGTTGCATCTTCATCTCTTGACCATCCTGGATTGGGTGCGTCAAATTTTTTAACACAAAGGGACTCTGGCCTACGCAACCTTTGCAGGTAAACCTAACCCATATTGGTTCCATGGTTACTCATCCGTTGCTTGAATGTGCAGGTTTCCTCACAATGTTTTCCCTCACCGTAAAAGCATCGGTTAGTATTCAAACTAAACTTTGAAAATAGTCATTATATACATGGCTGAATTGAGATTTGAACCTGTGCCTTTCTATGGCATCACACATTTTAACCTTACCAATTCGACCACTGATGCTCATTATATGTTGTTTATTAAAATTTTGTCTTTGTTATTCTCTACAATGTGTTCCATTTCAGGTGAATACAGATTCAAATGCAACATACAGACTTGTAACAAGGCCTTTCTCACATCGTACAGCCTGAAGATCCACCTCCGTGCTCACACCAAAGCGAAACCCTTTGTGTGTACTATTGGCAACTGCAAGAAAGCTTTTAATACATTATACAGGTTAGTTTCATATCATTTCTACATATACTTCTACATTTGTCGTAAAAGACGACTAAGGGATATATATATAGATAGAGGGCTTGTATACTTTGGATTCCTCTTTTAAACGGTGGGCTAGCAACCTGTCACTATTTGAATCTCAATTCTATCATTAAGCCAAACAGCTGAACATAGTCTATCAGTCTTTTCAAGACTGTTGGTTCTGTCTCCCCCCACAAGGGATATAGACGTGACCATATGTATGTATGTAAGTTTTTGTGTCACTGCTCGCGTCTGTAACGTCGGGTAAACAAACTTTGAAACATTTCATTATTCTACGTTATATATTTACAGATTTCTAACAGAGTCCCGTCTCGTGACTGTAAAAGTTAGTGAGATATCTGGAACAACGCCAAATACTAATTTATATTTTTCCAAACGATAATGTCACTCAAATTCGTTTGTTTTGTTACAACGTGGTTGAGTAGAATAAGACCACTCTATACAATTGTATGGAAAAACTAACATATTGTAGATTCCGAAACGGCTATCATAAATTTTCTGACGTTAGGTCTGACCTCCCTGGATGGGAGATTCATAGAGATTAAGGTGGACGTGAGGAATGTTTCTGAAAGACTTAAAAAAAAAACTTCCGTATGATTTTACATATGTGTCTATGGCGATTAAGTCTCAAGTTTAGAATAGAATAGGATTTATTTTCAAATTTAAATACAAGGTATCACTTATTGAAATCACATCAATTAAATCTAATTATACTCTTAACTACTACCGCTTCCAAAGGAAAAGCTTTCTGTATTAACACTTCTCATTTATAGTCGGGGGTAAATTTCTTTTTGTTAATTATAGTGGCAGTTTTTGGCCACCACCAGGGATCACCTGTTGCTATGATATGACATTTTATTGTATAGCTAAAATAATGTGGATGTGTTTGGCAAGCTCTGTCGCGATAACTGTTGTATAATTATAGCGATCCCTTTGATGAATGTGCATGAGTACAAAAATAGCAGTAACCAAGTGTCGTGCTGCAGTGTAGTTTGTTCCGCCGCTTCTTCTACACATATTCTTTGGAAGCGGTAGTAGTTATAGTTAGATTTAAATGATGTGACGTCAATAAGTGATACGTAGTATCAAATTTTGAAAATAAATCTATTCTATTCTTTAGTGATAGAATTAAATCCAATTAGTGGCAGGTTTCAAGTCCATCGCCCCAAAGGTGGATGGGACAATTATTAGCAAAAACATATTCATATGTTTCAAAAACAACATAAATTTGATACGTAGGTAGATTTGATCAAATCGGAGATGTTCTAGCAAGAGGTATGCTCAAGAGTACCCAAAACCGACGAGCTTGCATGAAGAGAGTAACGAATGTGGATGAAGCGAAAGAAGTATGCAGAGTGGAAAGATGTGGTCTCCGCCTACCCCTCCGGGAAAGAGACGTAATTTATATGTATGTATGTAGATAATAAATAGAAAATAACATTAAATATTAAACGCAAATAAAATAATATAATTTTTCCAGATTGCGAGCCCATCAAAGACTGCACAGTGGCGACACCTTTAACTGCAAAGCGGAGGGGTGCGCCAAATTCTTTACCACGCTTAGCGATCTAAAGAAACACATCCGAACTCACACTCAGGAGAGACCTTATAAGTAAGTCTTTGTTTATTGTTCGAGACAGCCGACGGCAATATGTACAAAGTGAGAACAATCAATCGACAGTCTACAGTCAGAGAGTCCCAAACTTATTTTGTCTACTGCCCACTTTGAGAATAAATATTTTTTTAGCGCCCCCAATTTTTCACCTATTTAAAAACCACTATGACTTCAAATTAGTTTAATTAATTATTATTAATTATTCTGGGTCTCTTACCGCCCCCCTTGAGACGTGCAGCGCCCACAAGGGGGCGTTATCGCCCACTTTGGGAAAGACTGGTCTACAGCCAGCAAGAGTAAAGAAAGAAGAAACAGCAAGGAAACAGTGTGACTGATAGTGTTTTGGGGAATTGTTGTGCCCGCCCGATAACGCCGCTATCTCGCCGGGGCTTGCTACAAATAGTCAACACTCTCTTGTTTCATTTGTACAACCTATTCTGTTTCTTGTCCTGTTGCGATCCTGCGACTCCCCACGATTCCACTGGCCTAGGTACAGAAGAACTGGTGGTGAAAGCGTAATCAGCACAATATAGCGAAGGTGTGCGTCTACAGTCCCGAACATTTATTAACATAAAATAGATTAGTACCATTAAATAACATACATACATATATTCAAGTTTATATATTCCTTGCGGGGGACATACATACATATAGTCACGTCTATATCCTTAGACAGAGCCTTGAAAATACTGATAGGCCACGTTCAGCTATTCCCGGTCCCGGATTCATTTCCGGTCAGGACAAGGTGGAATATTAATTATTTCAACATTTTAGTTTAGTAGTTTAGTTTAACCCGCGGTTCTGCTCGCGTAAAACGAAATATCCTGTACCTATGGCCGAACACATTTCACTCTTTTATCTTAGACCATACTAATAATAAAGAGAAAAGATTTGTTTTTTTGTATTGCAGAGAGATCACATCGAAGTGGCAAAGGAACACCACAGTATGTTTGTAAAGAATTAACTCAAAATTTTCTGAACCGATTTGACGAAATTTGGTTCACATAGATATAAAATAGACCTTTAGGAATAACACATTTTTTTTTCAGTAAATTCTCACGGGAGCGAAGCCCTGCGCGAAATGTAGTGAAAAATAAGGTGTGTCGACGGAGACTTATTGGAATATCCTTTATCATTTGGCACTTTTAATAGCAATATCTATTCCACTCGCCACGATCACTTCACACTTCTTTTGCATCATTCACATTCATCAATAGGTACTCTAATTAATTTCCAGATGCAGAACAGATGGTTGCGGAAAATCGTTCACCGCGTCGCATCATTTGAAAGCACATGCGCGCACGCACTCCGCATCGAGGCTTTTGGCGCCAACAATTACGATCGGTCAAAAACAGGTCATTATTTTTTTTTATATTCTAGAATAGCGAGGGAAATATTACGCCTCTTCTCCTGTGGGGTAGGCAGAGACTATCTTTCCGCTTACCACGATCACAGCATACTTTTTTTTTGCTATAGATACTATTATATGTTGGTCTATATCCCTTGCGGGGTATACAGAGCCAAAAGTCTAAAAAGGACTGAAACGCCACGTATGTATGGCTTTAGATGGAATTGACATTCAAATAGTGACAGGTTGCTTTAAGAGGAATCCCAAGTTTATAAGTTTATAGACCTGACTATATGTATTTTTTTTTGAATATTTGTTTTGTCTCCAGATAAATTCCGTCAATGCAGATATCGCCAAAGTCAACGAGTCCATTGTAAGTCTTCCTGAACAGCCCACGCCACCTAAAGTTGGCCACGAGTGGACCAACTGGGATGGTCTGCTAGAATCCTTCGGGAGAATCACTACAGAATCAAACTCCACTGATGGCAGCCTAGAAGATATAACTAGAGTTAATATAACTAATAACGTTGACATAACAGAATTATTATTTGATAACACTACTAACAACACTAAACCAGTAGAAACTAACACTTTACCAGTAGAGTACGATTTGACTACATTCGACAATATAGCACCATTCAAAGTTGATGATAAGAAAAATACAGATACTTGGGAGAATATTTGTAATTTTGAACCTAATTTAGATGTAAATGATAAAATTAAACCTAAAGCTATGCAACTAGCGTTAGCCAACGAAATAGAAGTGCAAGCGCCGTGGGTTGATGTAAGCGCTTTGGCGGCATCTATATCAGAAACTCCAGTTAGTATAAAAGAGAAAATACCAGAGAGCATATTCACTCTTGCCACTTTCGTTCCTACTCATATGCAGAGTTACATAGATTTAACTCAAGAAATTGCTCCAACCGCAAACCTTATGTCACAAAATTCCTTCGATTTAGACGGCACGGCAAATTTAATTGATTCAGAAGTAAAAATATTCGATGATACAGAATTGGTTCAAAATTTAGATGCAAATATTGATTTCTTGAAAGATGACGAAAGATCTCTAAATACCCCTCCGCCGAGTAAAGTGCAACAGAATATTGAAATTAATCCATCCAATTCTGTGCTATTCAATACAGATTTAGCGTTAGAAGATACTTTATTGTTTGACAATGAACCTCCTTCCGACATGTATGTTGTTAGAACTGAGAATATATTTGGTAAGGAAATAGCTAAGCGCAATGCTCTAGAACAGTTAGCGGCCGATGCGGGAATATGCTCTTGTTCAGATTGTAAATGCGACCCGTCTGATGGGGAATGTAGAAACTGTGCGACTGAAGCACAGGGATGCGCAGATGATCAATGTTCGTGTGTTGATTGCAAGTGTAACCATGCTGAAATGAAATGTGCGGTCGGGTGCGGCAGGGCCACTGATACAAACCACAACACGTTTTTGCATTATCATAGACGGCATAATAATTCAAATTTAGAAGATTTAGGTGTTTTCACGCTTCACGAGTGCGATGAACACAAACCCACAATACCTGAAGGGTCTAGTACAGAAATTTTGAACACTTTGAAATGTTCTTGCAAAGGTGAGACGTCGAACGAAAGCAACGTCGATTCGAGCGTCAAAGAAAATTGTTGTGGTAAAAACGATTCGAAATCTTGTTGCGTGACTATCTGCTTCAAAAAACTGGACGCATTCAAACAATTTTTGACGGATAATAATCTAGTCGATGCCTTAAAAATGCATAACTTTAATTTGGCTACTAGCTTATAACGCAAGTCTTGAATAGATGTTTTTTTGTTGTACTTAAAATTGGGAATAGCACAGAAAAAAAAACAATGTGCAACAAACAACAAACAATTGCGTTATCTGAATAGGGTTGTATTAAAAAAACGAAAATTCCTTTGCGTTCCAGTTGTGGCAATTTTGTGTTAAGGCTTAGTAATAGTTGCTTCATAAACCTGCATTTAATTTGTACAAAGCATTGTTCCTGCATTATTTTGTTCGCTTTTAGAAATAGGAAATTAAGTGTTGATTTTACATATATGTATTGCAAGTTTACAGGGTGTCACAGAGAGGAGAAATATTTTTTATATGAACTATGTATGAAACACGAAAAAAATAAAACAAATACAATGGTAGTTTATATGAAAATTTAAGAATGTGTGGTGACTCACACGTGTTTTTGGTAAATAACAAGAAATTATAAACTGCCTCAGAAAATGGTCTTAAAAAAGATATCAAACTAAAACTAAGAAATAATACAACATTGTTAATTATATTTGCCTAGATTTAAATCTAGCAACATCGAAACATTGCATACCTAAATTTATTATAAATTAAAAATCAAAGGCCTTTTTAAAGTTTTGGTAAGCATAATGGATCAATTATCATCTAAGTAAAAATATGTCAGTATTTTTATGATACGCCAAAGTTTGTGCAATATTATTATCATAATCATAATTTAATATTTATCAAATTTATCTCTTGATCATGTTGATTGTTTAGTTTTTATTGTTTTTTTTTGTAGAATTATTATTTATCAAGGATTTCATTTGATTTTGTTGTAAATACAAAAAATATAAAAATGCGTTTAAATATATACATATTTAATTCATTGGTAAATCATCTTTTTTTAAATGTAAGTTGTTTTTTTTTACATTTATACAATTATGTTGACTGTCATTTAAATACATTTCTTAGAATCCTTATTTCAAATACAAATTCATTTTCTGAATATTCAATGTGAGTATTAAGCACTTGTTAATTAGGTACTTCATCTCATTTCGTGACCACCTTTTGATTGACTTGTGGAGTCACACAGAAAGTGCCATACTTAGTTGTGTCGAAATTTCGATATTTTCGTAATATTGGTGCTATTTTGTATACAGTTGATAAACTATTTAAGTGATATTTGTGCCTTAAATGTTGTTATGTACTTATTGAATTGTACAAGCGTTGAATAATGTTATACGAGATATCTATACGATAAGCTTAGAGTATTTACTTTAAAAGTAATGACAATAATTGATTTAGCCCTGTCGATCCGTGCAGGTCTTTTGTATAAGTTTTTTTTTTACAGGTGTTAACGATGTTGCCATGTTAAACGGTAACTTATATGGCAACACTTACACGTATCGATTGTCATTGTCGCTCGATCGATTGTCTTGCCATTTCTTCGGATCTGTTAAATATTGGAAAATTAAAAAAAAAAATATCTTAAAAAACTGTTAACGTTATTTATTAAGTTTTTTTTTCAATCTTGTCACTGATGTAGGTACTTATGGTGTAACATACTTTTTCGGATCGCACAAGGTATTGTTCTTTATTTTCGAACTAGGTCCGTAAAAATAAAGGATGGATTCAAAGATAATAGGCGCTGCCTTATATTCGTATCCGCCATACAAATAACTTGAAAAATAGAGTGACAGTGAGTACAATTTTTTTTTGTTATATTTATTTCCTAACTATATCTGGCCGCTTCATTATCTTTCACCGAATCCATCCTTACATCTTGTATGGACCCTAAATGGATATAAACTTAAAATTTTGCTGTAAGTTTCTAGTCCACGTAACAAATAAAAAGCTTTATGAATTTTGATATTGTTTTATTTCACGAATAAAAATGCAAGTTTACATAGAATCACTATGCTATGGGTACTATTTCTATTTAATGATCAATGGGGAATGTTTCCAAACTTTATTCGACAAAGCAACTTTGTAGTAATTATCTATACATTCAAGCCGCCATACCACGTTCTACCTAAGAAATAAAAATATTCGAAATAAATACTTCACATAATTTTTCAATACAGTCTCACATAAAAAAAAACAATTGAAGTAATTTCATGTTCGTGTTTATACTATTCACGAAGCTTAACAACGCATATGTTTTCTCTCTTTCTATCCGAAATTATAGGAAACAAGACCAGACTTGCGTGTTGTATTATAATTATTATGTTTATATTGTCTTGTTCTTATCGAAAATGTGTTGTTTTACTCGCAAGTAATTACGTGTAATGTATTTTTCGAAATTAAGAGTAGGTACATTGAATAATCAACATTTCTTATGAGAGAAAATATTGATTTCACTAATTTTTTTTTTTAATATTCCGAAATAGAATATTAACTAAAAAAAAAAGAACAAATATATAAAAAAGTATGTAGTTTTATCTTATTCAAAATATATACTTAACCTATCTTATAAACTAAGTATTTTTTTTATTTACACTTATACCGACCGAGGCGTAATTGTACGTCATCTGCGGAGGGTTACGTTCTGCTTATTTTCGTCATCGTTTTTCAAGTTATTAATCTAGTACTTATAATATTACATTTTAATATTATTTACTCAAATAATTTAAGTCATATTATATTGTCGTTAGTTGTCTATATTCAAAATTTTATCAGTTTTATTTTTACTATTGCGAATGTTAGGCAATTTGAGTTTACTTTTGAAATATACGAGTAGGTCCTTTTAACAAAAGCGAATTTCCTTCTTCATGTGATTAACTTGTGTATACATACAACTAACGACTTATACTCTTATAAATTACATAAGTATAACAGATTTTTTTTTTTACTTTTTTCTTTCTTATTGTAAATCTAGTTTATATCCATATAGAAAGAGTATTAGAATAATAAATTAAACATGTGGTTTTACAAAAAATCTATTTTAAACTATAATTTTGTAGTGGTAATAAACCGAAAACTAATTCGAAACGCTATAATCACAAAATTATCTGTTTTTAACGATCGGTTCAGTTCAGCTCAAGGTCAAATAATATTATATATACATATATGAATTCGCCGATAGGTTATAAAATAATCGAAAATTAACATTGAAATTCCTTAAACTAACTTAACTACCTTACTTTAACTTATACCGTCTGAGGCGCACTAAAGCGACATCTACAAACGGTTACTTGTTCTTCCTTTTCAATCGGAGTCCGTCTTACATTAATGTACACTACATAACTATGTATATGTATAATATCTTAATCTAACTTATACCGTCCGAGGCGTTCCACACGGCATCTACGGCGGTTAGGTTTATGTTAGCTGTTTTCCTCACATTTAATTTGAATTAAATTCTAAAAGTTTGCATAATGTCATTATTTGCGGAATTCATGTATGGTCCAATGAAAAAAATAAAATACTAGGATGAATAAGAAAAATTGCGGCACAAAATTATTAATACTTATACTTTGACCAAAGTCGTATTTAAAGCAACTTTTAAAGAATCTTTAATTATTTCTTTTTTAAGTCAAAAATAATAAAGTTAAACATTATATAGTTTATTAAAAACCAGTACTAAGATGTCAATATAAATAATACATATACGTACATATGTGTCAAATATAATTTATCCTATGTCAGTAATCGTTTTGAGCAGAATATTTAAATATTTAGTCTGAATGGACAACAATTACCAACATTATGCAATTTACACAAGTCTTAATTCTACCAGTATCTTAAATTCTTATAAGTAATTTTTTAAAATATAAGAAAAAAACTTATTTTTTCGAATAAATAAATTAAAACATATTTCGTTTGCTTAGATGATCTTTATGAGTTCCCATGTAATTTTTATACTTTTTAATGTCTGTGATATTTCAGTACGTTTTAACTGTTAAGTTGTTTCACTTGGTTTTTCAGATGTAGGAATCCAAGCTTCTAAATGCTGTAAGTACCACTTGTTATCCATTAATAGATGTTCATTAAAATTTTTCGAATACAAAATTATATTTAAAAAATATCTCTATACTGCATTCCTGTTAAAGATAGTGGTTTTGGTTTTGCACAATATCTCGACAGTGTACCGGCAAGACAGTCAATCCAAGTAAATTTTTTTTACCAAAATAGAAACGTTATTTAGCGGGTTCCTTATACATATTCATTCAAAAAATTAAAACTGGTCCGTGAAACTGGACTGGAATTTTTTATGATTTCAAACTTATCTCATCCCTAAAAATATTATAATAATGCTATGTGTTAAAAAAATAAAAGATGGAATAACAGCCGGACAAAAACTGTTCGACAAAATTATGATAAAATATATACTTACCTAAATAAATTAAAAAAATATTTTATAATAATTTTAAAGACTTAAAATTATAAGAAATTTCAAATGACGGAAAATTAAACAGATTCTATCATTAGTTACTACACCTACAATAATATTTAGATAGTATCTTAATATTAAGGTACGTACAATGTAAGTAAGAGTACCTAACAAAATATATTGTAATTATTTTACTATATAACAGTAAAACGTGAAAATTCATAATAAATTAAAATTTATATAAATAATCATATTATATAAACAATATAAATAAAATAACAAAAAAAAACACAAAGGAAAAATGGTTGAGCTTGTGGTGGCTAAACAAATCTATATTTAAATATATTTACTTAGATTGTACACACCTCAAGTCTTATACTAACTTATACCGCCCGAGGAGTATTTTTATACTGCATCTGCGCACGGTTAGGTTTTTGTTCCACATTCTAAGTGTTTCTTATCCATCTAACTTAGTATTTAACATGTAACTCTAATACTTACACTATATTTTTAAATACTAACTTATACCGCCCGAGGAGCATATTTATACTTCATCTGCGGACGGTTAGGTTATTGATCCATTTTTTAAATAGTGTTTTCTTACATATATATACATGATTATAACTATTATCTTAACCCGCCCTTGGCTATACAAAAGTACTGCATCTGAGGGCGGTTGCTATTGTTTACCGATCTGCCCCAATTTTGTATAATACATGAAACACTAACTAATACACGTATACAATGCCAGTATAAATGAAACACAAATATTTAAATAGTGGTATTGGTACCACATTCTGAAAAACTTTCCTACTAAACATATAGCGAAACATGAAAAAAAATTCAATAAAATAAATATTTTTCATCTTTCGTTTTGTAAAAAAAAGGGAAAACTTTTCAGTATTCGTGACCTACTTTACTTTTAAAATATTTATACTTTATTTATACGGACCTTATATACGAGTATATACTTTTTTTTTACTTTACCTTATATATATAATTGTACCTATTTTTAAATTATCCAAATTTATACACACTATTTTTTTATTTCTATTTTTCACGCAATCCAATGGCCTTAAAAAGAATGAATGATTCGAATTATATCTGATTAACTTGCAGCAGTATTGCTACTGAAGTGACGATAAATGTAAAAAAGTGCATCAAATTAATTGTCATGTCTGGTTGCTACTATCAGTTGGAAAAATTGCAACACGCAGACGTCGAACGAAAGCAACGTCGATTCGAGCGTCAAAGAAAATTGTTGTGGTAAAAACGATTCGAAATCTTGTTGCGTGACTATCTGCTTCAAAAAACTGGACGCATTCAAACAATTTTTGACGGATAATAATCTAGTCGATGCCTTAAAAATGCATAACTTTAATTTGGCTACTAGCTTATAACGCAAGTCTTGAATAGATGTTTTTTTGTTGTACTTAAAATTGGGAATAGCACAGAAAAAAAAACAATGTGCAACAAACAACAAACAATTGCGTTATCTGAATAGGGTTGTATTAAAAAAACGAAAATTCCTTTGCGTTCCAGTTGTGGCAATTTTGTGTTAAGGCTTAGTAATAGTTGCTTCATAAACCTGCATTTAATTTGTACAAAGCATTGTTCCTGCATTATTTTGTTCGCTTTTAGAAATAGGAAATTAAGTGTTGATTTTACATATATGTATTGCAAGTTTACAGGGTGTCACAGAGAGGAGAAATATTTTTTATATGAACTATGTATGAAACACGAAAAAAATAAAACAAATACAATGGTAGTTTATATGAAAATTTAAGAATGTGTGGTGACTCACACGTGTTTTTGGTAAATAACAAGAAATTATAAACTGCCTCAGAAAATGGTCTTAAAAAAGATATCAAACTAAAACTAAGAAATAATACAACATTGTTAATTATATTTGCCTAGATTTAAATCTAGCAACATCGAAACATTGCATACCTAAATTTATTATAAATTAAAAATCAAAGGCCTTTTTAAAGTTTTGGTAAGCATAATGGATCAATTATCATCTAAGTAAAAATATGTCAGTATTTTTATGATACGCCAAAGTTTGTGCAATATTATTATCATAATCATAATTTAATATTTATCAAATTTATCTCTTGATCATGTTGATTGTTTAGTTTTTATTGTTTTTTTTTGTAGAATTATTATTTATCAAGGATTTCATTTGATTTTGTTGTAAATACAAAAAATATAAAAATGCGTTTAAATATATACATATTTAATTCATTGGTAAATCATCTTTTTTTAAATGTAAGTTGTTTTTTTTTACATTTATACAATTATGTTGACTGTCATTTAAATACATTTCTTAGAATCCTTATTTCAAATACAAATTCATTTTCTGAATATTCAATGTGAGTATTAAGCACTTGTTAATTAGGTACTTCATCTCATTTCGTGACCACCTTTTGATTGACTTGTGGAGTCACACAGAAAGTGCCATACTTAGTTGTGTCGAAATTTCGATATTTTCGTAATATTGGTGCTATTTTGTATACAGTTGATAAACTATTTAAGTGATATTTGTGCCTTAAATGTTGTTATGTACTTATTGAATTGTACAAGCGTTGAATAATGTTATACGAGATATCTATACGATAAGCTTAGAGTATTTACTTTAAAAGTAATGACAATAATTGATTTAGCCCTGTCGATCCGTGCAGGTCTTTTGTATAAGTTTTTTTTTTACAGGTGTTAACGATGTTGCCATGTTAAACGGTAACTTATATGGCAACACTTACACGTATCGATTGTCATTGTCGCTCGATCGATTGTCTTGCCATTTCTTCGGATCTGTTAAATATTGGAAAATTAAAAAAAAAAATATCTTAAAAAACTGTTAACGTTATTTATTAAGTTTTTTTTTCAATCTTGTCACTGATGTAGGTACTTATGGTGTAACATACTTTTTCGGATCGCACAAGGTATTGTTCTTTATTTTCGAACTAGGTCCGTAAAAATAAAGGATGGATTCAAAGATAATAGGCGCTGCCTTATATTCGTATCCGCCATACAAATAACTTGAAAAATAGAGTGACAGTGAGTACAATTTTTTTTTGTTATATTTATTTCCTAACTATATCTGGCCGCTTCATTATCTTTCACCGAATCCATCCTTACATCTTGTATGGACCCTAAATGGATATAAACTTAAAATTTTGCTGTAAGTTTCTAGTCCACGTAACAAATAAAAAGCTTTATGAATTTTGATATTGTTTTATTTCACGAATAAAAATGCAAGTTTACATAGAATCACTATGCTATGGGTACTATTTCTATTTAATGATCAATGGGGAATGTTTCCAAACTTTATTCGACAAAGCAACTTTGTAGTAATTATCTATACATTCAAGCCGCCATACCACGTTCTACCTAAGAAATAAAAATATTCGAAATAAATACTTCACATAATTTTTCAATACAGTCTCACATAAAAAAAAACAATTGAAGTAATTTCATGTTCGTGTTTATACTATTCACGAAGCTTAACAACGCATATGTTTTCTCTCTTTCTATCCGAAATTATAGGAAACAAGACCAGACTTGCGTGTTGTATTATAATTATTATGTTTATATTGTCTTGTTCTTATCGAAAATGTGTTGTTTTACTCGCAAGTAATTACGTGTAATGTATTTTTCGAAATTAAGAGTAGGTACATTGAATAATCAACATTTCTTATGAGAGAAAATATTGATTTCACTAATTTTTTTTTTTAATATTCCGAAATAGAATATTAACTAAAAAAAAAAGAACAAATATATAAAAAAGTATGTAGTTTTATCTTATTCAAAATATATACTTAACCTATCTTATAAACTAAGTATTTTTTTTATTTACACTTATACCGACCGAGGCGTAATTGTACGTCATCTGCGGAGGGTTACGTTCTGCTTATTTTCGTCATCGTTTTTCAAGTTATTAATCTAGTACTTATAATATTACATTTTAATATTATTTACTCAAATAATTTAAGTCATATTATATTGTCGTTAGTTGTCTATATTCAAAATTTTATCAGTTTTATTTTTACTATTGCGAATGTTAGGCAATTTGAGTTTACTTTTGAAATATACGAGTAGGTCCTTTTAACAAAAGCGAATTTCCTTCTTCATGTGATTAACTTGTGTATACATACAACTAACGACTTATACTCTTATAAATTACATAAGTATAACAGATTTTTTTTTTTACTTTTTTCTTTCTTATTGTAAATCTAGTTTATATCCATATAGAAAGAGTATTAGAATAATAAATTAAACATGTGGTTTTACAAAAAATCTATTTTAAACTATAATTTTGTAGTGGTAATAAACCGAAAACTAATTCGAAACGCTATAATCACAAAATTATCTGTTTTTAACGATCGGTTCAGTTCAGCTCAAGGTCAAATAATATTATATATACATATATGAATTCGCCGATAGGTTATAAAATAATCGAAAATTAACATTGAAATTCCTTAAACTAACTTAACTACCTTACTTTAACTTATACCGTCTGAGGCGCACTAAAGCGACATCTACAAACGGTTACTTGTTCTTCCTTTTCAATCGGAGTCCGTCTTACATTAATGTACACTACATAACTATGTATATGTATAATATCTTAATCTAACTTATACCGTCCGAGGCGTTCCACACGGCATCTACGGCGGTTAGGTTTATGTTAGCTGTTTTCCTCACATTTAATTTGAATTAAATTCTAAAAGTTTGCATAATGTCATTATTTGCGGAATTCATGTATGGTCCAATGAAAAAAATAAAATACTAGGATGAATAAGAAAAATTGCGGCACAAAATTATTAATACTTATACTTTGACCAAAGTCGTATTTAAAGCAACTTTTAAAGAATCTTTAATTATTTCTTTTTTAAGTCAAAAATAATAAAGTTAAACATTATATAGTTTATTAAAAACCAGTACTAAGATGTCAATATAAATAATACATATACGTACATATGTGTCAAATATAATTTATCCTATGTCAGTAATCGTTTTGAGCAGAATATTTAAATATTTAGTCTGAATGGACAACAATTACCAACATTATGCAATTTACACAAGTCTTAATTCTACCAGTATCTTAAATTCTTATAAGTAATTTTTTAAAATATAAGAAAAAAACTTATTTTTTCGAATAAATAAATTAAAACATATTTCGTTTGCTTAGATGATCTTTATGAGTTCCCATGTAATTTTTATACTTTTTAATGTCTGTGATATTTCAGTACGTTTTAACTGTTAAGTTGTTTCACTTGGTTTTTCAGATGTAGGAATCCAAGCTTCTAAATGCTGTAAGTACCACTTGTTATCCATTAATAGATGTTCATTAAAATTTTTCGAATACAAAATTATATTTAAAAAATATCTCTATACTGCATTCCTGTTAAAGATAGTGGTTTTGGTTTTGCACAATATCTCGACAGTGTACCGGCAAGACAGTCAATCCAAGTAAATTTTTTTTACCAAAATAGAAACGTTATTTAGCGGGTTCCTTATACATATTCATTCAAAAAATTAAAACTGGTCCGTGAAACTGGACTGGAATTTTTTATGATTTCAAACTTATCTCATCCCTAAAAATATTATAATAATGCTATGTGTTAAAAAAATAAAAGATGGAATAACAGCCGGACAAAAACTGTTCGACAAAATTATGATAAAATATATACTTACCTAAATAAATTAAAAAAATATTTTATAATAATTTTAAAGACTTAAAATTATAAGAAATTTCAAATGACGGAAAATTAAACAGATTCTATCATTAGTTACTACACCTACAATAATATTTAGATAGTATCTTAATATTAAGGTACGTACAATGTAAGTAAGAGTACCTAACAAAATATATTGTAATTATTTTACTATATAACAGTAAAACGTGAAAATTCATAATAAATTAAAATTTATATAAATAATCATATTATATAAACAATATAAATAAAATAACAAAAAAAAACACAAAGGAAAAATGGTTGAGCTTGTGGTGGCTAAACAAATCTATATTTAAATATATTTACTTAGATTGTACACACCTCAAGTCTTATACTAACTTATACCGCCCGAGGAGTATTTTTATACTGCATCTGCGCACGGTTAGGTTTTTGTTCCACATTCTAAGTGTTTCTTATCCATCTAACTTAGTATTTAACATGTAACTCTAATACTTACACTATATTTTTAAATACTAACTTATACCGCCCGAGGAGCATATTTATACTTCATCTGCGGACGGTTAGGTTATTGATCCATTTTTTAAATAGTGTTTTCTTACATATATATACATGATTATAACTATTATCTTAACCCGCCCTTGGCTATACAAAAGTACTGCATCTGAGGGCGGTTGCTATTGTTTACCGATCTGCCCCAATTTTGTATAATACATGAAACACTAACTAATACACGTATACAATGCCAGTATAAATGAAACACAAATATTTAAATAGTGGTATTGGTACCACATTCTGAAAAACTTTCCTACTAAACATATAGCGAAACATGAAAAAAAATTCAATAAAATAAATATTTTTCATCTTTCGTTTTGTAAAAAAAAGGGAAAACTTTTCAGTATTCGTGACCTACTTTACTTTTAAAATATTTATACTTTATTTATACGGACCTTATATACGAGTATATACTTTTTTTTTACTTTACCTTATATATATAATTGTACCTATTTTTAAATTATCCAAATTTATACACACTATTTTTTTATTTCTATTTTTCACGCAATCCAATGGCCTTAAAAAGAATGAATGATTCGAATTATATCTGATTAACTTGCAGCAGTATTGCTACTGAAGTGACGATAAATGTAAAAAAGTGCATCAAATTAATTGTCATGTCTGGTTGCTACTATCAGTTGGAAAAATTGCAGCACTTACATTTTTTTCAGAGGGTCTTAAGTCATTGAGATGATAGAGTCTTAAGTCATTGAGATGATACTGTTCCAGTGGTACCGACTATGAGAATGACTTTTACACCTTTATTCGTTACGTTATATGTCACTTCTAGCCACCCTGTGCGGATTATTAAGTTCCACTGCATCCTCTTTCGTATTTATTTTTTGCTTGATAAGTAAGATTTTAATTTTGAATATAAGTATAGTACATATGGTTTAGTTTACTTTCAATTGAATTAATGTTAAACAAAATTTTTGATAGATTTTAAATTCATTAAAATAAAATAAAAAATTGTACTAAGCACTTGTACATTTTTATAGAATTATAATACGCTCATAACGTATCTCAAAATGTTAAGAGAGATAGATTTAAATGATATAATGCATCTAATATTATAAAGAGATAAGATTTGTTTTTACCCGACTGAAAGGTAGGGTAATTCGCAATTACCTCATAAACTGAACCTTTTTTTTATTTATTTGGGACAGAGACAGATAAAAACTAGGTTTTTTGTTCTGGAAATTCCCACGGGAACGAGAAAAATTTGGTAGTTACGCCGATGGAACTGCGGTTAACAGCTAGTTATACATAAAGAGGATGCTAGTGTATCTATAATAATTGTATACACTCAATACTGTCGACAATGGGTCGTAATAACGCTTCCAGATTATATTTTCCTACGACCGGTAATTTCTTCTGTGCCTAAGTAATTCTTCTATTATTAGTCAATCAGTGACATTTTTATATGCGTAATTAATGATTGTCAAATTGTTCAAATGATACCATTAGAATTTCATGAAATTTTGAAAAAGTAAAAAAAAATTTTTTTAACTTTCTTATTAGAAACTTGTACCTAAATATTAAGACATACTTTTACGGCCAAGTGATCTTTGCAAACATTCACTTCTATATTTTCGACCCATTGCTCGAGCAATATCTACTTTCAAAGACTATCCTTAATTTTTTTTTAAATAATATAACATTTTTAAAATATTTTAACTTATTATACTAAGCACTTATGAGTAATAGTTGTATCATCAATTGAAATAAATATATTTGCATGCTTAAAAGTTTCGGGTAACGTAGAATAGAAACGTCTTCCCCTGTGGATGTCGTAGGGGGCGACGTAACTACGGAAGCGTTTTAGTGTTTATTATTAAACAAGGTTTTTTTATCCTTAAACATGATAGAAGATACGAAAAACTTATAAGCACTTACAAAAAACGGAAATATTGAAAACCAATATTTTTCGGTCAAATGTTAATCTGATGATAATAATTATTACTTTTACGTTACATAACCGTACCTTATACATGGAATTGTTTTAATTCGTTCGCATAAAAAAGGGCATAGCACAATAAATTTATTTATCTTGATGATTGGTGGAGATAAATTGCAGATAATGACGCCCTGATGACAATAACTGATGCAATAGAATTAAAATAACAGAAATAAATTAAGGTTATTATAGATTAAAACATGAATGAGATTGTATCCAACTGTTATATGTTCTTTATAGTTTATTACTATTCCATATTATATATTTTATTTCAATTGAAGACAACATCTTATCTTTTTTTACAATTAAATATTACTTGCTTTATGGGAACCATTTTGTCCGATCATTTAACTAAACTAGTGTAGTTACCTAATTCTTGATTTAATTTTATTTCCTTACATTTAGGTTCTCTGAAAAATATGTACAAAATCAAACAATGAAGACTATACTACAGAAAAATAATATTTTGATATCAATATAATTATGTTTAAAAATTTTATTATGCTTAATTATTTTCTCTCTAATTAATATTTACAAACTCACCTATAAGCTATATTTTCAAATAGTTTCGCTTTAATTTTCAAAGGATACATTCGACTTTTACGAATAGATAAATCACATATTTCAAATCCAGTGTATCATTTGTAATTTAAACTAACCACTGAACGCTTACAAGGGAGCTTTAAAGCAAGTGACTGAAATACAATACTTAATAGTAATATTTCTTAATAGTAATATTTATAAACTATTTTAATATTACAGATCTACAGCATAAATAATTTTATTTGAGGTCTTCTTGGCTAGAGTAGTCGTGATAATCTTCAATAATAAACGTAAAAAAATATGTGAAAATAAAAATTATGAATTTGTTCTTTTGTTTTTTTTTTTTTAATATTTTGTACTCAGAAAAAAAATAGGTAAAATAAGATTTTGTTTGATAATGAACCTTATAGAAATTTAGTTAATTCTTAATTCTACAAGTTGTTTATTGTCTATACAATAATAGTCTAGACCTAAAAAATTAAGCTAAGTAGAAAAATTGATGAAAAAAAACACAAATTAAAAAAAATATATCCTATACCATACTCGATCGTACCCAGTTACTACAAAGTTGCTTAGTTTAACTAGGAATGATTGTATACGTTATTACATATAATAATATCGGAAAAACCTAGACATGTAGTATATATGGATTATGCTATTAATTTAAACAAAAGACCATTTTGTTACTGTTTAAAATAATTTGGTGTAGTTATACAGTTGAATATATTCCCATGAGAATTTAGAGAAATCCATTTTATGCGGTATCATTCAGATTTTTAAATAAATTACCGATTTTTAGCATATCAAATTTGACAAGTATTGAAAACAAAGATTCACAATCAACGTTTTATTTTAAACCTTTCCTTGATCTATATACAGAACAAAATAGCCTTTTGCAGCCACAAACAATCAATCTAACATCATGAAATACATTGTATAACTACTATTTATTTTGATTATCCATATGCATATCGTGATAAACATTTAATGACTATTACATTGAAAAGATATTAATTAAAACATCAAATTCTATAATGCCATCCCCAAAACAGATATTTAGTACACAGCTGAGTGGGTTTTCAGTATTACTGAGACTGTTGGCTATATCTACCCCTTATACATTTCAAATTAGTATTCAGTATCTCTGGAGAGAAGCCCGGGATATGCCTTCGACCATGGATCCTGGATTGGGTGAGTCAATAAGGGAGAATCGAACCTATTCCCTTAATAGGTAAATAAATAAATATATACTGGACAGATTACACAGTTTGAGTAAGTCTTGAAGTAAGTTTGAAACTTGTGTCATGAGATAGTTCTTCAACAATACTATATTTTATAATAAATTATTATAAAGATTTACATCCAAGACGCAGGCCAATCAGAGCAAGGGCGTTTCTCATAATGTCCTGGCTGGGATTCGAACCCGGGAACTTCTATGTCACAGACAAGCCCACTACCGCTGCGCCACTGAAAAAAGGTACTAAATATCTGTTTTGTACTCATCATCAGTTTTCATTGACTCTTATCGGATAAGGAGTTGTGGAGTTTTTTTATCGTATACACGTCCATCAAATGATTATTCGTCCCTATTATCCGCCATTCCATATCGTATAATATCTATGATTGCCACTTATGAGTAAAATTACTACAATATCTATTATACCATTGAATTATAATAAAATTACATGATTCATAAACATTATAAAATTAACAGGTACAGTTAAAAATAAAAAAGTATTGTCATGTTAAAAAAATATTTCTTAGGGCTTCGGGTAAATTTGGATATCCAAAGCTAACAATATAAATCTAAATTTATTTAGGTACAGTCTCAAATGTGGCCACTCTATGACCGGGAATAAATTGAACAGAAAATTTACACCCAACTGTACTTGATTTATTTTAAATCATAAAATAAGCAATCTAAATAAATTTAATGATTAAAATTGCTTGGCATACTTCAGGTTTTGCTATACTTTTCTGGGTTCCTATTGTACTCATTTGTTTGAAGTAGATGAACCAGACGTGTACATTTTAATTTGACTTAATTTTCATCCATAAGAACTTCATTTATAACCCTTTTGTCAAGATGAAGAATTCAGATTTCATTCTTCTTGTTTTTCCAGATTCTCTTGTTTCCAGCATTTTAAACAGATAATAAAAGAACAAAAAAAAAAAACAAAACAGATTTTTTTTTTACTTGTTCTTCATTGTCTTATACAATGAAATAATAAGCAGAAGAAACTGCTGAACTAGGCCAGAACTGACACATTCTACAAATGGTAAGCCATAGAATCATATTCAACAGTAGCCTTCTTGTCTTCATAAAGTTGTATCTGGTATACCCATTTGTGTATTTTTTTAATTTGAATCTTTCTTCTATTTGGTTTCCTTTCACCCTAAGGTTGACTAGAAGTGATTGCTTGAGATATCTGCTGATAAGACTTCCTTTGTACCATTTAGTTTGTTCTGTAATGATTGTAATCTCTTGGCGCAGCGAGTTTTCTATCTTCCAAGACAATAAGACCAAAAAAAAGTAACAGGAAATTTTATACGTACAGTTGGGAGTTCAAATAATTAGTGATCACTCATCGAAAAACGGTTCGAGATCCACCACGTGCGATGGTAGTCGTGAGAGATCACCGCAGGGACCTCCATCTCAGCTAACGCCTCTTCTTTTTATCATGGCGTCGGGCAAGAACTCGAGGCATTGAGGGGCGATGCCCGGGCGAAGATTGTTCTGAACTGCATTCATCACTGTCTGTATATGCCTGAAATGATTAAGTACATATAAACATTTGAGATCAATTGCCTCATATCTTTGTAGTCAGATATAATTCTTTATTTAATTACTAGACCTGATAAGTGGTCCCTTACATCCCCTCTTTGTGTAAATACATCTGTGACTTTGTGATCGAATGACCCAAATAGTGAAACTAGATTCCTCTTAATTATTATTAGAGAACTTAGAAGATAATTGATATAAATTAGTGATGGTTGAGTAAAAACCACTGTATGTTTTATGGAACAAAGAGTACCTATTTGTTTCTGAAATTCTAGATCAGTAATATCTTGGTATTATCGAAAATTCTTGCTATATTACATTCTAGTGAGGCAAGATCGCAATCAAAGTTAATGCCAGGACCTCCTCCTAGTTGGTAGGAGGTGACTTTGTCAGTCAAGAACAATGAACTATGGAAACTAAATTTCTATTTGCTTACCTTTTCGTAAGGATGGGACTCGCTTTGTTCGTCAGTTAGGGTAACACAAGCCAGAAGACACACCAGTTGGAAAGCAGCTCCGATATACAGCCCGTACCGAATCACAGTGCTCATCAAATCCTCTGCGTAGATTTCGCTGGGTATCATCGCGAATCAATATTGCAACCGGCTAAAAATAGTTTCGAGTATGCGCACTGCCGGTGTGCCTGGAGACCTAATTGATTTACCTGCCCGGCCCGTCGACGGATGCAAATGGTTATATGATTTATAACGACATGATATTTTACATCGTTATAAGCAGCAACACATTTTGTTTGATTCAGTGCTTTTTAACTTGTAAAATGACGATTACGGAGACGATAATAATAAAATCTCAATTCATTAAAGATTCTTCATAACAAATAAACAAATAAATAGTGTTGTCCTTGCCGCTCGTCAGATCCGATTTTGAGATCAGTCAATATCGATATAAAAAAATATAATAGAATTATTTCGATCTATAGTATCGAAAGTAATCGCTAACAAGGTAACAATATTTTCAGTAAAATTTATAGTATGGAATCTATGTCATACATGTATTGTGCTCAAACCATACCTACTTAAAGTAATAATATTTTTCATGTTTTGCCATAAAATATATTCTCGAACGTTTGACTACTTTTTTCTCTTTTTATTTCTGCGGCTAACCCAAAGGCTAACCCAAGGGGTTAGAACAAAAAAGAATTTAAGACATAGCCTTGTCAAGTCAACGTTCGTGAATAGCTCGAATAAATGGATATGAAAATGAATAATTCAACTGCCTACCTAAACTCTTTATAAACCAGTAAGACTCCATCTGTTACTAAAATTGAAAACCATAATATGTTGCGTGCTATAAAGACTTGCGATTTCCATTCAGTGGTCAGAGCGCTATGAAGTTCACACATGAGCTACTAGATGGCGTTTAAAATAATTTAAAACAAAACAACAGGTTCGTGAGTTTTGTGTCTATTCAGGACTTTGCATTTTATTTCAATATTTTTTAGATCCATTTGTGTACTTGCGACATTTTGTTAATTTAGGTAAATGTATGAATTTTATTTCAAAACTGTATTCAGCTAGACCTGAGACACCAACTAGTTAGATTACTTGTTATCCTACTAAAGCATCAATATTTCTTTCACCATGTCTAGCTTATCTTTTAATTGATTAGTTAGCTTGTGATTGGAGTTTGGAACAAAGGTAGGTAATGTAATTGATGCAAGAATACATTTCGAGATAAGTAGATGAACGTACTAAAATATAGCCAGATGATTTGTCATTAAATAATACCTACATATTTTAAAATGCGTTTACAACTTACGAGTGAGTACTCCACTAAATACTTATACATATGGTATCTAAAAGACTAAAAGTATCAATTTATAAATTAAAAATAATCTAGACCAAAAACTAGGAAGGGGTTGCTTGACTAAGGGTGCACTAAGAGAGGATTTCCCCGGGATTCCCCTTTCATAATTGCAAACAATGAGAAATCTGTACTTTCAGACTTGCATGATTATGAAAAAGACGAAAACACATTATTTTACCTTCTTTTATACACAGATATACTAACTAAGGCATGTTTCCTGTCACTCATCATAAATGCGAATCTAGCAAGTGGAAGAAAGAGACATAAGAAAGTCACATTTGAAAGTGAAGAGCCGACGACTCCATTAACCCAATCTGAGACCGAAGAGGTCCAAGATTGGGCTCCAGATGCTGAATCTGTGCAAGTCATCGAAACCGAAACTGAAACGGAGTTACCGAAATATATCGACTTTCGAGGGGTTGTCAGGTCAAGTTTAGCAATGGTAAGTATTCTACCTCCCCTGTGTCAGTCCCGGTTGCATCCTCAACCCTTTTCAGCAGAGACTGTACTTACTTTTGCTGGCGTCATTTCTGGAGACTGGATACTGGGGTTTCTCGTTGAATGATCATCATCATCACATCCTAGATTGGGTACTTAATTCAGTTTTTTACACGAAGCTACTAGGCATCTAAGGTCCGCCGATGACCACGATCCTAAATTGGGTAAGTCAACATTTTACACGAAGCCACTCCCGTCTGACGTCCGCAACTTCAGCAGCGTACCTTACCTGTAGTGGATCATGGTTACACATCTTTCTTGAATGTGCTGATTTCCTCACGATGTCCCTAATCGTAAAAGCATCGGTCAACAATCAAACTTTAAAAAAGAGTGATCATGGTCGCGGAAGAGAGGCCTATAAATGCTATTTCTTGTAGTCTTCACTTAACTTTGATCCAGATTTCAAGAAGACCATACAGACCTACCCTAGGATGTGTTTGTGTTTTTTTTTATTTCAGCACATGGCATTAGCCGACCCAAACAAGAATTCCGTTTGCTCACCAATATCGGCTCTCCTTCCCCTTGGTAAACTGGTTCTTGGCGCGTCAGGAGAAGCTGAGACGGAATTGCTGAACGCAATAGGACACACGCGTGAAGAGGTAAAATTATTTTTTAAGCAAATTACCTATTTGACCTTGGTAAATCCATCCATACTAAACTAATATCATAAATGCGAAAGTGAGTTTGTTTGTTACCATTTCACGTTTAATTCACTGGACATACATATACGCAGAAGGAGATAGGGTACTTTTAATCATGGAGAAACTTGTTCCTGTATTCTTTTATAGATGGCGCTTAATTCGCGCAGGTGAAGCTGCGGGAAATTAAAAGTTACTTAATAGTTTATCTTCGTCCTGGCTTTAGTCCAGGTTGCATCCTTATCACTCTAGTAAGGGGCCCGGGGTGAGCCATTGACCATGGATCCTGGATTGGGTGAGTCAGGTTTTTACACAAAGTGACTCCCATCTTACTTGGATCACATCTGTATTGGATCCACATCCAGTTGCTTGAATGTGTAGGTTTCCTCACGATGTTTTCACTTATCGTAAGAGGGTTAGTTAATAGTTATCACCACTGTAATCACTACTTTTTGTAATATTTAACTTATGTGTAAAATAACAAATATAAAAAAAAACGAAACAAAAATTTTAAAAATTCTCTTTTTAGTATAAAGATGAAATGGTGATAAAATTTATTTTTCAACAGCTGAAGCCTGCGTTGGGTAAACTCATTGATTGTCTCATATACCTTCCCGGGGTCACACTCAAAGTGGCTAGCAAGATCTATGCGTCACAACATATTCTGTTAAATCCGAAATTTACAAAAGAATCCAAGAAAATATTCCATTCAACAATTGAGAATGTAGATTTTGCAAATCGTATGGACACCATTAAAAATATTAATAACTGGGTAAGCGCTACACTGATTATTAATTAATAAACAGACTGTTGGAGGGGGAAGGCCTAAACGAACGTACCTCGGATCAAATCGGAGACGTTCTAGCAAAAGGTATGGTCAATAGTACCCGAAACCGACGAGCTTGCATGTAGAGAGTTATGAATGTGGATGAAGCGAAAGAAGTGTGCAGGAATCGTGGCAAGTGGAAAAACTATCGCTGTCTCGTTTCACGTCATAATAACAAGGGGGAACAGCGATAGTTTTTCGGAGGCAGGCTTGGTCCGCTCCTGCCGTTTCTAAAAATTGATGATAAGTTCTAATTAAAGAATTTTTAAAATCAAGATTTTGGATAGTTATAACTTAAGTAAATTTTGATGCACTTGAGGTTTTTACAGGTAAAACGGTTAACAAATGGAATGATACCAAATCTTCTATCACCGACGGACATATCGAGGGAATCCTCTGTTATATTAGTAAACGCCGTGTATTTTCAAGTAAGTGTATCAAATGTTTTAAGGATTTTATAAAGTATTTACTACGTACAATAATAATTTTAAGTACTTAATACAATTTTAACTTGCCTTGCAAACTTCACGATGTTTTCATAAAAAGATTACTATGCATGACAAAAGTCACTGGTACATTGTTGCAGTAGGAATCATATCTGTGGTATTGAAGCTTAAACTGTGGAATTAACGCAGACAACCTTAACCGCTCTCGGCTTAACCGGCTTGATAAGTCCGGGTTAAAACTTTCTACTTTAAACTTCGGCAATATTCGATGGCGCAAAATAGCTGAACCTACCGCTGAATCAAACAGAATAAAAACTCAATAAAATAAAGACTTTATTACAAGTACATTAAACATCAAATCCAAAAACAAAATGTCTTTTACTATCTTGCTCTTAAAAGAAGTACATTAGTGGACAGTTCAGTTCGAGGGTTCAAAAACCGCGCTCTGATTGGTTCAAATATTTTCACGCCATTAAATTTTTTTTCTTTTGCGGAGGTGTAAGTTTTATATATAAATCTTTGATTTTTTTCTAGGGAAATTGGAAAAAACCTTTTCAATCAGCGGGCGTTTCAGAGTTCTTTTCTCCAATGGGAGCTCGCAGGGTCCCAATGATCACAGATACTGACAGATATAATTATATTAATGACGACTCTTTAAGTGCGGAGGCGAGTAGATATTTAACGAATCTCTTTTTCATCTGAGCAGTTTCTCATGTTTCTCAATAAAATAATTCTTAACATTTGAAAATACACCTGTTTAGAAAATCAAATCAAGCTGGGATACAACGATTGGATTATTTTAAAGTCTGTATAACGGACTCATTCTTCTGAATTTTTTCATGGATCCTTCTAGTATAGGAAGCTAGGGTCCAATGTAACACAGATGAACTTAGACAACAACAACTGTTGTTGTACTTGGTTAAAAAAGCTTATTCCCTTAATTGCCTTTTACGACTTAGTTAAATGTTGCTCCATCACGTGATTGTCCTATATTAAGTCCCAAATAACCTAGATTAATGTATGGGAGTGAAAGTTGGGTATGGCAAAAGAAGCATGAAAGCAGAATAAATGCAGTGGAAATGAGAGCGTTAAGGAGTATGATGGGTGTGAAATTGAGTGACAGGATAAGGAACAGCGTGATAAGGGAATGTTGTGATGTGAAAGAAGATGTAGTTACAGGAATAGAAAAGGGTATGTTAAGATGGTTCGGTCATGTGGAGAGGATGAATGAAAGCAGGTTGACTAAGCAGATATACAAGGAGAGTGTGGAGGGAAAGGTCGGAGTGGGAAGACCTAGACGAACGTATCTTGATCAAATTAAGGACGTCCTGGTAAAGGGTCAGGTCAAAAGTACCCGAAACCGCCGAGCTTGTATGAAGAGAGTTATGAATGTGGACGAAGCGAAAGAAGTATGCAGAGATCGTGGCAAGTGGAAAGAGGTAGTCTCTGCCTACCCCTCCGGGAAAGAGGCGTGATGTTATGTATGTATGTATGTATGTATAACCTAGACAAGTGGCCACCACAATTTCTGTTACCGACATAACGAGGCAGACCTTTAAACTATTTTTTTTAGATTCTGGAGCTGCCGTATGCAAACGATAACGCATCATTCGTTATAGTTCTACCAAATGACAGGAACGGACTACCAATGTTACTTACAGCCCTGAAATTGGCGCCAAAACTGTTAAACAAACCCATGAAGAAGATGACCCAGCGTACCGTTAAAGTTGTCATTCCGAAGTTTAAAGTGTCGTCGAAATTGGATTTGAAGCATCTGTATAAAAAGGTAAATACATCCCTCCTGCAAATCATGGCTCTAACATACATACATATAATCACGTCTATATCTCTTGCGGGGTAGACAGAACCAGCAGTCTTAAAAGACTGACAGGCCACGTTCAGTTTTTAGGCTTAATGATAGAATTGAAATTCAAATAGAGACAGGTTGCCAGCCCATCGCCTATAAGAAGAATCCCAAATTTATAAGCCTGTCCCTTAGTCGCCTTTTACGACATACATGGGAAAGAGATGGAGTGGTCCTATTCTTTTTTATATTAGTGCTGGGAACCACACGTCTCTAACCTTCCTCTTTATAGATTGCACTCTTTCATTCTCGTTTCCCCATTATGTTCATTTCATGTATCAAAATTTAACTCATACCGCGAATAAAGAATTTTGGCATTTACTCTCAAATTTCTCTTCTACACTTTCATAGGAACATACAAAAATTTCAGCCTCACGTGATTATATGTACTTAATAGTTTCAGCTGCATTCCGTCCGTTAACGTAAGAGTTTATTAAATGACGTATTGACTGATCATTCTAGATTGGTGTAAACAAGATATTCCATCAACGACACAGTGAATTGGACAACATAGTGGAAGGTTCATCTGTCCACGTATCTGCTGCTATTCAACAAGCCGTGATAGAAGTTACTGAGTCTGGGACGAAAGCGGCCGCTGGCAGTGGTGAGGATTTGAAATTAACCTTGCAAGTGACGGGTGATCTAACGGAGTTAAATATATAGCTTACATACATACATACATACCATCACGCCTGATTAATTAAATTAATTGACGTCCGATAAATATAAAAATAAAAACCGACGTTAAAAATTCAAATTTTCTCTCTATTATTACTAACTTTTAGCTTGCTGGCATGAAGAGAGTCATGAATGTGGATGAAGCGAAAGATGTGTGCAGAGATCAAGGCAAGTTTTAGTAGTCTGTGTCCTACCCCAAACCCCAAAAAAATAATTAAAATATAGATAAATGTAGCCTATGTTTGGAAAATTATAATGTTAGTAAAAGCATAACAGGTTAACGCTTAGATAGAATACAAAGTAAAGATAACAATATTAGTGGAAAGAGGTAGTCTCTGCCTACCCCTCCGGGAAAGAGGCGTGATTTTATGTATGTATAACAATATTATATTTTTCAGCGTCAATGGTGATGCTGTCTTCTATGCCGGTAGTCGAAATATTATTCAAAGCCAACCGTCCGTTTATTTTCTTTGTTCTCGCAAATTCTCAACAAATCTTCGTCGGTGTTTACAACAGTTAATAAAGAAATATATTATATTTATGTCTTTTTTTATTTAATGATATCCATCAAATAAAGCAGAAAGCAGAAAAGTCTGCAGTGTAGTTTGTCCCGCCGCTTATTCAACATTTGCCCTTTGGAAGCGATTTAAATATATGGTGTCGTGTGGTTTCTAGCACTTCAGAATATAATACATACATACATACATATGGTCACGTCCATATCCCTTGCGGGGTAGACAGAGCCTTGAAAAGACTGAATGGCCACGTTCAGCTATTTGGCTTAGTAATAGAATTGAGATTCAAATAGCGACAGGTTGCTGGCCCATCGCCTAAAAAAAGAATCCCAAGTTTGTAAGCATATCCCTTAGTCGCCTTTTACGACATCCATGGGAAAGAGATGGAGTGGTCCTATTCTTTTTTGGTATTGGTGCCGGGAACCACACGACACGGTCAGAATATAATCTGTGTATATATATATTTCCCATGGATGTCGTATAAGGCGGCTAAGGGGTAGGTTTATGAACTTGGGATTCCTCTTGGAGGCCTGTGGTAGTTCCGGTTATTTGTTTGTGCCCAGGCGCACCCTTTAACACTATGCTTTTGGCCACCTAGCATGGCAAACGCGATGTTGTTATTATCGCACGAAAAACTATCGCTGTTTCGCTTTTTATCATGACTAGAGCAGGACAGCGATAGTTTTTACGGTACGTAGGCTGGGGTGGTTTTATCTGCTTACGCAAATTTTTTCCCATTTCTCTATTACCTCTGCAACCAGAGGAATGAGATCTAAATCAGATTGGACCATAGATACTTTCAGTTAAAAAAAGTACTCTATGATGGACATAATAACAAAAATAATTGCTGTCTTAAATGTATGATCAAAACCGTGAAATCAATTTTGGATTTAATCGTTACAATCTTGAAGACAAATTATGACTCGTAAATTAATTCCACTGAACATACATGATGACGAATCATCAAATCATGACTTAAGTGTCAGTAAAAAATATATTTTTTTAATTCCACTTTTAATCGAAAAGAAATTAAACGAATATTACAATGTCACCTATTTGTAAGTATTTGTTATTAACCGCCTTCCATAAAAAGTGGTTCTCAGTTTGACCTGTGTGCATTTGTCCGCGATGCTCGGTTCCGCTGAAGCGATTTTGGTGCGGTTTTCACGAGTGTTTATTACCGAGAAGGTTTTAAAACATTTACCGACTTCAAAAAAGAAGGATAACGATTGAAGGCAGTTGTCTTTTTACAAACGTTATTTTAACATTTACGAGGGGTGTTATATTATAAGTTTTACCATGCAGCATCAATAGTTGTATTCTGGCTTCTTCCAAAAGGTCCTTGATTCAATCCCCTGTCAGTCAAGTCATGATGGAAAAAGATTTTTTTCAGATTGGCCTGGGTCTAGAATATTAATATATTTAAGTATTTATTGAAACATATAGTATAGTTGCGCTACAACCGGTAGCTACTATTTTGGGTTAGCTTAATTTGTGTAATTTGTATACGTATATTACCCAATACGCACCGTGTGTCGGTATATTAAATCTTAACTCCAAAATTATTGCCTGTCATCGTAACGCGTTAGTTTTTTCTTAAACCGATCAATTTATGTTTACAGCAATACTTGTCCAGGTTATTCTTTTGTGGTTCATCTTATCAGCAGAGTCAGATGTGAATTTATTTGAATCAGTTAGCATTAATAGTGGCGAAGGTGATTCCACGGGTATTGAAAAATTAAGTTACACCTATTACAGTGGGAAACCTCAGCTCGATCTAACTGGGAGGTTGAGACAAACTATGGTCTATGTATGCTTTTATATTTCTTATTTTCATATTATTATATCGTATACATATCATGTCTATATCGCTTGCGAGGCAGACTGAGCCAACAGTCTTGAAAAGACTGAAAGGCCACGTTCAGCTGTTTAGCTTTATGATAGAATTGAGATTCAAATAGTGACAGGTTGCTAGTTCATCGCCTAAAAGAAGAATCTCTAGTTCATTAGCCTTTCCCTTGATAGACTTTTACAATCTGCACGGGTAGAGGTTATGTACCAGCACGCAAGCTTGCATGAGATGAATGTGCGCCTGTTCCCTTAGCCGCGCTTTACGTCTTTCACGTGAATAAGATGAAGTGGTCCTATTCGAAAAGTGCCGGAAACCACATGACAATTGTTTTATAATGAAAACCGCGTTGGTTTTTAAATGAAATAAATAAAATTTGCTTGTTACATACATAATACACTACTTATCTATACTAATATTATACAGCTGAAGAGTTTGTTTGTTTGTTTGAACGCGCTAATCTCAGAAACTACTGGTTCGAATTGAAAAATTATTTTTGCGTTGAATAGACCATTTATCGATGAAGGGCTATAGGATATACCTATAACATGCTGCAACTATAAGGAGTAAAGAAATAAAGGAAAATGTGAAAAAAACGGGAAAAATTATCCATCCTTCTTCAATGACTTCAATGAAGCCCGAAATAACTATTCCACGTGGACGAACTCGCGGGCACAGCTAGTTTATTATATTATTTTTATTTAATAAACAATCGAGACCTCTATCTGCCTGGTTTTACAAAGGCGTGATTGTAACTAAAAAAAAAAATCTATCTCTATGCTTTTAGCACATGGCTTTGACAGACACACGTAGAAGCGCTATTTGTTCTCCCATATCAGCTCTCCTACCCCTGGGTAAGTTGGCAATGGGATCCAGTAGTAGGCAGTTCACCGAATTGAAGAATGCCATAGGACACGGCAGATATTCGGTAATTCCTCAATATTTTTAGGTCAATTTAATTTATACAAGAAGTATATGTTTTTCTTACATATAATTCATACATTTACGTCTTTATCCCTTGTGGCGTAGACGCCACGTTCAGCTGTTTGGCTTAAAATACCCGTGACCTAAAAGTAGAATCCCAAGCTTATAAGCCTATCCCTTAGTTGCATTTAACGACATCCATGTGAACGAGATAGAGTGGTCCTATACTTTTTTATTGGTGCCGGGAATCACACGGCACTCAGGTATCTATTAGTAACGCAATTTTTTTTAATAATTATTTTATTTCTTAACAGGTAACATCAAAGTTCAAGTCTCTTATGAGTCGCTTACAAAGTATATCTGGTAAAGTCCAACTAATTGTTGCAAGTAGACTGTTCGTTCCAAAATCAGGTCAATTGAGGTCAGAATTTCATAACCGGGTCATGAGCGTGTTCAAGTCAAGCTGTGAAAGAGTGGACTTCGGGGAACCACAAAGAACAGCTGCTAGCATTAATAATTGGGTAAGTCTTCTATTTCCATCCGTAACGAGGTAGACAGAGCCAACAGTCTTTTGAAAATACTTTGACTACGATCAGTTGTACGGCTTAATGATAGAATTGGGATTTAAATAGTGTCAGGTTGCTAGCCTATCGCTTAAAAGAAGAACGCAAATTTTATAAGCCTATACCTTAGTCGTCTTTTATGAAATCCATGAGAAAGAGATGGAGTGGTCCTATTAGTAAATTGATATCAATGTACTTGATGTAGCACACCTTCAGTTACCTACATTCTCGCATTATACCCAAGGTGAACTGGTAAACTTAATTATACTTTTCGTATAAAAACAATACGAAAATCAATAAAATTAGTATAAAAAATATATTTATATACTTGGGTTTCTTCATTAAGGCGATGTGCTGGCAACCTGTCACAATGTGAATCTCAATTCTATCATTAAACCAAACAGCTGAACGTGGCCTTTCAGTGTTTCGAAGTCTGTTCGCTCTGACTACCCCGCAAGGGATATAGACGTGATTATATGTTATGTCAAGTATAAAAAGCAATTGCATTGTGTGTTATAGGTAAAATTGCAGACAAAGGGATTGATAAAGAAAATCATAACGCCATCAGAAATAAGCTCAAAATCATCTCTTATTATAACTAATGCCATATATTTTAATGTAAGTATGATTATAAATTACCTTTATTGGCACTGCCGTATAGTTCCCGGCACTTAATATAAAAAAGAATAGGACCTATCCATATCTTTCCCATAGACGTCGTATAAGGCGGCTATGGGTAAGGCTTATAAACTTGGAATTCTTCTTTTAGGCGATGGGCGAGCAACCTGTCACTATTTGAATCTCAATTCTATGATTAAGCCTAACAGCTGAACGTGACCTGTCAGTCTTTCAAGACTGCTGGTTTTGTCTACCCCGCAAGGGATATAGACGTGATTATATGTATATATGTTATTGACATTGTTTTCTGCTGTCTGTCTCCGGCGAAGAGGCGCTACTCAAAAAGATTATATAGACTAGATTAGGTATCAACAATTATAAGTTAAGGATAAACAAGTGCTTAAAATGTCTGACAATTTTGAGAGCAAAAAAAAAAAAGTTTACTCGCCTATTCGATTTTTGATCTCAAATCCTTTTGGAATTCCATGTGACGTTTTGTTATATAATGAGAATTATTTTAAAGAACTTTTTGAATGGAAGAAGCGCTTGATTTTTTAAAGTATATGCTAGCCGGTAAACTTCAAACTTTGAGTGCCAATAACGTTAAAAAGTGTTCGTGGCAACTAGACAGATGTAGTCTCTGCCTACCCCATCGAGAAAGGTGTGATTTATGTAAGTATCTATGTTAAAGATATGCGTTACTTTTTTATCAAACTTTGGTGCGGACTCACTTTCAAACTGCACTGCTTTTGACCTGCTGTTTGAGTGCTTTAGAGATTTAAAGATTTTCATTTTAACAGGGTCGTTGGAAACATCGTTTCACTTCGGTCAAATATGATACTTTTTATGGTGCAACCAGCATGCAAAGTATCCAAATGATGACTATAGAAAGAGGTTATCAATATGCTAGAAGCAGCAGGTTGCGGGCTGAGGTAAGTATTATACCGCCTTTATCGTGTGATGCTACCTGCCAGAACCTAGTCACAGATAATGAATAATATTGACGATTTAATTAATTTGTTTACTTATTTATGTACACAGAAAATGATACATCGAGAATGATAAACACAAGATACAAAATGACATATGTAGGTTCTGCTTATTTCAAAAGAAATCTCTTCCAGCAGACCCGAGATAGGAGACATGATGGAAAGGGTGACAGGCGTGTACTCCACTCACACAACTATTTATAGACATACATAAACAAATACATAAATAAAATATTACAAAATATATTATTTCAATACTAATATTATAAAGCTCAAGAGTTTGTTTGTTTGAACGCGCTAATCTCAGAACTCGAACTTTTATGGTTTTCGATGGATGAACGGCGTTAAGGATAGTATAAGTAGAAAGAGAGTGACCAGTTGAGATGGCAAGTGACAGAAGTAATTGGAAAAAACTCTAACATACTGTGCCGACCCCACGTAGAAAGTGGGAAAAGGTAACGACAAAAAAAGAATTTAATGTAACTATATAATTGTTTTTTTTTAATAGATAGTACAAATACCGTATGCAGGGAACGAAGTATCATTTATCGCTGTGTTGCCATACGAAAAAGATGGATTGGGACATTTAATGCGTCAATTGTTGCAATCGCCGAAAGAGTTGAACAATGCTCTAGCGAAATTGAGCTTAGCTTATATGAGACTGTCTCTCCCTAAGTTCAAAATCCAGTCAAACTTGGATTTGGGTGCAATTTATTTCAAGGTAATTTTGTTTTACACTTAACACATATAGTCACGTCTATATTCCTTGCGGGATAGATAGTGCCAACAGTCTTAAAGAGACTGATAGGCCACGTTCAGCTGTTTGGCTTTATGATAGAATTGAGATGTGATGAGAAATAAAAAAATTAAATCTTGCGAACAATAAAAATCATGAAATCGGGGCACCTTGGCCTAATACTACCAAATAATAAATATGAGCGCCTTGGAATTGTACCTAATACATGGACGACGAATCTTCTGACTGAAAAATTACGAAAATAATAATTCCATAGGTTGGAAGAAATCCTGATTCTATTGTGAAACGTGGTAACCACTCGGAAGAAAATAAATCTTGATTCTATTTTAAAACTCAGTAGCCACACGAGTGAAAAATACTTAATTTGTATTTTTAAACTTTTTAAAAGTATTTCTAGAGAATACAAAAAAGAATAGGACCACTCCATCTCTTTCCCGTGGATGTCGTAAAAGGCGATGGGCTAGCAACCTGTCACTATTTGAATCTCAATTCTATCATTAAGCGAAATAGCTGAACGTGGCCATTCAGTCTTTTCAAGACTGATAGCTCTGTCTACCCCGCAAGGGACATAGACGTGACCATATGTATGTATGTAACTATTACTTTTTCAGGTCGGTTTAAAAGAAATATTTAAAAATAACAATAAAATACTTACAAAGATACTGAAAGGTCGTAACGTGTTTGTGTCTAAGAGTGTTCAGGCCGCCGTTATAGAACTTAGTGAATACGGAACGGAGGCCGCTGGAGCAACTTGTAAGTATTCGTTTGTTTGTACGTATTTAACGTCAAAACCACTGATTAATTTCATTAACATAGGTTGATTGGTTGTAGTGGTTTCGACTTTATAATGCATAGATATAGTGTGGAGTCAGGAGGGATCATGGTTTTTTTTCGCTTAGGCGCGGGCGAATGCTAGTTAGCCCATATCTATATAAAAATTAAATATAAACTGAGATTGTATGCAGAGATCGTGGCAAGTGGAAAGAGGTAGTCTCTGCCTACCCCTCCGGGAAAGAGTCGTGATTTTATGTATGTATGTATAAAAGATATATTAAAAAACAAGTTTCATGGTCAATCAATCGGTAGTTTTTGCTTATACATATACTATACAGATATGTATATACAAAAGACGGACAAATATTTTTAATACTATCAATGTACAGAAACTTGTTTACATATTTATTATAAGTGAAGATTTATTAAATCAAATTTATTTAAATTATTTTTCACATCATATTATTTTAATTAAAAACAAACATTTATATCATAAATAATTATTATTGATTTAAGTCTAGGGAATTTAAATTAAAACTAAAATTTCTTTTAAAAAAGAAAAAAAAAGATTATAAATTTATTTAATGGATTTATTTCTACAGTTGTTGAAATCCAGAAAATATCAGCGCCACAATTCATTGACGTGAATTTTAATCGACCATTCCTCTTCTACATATTGGCTGGGAGCGATCCGCTGTTCGGCGGTATTTTTACGAATAGTTAAGTGGAATTAATTTAAAATAAATATTGATTTAAACTACTATAAGTGTGATTGATTTAATATCAGACTCATTATAATAATAATACGAGTATACCCAGTGTTTGATGATGGTGTAGTGGTTAACTGGAAACTTTAAAGGAAATATTTATTATTGATAATAATATAAAAGAAATAGAATAATGTATTATATGAAGTAAAATTCCTAAACTACAAACTAAAAAAAATATTATATAAGTTTAATATATCTCTCTTTTCCCGTTTTATTTTAATTATTTTTTTTTCTATTTCTTGTCAATAAGACATATTGTAGCATAATTTTATATTATATTCTGTCTATAAAAAAAGAAATGTGTATAAATCCATGTTGTTTTATTTATTTTTCCTAAATATTCACAGTCACACATCTATAGGTACATAATATTTGTTTCTAATAAATTATTAAAGACGTGATTCTATGTATTAAGATAATATACATACTCAATTCTATCATTAAGCCAAATAGCTGAACGTGGCCATTCAGTCTTTTCAAGACTGTTGGCTCTGTCTACCCCGCCAGGGATATAGACGTGACCACATGTATGTATGTATGTATATACATAGTTGTATTAACATTATTACTATAATTTTACAGAATTCTCCTTGTCTTTTTTCCAAACTATATAACTCATGATGGTCAAGTAGGCCAGAAATGCCAAATAGGGAGCCATACAGTAAATGGTGTATTTAACAGTTAAAAAGAAGCTTATAGTGCAAGCAATAACAGCTACATCCAAGGCTACGAAGTGGAAGAAACCCTAAAATTAAAAAAAAATTGGCGAATTTAGTAAAAATACAATGGCGGATGGTAAAGCAATTGATGATGTTCTTTTGTTTGTCATAAACTTTCAGATTTCTTTGAAATAAAATAAAAACACGTTTTACTACCTACGATACAATGCAATTACTCTTTATTGCATCAATATTACAGCAAATTCACAGTCATGTGTTAAAAACATAGCAGCAGCGACCTTATCACTAAAAGCGATCTCTTCCATGTAACCTGTACAAGTACCTACGTGCCTAATTATTCGCAAAAATTTAAAAATCAAGTGTACCCGAAACCGCCGAACTTTCATGAAGAGAGTTATGAATGTGGATGAAGTGAAGGAAGTGTGCAAAGATCGTGGCAAGTGGAAAGAGGTAGTCTCTGCCTACCCCTCCGGGAAAGAGGCGTTATTTATGTATGTATGTATTTGCAAATCTGACATATTGTGTAATTAAATCAGCATTTTTGGCAGCGTATACTTCGATACTTTAAAATGTATTTCCTTATCGTTTCGTACAATTTATCATATGCAAAACAATGATTATGTGAAAACAGATGCAGTCTTCAAATTATGGCACTAATAGCTATGTGATTAAATAGATTATATACTCACTAGGCTTGTTTTACAAGTGCCATAGAACACTGGTACCCAAGTCCAGTTCAAAATGAGCTGAAATCCGTAAAGTGCCAGTGGAACAGCTGCTTCGCCTGGAAAATAAAAAAATCTTACAATCTGTACCTACTCGGTAATAAATTAGAAATAAATTTATTTTCAAAATAGGAAATAAGGTATCGCTTAATGACGTCAACATGACACTTGTAATTATATCTTACTTACTACTAATTATATAGGAGAAGCGGCGGAACAAACTACACTGCAGCATTTTCACCGCACGTCAATTTGCGAATGGTTTTCGCAATCCTTTTGGCGATAGTCCCCGATAGTCTTGCCTGGGGAGGAACCCAGGTTCCGACAGTGACCATAATTTAGGAGGTGGTAAGTCAGATTTATATGGAACTTAATGTACCTATCAAGAAACTCTTTAAATATAATATTTAGATTCTAGAAACCAAACTTTCGCAAACAATAGTTTTTTTTTTCATTAAATATGTACCTAACTATAAAGTATGCTACTTCAAAAAAATTTTTGAGGTATTCTTCAAAAATGATAAATAATAACATTCTCAATCTTAGATGACAGTTTGTCCTGACCAAAGGTCTTGACGGCGAATGTGTAGTAGTGAATTTTTATCTTCTCTATCTATTTATTATTTCAGAATACCTAGGACATTGTAAAAAATGCACATTATTTATTTATTTATTCATTAAGGGACACCAACAGGTTACATGATTACATTCTAAAAAATACACTCAAAAAATTAAATTCAAGCATGCAACCCAATTACATATAAGCACAACTTTTTCAAAAATAAATTAAGAATCACCCGATTATGACTTCATTCAACGCGGCAAGATGGTTTAAGGAATTGATATTCAGAATATCTTCCAATAGTACTATTGTTTTTCTTTACTACCAGACCAACATAGAAATAAATTAATTAAAACAACTTACTCGTAAATCCATCGCAAGCCAAGTATACCAAATACGAAGCCACTCCCATGGCAATATAAAGGATCGTCCACACTGATAAAGAAAGCCAGGCGGGAGGGTAAAACCGAGGCATATTCAATCCCTCAATCCATTTTGCCACCTAATAAAAAATATTATAATTTTGATTACCAAGCCGCCATCCACTTTAAAAAAAAAACATTAATTCTTTACTGATTTTTGTTATCGAGAATGAATTCATGCTGCCAACTTACAAAAAATATATTATAATTCTATTATAACGTTGGTATCAAGATATCAATCCATGCTGCTAACTTACAAAATCCGTAATCAAGTCTCGGAGTATTGTTTATGTTTGGAATATTGAATTTGCAAATACTTGCCTTTTTAAACCTTTTCTTATAAATGTATTAAGTACTGAATTAGGGGCGAACAATCTTGAAACGTCTTTTATTAAAAAAAATCTTTTATAAAATAAAATGTGTCTAGTAAATCGCGTTCCATATTTAAAAACATAGTAAAAAATGAAACCTTAAAACCAACAGAATACTCGCTTGTTTATACGATAAAAAAATAATCAAAATAGTGCCCAAAGTCTCACAATGTTTGGCCACTCTGAGTGTGTCCAAACGTTATTTGAATTCGAGCCGCTCGCGTGGTTTCCCACACATTTTGTTTTTGTTGGATAATTATGTTAAATTATAATCCTTATTTTTATTATATTTGGAACGACTGATTGTCGTTACTGGGCACTCAGTAGACTTTCAATATGTAACGCGATTTACTAGACACCCTGTATAGTTATTCACGAATATGTATGTAACATCCGTTACATGTTCAATTTTGTTTATAATTAATCTATTTTTCAATATGACTTATAATTTTAATGGACTAAGTATACTTATTATTTTACTTTTTGCCTACCTTTGGTCTTTTCGCCAACTTTGTACCAATAAACAGCGATAACCAGGCGAATATGTTGGGTATCATAATTATTATTACAGCAATCCAACCATCACTGGACCTGCAAAAAAAATAAAGGAAATTAAAAAGAAATATTTTTTCCTGCAAAAAAAAAAATGGAAATTAAAAAGAAGTTCCTTAAACAATTCAAAATCGATTCATCCGTTCGGGAGCTACGATGCCACAGACAGACAACATGCGTAGCTAAACAGACACGGCAAACTTACAACACCCTATTTTTTTTCCTGGGTTAAGCAATTGCGATGATAACTAAAAAGGCCATCAAGGAGAAGCGTTATAAGCCTGGGATTTTCTATGAACATGTGCTCTCAATTTGTCAATATCCTAACTTCAATATTAATATTTAATTACTTATACATGTATATTTTTATATATCATTAATAAAAAATATATATGTACGGGACAAATCACACAGATCAAACCAGCCCCAAATCATAAAAACCGAGTAAGATTCATAAGTATATTTTCTCCCCGTGAATAATTTTTGAATCTGTCTCTGAAATCTGGACTGCGTATGGCGACTCGCAAAAACGAAATGCCTGTGGAGGGATTAGAAGTAAAAAAACAAACCGACAGTAATCTATTTACCCATTGACAGGTGGTCTAGGTCTTGGTCGTCTACACAAACACACAGTACAAAAACAAATTAATAAAAACATAACATATTTGTTTCTCATTGTTTGAACTTTCAAACAAAAGTACAATTTTTTTTATAATTGTAATTGTTAATGCAAAAATTTGAGTAATTGTGATTAAGGAATTAATAAAACTAAATTGTTATTGTATTTATTTGTAATAAACAAACTTAATACAATAAAGTATGGGAATGAAGCTAGATTATGCTAGATATGACTTTGTTTGTAGAGTGCTAGGCTCGTACTGACGTTTCGATAATATGTTGTTATCAGATTATCGATAAATACGAACTGAATAAACGTTAAAAATAGGATAGATTCACCTTTGTATTATATCAGTAATGGCTTTGATAAGTAAGAGTATATTTGGTATGCGAAAAACAAAGAGATAGGTATAACATGATAAAATTGTTGGTTAATGACACATCAGTGGTTTCCATATTAATAAAAATAAGAGGAAAGATTTGTACTTTTTTATTGTAACGACACTTTGAAACTATTGGAGCTATTTTGATGATATTTCGCACTGAGACCGACGCAATACGTTCAGGAATCTTTTTTTTTCTGGAAATAACCGCGGGAGCGAAGAAGCCGGGCAAAAGCTAGTTTTGTACTTTGGCAGATTTTATGATAATGATAGCCGGTTTGGACCAATAGGTAAATATTATTTATGTGAGAGGCTTCTGATTTTGATTTGTTAATTGGGTTATCTATTTTTTTATCTCTATAAAAAACTGTTTACACTATTTAAAAACGCGTCCATTACACTAGCGGCTTGTCTTTAAATTTTAGGTTATTCATAATTAGTTTAAAAAAGCATAGGTTCTTTCAGGAATTTCCTACAATATTCTTTCACAGCGAATACTTTTATGTTATTCATGAATATCTGTTTTCTTAATTTCAGCAAAATGCATTTAGTCGTTTCCGCTCTAAACTGGTGGAAATATCAGGCACCTGCCTCTTTAACTTTTGTTGATTGATTGCTTTTTATAGGCGACTATAACAAGTATAGAAATCAGAATATAATAGTCCTATAATATTCCGATTTTTATATATAAAACATACATACATACTATATATATGTATCAAGTCTATGGGAAAAGTCAGAATGAAATGGTTGGTTCAGCTGTATGTATGGCTTAATGATGGAATTGAGATTTAAATAGTGACAGGTTGCTAGTCCATCGCCTATAAGCCTTTCCCTTAGTCGCCTTTTAGGTACGAAAACCATGGGACAGATATATAGTAGTTCTATTCAAAAGTGCCGGAAACCACACGGCATCGATTTCTATGATTAAAATTAATTATAGTGTAAGTTTAATCATTACACAAATCTCTTTTGGATAAGGCTAACTCAAAAGTAAGATCGTATACAATCATTATTATTTTTTCCTAGATATTTGTTTATTTATTTCAACTAAGTTTAAAATGGGAACTAAAAAATTTTTTTTTCATAGAACACACAAAAAAAGGTAAAAACGTGTGAAAAACTTTTGCACATGCGCCGTGAAATCCCCAACGGAATGATTGTTTTCATTCATCCCTTAACTCTCAGTAGCACCCCAACCGCCGTGACGCGAACACCTTTTTGTTCAAAGTCGGAATTTCGTAAACTTTTACGAAAAATAAAAAATACAATAAACAGTGACTTTCCCTAGTGTCTCAGTGCTTTATAAAACTATCAGTGATTCAATAAATGATGTTTTAAATAATTTTAATGAGATTAAAGTTAATTAAAATAATACAAGTAAATGCGATATAGTAATGGATGAAAATGCCACCCTGGCTGCTTTTGTAATTGGTTTTGAAAACTGTGCGTGCATAAATGGAAGTGAAGTTTTGGACTTGCGTCTTGCTGGTCCAGGTACATTTGGTGATTCAGGTGAAAGGGCAAAAGAGTAAGTGCTTTATTAAGATTTATGTGTGAATTGAATTCTATAAAGCTTGTGACGTTTATTTATTTTCAATTTTTTGGCGATTCGAAACCTTAATCACTTTGCAAAAGTGTTTTGAGTAGTGTTCATGTTTGTATGTCAATTTTAATGGAAAATCGCTAAACTAGATTCAACGAATGAAAACATTGATTTTGTCTCTTACTAGATATCTGTCAGGAGATTCGCTCCCGAGATTTTTAGAGAAAACAAAGTAAAATTTCTACATAATTTGTCTAGTGAGTAGTATTTTATGCAAATCTTGAACATGAGTTTGGAGCCTTCTAAAAATCAGTCATAATATATAAATGTAAGAAAGTTCTAGAAAAAATTAGGCAGGACTTAGAGCAGATTTACGTCATAAAATTATTTAATATCATACATTATTATATCTATAGATGCCAAAGTTTCTGAGCAAATATGTATGGTATGTAAATTATTAATGCATTTGGAAGAAATTTTCCCTTATGTACCTTAGATCATACACCAGGATAACCTATAAGTGGTGACATGAGACTTAATAATAGATAAAAATATAGACAAACATCGACCAATTCTAATTTCCGATTTACCTCATTTTACGAATATATTATCGCAAAGATATATTATCCATCAAAATTTTAGGTACGCATCAACAGACGCGACCAGATGACAGCACAAGCAAGGCGGAAGCTAAAGATTACGAACACAAACCTTTAGATTTTCTTGTCAATCATCACAAGAACCCAACGAATGATTATTTTTTACCTCCCGTTTATAATCCTAATGAAGAAAATGACGAAGACGAAGAAGATGACAGTACTTATGTAGATTATTACGAAGCTAAAGAAATCAATTACAAAGATTCTCCTGAAGCAACTCCAAGAAGTGATAAACAAGACGTTTTGAATTTAGATGATAAAATACCATTACATTCGACCAAGGACAACCTGCCTATATTTTTGTTAGAACCAGAAAATACTTATGTTGTTAAAAATAAACCAGCGACACTGAAGTGTCGAGTTGCAAATGCTTTAGAAGTAAGTATTCATATATATTATATATCTCGTTAATTATCATGACAGAAAAAGATTGAATATGATACATACAATTGATGTTAATATCTTAACTTCCCATCAAAAAAATATAAATCTTAATTGCGATTTATTAATATGATTTAAATACTTATATTAATAGAAAACAAAAGTTTGACATTGGCTCATTATAAAAAAAAACATAAATAAACATCACCTTATTTTAGGTATACTTCAAATGCAATGGAATTAAAACCCAAGCTCTTAACTTTGAGTTCGTTGACCCACAAACAGGAGTGAGGATAATAGAAGGAGAGTACAAAGTGACAAGAGAGAACTTCGACGAGTATTTTGGTGACGAAAAATACCAGTGTTCTTGTTTCGCTTGGACCAGCGGTGGTCATATTAGGAGTCAGCCTGCTACTATTGAACTTGCCTGTAAGTTGATCTTTGTGTTATTAGAATAAAAACATTATTATCAATCTCAAAAGGTTTGACTAGAAGTAACATAAGATAATTAAATGAAACGATGATCATGAAACTACATTCAGGTGTGACACTTTAGAACGCATGTAACCACAGCATGGCGCGCGCGACGCCATTTCAATCGTGAAACGAGCCAGCGATAGTCTTACGCGCGATGAAAACGGCATCGCGCGAGCCATGCTTTGGGAGCTGGATCACTTTAAACTTAAGATAATAAGCACATTAAGTGCAAGTTTCCACGCTGCTCTGGCGACGAAGAAAAAACATAGCCAGCTGATTATTATCTGCCTTACTTGAGATTTTTTTAGCCGATGGGCTAGCGACTTGGCACTATCTGAATCTCGGTTCCATCATCACGTTTTCCAGCTGAAAGTGGCCTTCGAGTCTTTATCAGACTGTTGGCTCTATCTCCTTCGTAGAGAATAAAGACGTGACGTATGTATGTATAGTTTTTCGATCCAACTGGATCTAAAATTTTTGGTCTATTGTTACTCCAAAAATACAAATGATAGATCGATATGTATCATTAGACAACAAGTTGAAACTAATTCAAAGTTTAATTATACTTAATAAGCTAGATATAGAGTTCTATAGTTTCATATAGTTTGTAAGTTTTCACATATTAATTTTTAATTATCGGGTAGATAGTGTAAGTAAAGGTTACAATACACCATCAAATAAAAAATTAACAGAGAAAAACGATGAATGGAGGACGCTCCACCTATCTTCATTCACAAGAGTTAACTCTTAAATTTTAGAAGTGTTAAGTAAGAAAGAAGTGTTAAGGGAAAGAGGGGTGATTTTATGTATGTATGTATGTTAAGTAAGAAATTAGTGTCTAATTTTAAAAAAACACACAGGTATTGTAAAAGTGTATTTAATGCTGTAGTTGCCGTGTGCCCGGCACTAATACAAAAAAGAACAGGACCACTCTATCTCTATTTAATTATTAAAAGTGTTAATGCTAAGAGCATTACATCTGACAACCACCCTTAGGTCGAGCAGAGAACTTCTGTGTGTTAATTTATAAGCCTTTTTCAGTCATAAAGAAGCAATTCTCAGTGGCACCTGAGACTCAGTTGGTGAAGCAGTATTCACCTGTGACCTTCCGATGTGAGCCACCACCAGCCGCGCCATACGCTCGTGTGTACTGGCTTAAAAACGGAGCTCCAATAGTAACGGACGACAATGTGCAAGTGTCTAAACATGGAGATTTGTACATCAAAAAGGTGTCACTGTTGGTAAGTTTTTTTTTTTTTTGTAGTAAGCAATGTCTCCGCCCGCGTAAAGTCCAAAATTTCGTAATTTTATAATTTTTATTGTAGTAAGCAAAGACTCCGCCCGCGTAAAGTCCAAAATTTCGTAATTTTTTATTTTTTAATTTTATTGTAGTAAGCAATGTCTCCGCCCGCGTAAAGTAAAAAATTTCGTAATTTTTTTTTTTAAGAAATAGTTATATAGAAAAGTTAGATGTTTACTAATTCACTGAAGAGTATTGAGTAGTTCAACATTAATTATTTAAGGAACCACCTAAATCCTTGTTAGATTTGGATTATTTTACAAAATTTTAAAAATATACATAAAAAGACTTATCAGTTTTTGCTCAAGTTTTTATTTTGTTGATAATATTGCTTTGTTTTTCTACAGGATATGGCAAATTATACTTGCGTGGCAGAAAACTTAGCAGGAAAGCGAATATCTGACCCTGCTCAGTTGAAAGTTGTTGGTAAGTTGTTTTTACATCGAAACTAATATTATGGCCAAACAGCTTAACGTGGCCTATCAGTCTTTTTAAGACTGTTGGCTCTGTCTACCCCGCCTGGAATATCGACGTGATTATATAATTATGTATGTAGTAATAATATAGACGCCAAAATTATTTTGTTTACTTATTGGATTTTAGCTTCGCCTATTTCTTCTTAAAGTTAAGTATATATATTAAAATTATGAAAATAATTTAAAGATTATGAAATGGCAATATGAAGATGTTTCGTACAAACATGACTTTCTGCAAATATTCTTTTAGTAAACGGAGGATGGACGACGTGGTCAGCTTGGAGCGACTGTTATTGTGGTCAGAGGGAGAGGTCAGGGAGGAGGCGAGAGAGGTCATGTACAGCACCACCTCCCCTCCACGGGGGACTACCATGTGTGGGACCAGAGGAACAGAAGACGCAGGACTGCATAGATTGTGATATAGGTGTGTATCTATAATATTATAAAGCTGTAGAGTTTGTTTCTGGAACGCGCTAATATCAGTAACTATTGGTTCGAATTGAAAAATTATTTTTGTGTTGAATAGACCATTTATCGAGGAAGGCTTTAGGCTATATAACATCGCGCTGCAACTTTTAGGAGCGAGGTAAGAAGTAAGGGAAAATGTGAAAAAAAACGGGGAAAATTATTCATCCTTGAGGGCTTCAATGTTACCCAAAATAACTATTCCACGCGGACGAAGTCGCGGGCACAGCTAGTATAATATAAAATGGTCTTTTTTGTGGTGTGACAAACTAAAGACTTTTAAAGCAGTGTGTGAGTCCAGTTAACTCCCCTATTTCGTAACGGAACAAAGTAAGTTCTAGAGTGAAAAAAAAATTTGAAGCTTAGGCAAACAACATCTGCTTTATCTATATACATATAATATCATTATTAGTTAAGACTTACGAGTAAAACATTGATTTTTTTAAGTATGTATCTTGTTGTTGTGGTCGATCACCGTATTTTTATTACCGTTCAAATGGTTTTACAGAAAACTATGAATACCTAATGCCTAAGGTCACAGAATGTAATTTCTGTTTCAGATATGTATGTTGATGGAATAGACGGCTTAGCCGATGAATCAACAGGTATATCTTTAGGTAAGTCTTGATTGTCATGTCATTCACTACTCTCTCATATTATTGCATTCGTGTTGTTCGTCTGTTTGTTTTAGTTCAGTGTTTGATAAAATAAACTTTTAATTGATTCCTAAACGAAATCACAAGCTTTTAAGCCAGCTGCTGAGTTGTTGAATCACAACTATTAAAAGAAATTAGTCATCAAAATTAGTTAGTAGTTTTTGAGATTTTGTAAAGATGTTTGCGAAGACGCGTAAAATTCCTCGGGAATTACCGCAGAACATCCGAGTGGACGTCTCCTAGTTACAATCTACCTTCCTGCCAAATTTCATCTTTATTGGTTGAATAGTTTTTGAAATTAAGTAATCAGTGAGTGAGTGCTTTTATATATAGATTTAGATAAATGATATACCTCTCTAGATCGTTGGTCACAATGGTCAGAGTGGTCACCGTGCGACTCAGACTGTCTCCAGTCCAGAAGGCGGCGCTGTCTCAGCAGCTCAAGAAAGCCATGCGTTGATGCTGATTATCAGGTCGTGCAATGTCCTATGTGTGTGAGAACTTCCAAGTCCGCACTGATTCATGATGGTAAGTTTATGAATGACGTTGTAAGAAGTAGCTATTATTTATTAAATTTTTGAAGATACTTTACGTCAATTCGTTGCGTCAATTCAGTGATTTTGTTATCTTGCATTGGACTTATATTATACAACTGTAAAGATTTTTTGAAGTCTTTGGTGAAGGTATTTTAAATGTTATGTTTATCTATATTTTCTGCACATCATCATGTATAATGCATAATTTATCATTGTCGTATTATCTATTTATAAATATGTTAAAATAAATCACACTTCATACTTTCCAATTTGATAAGTAATTTTAAACTTTTTTCATATATGTATATATATTTTTAATAACTTATGTTTTTTTAATAACTTATGTTAACATTTCATCTTTTTTCAGGATCTTCGTATTGGCCTCTACTTATAGCATTGTCAATTGCATTTCTTATATTAATTGTTGTTGTTATATTGGGAATAAAATATATGAAATTTAAGATGGCTGAAAATTCGCCGTATGTTAAACCGCCTTCAGGTAACCTAGCCCTGTTTTATATTCCACCACTTTAATGAACTCATTTCAAACAAGTAACTACTCGTATCTTTTTAGTCGTAAATTACTATGGAACATATTTATACTAGCTTTTGCCATTAGTTACGATCGTTCATATTGTTTTTAATATTATCCTATGGGAACAATTCTTTATTTATTTTTTATAACATTTTCTTGATTCTCATTTTCACAATAGATTTCTATTGAAAATCTTAAAAAAAAAAAACGATTACAACGCCTGTTTTTCAAGGCAATAGTTAGAGATTATTTATATAAATTATTTTTCCATTATCAAAATAGCACATTTAAACAATATTTTATTCTCATACAGGTACAAATTACTTCGGAAACGTGATAAGACGTACGCTGACCAACCAACCGGACCTGACGATACACGAGGAGTTCCACACGATGGACTCACGACGCACGCGCAGACAAATGAGCACGTCGACAAACGCACGAAACGAGCACCTTTACGAAGTACCGCAATTGGCTAATAGGTAAGAATTTATTTTATTTTATTTATTTTAATACTACATTTCACTTGTAGCTTCGCCCATGTGAATTTAGCGTCATCTACAAAAATCATCGAATTTTAATATTACTGCATCTAAAAATTAAACGACGGAATTTGCGGCACATACAAAAAGCAACGAATTAAATGTGTGGCGTCTGTCTGTCTGTGGCGCAGGGTTAGTACGCTTATCTGTGACACCGGAGGTTCGAATCCCGGCCAGGGCATGATGAGAAAAGAACTTTTTATGATTGGCCTGGGTATTGGATGTTTATCTATATAAGTATTTTAACGCCACTTACAAAAGAATATGAGTTTTTCCCAAATCACACGGGAACAATAGTTTTTACTGAGATACTGACTATAAAGATAATGTTCTTCTATTTTTTTAGAAAACAATTACTTTATATCTTTAATTCAGCTCTCCTCATCAAATTTCCTGTAAGAAACCTCAAAATGGATAATAATTTCAATTTCAAATAGGTCATATAGGTAAAAGCAATATTTGATAAAAACCAGGAAATACTTATTTTACCTATTGATCACACAATTACTTATCAGATTGCAATTTTCTGTAACTTGATTGGTAAGGAATGTTTTAAGCATCATCTTTACCTATTGTACCTAACATCAAGATTCAATAAAGTTTTACATTAATTAATACCTATCATATTATAAAATATATAATTTCTATTCACAGTTACATGTCACCAATAGACCATGAGGTAAGAAATCAGGCCGAGGGCGACAGGAATTTCGCTTGCAAGGATAGCGTGGAGTTAGACCGATCTGACTCCAGCTGCTTTTTGAGCTGTGAGTTCACAAACACACACACTGCTTGCCTTTAATTTCATAGCATTGAAAAATACACACAAATTTAACAATGCATTAATGCATAATTTATTTTTAAAAAACCTTAGTAACAGTTTTAAACACTGGCCAGTTACAAAATGATCATATTAAATTTGGAGCACGGAAAGCATTTATTTTAGTAAATACGTGTAAATGCACGAGATTTTTTATGTTGCTTATATTACTTTTATTTTTTTTCTGCATTTTCAGTTAATTTTAAAACAATTCTGTAAAGTTGAGAAGAATGTGTCTATACTATATGTAATTTAAATAACTACTGCGGTATATATCGTGCCCATGTTTTGAATGTCTATTAATATAATTGTCCCAATTTTAATTCCCCTGTACCTTCATAATTCCTTTGGATTAAAATGTTCATTGCTTATTTTATTCTTTGATTTGCTTGCTAAATTACTAAATGTAGAATTAATAACTAATAAATTCTGCATCTTGGTGGCAAAGTTTCTCATCCAAGTTGATCGCCACGCCTCTTTATTCGGCAAGTCTTGCATTTTAAGGACACCAAACATATCGGCTTTCCCTTCGCGCGTTTTATATAAGTACTCGTATGTATTATTTTGAATAAGACTTCATCTTTTTTTTATTTACCATCAGTATTTACCATAAGCGTACCATATTCATCTTATTTAACCAGATCGAGATAAAATGCATTCAACTGTCCAGTAAAAATCACTTCCATTAGATACTGAAGAGGTACGCTTCACATGGCTTCTAAAGAATGATGCCATCTCTCTTGTACAGTACAGAATACTTTCTTACTGCTCCATTATCTTTCAGCGGGTTCATCCTATGGCAATGAAAGTGTAGAAATGTCAGGATCTCTTCGCAACAACGCTTCTGTCGATTCCAAATTGCTTAACCCTCAACACTTGGAGACTGCGACCTCCAGAATTGTGTCAGGCGATGGAGGCTGGTTGAATTTGGACAAATGTGGGGCTAGTCTGTTTGTGCCAGATGGGCTGGTCGATAAAGAAGAGCTATTCTCGATTGAGGTCACCGATGAAGAATGGAACAGGCCAGTTCTGCGAGAAGGTAAGACTTCAACTTGGTTTTAAAATTTAGTGTCAAGCATCATACATATATACATACATATGGTCACTTCTATATCCCTTGTGGGGTAGACAGGGCCAACAGTCTTGAAAATAATGATAGGCCACGTTCAGCTATTTTGCTGAATGATAGAATTGAGATTCAAATGGTGACAGATTGCCCAAAATAAGGATCCCAAGCTTGTAAACCTAAACAAAACCTGCTTTTGTATGTGGAGTCTATTTGCCTTCCCTGTTCCAGGCTTTAAACGTACAATGGTTCTTAAGTAAAGGAAGAATAACTGGATCAAAGCATTGATTAAGATTGTTATCATCTTCTATCTCTATAGTTCAGAATACAAATCTCGAATAATTCATAACACTACGACCTTAAGAACTTCCCGTAAATGTTTTAAATGCCCACGCCTCATAAATTAGTACCTACGACAAAAGAGGGTCGTCTCAGAAAATCGGGTGACCTGAGTATTGTAAGCCAGGCCAACTAAAACAGGATTAACTCGACCACGGTGACCTAAATCTCAAATGCCGACCGTTTGACCTGAACTTTCTTGTTATATTTGGTGGCAAAGTTACAGAGTATTTCTGGATTGACTTAGCTATTCCGGAAATAATCTTTGGTGAATAAGCAATTTCGTACTGGGGATATATATTTTCTCTCTCATTAGATGTAACAAATACTCAACACGAAATATGAACAGATTTGAAGAGAAATTATTGTTACTATAAATCAGTGTTTTTCAAATTTATTTAGTCGAAAATCTTTAATTTAAAATCATGTTTTTATTATCTGATACTTTCTGCTGTTTTTATTGGAAACTTATTTTGATATCTTTGTACCTATTTCCAGTATTTCCAGTAAAATGTAAAATTTACACTTACATGTTTAATTTACCAGGGGAAACTCAACTCAGCCCCGTAATTCGCTGCGGCCCTAAGAACTTCCACTTCAGCAAGGGAGTCATCTTGACATTCCCTCACTGCGCAGCCCTCAAGCACACCAGCTGGCTCCTATCCATCCTGCAGAAACCCGAAGACATCAACTCCAAAGAGTGGAGAAAAGTTCTGACGCTCGGCCAGGAGACCCCCGGGACCCCAATCTTCGCCCAAGTCGACCCCTCTAAAGTTTTCCTTGTAAGCGAATTTCTAAGCGACTTTGTTTTAGTTGGCCAAAGTTTCAGCGGTCTCGACGCCAAGTTATTGAAAATAGCCATGTTTATATCGAAGAGAATGGACGATAATTACTTCAGTTTGAAAGTGCACGTGATGAATGATACGCCTTACGCTTTCCACGAGTGCTTAGAGAACGAAAGGCGCGTAGGCGGCACCCTGCTATGCGAACCTAAAATAGTTTATTTCCAAGAGAGTTGCTCCGATGTGTGCATAAATATTCGAGAAGTGGGGGAAGGCTGGCGCATACAGTCTGGGGGGAAATACCAAGAACTGCCCTATTCTCAAATATGGAACATGAGCGTCAGATCGGTGCATTGTATTTTTGTTCTACAACAAACTGATTCTATAAACTGTTTGGAACTAAACATGAACGTGTATCAGAAACAGAAGCAATCTAACTCGGTCAATTTCAACTTTAAAACGAATGATTTGAATTCCAATTTGAATTTCAACAAACGGTTCAGCTACTCCGGCGTTTCGGTTGGCGGGACTGTCACTATTGTAGAAAATCCGTTCAATTATTCCTCGCTTTCGAAAAAGGAAAACCGATACAACTTTGTGTTTAAAAACGATAGTATTTATAGAAGTAATTTTAGCACAGACAATAATTATAGAACGAATGCTTTGACTAAATCAGATAGGGTGATTCTGTGCAAGTTGTTGGACTCGCAGACTTCGAAAGGGAACGACTGGCGTTTGTTGGCGGAAAAGTTGAAAATAACCTCGTATTATTATTACTTCTCGAACACGTGTTCCCCGACTGAAAATATATTGAATCTGTGGTTGTGTAGGAACAACGACGTTAATATGTTGGTGCAATTGTCGAGAATATTCCGGGAGATGTCTAGAATAGACTGCGCCACGGTTGTTGAGAGACGATGTTTCCCAAACTGAATTTCAAGTATTTAGTTTCGCTACGTTACGAGTTTAGTGTAGTTTAAGTAAGGCTTATGTTTCACTGACGTAGAGCGGAGCGTAGGTAACACTTTTGTCATAAAACAGCTAATGTATTCATTCACTAAATGAGGATGACTTTCTTTACAGTATTAAAGTATTCTATAAAGTAGTTTCACAGTTGATTCATTTATCTATTTATTTATGCATAATAAATAAGAATTAAACAATATAATGCATTAAACACTCTTCTCAACAGTTTTCACAAGGTAAATATGTAGTAGCTGTAATATACTTTGACAGATAACTACTTGCGCGTTGTTTGTCAAAGATACTCAAGGCTTTATAAGTGGCGCGCGCGAGGTATCTGCTGCTATTTCTATCTATGGTTCCAAATACATATTTCCGTTAAAATATTTATTTAATTTGTTATTTAATTAATACCGTCTTCAACGCGACTTACCGCTAGGTAAGAAAGGAGGCAAATGCCTAATCGAATAATGAATTAAAAAAAAAATTCTATACCCTCTGCTCTGCTTCAGTCAAACGTTGGCCTCGATTATCGCAATAAAGTTATCACAATCGAAGTTGGCCTAAACAAGATTCACTAATAGATATTACACGATTTTAACATTCTCTATTTTAGTTTTAGTATGTTTCTGATTGAACGAAAGTGCTTATAGTGTATGTTTTAAAAACATTTACTGTATATAGTGACAAAAATGTATTTTTTAAGTTAAAATAATGTATTATACGGTAGTGATTTTTGATTAAAAGTAACCATTTGAGACTATCTTTTTGTTTTATATTGCCTCAACTCTTACACCCTTATCCTGGAACTATAAAAGTAACTAAAAACATTAACTTCTAAGGCGAGCTCATGTCTAAGGTCACAGAAGAAAGGTTTAATTTACAACTTAGTCTATTATATGAGAATAACATACAAATAATACGACACTAAAAATGACATCTTTGATTTAAATTTTCAAAAATATTAAAAAACACAAGGCCGCCTTTCGGTTGCTATTTACTGTCATAGAAGATACTTGTATACTGAGACACAAAGACGGACACCAACAAAGAGCGTCTATGGTCGAATTGTTAAGGTGCCCGGTTAAATTGAGTGACATGCTAAAGGGCACAGGTTCAAATGCCGACTTCGTGTAAAAAAACCTGATACACAGAATCCAGGATCCATGGTCAAAGGCATATCCCGGTGTCCCCTCCAAAGTGGTGAGGATGCAACCGGGACTTAAGCCGATGAAGAAGATGGTTGCCATGTAATAGATAAACGTAACCAAAACATACACAAGTAATAAGTTAAAAGAAAGTCATTAAAAATCGATATAATCATTTGGGTTACTCTTACGCGACGAGTAAGTTATTCGTCAAAACCACAAAATATGGATTCCATAAGGTGGCCTTCAAACGTGGGGTTCTGTTTGCCCCATTATAATAAAGATCTACACATAGATCTTTATAGCGTGTGCGATTAGGTACAAGAAGAACGTATTTCAAAATCAACCAACACCAAACAAGGAAATCCAAAATTAATAGGGTTGTCACAAATCATAAAGTCATCAAGTATTCAAGAGAGATGGCGTCTAAATAATTTGTTAGCCGTTCCCATGTCCTGACCCACATGTAGGTATTCAAGTATTAACGTAGGGCTGTGCCGCGTCAGACGATTGCATTGTTTAATAATTGAGACTGCGTTCCTACGGTGCGCCATATTGAATTGCGGTGTAAGTCTCAGGCGGAACCGGTTTTTAAAATATTTTTTTGTTATCGCTCGCCTAAGATGACCGGACAAATAAATGTAAGGTTAAAAAACAAAGCGAAAATTAAGTGAAGCAAAGGGGGGACGGTCGGTGACCATGACACATATAAAAATCATCACGACGTTACTTTGGATCCACCTATTAAAATATTATAAAAATTGTAAACCAATTAATTTTGATATCATTATTTGTTTCTTTGATTCAAAGATATTTGTCTAATAAGGTTTGAGTTCATCGAACAACTACGTGTTTTCTTTGCCAGTTGCATTGTGAAAAAGTTAAATTAATTTTGTACAGAAAGAAACATTTTATTCACATGTTGGAGCACAGTCTTTCGTTCAAATTTCTACAAATGAAATCGCTCGTCGTTAATAACTTGAACCACACAAAACAAAACGTCGGGTTTCCGTTCGTTCTATTAAAGAAACGCCTTAATAAAGATGAAGGTGTGTTCGTTTGAAATTTTGCGGCCATCTCTAAAGTCCGCGTTGAGAGCTGAATTGAAAACGTACAATATTCATGCGGCTACGAGGTCTCAATGGGAACGATTGTGTGAAGCCTGAAAAGGCTTGAAAAGTAAGCAGAGTCACGTCTGAACCGAAGCATATTTTATTTATAAGACGTTAAGGAACCTTCGAAGGTAAAAAAAGTGAGCTTTAATATTAAGAAAAACACATAATTAGATAGAGTATCCCTTATTCTATGGTTGACGATGGACCAGTAGGTCTTTGCAAAAGTTAGACCACTATAGACAAAAAGAAGATTAGGTTGTCTCTACGTATTACAAGTCACTCTAGGATTGGGCAGACGAAACCTTCCATCCTTTCCAGGGAGGTGACGGTACAATTTGGACTATTTAGAATGATATGAAAAGGGAACATAGGAGGAGACAAAAAGACAAAGTACAAATATCATCAAAATAGATTTATGACTGTAAATATTTAACAAAATAACTTTATGGTAAAGTATTTATTTAAAGGCAATTGATTTTTTTAAGTAGGTAATTTTTGAAAATATAAGGTATGTTTAAAATTTTTTTAATGTATTTTATTACATTTATTTATTAATTCTAATTTAACTTCTTTATTGAAATCTAAGTCCGCACATCAATCGCCCCTTTTTTTAAAAAAAAAATATAATCATTTAAAATACCAGTTCTTAATTAATCTTATTATGAAGAAAAAGATTAATTTCCGTCCAAGTTCCATTTCACCGCTGAGTGACCATTTTCAATTAGTTAACACTTTGATGTCGCCACAGTCTCATTCGATGTCCACAAAATAAGGATGTTATAGAAGTATTATTTCTATTTGGAAAGGTTCATTGATTATAAATCTATAATAGTTAAAAGTATTTCGTTACTGAGTGACTAACAAACAACGTACAAGCTAAGCCTCTGAGGCTAGAATTTTGAAATTTAACATGTAGGTTCCTTTTTTGGTCCACGGGTGCACTAAGAGAGGATTTCCCAAAATTCCCGCGGGAATGGTAACAACCAGATTCCTAGTTTAACGGAGCTGCAGACTTCCTCTAGTAAAAGTAGGTATTAGGAGTAAATGTTTCCACTGTATGGGAACACGCAATTTCTTATTTATGACTGCAAATGCAACAAACATATAGGTAGTCCGACATCTTGAAAATTGATGCAATAAAATGGTGAAAGAGAGAAAATCTTTGGATGAATTCTATGTGCTGTAGATAGAGTTTAGATTAGCAGCTTAGATAATGATAAATTTATTCTGGTGAATGTTGTAATTCTTAATCTGTTACCACAATATTACTTAAGCACATATTTATTTAACCTTAACGCACGTAAAATAAGTAACAGGAGGATTTAATTCCATATGGGATTTTCTGCGGTTTAGTTTAAATTTATACAGACAGTGAGTGTGCCTTCTGTGAAGTTTTACTTTTTTATACGATGCTAGGGTTTTTAACTAAAATAATTATTGCAACTGTAAAGTCCTAGATCTGTTCTTTCTTTATTTTATAACCTAGAATTTGATCAAATTAAAGCAATACAGGCAAGTATTTCATTTAAAAAGGACAAATCGATTGGAATTGCGAATACTTCGTCTAAAAAAAGAGTTTTTCGGAATCGGCATAAGTCTTATAGATACATTAAAAGTCGTAAATAATGTTAGATGATGACTTGTTGTAAAACAAAATTGTTGAATTAGATAAATATCGTAGAGAACGCTATTAGCATTACGTTCGCCTTATTGAACCTTTGAGGGTCACTATCATTTTCAAATAAATAATTAAAATTAAAAAAAACCACAGATTTCCCGGCATGTGAATGTCATTCCCAGACCAATGTGACGCACAAAGCTAATACTTCTCGAATAAAACTTTATCATTGAATCCTAAACGGCCCTACAAAAGTAAAAGCCATGGAGCACGCAGCCACTAAAACTCCTCACTTGAGAAGGTGGCTCTAATTGGAGAGCCCTTATTTCACGGGCCCTTCGCTTTGAGAACCCCTCGCGTGTGACAAGTTCAGGTTTTTAGCCGCAACTTGGATGTTTGTTGGGCTTTCTGGCTTTAAAAAGGAATGTTTTGTGTTGATTTTTTGTACGAGTACAAGCTACTGCGTCATTACAAAAAAAATAAAGTCTTGTCTTATAACATATACTTAATTGCAAATTCGAAAGGTTGAACGGATTAGTTGAAGAAGATTTTCATTACCCTGTTTATGTACTTACAGCAAAATAACACTTACATTATATGTAAGCAAATCAGCCGGTGGAAGTAAGTCATTTAGAAGTAAATAAAAAAAGGCACTGTAATCATTTTAAAAGAACACGGTGTGCTTAAGAACCGCCTCCTTTTTGAGGTGGGTTAAAAATAGTTTAGAAATTGATTTGATATAAATATTTGGAGAGACTACATATTTTATTCATCAGCGTCAAAGTTGTGTGCTATTTTTCAAGCAGAAACTACAGCTCATTTGCAAGCAAAGCTCCGAACCACATGCTATTATACGGTAAACTTAAATAAATTTTCAATTAGAAAAAGATGTTTCTCCAATATTGCGAAGACACTTTCCAACTTTCTCTAAATAAGTGAAAGCACTCAGATAGATTAGGAAAAATCGTATAAAACCGCGCCGTAGCGTCGAAACTTCGCACCCACTAAGCGCGTTGTTAAGAGGTTTTTAAATTTATTCACCCTTCGATTCCCGTTTCTCCGATGTTGGAAATTTTAGCGATTAAACCGACCAAGAGGAAGTTAAGGGTTAAATTTGCATAGAGATGGTAGTGAAGTTTATATATACATACTAGCTGTCCCGGAAACCGTTTTGCCATATAAATAATTCTTAAGTAATTTCTTGTAAAAAGAAATGTTAACCCTTATCACTAAGGGGGATGAAAAATACATGTTGACCGATTCTCAGACCTACTCAATATGCTCACAAAATATCATGAGAATCGGTCAAGCCATTTTGGAGGAATACGGGAACAAACATTATGACACGAGAATTTTATATACTTATAAGAAAACAAAAGTTATTACCTACGTAACTACTTCTATTGATGTTTAGGAAAAAAAACATGTTTAGTATTCTTGAAATCCCATTATTTCGTTTGACGGCTAAACAGGTTTCCGGCAATTTAGAATAGAAAAACTTCATAATGTTCCCATGGATGTCGTAAAAGGCGACTAAGGGATATGCTTATAACCTTTGGATTCCTCTTGTGGGCGATGGGACAAACCTGTCACTATTTAAATCTCAATTCCATCATGAAGACATACAGCTGAATGTGGCCTTTCAGACTTCTCGTCTCGAGAAGTCTGAAAGGCCACATTCTGTTGGTTCTGTTTACCCCACAACAGAATACAGACGTGACTATATGTATGTGTACAATGTTTGTGTAGATAAAAGAATGAACATTAACTAATTTAAAAATTTCAAGTACCTACATAGTAACTTTGGAAAAGCACACTCATTCACAAGTCATTTTTCTCAGCATAGTTTTCTTACAAAATACTCCTTTTCTGAAAATATGTCGCCCAAGTTTTCAGGGGTTCAACTTTGCACATCATTCATTAGTAAGGGCGGCACTCCACTTACTTACACTAGACACAGAAAATTGATTTCTATTCGAACTCCCGGGAAGTTAGTTAAAAGTTATATTCATAGTTTCCAAGCTGCAGTGTCGTTATAACTTGGATACTTGTTAAGTGTCAATTACTCAGTAGTTTTAATGAGAGAATATTGTTAAATTAACTTATACTTATTTGCTTCTTTTTTTTAATTTGGAGAAACAGAAATTGAGTTTAAGTTTCAAAAGTCAACCTATTCAAAGAAAAATATAGTGTAACAAGGTGGTCTTACGAGTAGAATTGTGGGATAGGTATTTATTATCCAATTAATTTTTTGTTTCAAACTAACGCGTTGCATTATATTATTTATAGATAGCTGTTGCCCGCTACTTCGTCCGCGTAAATATCTCTATCCGTTTCAGTCAAAATACTAAATGTCCAAACAAAATATTTTTACCGTTTTATTATATGTATAGATTGGACGGACGTTTCGACGATCCGTGGTCACCGAGCTACTTGTAACACGTTTCGAAAAGTCCAAGATAAAATAAAAGTAAGTCACGTGCACGTTTAATACCTGTTTAACTTATAAATAGAATATTTCTTAGTCACATTCTGGTTCTACCGCGCCGACGGTACACCAGACGGGTTAGTGCGAGTTTAACTCGACTCGACGACTCGAATTTGTATGGAATTACATTAGTGCCATAGCGTTACCACTAGGTGGCGCTGATAAATTCACATACAAATTAGCGTTTACTTGCTCGACGCGTTTGACTGCACTAACACCTCAGTCATCCTGTAACCACGGTCGTGCAACCCAGTCGAAACGTCATGTACAAAACGGTATGTTCGCGTTAATTCAGTTCGCATACATTAATAATAATTACATATTGTTTCAAAAACAAGAATAGGGACCACTACATTTCGTTTCCATGGATGTCGTAAAAGGTGACTAGGGGATAGGCTTATAAACTTGGGATTCTTCTTTCAGGCGATGGGCTGACCTTTCACTATTTGAATCTCGATTCTATCAGTAAGCTAAACAGCTGAACGTGGCCTATCAGTCTTTTTTAAGATTGTTAGCTCTGTCTGCCCCGCAAAGGATATAGACGTGATAATATATGTATGTATGAATGTAATACGGTTTCAAGTACAATGAAGCATTTTGTCTCATTCAGATTTTCATAGGAACATTAAAGTACCTAATCGCTTGCTAACATTCAGTGTGCACAATCTCAACCCCCATCGCGTCGAATCATTTTCGCCCCGCCGATCTGATGAACCGATATAAATCAGGCGCGTACTTAGGAACAAAGCGGAACGAGTGTGTTAAAAGCGCGATTTGTTATCTTTTGTGCTGTCCTGAGTCCGTGTCTTTGAGTGCTGAGGAACTCTCTTGAGTAGTTTCGGCCATCGTTCTTTTGTTTACATTATGGCCGTACATTTTTCAAGTGAGATGTGTGTATGCGTGTTCTAACTTGTTAGAGTGTAGATTTATAGACAAGGGTTAATAGGTTAAGATTATAACAAAGAAAGTGTTCTTTCTCTCTTTTAAATATGACAATGCTATGAATAGAAACTGAAATGTTGAATTAAAAAAGCAATTAGTTATAAAATCTCTTTCTTTTTACCGATTGCGTCCTATTTCTTCATTTATAGAAATATCGTTGACGTTAGCCTGTGACCTCGAATATGAGTTAAGTTAGGTTACATAATAGTGTATTTGTATTTGACTTACTTCCAAAGCCCAGCCCATATTCAAATTCAACATACATACATATAGTCACGTCTATATCCCTTGCGGGGTAAACAGAGCCAACAGTATTGAAAAGACTGATAGGCCACATTAAGCTTTTTGGCGTAATGATAGAATTGAGATTCAAAATAGTGACAGGTTGCTAGCCCGTCGCCTAATAGAAGAATCCCAAGTTTATAAGCCTAGCCCTTAGTCGCCTTGTACGACATCCATGAGAACGAGATGGAGTGGTCTTATTATTTTTTTAGTTGGTGCCGGGAACCACACGGCACAAATAATAAATAATCGGTTAACATTTAACTATTTTAACCGCAGTAGATTTTGAACCTGCTACCTCGCTTTTTTTTATTTTAACACTCTGTCGGACGATCCAAACCGGTAAACATCCGAACATGTCAAAATAATAACACAGGAGATACACCGAAACAAGACATGTCCCAACACGGCATAGCACTTTAAAACCTCCCCTACTGATTGACGTTGAGAGCTGATACCATTTGCCAGTCGAACAGAAAACGCCGATAAAGGGAACGCGGTGAACATTACAAATTCACGATATTAATCCGATGGTCATTTGCCAGCAGGAAATGAGAAAGCTTCGCTTTGTGGTTACGGAGATTTGTTTCGGTCGGATATTTGTTTGTAAATAAATGCTATGAATATTGTTTACAAAAAAATTGTGTCGTTAATTTATATTGTTTGCTGATACTAGTGAAGAGTTTGTAATCTATATTACAGTTTAAATATAAAACTCGTCCTATGTCACTGAATGTTTTTTCACATTAATATCTTGAATAAAAAGATGTACACTGCATTAATATGTGTTTATAATTATTAAGGGTAAATAATAGAGAAGAAGTTATTCCAACCAACAAACATATATATACATATATAGTCAGTTAAAGTTTTTTTATTTATTTATTTAAAACACAACGCACTCGCAAATGTACAACATAACGCATTCTCTGATAAGAGACTTTTTGGACTTAACTGATATGGCTAAGTATTCAATCAGATTCGCATAATTTGAATATTGTTTTTCAATCATTAACTATTTTGGAAAGTGCACCAATAAAAGGTTTACATATAATAATTTACACAAGATTTAAAGTAAAATAGTTCTGTATCTTTTAATACAAAACGTATATCTAAGTATATATTTGTATTCTTGTACAGATTTCAACACAATCCCCAGAATACACCCCAGACATGAAAATGAAAAAATACAGTCCCCGAATAAGTAATCAGTCAAAAGTCGACAAAAGCGGGGGACGGCCCTCGAACTGAGACAAAAGACGGTGCTGTGACGTCACGGGTACTTCCTTCAGGGACGATTCCTTCCTATAGGGACATCATAAATACATACATAGATAGAAAAGATAGATAGAATACATAGATAGATAGAATTCATACATAGAAGCCCAGATCCGGTGTACATTTGACTCTGTGTTAAAATTTTTAATCTTTGATGTATAATTGTTATATATTAATTTAAGCTCTTTTATATAAGGATAATCACTTTTTATTAATTTTTATGACACTGTTGGTATACGAAGTAGAGGCTTATATATATATGAGCCCTTGCAACTTCGAGAGAATACATTTGACCAGTGCCTTTATAAGTATTTTTTTAACAGCTAACAGTATATAGATTTAACAGCAAAGGTGACGCAATACATCCTTGTATCTTTCCAAATATTCCCTCTCTTATTTTAACATATACCTTAAACTCTGTAATATAAAAATAATAATGATGATATAGTATACTTTATTTATGTGATAGATAGATAAATAAAAGCTTTATTCACTATCACAATACATTTGTTGGACACATACAAAATTAACAGTAATAAACAATGTGAATGTGCAATGTGCATGTATGTACCACAAACAATGATGGACAGTGAAAAGGTCCTATATAAAATATATATATATAAGTAAATTGTATTCTCATCAAAAGATAATTGCCAGTAACAGGACGTCACATTACTATGCCTCTCACCGTACATTTGTTCTCCTTCATTGTCACACAGCATAGAAGGGAGATAGCAATAAGTGCAACGAATCTTGTCCTGACAAGTCTGAGGACACAAAGGACGTTTCACAGACACTGACATGTGCACTTCCGCTGAACGTCGCGGGAATTCATTGGGGCTGTCTGTGATAAAATGTATGTTCTAGGCTTTTTTTACTAGAATTGCGAACATATTTATATATATATAGGTATATGAAATGTTTTATTTAGTGCCGTGTGGTTCCCGGCACTATTTGAAAAAAAAAGAATAGGACTTATGGGTGTACATTTTTCAAGTGAGATGAGATGTGTGTATGCGTGTTCTTACCAGTAAGAGTGTAGATTTATAGACAAGGGTTAATAGGTTAAGATTATAACAAAGAATAAGACCACTCCATCTCGTTCCCATGGATGTTGTAAAAGGCGACTAAGGAATAGGCTTTTAAACTTGGGATTCTTCTTTTAGGCTAGCAACCTGTCACTATTTAAATCTCAATTTCATCTTAAAGTTTTACAGCTGGCCTCCTTTCTGTCTTTGTAAGACTAAGGCTCTGTCTACCCCGTAAGGGATAAATATGTAATTATATGTATGTATGCCCGCGGAAAGTAAGAAAAAGACAGGATTCTTAATATATGTATTTTTTTTATTTAAAATACAGTGAATCAAATAAAAATTTGAATCTTACAGTTGTAGGTACAGCTAAGCTGTAAGTGACTCCCGTTGTTGGCTGTTTCGCAAGTTGCCAAGTTCGCAATCTCTTCCACAACATAAACCTGTGACGATAAATGATAATTATTTTATTGTTCAAGTGTTTCGATGTAGCTGAACAAGATATAGATATCGGTGTTGTTGTGGTCCAAGTTAAAAGTGAAAAGTTTATCTGTAAATTGTTAAGAGTATAACTATATTTATATTATTTCGTAACTTTCAGTAATTAAAAAAGATCCCATTTAATTTAGTAATTAACATTTTGATAAAGAATATGATATAAAAAATTCTTTTGATATAAGTACATATAAACTTATGCTCTACGAAGTGCTACGAACTGTCTACGAATTGTAGCATCTCGTAGCGGTAGTCGAGTATATAAATCGTAGACTAGTGGAACACTGTTTCAAAATTGTGTTTTTTTTTTTAATTTTATTTTTGTATTCGAGCGATTTTAATGAATTTTTGCGATTAAAATTAAAATTGTAAAGAATTTTTTTTTCATTCTAAATTTTAAATTAGGAATGAATAACTTGTACCACAGTAGACGGCATCTCCGCCTCAATGGGCACGAAGGCAGGACTAGGGGAACATTTTAGGGTCGCCACGAACCGGGCACTTTAATGCGAGTTCTGATGTTTTATGATAATGCCGAGTTCACGATGGAATTGAATCGAGCGGTCGTTAGCGACTACGATTGAATCATTTAGACTCGAAGTTCAGTTTCAGCAAGTTAAAAAAATATTGTTTTAATTTTGAAAATTAAGTTCAAATTTCTTTTGAAATACCGTTATACCGAAGAGCTTATATGAAGATAGTTATAGATATGAATGAAGCGAAAATATGAAATGATCATGGCAAGAAGAAAGTTGTAGTCTCTGTCTAAGGAAAAGAGGCTTTTTTAAGTACGTATGAATTTTTAATTCATACATACTTAATAATAAGCCTGACGAACTGGGAACATATAATGCCTTTAGCAATATTTATTTAATCAATTGAGTGAGCTCTGTTTATGGGCCATTTGAAAAAGTTGTTCTAATTTTGAAAATTGTTTAATTTTGAATGATACTGTGCTTTATTTTTATTTTAATTAAATGTGCACTTACTTAAAATTACACATCTTACCCGAAGTTACTTTATCCAATTTCATGATCTTATTTAAAGATGGACGCTCTGCTCTTCCCAGGCCCTAACGCCAGAACGATGACGAGCTATCATATTATTTCATATATTTTAAGGATTCGTTATATTTATTTACTGACGGCCTCTGTGGCGCAGCGGTAGTATGCTTGTCTGTGACACCGAAGGTCCCGGGTTCAAATCCCGGCCAGGGCATGATGAGAAAAGAACTTTTTCTGATTGGATGTTTATGTATATAAGTACATATTTAAATAAAATATAGTATCGTTGAGTTAGTAACTCGTAACACAAGTTTCAAACTTCGCGGCTAACTCAATCAGTGTAATTTTTCCCTGATTGGCCTGAGTCTTGGATGTTTATCTATATAAGTATTTATTATAAAATATAGTATCGTTGAGTTAGTATCTCGTAACACAAGTCTCGAACTTACATCGAGGCTTACTCAATACATACATATGGCCACGTCTATATCCCTTGTGGGGAAGACAGAGTCTTGAAACAGTCTTGAAAATACTGAATGGCCACGCTCAGCTATTTGGTTTAATGATAATAATAATTTGTCCTGTATATATTTATTTATTTATTTACTGAGTAATAAAAATACATATGCCATTTTAAGCGGGCATTGGTAATATGGCAAACTTACACAGTTAGGGCTCACATCAAACGCATAAAAATTTATTTGCACTCATTTGAATTTCATCCGCGCCGACGTTCATACATATATTATGTATGAGTCTTGTCTTCCCTTGTCCCTTTTAAGTATCGTTACTTATAGTTTATTGCGCATTGCATTATGTATAAAAACAATTTACAAGATGAGTGTGATAAAATATTATAGCTGATTGGTTTAAGCCTTTAAGAAGACGCGACTTATGAAGTCACATAATTTAGTTAAAACTCATACATACATACATATTATCACGTCTATATACCTTGCGGGGAAGACAGAGCCAACAGTCTTAAAAATAATGAAAGGCCGCGTTTAGCTGTGAGCCCATCGCAAATAAAAAGAATCCCAAGTTTATTAGCCTTTCCCTCAGTCGCCTCCATCATCCACTCCACTCCACCATCTCACATCCATGGGAAAGAGATAAAGAAGTCCTATTCTTCAGCAATTTAGCATTAATGTTTCGTGTGGTTACCAGCACTATAGAATAGGATCACACAAAATTTATGTCGTTAAAGGCAACCAAAGGCTAAATAATCTTGGGATTCTTCTCATTGGCGCTGGGCTAGCAACCTTTATATATATTACCGGACAAATAACTGACTGAGTTAGCATGGAATATATAGATAAACATCCAAGACCCAGGCCAATCAGAAAAAGTTCTTTTCTCATCATGCTCTGGCCGGGATTCGAACCCGGGACATCCGATGTCGCAAACAAGCGTACTACCGTTGCGTCACAGAGGCCGTCATTTAGCATAAATGCTAGGCGCCGCCGCCGTGTCGTCGCCAGCTCACAAAGTATGCGTTCCCGGATTTATTGCGCTCCCGGGTCCCGGACTAAAAGCGTGGGCGTGACGGCGTTTCGATACAAGAATTACGCGGTCGGAACACTGACAATTTGTGTTCTGAAAAATCTTAAATCTGAACTAAGTAATACTTACAAATTATTACAAATTCTATATAGTCTTTGATAATAAATACATATGTACATATAATGACGTCTATATCCCTTAGACAGAGCCAACAGTCTTCAAAATACTGATAGGCCACGTTCAGCTGTTTGGCTTAATAATAGAATTAAGATTCAAATAGTCACAGATTGCTAGCCCATTGCCCATAAAAGAATCCCAAGTTTGTAAGCCTATCCCTAAGTAGACTTTTACGACATACATGGCAAAGAGATGGAGTAGTCGTATTCTTTTTTGTACTGGCGCCGGGAACCACACGGCACATTATGGCAATTTATGTTTTGAAAAAATCTTAATTTTGGGTAACGTAATCCATACAAACTATTATAAATCGGATAGTATTTATACATAATAGTAATAGTTAGTATTCTCGCGATAAGCTTTTTAGAAATGCTACAAAATAATGGGATAAGACAACATAAAAATTTACTTTTTTCTTTTTAACTTGTACATAAACAATTATTAATTTTTTTTTTTTTTCTATTTTTTCCACGGGATATATCTTATAATTTATAACAATCATTAGTTTGCTCAATGTAGTTGAAGTAAATCATTTTGAGTAAGTTCGGAGGCTGCATCAGTGATGCGCTCTTGACACTTGATACTGATCTCGTTATATCAATCCCCTTTGTCAATCTAATGGATTATATCAAACGACCCAGAGGGGAGGCTAAAAAGCCTTGTCTCAAAAAATAGCCTTGATTTTGATTTTCACTATACTACACGTACATTGGAACATGTGCAGTGATGATAGATTTGTCAACTTTTAGGCGTAGATAAATACAATACTGTGTTTCTAAACAAAGCGAAGCCTATAAAGTATTATTATAAATAGTAATATTATATTATTTTTACTTATATTATAAAGCTGAAGAGTTTGTTTGTTTGTTTGAACACGCTAATCTTAGGAGCTACTAGTTATAATTAAAAAAATATTTTTGTGTTGAATAGACCATTTATCGAGGAAGCGTTTAGGCTATATCATATCACGCTGAAGCTATTAGGAGCGAAGAAATAATGGAAAATGTGAAAAAAAACGGGGAAAATTATTCACCCTTGAGGGCTTCAATGATGCCCAAAATAACTATTCCACGCGGACGGAGTCGCGGGCACAGCTAGTAATAAATATATAAGGCGTAGACATAAACATAAAAATCAGGCTTAGAACTTTAACTGATTTGTTTAACCATTTCTTATATAAACTGAATTTGATGATTATTTATTTTTTGATAGCCTCTGTGGCGCAGCGGTAGTATCTACTCTTGTCTGCGACACCGGAGGTCCCGGGTTCGAATCCCGGTCAGAGCACAATGAGAAACGAATATCTGATTGGCCTGGGTCTTGGATGTTTATCTATATAAGTATTTATTATAAAATATAGTATCGTTGAGGTATAGTATCTCATAACACAAGTTTCGAACTAACTTGGAGGCTAACTTAATCAGTGTAATGTGTCCCGTATAGGTGGTATATTTATTTTTATTTATTATATAATGAACAACTAAAAAATGATTGTCGAAGCGAAAATACGTTATATCATTTATACGTTTCACAGTTTCTCTTAAAATGTTGTAGTATTTAATTCCGATCCAACAATATTGTTTTTTAGAATTGCTTTTTGGACTTTATCGATAGACATATGTACATGTTTCCCAAATCTATCTATTACCGTATACACATATACAATTCTCTTATTAAGTGTTTATTAGCCCATTTCCCAAAAAACATCTCACGATCGTAAACTTGCCGTGTGGTTCTCGGCACCAATATAAAAAAGAATAGGACCACTCCATCTCATTCCCCATGGATGTCGTAATAGACGACCAAGCAATAGGCTTATAAACTTGGGATTCTTATTTTAGGGGATGCGCAAGCAACCTGTCACTATTTGAATTCTCAATTCTACCATAAAGATAAACAATTAAACGTGGCCTATCAGACTTTTCAAGACTGTTGGTTCTGTCTAGCCCGCAACGGATATAGACGTGACTATATAAATAAATGAATGAATGATCGTAAATATTTCCCTTGATCGACTTTAACAACCTAAGCACGAATAAAACAACTAGTTACTACTAACAATCATAATTTTGTTATGTTTTCATTATCACGCAAAATTTAAATCGAGACTGCATTTCGAGATATCAATGCGACGCATTATGCGTCATTTGCATGCGTCATTATCCATTTGGACCCCGAATTATGCAAGAGTCCCGGGGGATGGTCTGGGGCAAGATAGATGCCCCACGCAGACGGCACGGGCCGAGTGGCAATGCGCATCTAATGAGGAATGCATAATACAAGTGTGCTATGGGCCTTTTTATAAGTACATACATAAGTGCCCTTTGTATAGACGATAATATACATACATACATAAAATCACGTCTATATCCCTTGTGGGGTAGACAGAGCCAACACTTGAAAAGACTGATAGGCCACGCTCAGCTATTTGGCTTAATGATAGAATCGAGATTCAAATAGTGACAGATTGCTAGCCCATCGCCTAAAAAAATAATCTCAAGTTTATAAGCCTAATAATGACTCGATCATGATAACTTATTTTTGACATTTTAAAATTCGAAAATCGTCTGGGATAATTTAAAACAAGAAAAAAAAGCTAAAACGAGTCATTAGTTATTAATGAAAGCCTAAGTTATATTACTTTAACAGTCAAACGGACGCTTAAAATCATCTTCTTCAAATAAGCACCCCCACTTCAAATCCACTCTCAACTTTTCTTTCCTCAAATAATGAAATTCCTAAAGGCGATTGACTTATAAAACTGTTTAATTGGTACTTACTCGAGACGACTTGAAAATTTTGGATTCAAAGACTATTTTGAGTCGCTAAACGAATTAATTTGTCCGCTTTGAATGTTTTCAATCGTTGTTTGTGTAAAAAGAGTGTATTAAGACACATCCATATATAAAACTAGCTGTACCGGCAAACGTTGTTTTGTCATATAAATAATTTTTAAGTAAGTAAAAAATCAAGCCGTGTCTGAGGAGTACGGGAACGAACATTGTGACACGAGAATTTTATACATAAGATAACGTCTCTTTCTCGAAGGGGTAGACAAAGACTACATAACACATCCTTCCATTAGCCACGACACGTGCATACTTCATTCTCTTCATCCACATTCTTAACTCTCTCGTGAAAACTTGTAGGTTTAAGGTATATTTGACTTGACCTTTCAACAGTACGCCCCAAGTTTGATCGACCGTTCTTTTTGGCCTTTTCTTTAGTTAATTTGCTTTCATTCATCCTTTCCACATCTTTCACACAATTTTACACGTTATTTATTTATTTTAAATTTACATTTCTAACTGTTTATTCCGCCTTCAAGCCTATTCGGTCACACCTTACTTTCAAGTATAGGATGTATTCCTATACTTTTAAACGAGCACTGTTTGTTGTTATATATATAGCTATAATCCCATATTTTCAATCAAAATAATTGTCCTATATTAGAAAATTTTGGCAACGCTGTGCGCGTTAGTATTGGTCTAGTGATCAGAAGATCAATCTCTAATAATTATAGTTTTGCCATTTTTTGTATTTTTCTGCCTTCTTTTGACATAGTTAACAAAAATAACACGGAGAACCGTTCAGTATGATCCAGGTAAGTTCTATTTATTACTCCAAATAAATATAACTTATACCTATATATACAACTGTTAAAGACATAAACATAAATTCGGAGGTTTTCTCCGCTCTCAAGACGGCATTTCTCATAGGAAATTGCTCACAAATTGATACGCTCGGAAACAATTAGAGTTTCAACAGGGCTCGGTAATGATGCAGTATTATATCACAATTTAGTAGGCATGATACTGAGGGCGCTCAATGAACAGGGGAACAAAACATTCAGCTTTGATGTTAACAGAGAGAAATGATTTAAAACGATTTCTTCACATAAAAAATAATGTAGGCGTGTCAAAATACGTAGGGGTGAAAGTTATGTGATAACTTTGGACGTGTAAAAGTGGTAAAATACAAATTTTGAGTTATTTGGCGTTTTGAAACTATTGTAAGATGAAAGGGAGGAAAGGTAAATTCAAATAACCAATTTTAGTTTTTTTTTTAATTATAATTAATCATTTTTATATTAAGCAAGTAATTAAGAATCATTTTAATTTTGCTATTAAACCAATGGCTCTTGATGACTTACCACGTCTTCATCCTTTACGAGGTAAACACGGTCCCAACACTCAATGGCATTTGGCAGTGGGTTAGCTTTATGATGGAATTTATCTGAAGTTTATTACTTACACATATAAAATCACGACTTGTGACGAGGTAGACAGAGCCAACAGTCTCGAAAAAACAAAAAAGGCCACGCTCAGCTGCTTGGCTTACTCGTAGTGACGGAATAAAGATTCAAATAGTGATGTTGCTAGTCCATTTATCATTTATGTTTGCAAAAAACCACACCATACTTCCACAAAGAATTATTTACATACAAGATAAGACCCGTAGAATTTCACCCGTAGAATCCTATCAACCGAACGTTGCAATGAGTTTCTTAACAATGACCTTACAGAACCATTCAAAGTTCGCTTAAAAGGTACGGAAAGTATGTAAAAATAGAAACATCAGTGCGCCCCCCTCCTCCCCTCTACCCTCACCCCCGGACCCCCGCTGGTTCATTGTCACACTACCCTGCTGTTCAACGAAAAAATGACAGTCAGCATAGATTAAAAATACCGCTATAATTCTAAACTGAAAAGTTTACGATATAGTCCAAGATCCCAGAGCCGTAAGACACAACTTATTTTCTAAAGAATGGATCTTTCGATTCTCAGTAGTCTTTCATGTACTTTTAATACCTGCATGTTTGTGAGACTTGCCCGGTGACACCTGCGCAGGTACCAGGCGAGAAAGGTAACTAGAAATCACAGTTACTTAACTTAAATTTTTATGACTGATTTTTATATATATTTTATAGACTATTACTCTGAAGTCATATCAGAGAAGTCAGACGCTTTCCATGCGCCAGAACTTTTGTCAGACGCTTTAAAGCTCTATCAAAAAAAAATTAACTTAATTTATTTTTAAATGTCTGACTTTTATATATGTTATTCAGATAACTATTACAAAGTTGTATTAAATCAGTCAGACAGTTTGTAATGACCAAACACCCCTTAAACACAAGAATTACTCAGCCTCGAGTATGAGCGCGATAGCACAATGCGCATGCGCGTCAGAGTAAAATATCTAATATTTGAAAAGTACTTACTGTTTTCAATTTCATATTTTTGCATATCTATTCAAATACGATGAAATTTATAATTAAAATAATAATTAATCATTTTTAAAATAATATAATATATTGCATACTGTATATAAAAATAAAAATGTAAAAAAAAATTCTCTATTTGTTTCAGTGAAATATTAAATGTACAGACAAAATATTTTTACCGTATGATTATATGTAGTATTTTGATTTTCAGTTTTTTTAATAAATACTCAAACAACACAAAAAAAAAATTGTTGGGACTCGAACTCGGACCGCCAACTTCACAGTCTCACGCGCTAACCTCTGGACCATCGAAGCCGTTGTGGTGGTGTCGAAATTAAAGTAGACTACATACATATGGTCACGTCTATATCCCTTGCGGGGTAGACAGAGCCAACAGTCTTGAAAAGACTAAATGGCCACGTTCAGCTATTTGGCTTAATGATAGAATTGAGATTCAAATAGTGATAGGTTGCTCGCCCATCGCCTAAAAAAGAATCCCAAGTTTGTAAGCCTATCCCTTAGTCGCCTTTCACTTATATTTATATGTTATAGGTTTACTATTACTATACTATTTTTTAATTGTTTATGATTTTATTTTTACGCAAAATTCTGCCAGCAACGACAATCTAACTGATGATGAGGACAATGACTTGAGTGGACAGTATTGAGATTTAATAAATGATGAAAATTCAAATGATTATTTTGATGATGAAGATGATAAAGAGACAATAAAATAATTATTCAACTGATTAATCATAATTAATTATTTTTTTATTGAAATTATTATAATAGATATATTTTTTTAAATAAAATAAAAATCATTCTTTTTGAAAGGCTATTGCTACAAAAAAATTCATTTTCCCCTATTTATATGCAATATATTATATTATTTTAAAAATGATTAATTATTATTTTAATTATAAATTTCATCGTATTTGAATAGATATGTAAAAATATGAAATTGAAAACAGTAAGTACTTTTCAAATATTAGATATTTTACTCTGACGCGCATGCGCATTGTGCTATCGCGCTCATACTCGAGGCTGAGTAATTCTTGTGTTTAAGGGGTGTTTGGTCATTACAAACTGTCTGACTGATTTAATACAACTTTGTAATAGTTATCTGAGTAACATATATAAAAGTCAGACATTTAAAAATAAATTAAGTTAATTTTTTTTTGATAGAGCTTTAAAGCGTCTGACAAAAGTTCTGGCGCATGGAAAGCGTCTGACTTCTCTGATATGACTTCAGAGTAATAGTCTATAAAATATATATAAAAATCAGTCATAAAAATTTAAGTTAAGTAACTGTGATTTCTAGTTACCTTTCTCGCCTGGTACCTGCGCAGGTGTCACTGGGCAAGTCTCACAAACATGCAGGTATTAAAAGTACATGAAAGACTACTGAGAATCGAAAGATCCATTCTTTAGAAAATAAGTTGTGTCTTACGGCTCTGGGATCTTACTCTAATACGAAATGATACTTTAAATACTAGTTTTAGTTCTTGGGGTGATTTTTGTTATTGATTTACAGCTATTGATCACTGATGATTTATCATAAGAATGACGTTTAAGGTACACCCAAACTAAAAAAAATGCCGCATCATCATCGATCAATCAAACTATAGGTATCTATATTTTTTTAAACGAGTTCAACAATCTCTCTTTATAATAATTTATTTAATAGGAACGTAAAATTAATTACGATCATTGAAGCACAACACATTAAAACATTAAGGATGGTCTACTCGTACATTATAATCCTTACAATTTGCGCACAGTTAGGCTGAAATTTTTGATCTACATATATTTAAGAAACTCTTAATTTTTGTTCCCATGGATCGACATCCCAAGTTTATAAGCCTATACTGTAGTCGTCTTTAACGACTTAAAGACGACTACGGTATAGGCTTATAAACTTGGGATTCTTTTTCAGGCGATGGGCTAGCAACCAGTCACTATTTGAATCTCAATTCTATCATTAAGCCAAACAGCTGAACGTGGCCTATCAGTCTTTCAATACTGTTGGCTCTTTCTACCCGGCAAGGGATATAGACGTGATTGTACATATGTATGTATTATAGAAACCAAAACTAAGTCTCGATTCGTATAAAACTTATTAGATACGAATATGACTTATATCTCTCTGAACTGTACAATTTATTCTCTGCCGCTCACAAAGGGAGAATATGTCGGGAATTTTTCAAAGTTCCCTCCTTCCTGTTGCTTGATTGTATGCAACCGACTGAGAGAGACATTTTTGTACAATTCACGTCTCAGCATTGAAACAAATATGCTCGCATGAATTGTGTAATATTTTGTTCAGATTATTCTGTTACATGACATATTTATTTATTTAAAACTTTATTGCACAAATAAATGTACAAAAGGCGGACTTAATGCCGTTTGGCATTCTCTACCTGACTATTAAAAAAATGTTGTGAGCTAACATAATTGTTTCGTACAAGGAATACTTATAACTACTGATTCAGGATTTTGGTCTATATATATGATGTCTGTATGTATGTTTAGATCGTTAAAACTACACAACGGATTTCGATGCAGTTTTTAGTAGAGATGGAGTATTTCAAAAGGATGGTATCTATGTATAAATGATACCCGTCCGAAGCCAGAACGTGTCGCTTGTTTTAAAATAAATAACTAATGAAAAGAAAATCTTCTAATGGCCCTTTTTGCAAGTTCCTGTAATGTCAATTCCATGAAAACGAATACGAATGTAAAATGTTATCATTATAGTGAAACTTCATTGTAGTATTGTACCTCTTTAAATAGTTTCAGTATTGTTGCGAGTCGGAACTGTTGCTCCAAACAAACAGACAGAACAACAATGACAAATTGCAATAACTCCAAAACTTTGGCCGGCTCGGAATGTAGATTTAACAATGTTGCATGGCATGACTTTCATGGTAATAATTGGTTTCTATTTATTATTGCCGTATGGTTCCTAGCATTTATGCCGTGTGGTTACTTTAAAAAGGATGTCGTAAAAGGCGATTAATGGTAATGCTTATAAACTTGGGTTTTTTCTTGTAGGTGATCAAATTTTTAAAACCTCAATTTTTGTGTACAATTAACTCTTCAACTCGGCTATTCAAATTTGAAAAACTGAATTTAAACCGTAATAAAAGAAACGAAATTACAGTAGATCCTTTGTTCTTAAAACACAATTAAATCTTGTAAGTTTGTCGTGAAGCCCATCCGAGCATGAGATTCTCTTTTATTTCTTTCCAAATAGGGTTGCCACTTGCCGGGAGCGTCGAAATCGGGAAGGTGCTTAAAGACGTGATGCGTATAAAGGCACAGATTCAAATCCATTGGCGATATACAAATGACTATTTTCGAAGTTATGTACATTAGTTTGAAACTATCCTACGCTCTAATAGTGATAAAAAATATCCAATACGGATAATGTTCCCCTGCAAAGGCTGCGGAGGTCAGATGGAAGTCGCTTCGTGTAAAAATCTGACTCACCCAATCCAAGATCCACGGTCAATGGTATATCCTGGGCTCCTGTCCAGAGCGGTGAGGATGCAACCGAGACTTAAACCTTGATCCAACCAAGATCATGGGGTCATTTCATGTCTATCATGGTGGACTGTGTTTTTTTGTCTAATCTCTCGTAAGTCTCGATCTTCAATATAAAATGCCTAATCGTTAGTGTCATTTGACTAATTGGCCCACATCGTCTCAGTTTCACATCACAAGACAATATAGTAGGACTAGTAGGTAAGACGGAATGAAAGCTGGACAGGCCAAAAAACCAACACTGTCGTTTAACCTACACCTAGCGACCCTATTCCCAGATATAATTGAATTATGGGTTTAATACGGCTGAGCCGGCAGACGGCAAGGTCTCTAGACTTTAGTGGTATTAAATTTTGTTAGCTTTATCTCTTTTTGATGTTTATGTTCGGGTTTACGGTTTAGTGTTGTATCACGGATAGGATTCTTTTGCAAATACATAATGAGCTATTAACTGATCAATTTTTTAGATTCTTTTTTTACCATCTTCAAGCAAATATTATTATTGTTTCTGTGAACATTAAAAATCAGTGACGTTAACCGTTGCCCATGCATGGCTGTCAAATCATATCATATATATCAGGAAAGGAATATAAACTTAGGTTAACTTTCTTTTAGGCGATGGACTAGCAACCTGTCACTATTTGAATCTCAATTCTATCTTAATGCCAAATAGCTGAACGTGGCCTATCAGTCTTTACAAGACTGTGGGCTCTGTCTACCCTGCAAGAGATATAGACGTGGCTATACGAATGTATGTACGTAAGTTTTATAGTTATTGTTGATTTTATTGTTATTTACATAGCCTATAAACAGTTTTCAAAAAATACGCAGCAGAATTTCTCGTATTTCCAATTTGTTAACAGATCATTAATTTTCAAATCGCAGTTTCAAATAAACATTTCATAAAAATTTAAGTGACGATAAAAGTCGGCTGGAGAAGAATCAACTACAAGTTTTACCACCGCAAGATATAAAAATTTGAGTACGCTTCGAAATTCATGTTTTTATTACGTCATTATCATGTAGGATATCATTTTCGTAGTCTGTATCACGTTTCACATTTATGACATTAAAGCAAAAGTTCGCATTACTAAAATCAACATTCATAACTGATTTTAAACTATCGCGTTGCATTAAACTATTTATAAATAATTTATATCCATTGCGGGGTTGACGGAGCCTACATTCTTGAAAAGACCACGTTCAGCTATATGCTTTTATGATGGAATTGAGATTCAAATAGTAGTAACAGGTTGCTAGCTCATCACCTAAAAGAAAAATTCCAAGCTTAACAAGCCTATCCCTTAGTCGCTTTTAAATACATCCATGGGAGAGAGATGGATTGTTTGGTTGCATTGGTCCTATTCTTTTTTCTATTAATGCCGAGAACCACACGGCACCTCATTCTTCTTCGTGCATCATTATTTACATGATAAGCGAAAAACTGCAATGTGTTACTGTACAAAATAATAGAATAGAATAGATTTATTTTCAAAATTGGATACAAGGTATCACTTATTGACATCACATCACTTAAATCTAATTATAACCACTACCGCTTCCAAAGCGCATGTGTAGAAGAAGCGGCGGAACAAACTACACTGCAGCATTTTCATCGGACGTCAATATACAAATATAGATCTCTTAAAAACAATGTACAACATTTACAGTTGCACCTACCCTCGCACTGTAAAGGTATTTATCAATCCATAACAATAATAACATCAATTTGTCTCCGTGGGACGTGCTCAGAACAAATTGGGGTAATCACAACACCTTTTGTGCCAGGATGCTCGGTTTGTTCCAATGTTTGCAGTTTCAGTACAAAGTTAGCCCACGTTTTGATTAAGGTACAGTTACATGTGTTGCGTCATATTCGTCACGTAAACTTATTAAGTAGTTTTTTTAATAATATATTTTAATATTATAGATAAATGTATACGGGACAAATTACACTGATTGAGTTAGCCTCGAAGTAAGTTCTTTGAAACTTGTGTTACGAGATACTAACTCAACGATACTATATTTTATAATAAACACTTAATATAGATAAACAGCCAAGACCCAGGCCATTCAGAAAAAGTTCTTTTCTCATCATGCCCTGGCCGGGATTCGAACCCGGGACCTCCGATGTCACAGACAAGCATATTACCGCTGCGCCACAGAGGCCGTCGAAGTTTTGATGACGTATTGACATTAATGGTATTTTTCAGCCTTCTGTGCCCGAAATATTTGGCTGTAGGTCTATTAGTTTGTCATGAACTCAGTCGCAAGCGTTGAAGAATTGCATTTTTGTCACGTTATCTCACTTGAAAGATTGTTTCTGTATCTTTAACTTACATAACCAATTTTTTTAATGTAGTTTTAGAATAATTTTATTTTGTTTATTAATTAATTAGCTTCATACCAAAAATGCATGCACATACACTCGAAACGTAAGAAACAGTTGATATTATATTCACTAGAAGTTGTTTTACATCAAAAGAACTTTTTATCAATATTGACAGGTAGAGTAACAGTAAGGTTCAAGGTTATTTTCAATTGACTGGAATCTTTTGAACAGGGGAATTAATATTCTTTTGATTAAACCTGTTTGATTTTGGCACAGAAATTGTTCAGACTTCCATCATCTTTATTGGATTGCGGTCGCGTTCGGGGTCGTACCTTAACTGTAACGACCAAACTTGCGCAGCGTCCGATGATGGTCGATAGCTCCGAAACTTCACCTTTAACTTCTTGAATGATCTTGCCTCCAAAGCGATAAAATAAAAGTTTACATTGTAATGAGAATTTAGACCATAATTCTATCTATTATTGTATCCACCTAATATTATAATTGATTAGTCAAGTAACATTGTAAAAATCCCACAGTTAATACTTTTTTTAGGATAATTTTATCAAAATAACGGTATTTTGCTCATTCATTTCATACTTATTTTAAAAAGAGAAATCAAAATATTTTTCTTTAATTATTTTGTTTCTATTAACTCAAAAATATTGGACTGTTTTTGTTCATCCTCTCCACATGACCAAACTATCTAAGCATATTTACTGCATTCCATATGATTTAAGTGCCATAAATAAAAATAGAAACGTAAATATTTTTGTTTGTATGTATGCATATGTCTATGGCGATAACTTTACTGTCCGTCTGATTTTTATGAAATTAAACATTTATAATATCATAAAAATCAGGCGGACAGTGAAGGTTCTGTCAATAGAATTTTTAATTTTGTGGGCATCAAAATCGGTTCAGTCGTTTTTGAGATATTCACAATTCTGTTAGAATTTAAATGTTCGCGAGGTTTAGAGTACGCGGGGAACAACTACATTATTCCCATCACTAAATTTGCTTAGAAAATGCCGTGTGGTTCCCGGCACCAATACAAAAAAGAATAGGACCACTCCATCTCTTTCCCATGGATGTCGTAAAAGGCGACTAAGGGGTAGGCTTATAAACTTGGGATTCTTCTTTTAGGCGATGGGCTAGCAACCTGTCACTATCTTAATTCTATCTTGAAGCCAAACAGCTGAACGTGGCCTATCAGTCTTTTCAAGACTGTTGGCTCTGTCTACCCCGCAAGGGATATAGACGTGATTATATGTATGTATGTATAAAATTTGGCCATTGCTTAAAAATCGCTGTTGCCTAACAAATCACACCGCCCCCCAATTTGTACCATGCAAAGGACATTTGCAGGCAAAGTTTCGGCGATACATCATATTTAGCCGCGATCAATCAGACAGTGTCGTTTGCCCATTAGTCAATTAGTTAGTGATCGATGGTAGACCACTTCGAATCCGTAGGTCTGTAGGATCGATGTGTGTGAGTTGCAAAACTATGGTTTTGACAGTCTTATTAAATGCACACGCATACAAATTAATACAATAAGGTTTTATTGCAACACATTACAGTAAATTCATATAAACATACATACATATAATCACATCTATATCCGTTGCGGGGTAAACAGAGACATTAGTGTTGAAAAGATTTAAAGAACACGTTCAGCTTTACTTGTTTGGCTTGCTGATGGAATTCAGATTTCAATAGTAGCATGTTGCTAGCCTATCGCTAATAATAAAAATACCAAACTATTGAGACTCTGACTTGGTCGCCATTTAGGTCATCTTAGATGAGATTTCTTTCTTCAATAAATTTGTTTGAAAAAGTCCTGAATTGTGATATTAGTTAGTTACACAAATTGAGTTACACTCAAGGTAAGTTCGAAACTTGTGTTACGAGATACTAACCTAACGATACTATATTTTATTATAAATACTTATAAAGATAAACATCCAAGATCCAGGCCAATTAGAGAATCTCTCAACATGCCTTGGCCGGGATTTGAACCCGTTACCTCCAGTGTCACAGACAGAAAACACTACCGCTGCGCCACAGAGGCCGTCATTTAAGTTTGGAATAAATTTACAACGTAAAACTTATTCTATATCCAGAACTACTATATCTTACATTCATCTCGACTAGTTAATAACTCGGTAACTGTCAAGAATGTTCTAACTCTTGGTTACGGGTAGATGCTACGTTTAAAGGAGATAGTTTATTGTATGAGAATAAAGAGCGTCGACGATAAAAAAAAGCGTCGATGGTCGAATCGTCATGGTAGAATGCATAGTCGATTCCATACATACATATGATTTCGTCTATATCTCTAGCGGGGTAGACAGAGCCACCAGTCTTGAAAAGACTGATAGGCCACGCTCAGCTGTTTGGCTTAGTGATAGAATTGAGATTCAAATAGTGACAGGTTGCTAGCCCATCGCCTAAAAGAGGAATCCCAAGTTTATAAGCCTATCCCTTATAAGTCGATCCCATGATGCGTTCAAAATGGCAGGAAGGCAGCGCCGGAGGGGTTTTAATGCGGTAGGTTGGCACACTCGGTGCCAGGAGTCCCACACACTCCCGGGTGATGACCCGGGGGGTCGTACATAAAAGGATTTTTCGTTACCAAAAAACAAAAAAGGTTTACAATGCTGCCCTGGTATAACTAAAATGCCGTTATCTGCCAAATCCTTGTTTTAAGTAAAACGTCAAAAACTGCGGTAAAAATTTAAACTGATGCCATTCATCAATGAGAACGCCTATTTATGACTTAAAGGTACCAAAAAGTCGTATATATAGATCGAAAGAGATTTTTTTTTCTTATTTTACTGGTAAAAAAGGTGTAAATCCTGATGTCAGATAACGGCATTTTAGTTATACCACGGCAGAATGCATGATGCACAGAAAGGCACAAGTCAAATCCCATCTCGACCATGGACCAATGACTGTTTTCGAAAGTTACGTACAATAGTTTGAACACTAACCGAAGATCTTACAGTGAGGGAAAACGATTAAACTCTTCTGTGTTACGTTCTGGCAACAGGCTTTTCAATTCTTATATCATAGATATAAAACAGTTCAGCGTACACGTGTTTACAAGAAGGTTAAATAATTTTGCAGAACAAATATAAGCTGGGCGGAGTCCATTTTGGTCACATGTTAGCTCCGAAAAATACGATGAACAAAGCTTTCTTACATTGCGTCAGTTTGTTTGGCTGATACTGCTACCTTTGAGGATAAAGGCGAGTGTAGTATTTTTTTCGACAAACATTTAAACTCGATCCGCTTATCGCTAAAACCACAACACAACCCGGTTGTGGAAAGGAGAATCTGAGCAATGTAAATATTTGTCTAAGTAATTAGCGTCCCGGCTACACTCTAAGTGCTCCAGATTTCGTTGTTGATAAATACTTCTTCTTTATTGTTACATACATACATACATATAATCACGTCTATATCCCTTGCGGGGTTAACAGAGCCAACAGTCTTGAAAATACTGATAAGCCACGATCAGCTGTTTGACTTACTGATAGAATTGGGATTAATATAAAGTGACATGTTTCAAGCCCGTCGTCTAAAAGAAGAATTTGAAGTTTATAATTTATCCCTTTCTTCTTTTTTCTTTATTGTTTAAAGTGCTTACTATAATGTGCCATATAGTTCCTGGCACTGGTTCATAGAGGTCAGATGGAAGTTGCAACGTGTAATTAATTGTTCTCGACAAAAGGGAAGACCCGATCGGGATAAATGAGTATATTTGCGACCTACGAAATACGCGCCCAGAAACTAGTATTACATAAATCACTGTTATTGTATACAAAGCCTTAACCGGAGAATGTGCATAATAAGGACAGGAAGAATGCTTTCAATTTGCTATAAATTAAATTTTTCATCAAAGCCGAGGCTGAAAATTTTGAATTTTTCCTTTGACGTGAACAGACAGTGTGACAATGTGGCGAATGGCTTTCAACGTGAGGAATTCTACAGTATATACATATAAACTTATAGGCTGTGGTTTGTTGGTTGGATGAAATATGCAAGAGGTTAGCAAGAGCTGAAAGCGAGTTATTTATGAGTAACTAGGTTTCTAGAAGTATTTGTTTATACTTTGATTCTTTTAATAATGTTTATTTATTGAAGTAATTTTCTATATAAGTAACAAAATAATATCTTTTGAAATCTAAAATCAATTTTTGCTATTCATATAATCAATCAAATCAATACCTTTAAATTTTAAAAATTTGCCTTTCTAGAAATTTTTGTGTAGTAAGTAAAAAAAGTTACTAATAAATGTAGTTAGTTATTAATAAATGTATTTAAGTGTTATTATGACGCGTTGCGTCTAGGATAAAAGAGAACCAATCCTATAACAATCAATTTAAAAATTTTATTTGCAAAGGGAATAAGACTTGATGCAAGATAAAATAAATGGTTAAGGTAGGTACTTATTTAAAATTTATATTAGTCAACTTTATAATTCTTTTTTTTTCAACAAAACCATTTAAAAGGCTTATTTAATGTTTTGAGAACAATCAACTTACCTACTAGGAATTTTTGTTTAAGAAATATTTACGTCGACGAACTAACCGAAGCAATTTCGATGTAGCCTCGCAATTTTTGCACAAAATAGAGGTTTTCGCATGGGAAATAATAAAACATTGCGCCTTTGCCGTCAAAGGAGGAATTCTCTTCAGGCAGCCGAGTGAAAATGATGGAGGCGCGGGCGACGAGATATTTACATGGAATTAACGGGGTTTTGCCTTTACATGGAAATAAAAGGTATTTTTTCCACGATTTGTTCCTTTGACGATTACCTATATTTGGCTCGGTAGGTATCCATAGGTAAAATTCAGTATGTCACAAAGAAACGTTACCTTTTCTGTATAGTCGTATGTATGTACGAGTCATGAAATTATAGATGTGTATCGTACATCTAAGACGAGATCTTGTCTTGAATGATTTGGAAGATTCTAGAATCGCTTCGTGTTAAAATTTGACCTAACAAATAGTCATAGGTGCACTCGACTTCTCTCCAGGATGTAACCTTGACTCATGTGAGAACCATGGTGGTTTTTTGGTATTTATACATACATACATATAGTCAAGTCTATATCCCATGAGGGGTAGACAGAGCAAACAGTCTTATAAAGACTGATAGGCCACGTTCAGCTATTTGGCTTAACGATAGAATTGAGATTCAAACAGTGACAGGTTGCTAGCCCATCGCCTAAAAAAAGAATCCCAAGTTTGTAAGCTTATCCCTTAGTCGCCTTTTACGACATCCAAGAGAAAGAGATGGAGTAATCCTATTCTTTTTTGTACTGGTTCCGGGAACCACACGGCATTTAACCAGCCAATTAACTACAACAGCGCCGCGGAGGCCGATTTACATTATCGAGATATGGATATTAATTTTTCCCGTTACTTTTTAATGTCATTATTTGTTAGTACGGCCCATAGATGCTGTTATCTCATTAATCCGAATCTTTGGGGGGCGTTAAATCACGCCCTAATCAACCCCTCATCTGGATAAGGTCCTATTACTATTCACATAGTGCAGGACTAGCAAAAATTGCTTATCGCAGAGACCAGGATGAGCGTAGTTTATCAACAGAGTCATCTGGCTTGCGTCTCGGTTTTATTCTTCATGGTCCAATTTGATTCGGTCCTGGCCCCTGGCGATTTACCCAGTTATATACAAACATACATATGGTCACGTCTATATCCCTTGCGGGGTAGACAGAGCCAACAGTCTTGAAAAGATTGAATGACCACGTTCAGCTATTTGGCTAAATGATAGAATTGAGATTCAAAAAGTAAATATTCAAAAAGTAATCCCGAGTTTGTAAGCCTATCCCTTAGTCGCCTTTTACGACATCCATAGGAAAGACTTGGAGTGGTCCTATTCTTTTTTGTATTGGTGCCGGGAACCACACGGCATTTCCCAATTATATCTTGAACTATATCCCAATTATATTTTATCTTAAAGCCAAATAGCTGAACGTGGCCTATCAGTCCTTTCAAGACTGTTGGCTCTGTCTACCCCGCAAGGGATATAGACGGGATTATGTGTATGTATGTATATCCTGAACTCTCTGGAGATAAGGCCGGGGTGTGTATTTTGCCCTGAACCTGAATTGGGTAAGTCAGGTTTTTACAAGAAGGGAAACCCATCTGACCTCTGCGTATCTTTGCAAGGGTTTCAAATACACGTGTTTACTTTTTTAAACCCCCATGCATAGGAACTGTAGGCCAATTAGAGGCGCTCAGTGTTCAATTTCCGCGTGTGTGATTTAAATACTTTATAATTGGATTAATTGGGATCAATTATATTTTTTCTACTAAATATCATATCGAAATTGGATACAAATAATAATTACATTAAAATTCATGTATCATATTTTGCTTCCTGTAGTTTTTTTAGTATAGGTACACATCTTATTAATTTTTCTGGGCAGACAAAGCTAACACAATTCATATTACAAACATAGATATATCACGTCTCATATCCTTACGGGAAAGACAGCGCTTTCAGTTTCAAAAAGACTTATAGGGCCACGTAAAGTTAATGTAATTCTAATTACCTTACAATTTGTAAATTTAAGTACACAAAATTTAGCCACTCCTTAAGGTCCAAAGACAACAAACCAGGTCCAGTAGTCCCAGGAAGGGACACAAGATGTCCGGGACAAGATAACCACAAATCTAATTGAAATACTGCCGAGACTGCGGTGTGAGGGCGGGCGCATTCGAGCGAGCTCTGTATTTAATTTGAACCGTATTTGCAAAACCATGTTCACCCGTGGTTTTAGGATTCCGTAATTAAAAGGTAAAAACGGGAATATGGAATGCATTAGTGCCACCGCGTCACCACTAGATGGCGCTGATCATATCACATACAAATTCGCGTTTACTTGCTCGACGCGTTTGATCGAGTAAAACTCGCACTAACCCCTCTGTATCATAAACCGTGATATTAAGAGAAGTTATGTATTTCCGTTGCCGCTATAACATCAAATACTAAATATATATATATATAGATGTCCTCATACAACAAACGGAATTTTAACAATTTTTGGTCGATTTTAATAAACAGGTAGAAATGAATATAAAAATAAATATTTAAGTAACATACCTTATGATGGTACGGAACCCTTTCTTGCGCGAATCCGACTCATCTTCATCTACCTGGTTTCTGGTTGCATCTTCACCTCTCTGATGAGGAGCCCGTCTGAGAGAAGTGCGTCTGTGACTGAGTTCTGTAACTACGATCATAAATTTGACAATTCAGGTTTTTTATACGAAGCGACTCGCATCCGACCTCTGCATACACTGCATGTATAATACATGTAAAGAATTTTGTACACGTTCACTTTAGTATATGAAACTGAGCTACCATGTGCATCGTGCATCATCATTTTTCTGTCGGTCGTATAATCGTTCAACTACAGACGCTCTCCCCAAAGTAAGTGATTGGATAAAAATACATACATACCTACATACAATTACGCCTTCCCTTACGTGGTACACAGAGCCAACAGTCTTGAAAAGACTGATAGGCCACGTTCAGCCGTTTGGCTTGAATGATAGAATTAAGATTCAAATAGTGACAGGTTGCTAACCCATCGCCTAAAAAAGAATCCCAAGTTTGTAAGCATATCCCTTAGTCGCCTTTTACGAAATCCATGGGAAGAGATAGAGTGGTCCTATTCTTTTTTGTATTGGTGCCGGGAACCACACGACACTTCTGTAACTACGATCATAAATTTGACGATTCAGATTTTTTATACGAAGCGGCACACTGCATGTAGTGAAGAATTTTGTACATGTTCACTGTAGTATTTGAAACTGAGCTACCCAGTGCATCGCGCTTTTTCTGCCGGTCGTAACTCTCCCCAAAGTGAGTGATTGGAAAAAAATACTTACATACAATGACGTCTTCCTTAACGTGGTACACAGAGCCAACAGTCTTGAAAAGATAGAAAAGCCACCTTCAACTGTAAACCTTTAGATGGTATAATATAAAATATTAAAATTAATAGTGACAGGTTGCTAGCCCAACCTTTCCCTTGATGTACTATGTTTTTCTTTGGTGCCATAAATATTTAAGTAACAAGGTCTAGAACAAAAAACTACTGTTATAAATTTAGAAATAAAATAATACTTACGGACATTCATAAATCTATATCGTACCTTCTCATCCCTTGTACCACCTCCTTCGGTCAGTAATTACAGCACAGAACTTCCAGGTCATTAGTTCTCGACCGTTACACCACTAATTGCGGTCCAGGTTCTAAGCCGACACTGTTTTTGCGCAATTAATTTTGATTTTAACGAACGATTTAATTGTTCTTTAGTAATTCTCGAGGTAGTTATAATTAATCAAGTATTTTTACTTATAACATAATATTACCAAGCGTAAGCGTATTACAAGCGTGTTTCTGTTTGAGGTTCCACACTCACGTAACGACGTAACCTGCCGTCACATAGGTAGGTAAGCCAAATCTGGTTTTCCCGAATTCGTAATATTCATTTGTTGTACATTTTACGTGAAAAAAGTTTATATAAATATACCTACTAGCTGTCCCGGCAAACGTTTTTTTGCCATATAAATAATTTTAAGGTTAAAAAATGTTAAGGGTGGACAACTCTTATCACTAAGGTATGAAAAATAGATGTTGGCCGATTCTCAGACCTACTCGATGTGCTCACAAAATGTCATGAGAATCGGTCAAGCCGTTTCGGTGGAGTACGAGAACAAACATTGTGACACGAGCATTTTATATATAAGATTTGGATTCCAAAAACCGGAACTTCCCGTCTCCGTTTTCCTTTTCGTCCACTTTTTTGGAGCATTGCGAAGTTATATTGTTAACACACACATAAAATAATTCATCACATCACGCAATTTACATTACAAAGAAATCAGGGTTCAAAGCCCCGTTCAGACCAGCCACATTCGGTCTTTTGTCTAATAAGATTTGTTAGCACTATGTTTGTCCCAGTGCGAATTTGTATGAATAGGGTGTAGCCTTTGGAAAAGAACAGGCGCCCGACAGAGGGGCGCTGTCTTAGAATAAAGGTGCGAATCTGTTGAGAGCATTCGTGTATCCTTACCTTACCTTACCTTACAGGTTGGACAGAGCGAACAGGTATCTACCTGTTCGCTGTCTATTTCTGTCTGTCTGCTAAGCAAATAAACTTCATATACATACATACATAAAATCACGCCTCTTTCCCGGAGGGGTAGGCAGAGACTACCTCTTTCCACTTGCCACGATCTCTGCATACTTCCTTCGCTTCATCCACATTCATAACTCTCTTCATGCAAGCTCGGCGGTTTCGGGTACTTTTGACTTGACCCTATATATTATTAAGATTAATATGAAGTTGATTTGCTTAGCTACAGACACAGAATATTAACAGGATATTTAAATATAATAAATACCTATAAGCCTTTTCACACATTTCGGTAATCGCTGCACCTATTTATTTATGTTTATTGTTTATTTATTGTAGGTTTTATGTATTTATTTTTATTATAATTATTTAGTTTTATATTTTGTATAGGTATAAATATATTTACTTTGACCCCACATAAAGTTCTCTGTTAAACCCAATGGTTGAGTGGTAGACAATGCTTTTACCATTTAGACATTTGTATTTTGTGCAATGCAAATAAATAAAATCAAATATAAATATATTGGTGCCGGCAACTAATTGAGACCTAGAATCTACGCAGAAGGAGAAAAGGGATATCTTTCCTAAATTTAAAGATCTTTATTTTTATCAAAAAGAAATAAAAAGGTTCTCGATAATAATGCTTCTTACATGAACACACCTTAACATTAGCTAAAACATCTAGATGGTGATATCCTAGTATCAAGTGCTTTTGGCTCCATTTACAACTCCTTGTTACATTCATTTTATCTTCTAAGCCAGCAAAGACTTGAGACATTTTTCGCCGAATAACAGCTTCAAAATGTTAGTTTTACGGTATTTTAGGAGTTCCAAAAGCTTATAAATTTTACACTTTTAACGTTGGGTTATTCTCATAACATCACACAGTCATTCTCATTACAATCTACCAGTCTTTGGCCATCGAGTCTATTAGTCCAGTCTAGTTTGTAAGACTACATCTAATATCTACAGGGTGACTTTTAATTCAACTGCATAAATTTAACTGTTAAGTGTACTCATCTAAAGGATATTTAAAAACGTTAAAAGAAAAATATCGGTTCATATTTCAGAAAGTACAAAAAAAATAAAAGTATCAAAATCCACGACCCTGAATACGTAATATCACCCCGGCTGGCGGAAAAGCGACGCGTAAGATTCAGAGGTCAACGACACAATTCATTCAGCTGAGCGATCTCGACAACTCTGTACTTTACTTTATTTTGATACTAGAAAAATTATTTATTTTTCAGACATTTATTTACTTGTTTAGTTTTAATTTCTTTTTGTATTATTGGTGTTTAATAAAGCGTGTGACGTAGTTTTTGAGGATTTTTAAATGTGAAAATGATGTCGTTTAATTTAAATAAAAATAGGCTCAAACAGCTCAGAAGCATGGGTATAGTCTATGTTTAAAAGGATGCAGTTGTTTAAAATGTCACCCTGTATATGTAATATCTACCTACATGCAAAATTAAATAAATTAAAAAAATATACCATCACGGGTATATTCATTTAGCATGTAGATATTCCGAGGAAACGGCAATCTACAGAAAAAAGTTGGGATTTTCCTTTAAGATGATAGACTCTCAACCTGACACTATCTGAATGGGAATTACATCTCGTTGCCTTTAAGTCTGTTGGCTCTGTCTAGACGTGATATGTGTGTATTTATTCCAGCATGTAGATGTAGCATTTGAATCACTATAGTTACTATTAGTGGCGGTGGGTTGTACGTTATTTATAGCTACGTATCGGAAACGCCCTCACCGCAGTAATATACTGTTGCTACTTCCGGCGTGGCAGCGCACCAAGAAACAGCCCCGAGGGATATATTTATAGACAAAATAGAATGTTTAATAGTCTTTTCGGAACTATTGGCTCTGTCTACCCCGTAAGGGATATGGACGTGACTATATGTATGTATGTATGTATTAAATCGTCATGAGAGCGTTGGTGGTCAAATCGGTATGGTGCCCGGTTAAAATGCGTGATGCGCAGAAAGGCACAGGTTCAAAACCCACCTCGGCTATGTACCAGTGACTAATTTCCAAGATCGTGAGGAAACCTGCATATTCAGGCATTTAGATGTGTGACCGTATCGATCCAATACGGGTATGGTTTACCTGCAAAGGTTGCGGAGGTCAGATGGGAGTTGCTTCGTGTGAAAAACCTGACTAACGCAATCCAGGAACCATGGTAAAAGGCATACCCGGGCTCCAGAGTGGTGGGGATGCAACCGGGACTAAAGCCAGGAGGAAAAAGAAGATTAAATACAATACTTAGAAGAAATTATTAAGATTAAATTTTTTCCATTACAAATTTATAAGTCTGAAAGTGTAAATACTACTACATACACGCTACATAAAATAAGTTACTGCCTATTTTATTAATTTTATATTAATCTAATTGAATCAAATGTTATTTTTATCTTCATCTTGTAATGAAATCCAATCTAATTCTTTCACTCAGTGAAAACAATTACTCTTATTTTAACTGTCACCAATAAAACGATAATAACATCGTAATTAAATTCGTCGACAGAACTCGTCAAATTTATACTTATTTAGCATAGAGGAAATGTAGATCTTCATCAGTTGGAAGAGCGTTTATTTACCCATCAGAAGAAGCTCTTTTCCGTAGTCATCTATAGATAAGTATATGGTTCTTAATTTTTTTGCATTACGGCATCAGTAGTTGATACTCATCAATAACTTTTTCTTATTTGACTTATTTGTGCATAATCATACAAATGTTATATCATAATTATAAAAGAAGTCTATGTATTATTTATGTTATTTATGTTATTTATTTTTATTTATTATTTAGCTGTTATTTATATTTCTTATAATGTAATATTGATTTGTTTTAAGTAATTTACTTTTGCTATTGAATATAATTTTGCTTTCTTCTTAAACAAAAATAACAAATTACTACAAAAATTTCTAGGGTATATACATATATACCTAACTTGAATTCCAGAATTCAAGTCAAATTGCGCACTCCACAAAGCTAATCGAAACTCGACGATTCCAACTCATAAATTGAATCGAAAACTCTGTCTTACAACTTGCGAGGCATGACTGCGAACAATCCCTTAATAAGGGCTCTTAAATTGTTAATTGATTATGGCTTAATTGAATGAAAATGGAAAAACTTATACTTGGCGTGATTAAATTTGGATTCAATCAATTTCGGCTGTTTTGTTGGTTGAACAGATCTTTTCTTAAAGTTAAGAGTGTCGTTGGTCGAGAATAACTGACTATGAAATATGGAATAATAACTAATAATAGAGAAATGCGTATTGCGCTGACTTTCATCAAATTATTTTACCGCGCCCATGCTAAGGCACCAATGTCTTTTTCTTGCTCAATGTCCTTACGATAAGGGAAAATGTGAGAAAATCTGCCAAGTTCTGTCGGGGGTCGTTTTGCTTAAAAACCCTGACTTACTACATTCAGTACTGTAGTCACAGGTAGCCTCACAGGACTATAGGATAGTAGGAGAATGCAATGCTTTCGTCGTCATCGAGCAACTTTTATTTTCCCAAATTTCAATATTTTTTTTTCCATAAATCTGGTAACCCTAACGCCACATACAACTGCGATAAGGCCGAGTACATACACGCCATTAATATCAATCACCTACCAGACCACAGAGTGGTGAAACGGCAGGCGTGATCGACTTGCTCTGTGCACAAGATACTGAGGCTTAGGGAATGATAAGCATTTCAATAGAGCGCGACGTTTTTGTCCCCAAAAGAAACCGCCAAACTTATTTTTCGACCCTCTGAATATCTTTTATGGCGAAATTCTCCTGACCCAGTTTTTATACGGTTTAAATATTATTTTATCATGTTGAAATAAAATCAAACCAACTGGAATAATCTTTTGGTTTCATAACAGTTTTTTTCTATTGAAGTAATTATGTTCAACGTTAATGTGTTTTGGTTTCAAGTTGATTGGTAGACATCTCGCTTCGCTCGCTCGGTCAAAAATGAATCACAGAGACTTATAAAATAATTTACATTATTTATTATCTGTGCAAGTCGAATTTTCCATATTTATGTGTCTAGGCATTCTAACATTAATCACGGTCAATGGCGCGAGACAACAATTTATGCAGAGCAGAAAGTACAGCTTAGATCTTACGAAAGTATCTAGACTACATTTTGTTACAATTATTTATATTCTAATACTAGCACAATTAATAATTTTTTTGAGTTCGTACCTATTTGTTCGTGTTTACAATGTTTTATTCTGATGTGACATAATTAAGTATGTATTGTTAAATTTCATCTAAATCCGTCCAGTTTTTGCATAGAAGTAATAAACAACTACCTAATAAACATATGTTTTATGATGATTTTACATTGAAAAATTGTGTTTTTTTTCCTCTTCTCCTGTACTGTCACAAGATTCACGCATTTCATTACTAATTAATGTGTTTACTTTTTATACTTATCAATAAGAACTTTATTGTATAAAATACAAAAGAACAGCATAATTGGCGGACTTAATGCTAGAAGAATTATCTACCAATCAACCATTGGATCTGATAGTCTGTGTTCAGTCATTCAAACATTAATATCCATTTAAGTATAAGTTATTTGAGAGTATATTACCTAAATACTATTATCAAATCAGTTTCTAAACAAAACGCAACAAAAACTGTAAGAAATGCATTATTTATACCGCAAACTGAAACTTGCAATGATTGATGCGAGTCACAAATTCTATCCCGGGACCTCCCTTTAGTTTTGGGCGCTTCGCTGACACCGTCCATGATATCCAGGGGTGGATCCAATGGATCAAAAACGGACATGACTACGCTTTTAGTTCCCCTTACTGACTATTGCTAATGTAGGCACATTGGGAGGCACTAAAGATGGCACGCAAAAAGTAATGATACCTATTCATATATAATTACATATAATCACGTCTATATCCCTTGCGGTGTAGACAGAGCATATCGTCTTGAAAAGACTGAAAGGCCACGTTCAGCTGTTTGGTTTAATGACAGAATTGTGATTCAAATGGTGACAAGTAAAGGAAGAATCACAAGTTATTTACCGCCTTAAGATACATATATATCTAACGCAAAACTAATTAAATATAGAATAGATTTGTCAAATATATATAATCACGTCTATATCCCTTGCGGTGTAGACAGAGCATATCGTCTTGAAAAGACTGAAAGGCCACATTCAGCTATTTGGTTTAATTACAGAATTGAGATTCAAATGGTGACAAGTAAAAGAATAATTCCAAGATGAGCACCGCATTAAGATACATACCTATCTACCGCAAAACTAATTAAATATAGAATAGATTTGTCAAAGTGTGCGTGAGACAGAGCAAATAAATGAATTCTTCTTAAAGTGCCGCTTCTCGACAGTAACTGTTTATAATGATATCTTTTGTGCAAACAAATAGTTCACAAAAACATGTTAGTTTTCCCATAAGTAAATGCCAGGAATACGCATTAGAGAGAGGAGCTATTTTTGTTGATATCACCTATTTTACAAATAGTAAAATATGAAAAGTGAAAACTTAACACTCCTTTTAAAATAGGCAAGCAAAATTGAAAATAAATATGGAGGATATAAAGTTTTGTCCGCTTTCATAAACTAGTTTCAATGGGGTGGAAGATACAAATAGAATGTTTAGTAAAGTTTTCTGGCTCTGGAAACTTTAAGCTCAGTCATTTATCATTCAATAAATAGAAATAAATCTTTTGAATATTTATAACTTTTGTAAAAAGGGAACCGCTTGCAGTCGAAGTCCTCCTTTTGTAAAGTCGGTTAAATTTCTAATACCTGTGTGTAACAAACACTTTTCGTGGACAAACATACATAACTAACTACAAACATACATACAAGTCAAATTAAGAACCATCTTTTATTGAAGGCGGTTAATAAATGTAGCATGATTATTTCAAACCTTGTGTAACAAACCACTAGAACGCTAACGATTGCTTTATCAAACCATACATATGTCTGTACATAAACAGCCTTTTTTGTAGGTATGTACTTACGTTTCTGACTATGTATCAATCACATGATTAGAAGCATACAGATTTTTCTTTTAGGCCATGGGCTAGCAACCTGTCACTATTTCAAACACAATTATATGGTTAAGACTTACAGCTTAACTTGGCCTATCAGTCTTTCAAGACTGCCGGCTTTGTCTACCCCGCAAGGGCTATAGACGTGATTATATGAAATTGAACCAACAAATGCCTTAACCTCTAAACCATTGGCGCGGTTTAATGAATAGTCCGCACCTGTCTGATTATGAATTAAGTCATTAAACCTGCATTACCTCCAACAAAGCCATTGTCTAAATTTCATTTTTCATTCCGTCTGCGATGTTTTTCAGAGTTATGGTAGTGACGTCTAGAGATTTGTAGGAAGCCGGACAATGAAGTGGGGTTGGCGGGGGTAAATTATGTCGTTTTAATTCGTAATGGGATTTTTTAAAATACTGTCACGATCTTAAGAAAGGGAGCGGACATTTAAAGGGAATGTTTGTTTGTTTGTTATTTGTTATTTGTAAGGGAATGATATTTAGATTGTGCTTATTTGAAAGTGAAATGTTTAAGTATCTTGTGTTTTTATGAATCGCATGCGTTGATTCTGTTGTCAGATTTAATTTTGGTGCCAATAAATTCCATCATGGTATAACCACATGTTGTACATTAAAAATTCCAATGATCATTTAATACTTAAATTTTGTCAGCCTTTTTAATTAGATTATTCGACACAAGATTACACATCGGCGAATATGTATACCAAACAAAGTGGAACAAACGCTATTATTGGTCCATATCTATACTAATATTATAAAGCTAAAATGTTTTTTTGTTTGAACGCGCTATATATACAGTCGTAACGCGCTATAGTCTCAAGAACTACTGGTTCATATTTAAAAAATATTTTTGTGTTGAATATACCATTTATCGAGGAAGGCTTTAACATGACGCTGCAACTATAAGGAGCGAAGAAATAATGGAGAATGTGAAAAAAAGGGGAAAATTATTCATCCTTGAGGGCTTCAATGATGCCCAAAATAACTATTATAGCTAGTTATTTATAAATACTACAAGTATTAAACGCGCACGTAACTTACCTTTGGATCATACTCACGTAGTCACGTCGATTTATATAATGAAATGTATATAAATACCCTTATAAAAATTATTCCATAGTATATTTTATGAGCATAACCAGCTCTTAGTAGGGATGTCATGCTTGAAAATATTAATATTAAAAAAGTATTTACTTTTTTAATATTAATATTATGTAATTTTTTATAGTAGAAAGCAGCTTCAAATGATAACAACACTGTATCTGTCAGAGTATCTACCACAGGATCTAGATAAGCTAAAAAATGCCAAAAAATAACACAAAGGTCAACTTTACAATGTCACATAACCTGTCACGTAAGCCAAATATGGTTTTCCCGAATTCAGGATAGACAGAGCCAACAGTCTTGATAAGACTGAAAGGTCACGTTCAGCTCTTATTGGAATTGAGATCCAAATAGTGACTTTAATAAATAAATATATACGGGATAAATTATTCAGATTGAGTTTGCCATAAATAATGAAAGGATGTGAAAATGTTACTCAAAAGTCGCACAGATTTAAAATTTTTATCAAAAATAGCAATTTAATGCTCATAAAATATAGGGAAAAAGGCGGGATTTTATGTATGTATGTATGTAAAATGTAGTTCCGTAACCCGGTTACAAAAGTCGCACCCTGGGCTCCTTTCCAGAGAGGTTAGGATGCAACCGGGACTATAAGAGGTTGGAGTGGATTTAGTGAGTATTGACAACCCTATTCGGCATTATCCTACGGAGATTGTATCAGCAGCCGGCTTAATTGCGCTGTCAGCGATAAACCAGACTGGACGTGTATTTATTGATTGAATGCATTTGGAGGAGCGGACTCTGGGCACGCGTGACAAACAATAAGTAAATTCATATGCGTTGTAGTTACAATGGATACGAATTTATTATTGCAGGAAACCAACGGGTGAGTCATCATTGATAAGTCATTTGTGGATTTGTCCGTTTGATCATGTCTTTGATATATTATACTAGCTGTGCCCGCGACTTCGTCCGCGTGGGATATTTTGCATCATTGAAGCCCTCGATTTTTTTTTACATTTTCTATTATTTCTTCGCTCCTTATCGTTGCAGCGTGATGTTATATAGCTTAAACCAACCACCGACCAATGGTGTATTCGATACAAAAATAATTTTCAATTCCAACCCGTAGTTTCTGAGATTAGCGCGTTCAAACAAACAATACTACCTATTAGTATTCAACTTGCTACGATCCTTACAGACCTCTCAACCTTTCTCCACACTCATTTCTTTTTTCATACATTCTAAAATAACGGCAATAAAGATAAAACCCATTCAAAACAAGTGATACAGTAAATTTTCAAAGCGAACTCTTTCACTTTTGATCCGTACATTTCGTGAAGGGTTCATATAATCACTAGCTATTCTGTGGCTTCCCTGCTACCAATGAAAGGCTGAAAAGGGCTAAGATTGGTAATTAACAGGTACATAGACACTTTCAATCACGGTTGAGCCATCAAACAATTTTGCTTGCTATAATGACGTCACCATGACATAGGGTTGCCACTCTGTAATTACCCGGAATCGGGGTAATTCGGGACGCTGAGTACAGTAGGCTTTTTGCTCGTTAGTAACGGGCTGTGGAGCGACTGTTTGCGCTTTGTTTTTTCATTTTGCCTTTTACTATCACTATTTGTTATTATTTGTTATTTCTATCACTATTTGATTCTCAATTCTATCATCAAGCCAAACAGCTGAACGTAGCTTATCAGTCTTTCAAGAATGTTGGCTCTGTCTACCCCGCAAGGGATATAGACGAGATTATTTGTATGTATGTATGTATTTTGCCTTTAATGTAGGTAGGTATGATTGACAGTATAAAAGAGTATGCTATATTTTATGAGCATTTAATAACCATTTCTTATAGAAAACTGAAAATCTGTTTTTTTTAATAAACTTTATCATCAAAGTCGCTCTAATAGTGTTTGCATGAAACATGACCCTACGGCTCGGACAGGGATTTTGTTACATACTTTTCATATTTAGAAATATCAGGATCCACGTTAAATTAATATTTGTTAAATTAAAGAAAGAGAAAGAGGTAAAAAAGTAAAAGTGGAAAGAGGTAGTCTCTGCCTACCCCTTCGGGAAAGAGGCGTGATTTTATGTATGTATGTATGTTAAATTAAATCGTATAAAAAGCACTCCTTTATCGCTGAAAGAGAGCCCCAACCAGCACGCACCATTGAGCGTAGTTTGCCGCGTCATCTCAGCTCAGATTACAGTCCACTGGATCATTTTACCGCCAACCTACCTTTACTAAAACACGACTCTTTTCAATGATCTATTTGGTTTCCCACGAAATGTTTTTTTTTTAATTTTGTACAAAGTCACAATGTAATCAGAAAGTAATTCCAGCAAAGAGATATCTGAGTTGGCAACGATTCTCTTTCTGGGTAACGATACTTTGACGATAGTTTTAGTGTCAATAAATAATGCTTCCACGCAGTAATCGTTATTTTGCTGAGTTCCTTTGAAATTAAGATTCTAACGACATGGTCTTTCTATACCTACCTGAGATTACCTACATCAAAGTTGGAGTTCTTTTTTATATCAACCTATTCAAAATTTACACAACTGACTTTTATTAAATTTTCCACATATTTGAACTAGATATTAAACAGTACTTACTATTAATGTAGAATTTAATTTAATATCTGTATTAATTTTTAAACGTGTCAATAGTAATGTATTCGATCACTTGGTAGTTTAAAAAGTAGTCTCACTGTACATGTCAGATAAAAATCCATCCTAAAATCTTAGAGTATTAAATTAAAATAAAATCGTTTATAAGTAAAGGCATATTTATTGAATTTAAATTAAGTTTAAATTGTATGTATGTAAATTTTTTTAAATGTCACATCTCCAAATTGCTTGCAATGTCAAACTTTTTAATGGGATCATTTGTACTGTGTTTACCTATCATTATTTTGCCAAATACCTCACACGGGTCAAATAAGCCAGACGGATGTCGCTAAGCGCGAATTAGCGAAACCCCATCTAATTGCCGGCCACCCTACAAGGGTGCGAATGCAGCTTTGTAGCAATTATGGTGCTTTTTTACAGCCCTTATTGATGGCCTGGGGTTTGGTGTAACTAGAGTGTAGGGGTTCGCACAGGGATGTATACTTGGTGTAGTATAGTATAGACTGGATGCATTGCATATGACAATATTCCTAGATAAGCTAAACGAACGAAACAAAGCTATGCGAACGAAACATTCAGAATCACAATTTCTATTCCTAACCAGATGTCTTTATTCATGATGAGTTATCAGTAGATACATTGATTTAATCGACACCAAAAGGCATAGAATTATTTCGATTATTCATTGAACAGTATATGTTATGTATGAACTAATGATGTTTTTAGTTATGTACATTAGTTTGCTTACTAACTGATACTATTACGGTGACAGATCAGGTCAAGATAGGGAAAGAACTTTTCCTAGTTGGTCAGGATCTAGAATTTTTATTTTAAAAAGTATAGTATCGCATCTGGTGCTCGTTAAATACATACATACATACATATAGTCACGTCTATATCCCTTGCGGGGTAGACAGAGCCCACAGTCTTGAAAAGACTAAATGGCCACGTTCAGCTATTTAGCTTAATGATAGAATTGAGATTCAAACAGTGACAGGTTGCTAACCCATCGCCTAAAAAAGAATCCCAAGTTTGTAAGCCTATCCCTTAGTCGCCACCACACGGCACCGACATCGTTAAATCTGTGTAATTTATTCCCAACAAAACCGAGCAACGCCAGGAGGATGTAAACCACAAAATTCATTAATTCTAAGACGATCTTTGGTTTAACAAAAGAAATTCAATCACGCAAACAGACAAGCAATTCGCACACCATTACCACTTCATCACTACTTGTCAATGGTTGCACCCTTGATACTTTTACCCCATTAGGTAAACTTGCCTTGCAAACTTCTACATCCCTATAACATTACAAAATTGAACCCTATGCCAATGGTTTTAAGGGTGATACAAATTATAGTGGGTGAGTAAATAAGTTTGTATTGGTTGTAACAATTGTAATATAAGTATGGAGTGACATTGACCCTAGGGGATGGAATGAGTCATCCCTTGAAGGAAGTGAGGGAAGATGGTAGACAGTTGAATGGTTGCCTGTATTTTAATTACTGATTGGTGAGAAACCTAGATTTATACCTATCATAATAGTTTATTTTTCTAAGCGAAATCTTTTGTCCGTTCAATTCAGTGACTTGGCCGTATGATGTATGAGTGAGGTAAGAGCGTATATACGAGTATATATATATTTACGCCCTTACCTCGACTACGATTAGATTTACATATAAATCGTTTGCATATTTTACGTTCCTCGAAGTCCATTAAATATAAGTTCATACGCGTCAATGGGCTAACTAAAATATCAAAATGGAGAGAAGAAATTACTTACCAAGACCATTGACCGGGAAAATATGTTGGCCGGCGTTAGATCAGATCGTAATTTGAAGAGAACGAGGCTTTGGCATGTGCCTGCTATAACAAATTCAGATATTAAAAAGTTTACTATAGATAATTAAATTAAATAATATTATAAACAACTGACTAAAATAAAGTTATTTGTTAATTGAAAGAATATATTTCTTTCTTGAAGAATATGTAAGGCATGCTGGAACTAATTAAGTCAAATCTAAATCAAAGTGAGTTTAAACTCTTAAAATGACTCTGAATGACAGCATGAAAAACATTGCACAGAGTACAGAAGCAGGCTGATTTTTTTTTCTCTGCCATGCATTGCAATCCAACAACTGGCTGTAACAAACGAAAAATTCGAAATTCGAAAGCTAAAATTCAAAATTCGAACGCCAAAGTTCACGTAGACATTTACAAATTGGTGTCCCGCGGCGCGTCACGCGACATCACTCACTGTACTGCTCACTAGTTCAGTCATTATGAATGACTGACTCACTCACTGACTCGCCGCGTGCCGCACGCTTGACGGTTCACTTGTTCCGTTCAATAGGAACTTTTGTCGTAAAGAATTTGTGATTCTAATGAATCAGATATATTCAATGATCGGTGGGAATTCTTCCTATTTGATTTTTTTGCTTGGTAATTGCGTCGCTTTGTGCAATGAGTGAATGATTTTAATTGTTAAGGATGAAGCAAGGACGTTCAAGAATTTGTTTACAGATCCTATAAACACATATTAAAGAACGAAAATGTAATTGTTATGGCTACTTTTTATTTTCATGATTTTGAATTAAGGAATAATTTAATTCATTTTTTTATCAAATATTTCGTTTTTATAAATGACCTCGACAATGTACAAACTTTTAGTAATTAACCAAGAATTAATAAGATCATTACAACATTTCATCTTTATGCAAACTTACATCCCTTTTCATGAAGTGTTGTTATACGAAGTAACTTCATTTTTATTGAAGTACGAGTATCAAGTACAACGGGAATACTCGATGACAGTTAAAAGACATACCATCATCTGGCTCTCTCTTTAAATAAATCAAAATTATGTTTGGAAATAACTGGGTGTATACACAGAAATTATAATAACAGAAGAACTAAACATCCAGTACGGCTAACAATATTTTGTAATCAGCTATCAATTTTTTACTTTAGTGACCCTCAGAGTTGGAAGGAATAATTCAAATGCCTTGCTCACTCAATGCCACCTATCTGGAAAAGATCCCGGGTATACTCACTGACCATGACCCCGGATTGGGTTTGACCTGCGCTACCTTTCCTGGGAAACCAAATACATATTGGATCATGATTACACATCCAGTTACCTGAATGTGCAAATTTCCTCACAATGGTTTTCTTTGCCAAAGTAACAAAAGAAGAAACTTCTTTTTTTAAAGTCGGTTAAAGCGGATTATCTCGAAAAACCACGCACACTTTGATGCCACAATTCTTGCACTTTTATCAACAATATCACCATCACACTACTGATCACAGACTTCTTAATAAGACACGTGTCTGTCACGTGTTACTTGCAAAATGAACTAATTGATATCGTTGAGCCCTAACACAACCCCACTTTTGTGCAGGGGTGCAAATTTCCATAATTGGAGACTGAATATAATTGGTATTGTACCTATAATTAATACGTCGCTAATTGGCAAATAGTGTCCGAATTGAACAATAGAGGGAGTACTGCGAGCATTATTAATTTGACCACCTTTCAGTACATATACATACTCGTACATATAAAGACGTCTTTAATCCTTACGTGGTAGAGATGGTCAACCAGTTTGTTCTTATCATTTTCCCATTGATGTCGTTACAGGCGACTGAGGGTAAAGTAGCCTTCCATCTAGTGCAAACTTCGATGATGGGGTCTTTCAACGATGAAAAGGCTTCTCTTTCAATGAAGAGAGAGGCTAATGAACTTCTTTTTTAGATAATGGGCTAGCAACCTGTCGCTATTTAAATCTCAATCGCCATCCAGCACGTGAACTTTCAGTCTTTAAGGGCTGACGACCCTGTCTATCCCGTAAGGGATAAAGACGTGATTAAAGTGATATATACTTAACGTATAGTATACGTAACGTACCCCGCAAACATGTTGTATAAACAAGCGATTACGAGTATCATCAAAAGAATAAAAATGTCCCTAACAAAGACACAATACTCAATAAAAACTACGTCCCTATGTCCAATACTTCAAAGGGGATGATATAAACTGCTGATATAAATTATTTATCGACGTCCCAGTAATCCTGCGCCGCCGACTACAGCATTTCTTCGGACCAGATGGGATTTTCATGGCACAAATCTGAGCGGCCATCTGTGCTTGAGTCCTTGTAACGGTGACACACTGTTGTTGAAAAACTTGTTCGTAACCGGAGTTTTGTAACCAGTTGCAAAGAATATTTTTTTTTTTAAGTTATGTGTGATACCAGAAATAATGATATGTTCATTGAAAAGTAAATTTAAACAAATTGTAATTGAAATGTACTATTTTTTTTAACGGAGTCGGATTCATCAATATTCTAATTGTATCTTTGAAACTATCTACTATGTAATAAAATTTTTATTAGGTATTGCCGACAACATAAAAAAAAATATGATTTTACTTAATACAACTTGGTTCAAACTAAACAACAGTGTGTCCCAAATATTAGAGGTCGTTAAAATTCAATTGTGCTGACCCCCGGTGTAAATGTTATAACTCTATTGAGGGATAATTGCAAATCATTTGCGGCGAGGGCGCGGTAATATGGCGAAATGCGTTTTTTATCCCATCAGCCATGATTATAGTCTCATTATAATAGAAAATTGAATTGTGAACCCCCTGTTGTTCAAATTCATTTGAATATTTGTATTAGTCGGTTGATACGCTCGAATTGCATCGGTTTCAATAATATTGTTTTTTTTTTTATTTTAATTTAATAATATACTTGTCTATTTGTACAAGTCATACGTTGTTGCAATAATGTTTCTTTTTGAAAATATCGTAGGAGGTGACTGAAAATATAAACACTAATAATTTAGTGCATCATAAGTCCCTAAGACGGTTGGTAGGGTACCAGGTAGTCACCCTTAGCTTTTTTTAGGTTTCAAGTTAACTAGTTTTAAAGCAATTTTAGGTTTATTTACTAATTTATTTATTTACTAATACATTGAGAATGATAAACATATAAAACAAAATTTAGTTAACTGAATGTGCGGGTTTCCTTACGATGATTTCCCTCACCGTAAGAGCATCGGTTAACACTCATTGTTAAATAACCGAGGTGGGATTTGAACCTGTGCCTATCTGCGCATCAGGTATTTTAACCGGGCCTTAACCCTAACCTTTTACCTTACCGATGATTCAGACCCACGATCGATTAAGATTTTAATAAAGGTAGGTAATAGTACTTTCAACGGCATATTGTATAAGTACATATGTAGGTCTTACCTTACTTAGCATATTACGTCCTTAAAGTAGGAATATTTTCCACGCATAACCGTAAACTTTAGTGGCATGACTATAGACATATAAACGAGTGTTTTACTCCTCGTAAAATGTTTATGTAGTGATAGACAGAAATAATAGTATAAGGTAACTTCATACGAGAAGGAATTCAAAATTTTATGGCATTCTTTAAATGTTGCCGTGTGGTTTTCAGCGCTGTAGAATAGAACCACTCCATATCTTTCTCATAGAAGTCGGAAAAGGCCACTAAGGGATAGGCTCCTTTTGTAGGCGATGGGCTATCAAACTATCACTATTTGAATCTCAATTTTAACATTAAGCCAAACAGCTAAACGTGGCCATTCAGTCTTTTCAAGACTGTTCGCTCTGTCTACCGCGCAGGGGATAAAGACGTGACTGTATGTTATATGTATGAAAAAAGTTCTCACTAGATAGGTATTATCAAGTAGTACATTCACTGTTCATTCTAGATAGGCCATTTATTGTGGCAGTCTATGATTAAAATCCTATACATATATTGGTTTATTCCACTTTGGTGACACAATCATGTCACATTTCAGGACACAAATGGTGACCAAATTCCACACATTTGTGTCCTGAAATCATATAATAGCAAATCAAATTCAACAAGATTTAATTTCACATTTTGGTTAAAATTTGTATGTCATAAAACTACCATACCAAATGAATCGAACAATATAATGTAACAAAACAATTGAAACAATTGTTTTCAGTGTTAAATTAAACATGATTTATGTTTCTGCCCATTAATTAGCTAAATCGTTTTGAATGCAACATTAAAACATTAACTCGCATTAATGAGATAAGGCTTTTAAGTAAAAGGCTTTTTTTGGACTAATAGATCATAGTTTGCCTGAAGGGCATTCACTGTTACATACATACATAAGTCACGTCTATATCCCTTGCTGGGGCATATAGAGCCAACAGTCTTGAAAAGACTGATAGGCTACGTTCAGCTTTTTGGCTTAATGTTAGAATTGAGATTCAAATAGTGACAGTTTGATAGCTCATCGCCTACAAGAGATGGAGTGGTCCAATCCTTTTTTCATTGGTGCCGGGAACCACACGGCATACACTGTTATAGCGAGACAGTTTTAGGCGAGGGCTGGACGCTCCTCCAACAGCCTTTTCGACACAAGCTCGCAAGGGGCTCCCTGGTGGGACGAAACCTCGGCCTTGGACTTAGAAACTACTTGGATTTGCCTTTGAGTTGTATTAATTATAGTAGTATTACCCCGCAAGGGATATAGACGTGACTATATCGTATGTAGGTATGTATGTATACATACGAGTATATAGATATACATACATAAAAATCACCCTCCAAGACTGACAACAAGACTGCCTCTTTCCACTTGCCACGATCTCTAAATACTTTCTTCGCTTCATCCACATTCATCTTATGTATGTATTTTGGTAAAAAATCTGATCACATAACGTAATTATTCAATTACACACTGTTGATCTTTGTCATGTGCGTTCGCAACGTGACGTCACATCTGCGGTTGTATCGACGTCCGTGCCCTCATTGTGTTGCGTTGCGTCGCGTTGCTTTGCGTTGCGTTGCGTTGCGTTGCATTGCACTGTGATTGATTGGACCATCATCGTGTATTGTGTTGTTTGGACAGAGCTATTTACCCGATTGGATACTGCGATACGGGTTTGCGTGTTGTTTCAAAGTAATTGATGAAATGTGCCCTTAGCACAGAATTAGCAGGTGTTCAGATTTATGTATGGATTTATACTACAGCTAGTTTTTGTTACACAACTACTTGGTTGTGTAACAAAAACTAGTTGGTTGGTACAGACAATAATATAATCAAGTTTTAATCTCTTACGGGGAAGACAAAGCCAAAAGTCTCGAAAAAACTGTAAGGCCACGTTCAGCATGTTAAATAACTTGATTTTCATTTAGTAGATAAACTAAACCAAACGTAGGTAGGTGCCTGTTCTCTTAACCCATGAGCTTGCATAAAAAAGGTAATGAATGAGGATGATGCAAAGTATATGCATCATGAATAGATGTACTCTCTGCCTACTCCTCCGAGAAAGTATGTGTAAAAGTGTATGCAAACCATCAAAGGGAATAAAGACTGAAAAAAATTATACTTTAAAGTTGATAGAATTAAAAAAAAAACAGACAAGACCGAGCAGATATTGCTAACACTCCGATAAAATGTCAAAATACCGAAACATAGACTTAATGAAAACGCTTCGTCCGAGCCTCCACTTAGTTAATTCGGAATTCCCTTTATCTCTAACAAGTCCTTTAAAGAATTACCTACTTTTTATTACGTTAACGCGATCTAAACGTGCTCCAGCGACGGACGGACATCAAAGAAATTAATCCAATAAGGTACATTGCTGGCCCTTAGAAAGAGGGGCCTTCTTAATCAACGAAGAAAGATATAGTATTTTATACAGCGTGGATAATATCTTAAAGTGTAGCTGATGAATCGGGATCAAAAGTATTGGGGCTGATGAGGGAAAATATTTGAAGTAAAATATCTTTTTTAAGACCTGTGTCGATATATTTTTCATAATGAAAGGAAAAAATATTTGATGCTGAATGATTTTCATTTATTTTTGTACACGTGTAGTAACTGAAAGGGAAATGAAAAAAATATAATGTGGGTGCCTCACTTTTCAAAAGAAATGTGTTCCATAAAAGCGTACTAATAAGCGTATTGGTATGTTATGTGATACTCAAACAAGTAACATAGAATGAATATATGCTATTGTATAATTTTTAAGATTTTAAAAATAGAAGGCTGAAAAAGTACAAATGACTATGGTGGCAATCAATCCACTAAATACCTCATTCGAAGAGGAATTTTCAATCTTTTAAATTGTTAGTTAACACGCCCGCAATAACTTAAATATTATGTTGGCGTACCTATAAAGTAAACATATTTTCTGACTGACTCAATACAATTGCGAATCTCTATAACGCGTTGTGATGACATCTCTACGCCACACGTCACAACAACCAATCAAGCGACGCTATCAGTCAAAAACAGGGAATAAATAGCCTTAATCGCGCAAGCAAAGATTCCTCGAATTGGAGCATATATACAACCTCCAACACAAGGCCCCGCGGAAGATCTTTCCTTTTTGTGGCGATTAAGCCGATTTTACTAAAAGAAAATTTATCTCAAAGGTAAGTTAAAATAAACTTGTTATTATTTTTAATTCAAAAGTTAAGTATAATGTTCAAGAAAACCCAGTAGAAATGTGCAAATAGCATGAAAACGGTTGTTTATCGAGTCACAATGAACCAATAACTGTCGTCAAAGCCATTCCAATCAGGAATGAAAAGAGATCGACGTCCGTATGATTTAGGGAAAGTTATAAGAGGAAGCGATTATAGTTTTAACCATTTTAAAATATTTTGAAACCAAGAATAAATCACATACCAATATGTCAAACTTTGAAGGTAAGGATTGAGATTTTATTAGGTAATGAGAACTGTCAAGAAAGAACTTAGGTATCAGTTCAAACTGAACAATAGACAACCATAAGGAATTGCGAAATCAATGGTTTTACTGTGTGTCGATATGTAAATCAATCAGTAAGTCAGTGTCCTCTTTAATACAAGTACTAGCTTTTACCAACAGCTTCGCCCGCTACAAAAGAATAAAAGTTTATCGCAATTATGATGGGAACTTTAGAAAAGTTACTCTTTGTCCTTACGTACGTACCTCGAATCAAATTCAAATCAATTCAATGCATTTACCGGAAAGTTACTCTATGTCGACTATGAATGCGAAATTTCGTTCAAATAGGTTCAATGGTTGAACTGTGAAGAGCCAACAAACAAACAAACTCACTTTCGCATTTATAATATTAGTATGAATTTTGATGTTAGACTAAGAAGGCAGTTATTTCTAAAATAGCCTAATATCTGAACGTGGCCATTCAGTCTTTTCAAGACTGTTGGGTCTGTCTACCCCGCAAGGGATATAGACGTGACCATATGTATGTATGTTATTTCTAAAACTTGACTATCGCTTCCGCTTGTGATTTAAAACCTACCGACAATTGGGCGCCATGAGTTTGCTCCGTTCTCGATTTTCCTATTTTTCTCTCTTATCGCTATCCGAAGTCGGCCATTGAATTATCTTGTCAGGCCGAGATTAATGAGATTATGTACAGATGTCGGAGCGATTTTTCGTCGCCACCATTTTTAATTCCGCCAATATTCTTTGTCACGCCCCGTCGATGAAAAGAAATTGGTGATAAATTATTCGTTGATGTTGAGTGGATTTTTATATATTTCTTTAATACAGACCTACCTAGTACAGACACCAGTCTCTCACATAGATCATTATTTTGTAACTGCATGGTTCATCTTACTTCTTATTTTTTAACTGTTTAATTCTATGTGAGAGAGGAAAAAATAAAGATTTATTATTATTATTTATTATATATATATATATAGTCTGCTTAAATCATTGAAGGGCAGACAGAGCCAACAGTCTTGAAAAACTGATAGGTCACGTTCAGCTTTTTAAGTTGAGAAGTGGCAGGTTGCAAGGCCATCGCCTTAAAAAAAGAATCGCAAGTTTATAAGTCTATCCCATAATCGGCTTTTACTACATCCAAGAGAAATTTCGCTAAAACCGTGATTACACCTTTAAGTATAAAACACACTAGTGAACTATTTGTTAACTCTACATAGAATATAATATCCTGCTAATATTATAAATGCGAAAGCTTTTGAGTATGTCGGGATGTCAGTATGGATGTTTGTTACTCTTTCACGCAAAAAGTACTGAACTGATTTCGAAGAAATTTCGTATGTAGGTAGCTGAAGACCCAGAATAACCTATAGGCTACTTTTTCTCCCGGAGTTCCCTCGGGATTGATAGGGTTTCCACGCAGACGAAGTCGCGGGCGGCCTCTAGTTCATCATAATTTAACTTTGTACGCAGAGTTCTCGACTTCTCTATATTGAGATTTAGGATTCGTTGGTTAGCCGCAACAACTAACTTATATCTAATATTGTTTGATTTTGCTGTAGTAATTAAGCTCCATCTATACGCGCAAATTTAAATGATTTATTAGCCTTGTAGCTTCACGTTCAGCTGTATTGATTTATGATGGAATTGAGATTCGAATAGTGACAGCTCACTAGCCCATCGCCTACAAGAGGAACCCCGAGTTCATAAGCGTATCCCTTAGTCGCCTTTTACGACATCCATAGGGGATTATTTATCCATAATTTATTTTACTACAAAGTACAATAATACTCCATAATAGTGCTAATATTACAAAGTAAAAAAAATAATAATAATAAAAATCGAGTTTGTTAATATACCTTATGTGGTAGATACTTAAAGGTGACTTTCAGCTAGATGCCCTACATACATACATTTGATCACGTCTTTATCCCTTACGATTTAGACAGAGCCAACATACTTGAAAAAACCACATTAAGCTGCATAGCTAAATGAAGAATTTTCAAGACATTCGTGAAGAGAGCTCATTCATAAATATCTTCACGTCTACGCACAACTCCATATCCGTGGGAACACTCTAAGAAACATTCCTTCTACGTTCTGAAACCCTCACATATGAATGACCATGAATACAGGACAGGGCATTATGTAAAATTCTTTGCATTCGTCACAAAGAAGCGCCACGAACCGGAGATAAAAACTGCAGTTTTGTTTTACACTACTTTTTGCCCGCGGCAATGTCTGCAGTCCATGGCTTTTTTATTTATGACCAGCTAAATGAAGGCAGAAAGTTACCTTTTACAATGAACGGATACATGAAAAAAATAATTCGATTTTATATTTTAAATGACTTAAGTGCCGTGTGGTTCCCGGCACCAAAATAAAAAAAGGCCACTCCATCTATTTCCCATGGTCGCGTATAAGTTGATTAATGTATAGGCTTATAAACGTGGGATTCTTCTTTAAGGCTATCATTAAGCATATCAGCAGAACGGAGCCTATCAATCTTTCAAGACTGCTGGCTCTGTCTACCCCGCAAAGGGACCGACCTAAGACCTGATTATATGAATGCATAGACTAAATTTATCTTTATGAATTAAAAGCAGTAAAATAAACCTTTCTACTTTTTATTTGAGTTTCTCAAATTCACTGAATCATGTGTAGGAGACACTCTCTTTTAACTTTACCGGCTAATGTCTTTTTATCTTTCAGTTCCTGCACCAATGTCAATTACGATAATTTTTTTATGAATTACACAAATTATATTTAACAAAAAATATTTATTTGGTCTCGTATATTTGTTTTAAATCCAGTGATAGAAAATACAATACAACCAGCATTACGTCGCCTCTTGCGTCTATTAGCTACATTTTGTGCGATAAAAATTTATCTTTAATAGTTAACCTACTGATACCTATTTTGTGTTACACAACACAGAATGTTTTACAGGCAAAGTTGCACTACCGGCGCGGCCATTTGAATATGCAAACTTGTAACAAAAACACTCGCAGGTAAGTGAAACACGTCGGACTATGTGAAGCCAAGTTTTATTAATTAAAACTTGTAATTTATGAATGATTGGATATGAAGTTTGAGTTATTCTTTTGTGAATTAAGCTAACAAACGGGGAATACTTTTCCGTAGCACGCTGACGCGACAAAACTTTCGCGGTGAATGGGCTTAAAATTAGTGGTGCTACCACACAAAAATGTATTATATAAATAGTGAAATGCCCATGATAAGATTACCAGTAAATTAAATTTTAATAACCAGTAATTTAAATTTTGTTGCACATAATATTTCTTAATGCATCAAGATTCAATAGCAAAGTTCGTATCAAACAGCATTAGGTCTCATTACCAACCCGCGGTCAGATGAAAAATTACCATTTTGCATCTTGGGTCTTGGATATTTTTATACCTACTCCACGGTAACACGCGCTAATCTGAAAAATAAAACTAAAATAGCAAAACGCAAACCTAACAAAATGTTTTCAATACTCAAAAAGCAATTCGAGTTTTGAAATCAAATCGGAACTTTACGAACACTCAAAATAATCTCCCACGCAAATTACTGGCAAAATCAAGTAAACACCATCCCCCGCTTTGTATATATTTTTTTGTCTGAAACCTCTCTTAAGGAAACAGCGTCTGTCACGTTTCACAATTGATGATTTTATTTCAGTTTTTTTTTTGTTTTTGCAACCGTCGATTTCATTTGTGACCGTTGTTGTGTAGAACTCAGAACGAACGTTATGTAAAATGATGAGTTAAATTATTCAAAAAATAATTCTTTGAGTCTTTTAGAGACTGTTGGCTTTCAAAAACATGTTTATCTAAATAGGTCCTTACTTGGCAATAAAACAATTTGTTCCGACGTTTCTTCCACAGTAACGCTTTGGAAGCGCTAGTAGATTTAATTATAAGAATTGCGTTAAAAACATATAGTATTCAATTTTGAAAAATCTGAATTACGCCCGAGTGCAACAAATCTTCTGTTCATTCCCGCATGAATTGCGGGAAACCCTCTTTTAGTGCATGCACTACATGGAACCTTTATGCCAAATTTCAAATCTTGTCAAATCAAAAATTATGTCAGATAAATAATCAGCGCCTTTATTTTGAGGTAAATACTGAAATCCAAAACAGTACGGTGTGAGTGCGCCTCCCGAAGGAAGTCTCGATATAAATGGAAATACCTACTTTTTCGACAGTCACTTGTTTTTGTTTCCAAAGTAAATTGTTTCCATTGATTCTTTAATACACTTTGAGTCAATATACTTTTGTTTTCATTACGCAGTTGTCATTCTATTTCATAGACTAGTCGATATTTGTTGGCGCTACTCGACTTCCAGATTGGTCTTAATGTATTTTCTTTTTAACATTTAGTTAATTAGACAAGCCCATATTTCTTTTTCTAAATAATTTTCATTTCATTTTCAGTTTTTTCAAGACTGTTAACTCTGTCTACCTCGCAAGTGATAGAAACGTGTATATATATATATATATATCTATGTTTTACATATTAGCCACAAATGAATAATAAACAATGCACTGTCACCATTAACAAAATTACTAGATTTTTTAACTGTTAGTAAACATATTGTATTACACTATAAATCACACGTACATATATATATGAAAACAACAAAAATATTTAATTGGTTCATTGGATAATGATATATCAGCCAGTCATTAGATTCATCATTTTTTCTATTTTATATAGGTATATCTCCTACTCACACAATCCAGGCATACCCCGGGGTCCTTAGTTAGGGAGTGATGCGGATGCAACCGGGACTAAATTCCGGAGGAAGAAGACATACCTACTGCTTAATGTAATTTGAGCAGAGAATAATTATAATTTGACAAACCTCGACGATAAAAGCTTAATACAGTCACCAAACCAATTCTCCTAAATAGCTTTTACTAAAAGCTACATTTACCTCAATTAAAATGAGTGCGAATTATATCCAGGTAATAAACAATGAGAGAGAGTGCATTTAAAATCACAAAGAACGCAGTCAAATAAAACGGTGCCTTAATACGGACAAATGGGGGACGTTTGGTGGACAAAAAAGACAGCGGAACCTTAATTGATTTAATTTGTACCGAGTCAAAACCGAGGTGTAGTAGGAACTGTGTTAAGAGGAAGAACTGTAGCGATGTTACTGTGATTGAACATTTTTATATAAATTATTATACTCTGAGTGGTTTGACATTAAGAAGGATGTTATAGAAGAGGATTTGTTGCGTCATGTTGGCTGTTACACCGATTCAAGGATAGTTTTTCAAAACTGTCGGGTTTACAGTTTACACCGTAATAGATAACAAGGCTGACAAAGCTGCTTCTACTTTATGGTTTGATGATAGAATTAAGATGCAAATAGTGACAGGTTGATAGCTTAAAATAAGAATTTTAACTTTATTCAACTTGCACTTTATCGTCTAAACAATCTGCATGGAAAGAAAGGCAGCTGATATACTATGTTTTTTCGTCACTACATGGATAATTAATACTAGCTGTCCCAGCAAACGTTGTTTTGCCGAATAAATATTTTTTAATAATTTCTAGTTTAAAAAAAATGTTAAGGGTGGACAACCCTTATCACTAAGGGGTATAAAAAATAGATGTTAGCCGATTCTTAGACCTACTCAATATGCTCACAAAATTCACGAGAATCGGTCTAGCCGTTTCGGAGTTAAACGGGAGCGAACATTGTGACACGGGAATTTTATTTTCTGAGTTATAAACATACAAACAAACGAACTTCACCTTAACCAGTACCTCGTTTGTATCCACGGCGGTTCCATTTGTTTTCATTAAAGCTCGCGTCGGTCGTGTGTCGACGAGTTTTATTGGCACTCGTAAACACGACATTTCCATACAGAATACACGCATACATACATATATGGTCACGTCTATATCCCTTGCGGGGTAGACAGAGCCGTAGTCTTGAAAAGACTGAATGGCCACGTTTAGCTAATTTGGCTTAATGATAGAATTTAATTTATACATACATACATACATATAATCACGTCTATATCCCTTGCGGGGTAGACAGAGCTAACAGTTTTGTAAAGACTAATAGGCCACATTCAACTATTTGGCTTTAAGATAGAATTGAGATTCAAATAGTGACAGGTTGCAAGCCCGTCGCCTAAAAAAGAATCTCAAGTATGTAAGCCTATCCTTTAGTCGTCTTTTACAACATCCATGGGAAAGAGATGGAGTGGTCCCATTCTTTTTTGTATTGGTGCCGGGAACCACACGACACCGTTCGACGGAAGGATTATGTTTTTCACGCGTTTCTTGTACTTGAGTACGCACCTGCTTCAAGCAAAAATCTCATTTATATCTGAGTTCTTTCTAGTAAATCCACTCTTTGTCCACCCCTCAGTCTATCGTATCGTTTCCCAACAACGAAGTAACTCCTAACTTCGAAAGGAAATACATAACGGCAAATCTATTTCATACAAAACCACATGCCTAAACTAACACCGCTCACCTAGACGGAGTAGCATATAAAATTCATACCGTTTAAAATTTAGTAACCCGAGCGGAGACAGGAGGGAATACTTATAGCGTGGGAGGTGCCTGAATACCTAATGCGAGGCAACGTGACGCCGCATTTCGTGCGGAAATTCTGTGTCAGATTTTACGCGGATATACCTCGAGCAGGTTTCGTCCTTCTTGTGTCGAGATATTCGTATGTGAAATTAAGAAATGTCTTGTTTTGAAATAATTCACTTTTCACTCCATATCTTAACCGCCTCTTGCGATATCCCGTGGATGTCGTAAGAGGCGACTAAGGCTAATAAATAAATATATACGGGACAAATTGCACAGATTGATTTAGCCTCGAAGTAAGTTCGAGATTTGTGTTACGTATAACTACGTTATAATAAATACTTATATAAACATCCAAGACCCAGGTCAATCAGAAAAAGTTATTTTCTCATCATGCCCTGGCCGGGATTCGAACCCGAGACCTCCGGTGTCACAGACAAGCGTACCACCACTGCGCCACAGAGGCCGTCAAAAGGCTAATAAACTTTCGATTTTTCTTTGAGGCGATGGGCTAACAACCGGTCACTATTTTGAATTTGAATCCAATCATTTCTACACAGCTGAACGTGGCCTATCAGTTTTTTGAAGATTGTTAGCTCCGCAAGGGATATAGACGTGATGACATGTATGTATGTATTATACATACATATGTGGCGACATCAGTAATGTCACACATCAACTGTCAATGATAGCGAAGAAAATGACGCGCTCAGCCAATGGCAGCGAAGAATCTAAATCGCGCAAACAGAGATTTCACGAATTGGAGCATAAATACAAATCTTCGACTCAACAACGTCGGAGCCGCGGTTTCTTAGGCATCACACCTAGCCGCTACATACAGAAATATGTATGTATGTATTTATCATACATGTGAACATACTTATCTCATGAGTTTATCCCTTACTAGGTTGACAGAGCCAATATTTGTTAGGTAAAATTTTAAATTTACTCTACCAACGGCACTTTTAATTAAATGAACAAAATTTTTATCTCCGAAAACACCATTCATTACTTAACTTAGCGGCGAAATCCCAAAAATTAAATCACCATCCCAACCACACCTCGCATGCACTTGAGTTACACAAAAAGCATTCTAAAACCTCGGTGACTGGAAGAGCACAAAGCACAGAATTTATCGTTCGCCCAGTCTGGTAAAACGTACACAGATATACAATCTATGTACTGGAAGTGAAGAGTGAATAATATTTTTATTATACAGACATATATACAGACATATATATATATATATATATATATATATATATATATATAAGTCACTTCTAGTCATCTACATCCTTTTACAGAGCCAACAGTCTTGAAGAGACTGAACGGCCACGAACTTCACGTACACGTACGGAATTGAGACTCAAATAGTGACAGGATGCTAGTCCACAGTTAATAAGCCCATACCATAGTCGCCTTTCACGACATAGGAAAGATATGGTTCCATTGTAAAGTGGCTAAAACCACAAGGCACTACAATTTTATTATTATAATAGGGATTGATATATTTTCACATCGCTGTTCCATTTTACGTCATAACATAAAGCGAATCGCGTGATAAAATGGAGTCACGAATACCATGCTAGCCCCGCTGCTTATATTCATCCATACCATACATATACATATAATCACGTCCACATCCCTTGCGGGATAGACAGAGCCAACAGTCTTGTAAAGACTGATAGACGACATTCAGCTGTTTGACTTTAAGATAGAATTGAGATTCAAATAGTGACAGGTTGCTAGCGCATCGCCTAAAAGAAGAATACCAAGTTTATAAGCCTACCCCTTAGTCGCCTTTTACGACATCCATGGAAGAGAGATGGACTGGTCCTATTCTTTTTTTTATTGATGCCGGGAACCACACGGCACATTCATCAATACCACATCTAGTTATATCCGATCTGCGTTGAACTGTCCACATAAACAATCCACAACACCGCACAACTTTCCCTTTGCGGCAGATAACGTTCAGGTGGCTCGTCCGCTTTCAATTGTTTCGAATACCACTGGATTACGAGGTTTAAACAAAAGAAATTATATTTTTAACTGCCTCGAATGTTGAGTATTATATTTATACGTAAATTAGAGGCCGCCCGCGACTTCGTCCGCGTGGAATCATTCCCGCGGGGTCTCCGGGATAAAAAGTAGCATATATGATATTCTGGGTCTTCAGCTACCTACATACCAAATTTCTTAACTTTAATGGAAATGATAAAATCTTAACTTTAATGTAAATAAAAGGTAACTGCTCCACTTAACTGCTTTTAATCTGAAACAATGAAATGAAACGTTCACTTTACTGAAAGTGACAGGTGCGAGCGGGCTTACGCGGGAATTGTCATCGCTCCGCAGACGGGACGCTCAGTAATCCGCTGAAGTGCTTAAAGTGAGGAAATAAGGGTTAAGTTTTTAAAAGGCGGCCGTTTCTATCGAGACTCGGTGTAAGCGATAAACTTACGGCGTTTGTAAAAGTTTAAGCAATATAAATTCGTTCGTTATATATATTTTTGTCAAGTGAGTGTTATAATGATAAATTTTTGGGGGGTTTCTTTTATTTTTACTCATATTATGTAATTGGTTAATATAATGCTTCTTCTTCTTTGGTTGTTGTGAATCCAAAACATAAAACGATTATTAAGTAATGTTCGAGATGATTTCCCATAATAATGAATAAAATTTTTGAATTTGAAATAATTTATTAATAGAAATATAATTTTCAGTAACACCTTATTGTCTCGTTTTGTTTGTTCCTTATTTCCCGTTCTTCGGTATTCTTAGGGTAAAGTCTACGTAAGAACTCTAAGAAACTTCCGGTATAAGTTAGAATATTTCAAATCTCGTATATTAAAATTTATTTCGGATTCAAACTGTCTGATATTTATTTCAAACTGTTTACTATGTCTTAATATCTCATCGATTTTTAACAGAAAATTTACTTAAAAATTATCATACCTGTTTCAAGAATCGCTTTATATTTAGACCATCGACAACTGTACATACGACAATCGGATCTAGCTCTAAATAAATAATGAGGGAACGAGCACAACCGGTGGCTGCCCGGACACTTTTAACTTTTTTAATAACACCCCGTCGCAGATGTGTACATACCTTTACTTTGGAAAGTTCACCACTTGCGACACTTCTTTGTTTGTTTATGTATGACGTGAAAATAGGTTATTTTTAAATTTTGAATGTTATAAATACTGGCCAGAATCAATGTGATTTTTTTCACTTTTAACTTTTTAATAACAACCCTGTCACAAATGTGTTAGTGATTCTTCTTTCTCCATATGTATGTAGGTATGAGTAGAAAATACTTAGGTTTTGGTCATTTTAAATTCAGAATGTAAACAATACTGACCAGCTAATGGTTTCTTTATTGGTCTAACGGGTTTTGTTTTCCATGACAAATTACTAATTAGATATTTTTAGGTACCAATGTTGTTTTTAGTAAAATTCGATCTTGTATTTTATTCCTCTATAGCATTAAGCAAGGTTTTCCTTAAAACAAATTTATCCAAGTTGTTGCAATTGTAGTTATTATTTGTATATAATAATTCTATGGGTAAAATAATTAATTTCTATCATCAAGCCAAAAAGCTGGACGTGGTCTATCAGTCTTTTCAATGCTGTTTTCTCTGTCTACCCCGCAAGGGATATCGACTTGACTATATATATGCATGTATAATAATTTAGAAAGATTTCAATTTCAGCTGCTATAGAACAATACACGGAAAATTTCGATACTGTTTTATTATTGAACTGAACTGAACTCTACACTATGATTTCTTGTAATTTACTAGTTAAATTTCGAGCTATCTATAGACACTTCATTATTAAACACCTCCAACCCAATACGTCAGACGAAACGTAATTTATACGTGTACTTTGAAACTACAAACATTTATGACACCCCATAATTTACTTCTTACTATTTGATAGTTCGAAATTTTATTGTCGTTGACATTATAATTAAAAAACGATTATTGCTAACACAGATTTTGTTTTTAATTTATTAATCATAAAATTATTTAATTGCAAAAAATATAGGAATTTTATTCACATAAATAGATTTCGCTTTAAAATATTATATAACTCATAAACATCTTTTTTTATTTTTTTTTTAAACAAATTGGGCAAGCATACCTGTAACCGAACCACAGTTTTCACATTTAAACACAGTCATTAACTCGTATAAGTGTAATAAAATTACTGCCATCCAATCATATTAAAAATTCAAGGTGCGATAATAGCAAAATAATATTTATTCAATGAAATGATACGTCCTGAACGTATTGCAAGGTATATCCGTCATACAGATTTTTCATTTTTAATGGACTAATTTCCCCATTTACAGGTTGGCGCCGTGCTGCATAATTCAGGATCACTTCAAGGCAATGATTGATAAAGCGTTCCGCACTAAAACCGTAGATATAAGATACAAGTTGAAAATAGAAGGAGTGTGTGATCAAAATATCGTTCCTGTCAACTTATACTCACATCATTAGAGGGCGCTCGAAGTTTTGCCAACGTGTAAACCAAAAAATCCTGTTAATTTCCGCACTCGCAAGAAAAAAACCGGTGTCAATAATATATCATTATCATGTAATTTTACATGTAACTATTTTAAGGGTCGTATGATGCATAAACGTATGCGCAGCGAATGCGATCTCGACTCTACTGGCGCTAAGCCGCAGAGGAGGCGCTAAGTCGCTAAGTGTTATGCATCCCATCATGCGACCATTACACTGGCTTGTACCTATATTGTTATGACAGATGACGCATTCAGTTCTACGGACTATCCTTCTAGACATTTTACATCAATGGTAATTACCACCTACCCTGTCCATCCCTTCCCATGTCATTCCTTTGGAATTGCAAATAGCATCCAAGTTCTTGATGCATATTACAGTAGCTGAAATTAACCTACAGGGAATATTAAATGTGTCAGAACGGAATAAGTACCTTTATTTTTAGTTGTAAGTAAGTAGTTATTTCCGTAATTATAAGTAGCGGTATTAACATAATACATAATTATCTTTGACGTTTAAGGGCTCCGAGTACTGAAGCTTTTTGGTATTTTGTGTTATTTGTAAATCAAGGGAAGGCTTATAAATATGATTCTTTTAAGCGATGGACTAGCAACCTGTCACTATTTGAATCTCAATTCCATCTTTAAACTATAAAGCTGAATAAGGCTGTTTCTGGCCCTGTCTAACCCGCAAGGGATACAGATGTAATTATGTGTCATCTTTGTTACATTTTGAGCCATATTCTTGAACACAATTCTTATGGACAATTAACTGTTTTCAAAACGACAGGACATTGAAAGTCTCTGTTTTCATAGTATTTTAGATAACAGTATTGTGAGCGCTAGTTCGGCGTAAAACTTTACATGATAAATTAATTTGCCAATTTTTTAGTTCTCCGCTTGTTCTCCGACTTTTTTTAACTTATGCTCTAACTATCTAAATTCGATTAAGTGTTTGTTTGTTTGAAATATCTTTGTTGCACATAAAAAAATATAACAAATTATAAAACAGCTATTGTATTTAGAAAAATATGAACAATAGCGGACTTATTCCAATCGGGATTTCTTAGAAGAAACAGGAGTCAACAAAAATAAAAGGGAAATCCAGAATCAAAGTGGCAGCGTACATAAAAAGCATCGAGGATGCCTTACAATAATCAATCAATATCAAATTAATAAATGATAAACAAACATAAATAAAAATATAAACTAACATAAATATAAATACACTCAACTTTTAGACGCATTAGAACTTTCAGCCAAGGAAATCTCACTGTAGAGAAGCGTCAAGCAAACACTAGTAAATAATCGGTACACATTGAAGTTGAATCTCCAGCTGCAAGTTTCAAAATGACTAGAACTTAACAGAGTTACGTCGGAAGTCTCGCGACCACTGGACTGGAAGAGATTTGAAATATTGCGTCCGCACCGGCTACGACGGAGCAAGTATCATGGAGATACTACACTTTATAGTACAGTTGAAGGCAAGTTAAAATGACCTAGGGTTATCAGTATACTGCTTTTAATTTAGTCATGGTATAGTGCTAGGCAAATAAAACTGACTCAGAGTTATCAGCCGCTGACCAGAGATCTGAATAGTACATTTGTAGATAAGTGAAAATGTACCAAGGCATATTATCAGCATAATGTTTTTAATTTTGTCATGGTATAGTGGAAAGCGTCTGAAATTGACACATGATTTTTTAACTCTTATGTGAAAGTTTAAATATATTGCTTACAATAACAAGCCTTAGCTTCTGTTATTTATTTATTTTCAGGTATCAAAGACCCATATAATTTTTTTTTATTTGTCACGATATCTGAAAGGTATCCCTATTTTAATCAATCTTTTAACCAAACATTGTGTTTATATAACATACATACATACATAAACTCACGCCTCTTTCCCGGAGGGGTAGGCAGAGACTACCTCTTTCCACTTGCCACGATCCCTGCATACTTCCTTTGCTTCCTCCACATTCATAACTCTCTTCATGCAAGCTCGGCGGTTTCGGGCACTTTTGACCTGACCCTTCACCAGGACGTCCTTAATTTGATCAAGATATGTTCGTCTAGGTCTTCCCACCCCGACCTTTCCCTCCACACTCTCCTTGTATATCTGCTTAGTCAACCTGTTTTCATTCATCCTCTCCACATGACCGAACCATCTCAACATACCCTTTTCTATTCCTGTAACTACATCTTCTTTCACATCACAACATTCCCTTATCACGCTGTTCCTTATCCGGTCACTCAATTTCACACCCAACATACTCCTTAACGCTCTCATTTCCACTGCATTTATTCTGCTTTCGTGCTTCTTTTGCCATACCCAACTTTCACTCCCATACATTAATGTCGGGACCAACACGCCCCTGTGCACAGCCAGTCGAGCCTTTTTGGATAGTTTCTGACTGCTCATAAAGGCATGCAAAGCTCCATTCACCATGTTCCCCGCGTTCACTCTCCTTTCAATATCACTATCACACTTGCCATCTGATGTAAACTTTGATCCTAGATATACAAACTCTTTCACTTGCTCAACTTTTTCTCCTCCAATCAAAATATTACATGCTGTCATTTCTTTCTCCATTTCAAAAACCAGTGTTTTAGTTTTACTTACGTTCACTTTCATTCCTTTCTCTTTTAAAGCTTCATGCATACAGTTTACCATCTCCTGTAACTCCTCCGCTGATGACGCCAGTATAACCTGATCGTCGGCATAGAGCAGACATTTGACGAGTAATTCATTCATCCTTAATCCACTTTCAGACTCTTTCAAATCTGTCAAACAACTATCCATAAATAGGTTGAACAGCCACGGTGACGCAACACATCCCTGCCTAACACCTTTCTCAATCTTAAACCACTCAGTGTGCGCTCCGTTTATCCTGACACAAGCACTCGAATCCTCATATAAGGATTTCAGTGCTCGTATCAAGAGACTGCTCACCCCATGCATAGAGAGTGCTGACCACAATTCATTCCTCTCAACTCTGTCATAGGCCTTTTCCAAATCCACGAAAGTGCAATAGAATAGTGTTTATATAATTTTATTGAAAATTTTAAATAAATCAATACAATTCTCGGAGGATACAAGTTTTCGTTGATAGATAATACATTAAAAAAATTCTGACTTAACCTTGCTACTCAGACACACAAATCGACATGAATTTATAAAAAAAATAGGTAACAATTTACATACATATAGCCATCGCCCACCAACAATTAAAATTACTAGATACAATTTAAACAATTACATTTTACCATGAAAAATGATACAGAAAAATTCCGCCCATATCTGTTAGTATCTCCCTATAGAATAACTATTTGAACTAACTAACTCGAGATATTCACTCGTTAGATACTGGACGATATTCAAGATGGTCAATATTTTATGTACGAACCCTAAAACTGTGTCGAATAGCGCCTTAAAAGGCTGCTTGGGATATGGTTCATTAAACTTGTATGACCAACGATAAAATCTATCGGCTAAGGGTGACCGCAGGCGAACGGGTAATCTGACATGAAAATGAAATGGAAAATGTGATCTTAAATTGTCAATGCTATTCACCTAATATAAAATTTTATTACCAGTACAAAATACTGCTAAATGTTATGTTATCTTAGCCTTGAAGTAAGTTCAAATCTTGTGTGACGAGATACTACTTAACGATACTATATTTTATAATAAATACTTAAATACACGATGTTAGATACACATCTAAGACCCAGGCCAATCAGAAAAAATGCGTTTCTCATCATGCCCTGGCCGGGATTCAAACACGGGACCTCCGGTGTCACAGACAATAGCGCGCTTCCGCTGCGCCACAGAGCGTCAAAATAGCTAAATAAATAAATTATTATAATCCCCTTTAACCCGCCTAACGATAATAAAAGCAATTTCAAAACTATATTGCCCTGAAACACACTCCACTTTGTATTACTCAAGCTTCAGATAGCTATGATCGAGGCATGCCAACAGTTTATTAGCGAGTGCATGTGTCCTGAATACCGATCGTAGCACCGTAGCTGTTCGTAGCAAACTCGTAGACTCGTAGCACTTCGTAGACGTGCACCTACTATGTGGAGAATGAAGTACGTGATTTAATTTTGTTTCTTACTAACATCGTTTTCATTTTGCTACGTTGTGATGGTGAATTTAAATTTATTTAAACTACTTTTTGCAGCTATCCCCTCCATAGTCCATTATCTCAGAGGTTTACGTCATTATAAATTTTTTACAGATAAACAGATAAGTGAAAACAAATGGTCAGAGTGTGCCTTAGTTTAAAACATTAATAAAAATCATCGCAAAGACTTGCTTATTAGTTATTATTTGTATGTTTTATATGTATTTATGTGTTTATTATAACATTATTAATGTATTTGTTCATGTTTGTTTATAAATAATTATGTAGGGTCTGTTGGAAGCGATTTCTTTAGAAAAAAGCGAAAGCTGTGTGCTATTGTTTCTTGCATTTATCATCCCTACATGTTTTCTGTGTGTATAGTATAATTAATTAACAAATAAATTTTTCGTAAAATTGCCATATTTTCTTTATTTACTGGAATATAACAATAAATAACCAAACTTCAATAATATTCGCCACTTTTAATTTTAGTATTCAACGCTAACCAATTTTGGATTAAACATAACCCGACAAAGGACACCTTTGCTCATAACATAAAAAAATGAGTACCCCGGTGACCGCTATCAATTTTGTCGAAAGCGCGGGTCATATTATTTATGAGTGTTTGGCTAAGAGGAAAGAGGGATCATATTTTGTTTTTACTAGAGTGCGCATTTCTGAGAGATAGTGGCAACAAAAAAATTATAATATTCGATTTTCATGGGAATATGTATATTTACTACCAAAATTCTCGTTAATTTCTCTTCCAACGGGATAAGTATAAAATAAGTATTTTTTATCAAGAAATCCTCATGAGAACACCTTTATTTTTACCGACCTAATAAAATTTAATAGAAAAAAAAATATATGACTAATTGTAAATCTAATGAAATTAAACTAATATAATAACAATAAATATAGATCATTTGACATATACTCAATATATGCTCACGAAATTTCATGAGAATCGGTCAAGGAGGATCTCGGAGGAGTTCGGGAATGAACATTGTGACACGAGAATTTACGTTTATATACGAGTACATATAAAATTTACACACGTTTCGACATGTCTCCGCGTTGTGAGAATCACAGCCGCTACAAAAGCGATTCTTATTAATTCATTTTTATTTATAATAGTAATGCGCACTCCACATTGACTGAACCTGATAGTGTAAGGCCATTTCTCACACTTCAACGCCAGAACTCTTTGTATGTTTACGAGATATATCGCCACAAAAGGTGCCAACCGGTAAATCATGCAAGTTTGGGCCTGAAGGATATTTAAAATCCAAGGTTTGGTGTATAATATAAATAATATATTTCACTGATTTATCTTTTCATGTCATAGTTTTTATACAAAAGCAAAATTAAATACAAATAGTGACAGTTTGCTAGCCCATCACCTAAGAGGAATCGCAACTATACAAGCCTATCCCTTAGTCGCCTTTAACGACGTCCATGGGAAAGAGATGGAGTGGTCCTATTCTTTTTCTATTGGTGCCAGGAACCACACGACTGTTCTCTTATATATATTTAAACATTAGCTTTTTAACCACGCGTACGAATCCGTGGGCGTATGCTAGTCATGTGTATGTGATATAAGTCTCAATACACAAATTTGCCATGGTCGGCGGACAGGGGCTGTCTTCAAAGGATACAATTAAGCTTAGTACGCATCTACAGGCCTCATGCCGAGTAATTTCACGGTATCAAATGGTTTTGATGAGATTGTCTATTAATTTTGTTATTACATGACGTCATAAGTCTTCGCAAATATTTCATACTAGAGGCAGCCCGCGACTACGTCCGCGTAAACCTATCATAACTTAATAATCAATCCCGTGGGACTGCGGAATAAAAAGTAACCTATATATTATTCTGGGTCTTCATCTACCTGCATACCAAATTTCATCGTAATCGGTTCAGTAGTTTTTGCGTAAAAGAGTAACAAACATCCATAGTGACATCCTGACATACTTTCAAAATTTCGCATTTATAATATAAGTAGGATCTTATATAGTGTACTTTAAAATTTTGTTCATGCGATGAAGACATTACAACAATACTAATCGATACTCTTACGGTGAAGGAAAACATAGTGAGGAAACCTGCACATTCAGGCAACTGTATATGTAACCATGCATCCAATGCGGGTTAACTTTACCTGCAAAGGTTGCAAATGGGAGTCGCTTCGTGTAAAACCTGACTCATCTAATTCAAGGTCCATGGTCAAAGGCATGGGTCTTTTCCATAGTGGTGAAGATGCAACCGGGACTAAAGCCAGGAGAAAGAAGTATAAGTCTTTGCAAATATTTTTTATCTTGTATTGTATAGAATAGAATATATTTATTTTTAAAATTGGATACAAGGTATCACTTATTGATGTCGCATCACTTAAACCTAATTATAACTACTACCGCTTCCAAAGCGCGTGTGTAGAAGCAGTGGCGGAACAAACTACACTGCAGCATTTTCACCGGACGTCAATTTACAAATATAGATCTCTTAAATCTGAATCGTGGACGAATGCACATTAGTTTACTTTTTAAATTTTATTCATGTATCTAAGTACTTGTAATTCCTTCCTTCTTTTCGACTTGTCTGTTTAACACAACATCAACGTCCCATTTCACTCTCAAACACTTCAGCAATAAAGCAACAACAAATTGGCCATAAAAAATTTAACATCACATTTATAGGCATCCCGTACAAGTGTAGCAAATGAAATCAACCACTGTTAACTGAACCGCAAGCAATAATTGCTCTTAATTCGTGGAGCGAAGAGCTGAATTTGCATAATTTCCGCTCCGGTTGCCTCGAGGATCGTTTTATGAGGTCTGCATAAATAAATGAGGATATCAAAATGGCTTTTGATGAGTAGAATTCGCTGTTGAACCTAAGTTTGCAGTGTTTTTGGGCTGTAGTGACACAGGTAGATGTGATTCAATCAGCCTTAGATTTGTTAATCTGACATTGTTTGATGTTATAGTTTTTTATCCGTTTACATACGTAAATACATATAAATCCGTGTATATCCTTTGCGGGGTAGATAGAGCCAACAGTCATGAAAAGACTGATGGGCCACTCCAAGCTGTTTGGCTCAATGATAGAATTAATTATTTGCTTAGTTTTTTTTATCCGATTATGAGGCATTTTTAAATTATTTTACATTGATGGTAAGCAACTAGGTCGCCCATCTAATCTTACTTTATTATTTAAAGATCAATTATTTAAAAAAAAAACCGTAAAATTAATACAAAATTGCTTTTTTCGAAAACCTATCATATTGCATTAAAAAAAATTTGTTACATTCTGCAATATTGAATCACAAATTTGTATTGATTCATTTTCGGAGTTCAATACAAATAGGGGAATAAACAAACAAACACAGATACATTTTCCATTTCCCTATTCATCTGCAGGCGACAAAGCAAACAGGAGACGGCATTAGCGGCCATTGTGAGGCGTCAAGATGTACGCAATAAGTAAAAAGTGAAATGACTGCATTGCAAGGGGAGCCGTGTTTGCGGTGTGCTTGCGTACTAAGTATTGAGAGGTGGTATTCCTGTTAAGGCCATCGGTTTTAATACGCTTTCTCTCTTTGACGATGATGAGATGTAGTTACAGGAATAGAAAAGGGTATGTTATGATGGTTTGGTCATGTGGAGAGGATGAATGAAAGCAGGTTGACTAAGCAGATATACAAGGAGAGTTGGAGCTGAGGTATAAAAAGATATCGTTATGTAGCGCAAATATACCCTTTGCTAACATAATATATCAGTCATGACCTCTGCCGCTTATGGCGACTTCCACTTCATAAAAATTATACAATACAAAGTACTTATATTTATTTCTCTTAAAAGTAGTGAATGCGGCAGCTTTAACGAGATGCCATCGCAAATCGTCGATTGTTTGACGTCGGCATTAAAACAGCGAAATGTCAATATTTGTCGGGAGTACTGGAGGGCCGAGAGCGTAATCCCTCTTTTCCAACCAAGAGATCACAGAAGAATACCTCCCTTACGAATTAAATTTAATGAGCAACTCCCATAACCTTCAGGTCCGTGACATAGCAGACAAAATGCAGAAGAGATTATGCTGGTCGTCGCAAAGGATGATATGCGAGACAATGGACTGAAATCCGAGGACCCCAAAAACCTGACCAAAGGGAGAGAGAAAAGTCGGAAGGCGGACCCCGGGCTCCGCAACATTTCTTTGGAGATAGCAACCTGGAACACGCAGCGATGAGAGAGAGTATTTACCTTATGTATTATACTTACTAAATTAACTGATATTCATAGACTTTTTCCTGGCATTAGTCCTGGTTGCCTTCTTATTCCTCCAGACAATAAACATCCGGGGTCTGCCTTCCTGTGACCACGATCCTTGAGTGGGAAACTCAGGCTACCTTAATAACCAACAATAATACAAATAATCACATCTTAATCCCTGGCGGAGATACAGAGAAACAGAGCGAACAATCTTGAAAAGACTGAAAGGTCACGTTCAGCCACAAACAATGATTTAAAGCACAGGTGTGAATTCTGTACTCACTTTATTTGATAGCTCCTTGCTTAGCAAATACTAGGAGATTTTGCCGATGTCTCCGCTTTTGTGCTCCTCACTCAAAGCCGTCTTTTGTTCGCCCTCTCATTAATAAATATTATGCAAATTGGGGCGAGAAAATATATTATTTTGTGTCTAATTCGGTACCGCAGCGATTTTTTTGCTAATTGAATTTCTGTGCCGTGTGGTATTAGCCATGTCTCTCCTGCCGTGTGGTTCCTGGCGCTTAGAAAATAGGACCACTTCATCTCTTTCCCATGGATGTCGTAAAAAGCGACTAAGGGATATGCTTATAAACTTGATATTCTTTTTTTTAGGCGATGGGCTAGCAAGCTGTCACTATTTGAATCTCAATTCTATCATTAAGCCACACAGCTAAACGTGGCCTATCAGTCTTTTAATTACTGTTAGCTCTGTCTACCCCGCAAGGTATAAAGACGTGACTAAATGTATGTATAAATTACTGTAGATGCGTTTTGCTTTTATTTCTTTCATATCACAACTTTTTCTTAAGTTAACTTCGAAATCCTAAGTACGTGAAACTGAAGTCATGTGGCCGACACTTTACACACTCCACAAACATTTGGAGAACGCCAGATAAGATAAGACACACATGTCTACTCCTTAGCTCGTGCCAGCCAGACAATCTGACGGGTGGCACAGTGCCCACCTGACTAGACCCAGTCTAGATCTAAAATACTAGCCTATACAAAGTTGACTCTCTTTAAATGTAATATTCATTCCGTTACTATTCAAATTAAATATTCTTTAATCCACCAGTTTCGGATATAATAATGAAGTCTATTCGCTTATCTGAAGTCCAAGGTTCGATTATAGCAACGATTATTGTTGGGAAAGTCAGATTTTTATAGAAAGTGATTCCAATTCGCAGTCTTTGAAGTGATGCATAACCTTAATTCCCGTTGCCCCTGCGTACGAGCCGTGTGGTTCCCGGCACCAATACAAAAAAGAATAGGACTGCTCCATCTTATTCCTGTGGATGTCGAAAAGGGCGACAAATGCGCTTATAAACGTAGGATTCTTCTTCTTAGGCGATAGGCTAGCGCCCTGTCACTACTTGAATCTCAATGCTATCATTAAGCCAAGCAGCTAAGCGTGTCTTTTTAAGACTGTTTGCTCAGTGAAGGGATATAGACGTGACTTTATGTATGTATTTATTTATTTAACGAAAACAATATAAAGGTAATACCAAAACAAACCAAAAGGTAATTCGAGTTATAAAACAAACGAGCGACTGAACCGTACGCCAATAAAACTATAAAATTATAAATCTCAAAGAAGAATGCTTGTGCGTGACGATAACAGTTCGTTCCTTTTAGAGCTATTTATTAAATTCTTTCTTATAATACTATTTTTTTTCACAATAAATAAGAAAGTTAGGTTTTTACAAGAAGCTACTCCCGTCTGACCTAACTAATGGAAATATAACCCTTCTTGGATCGTAGTAAAAGTTGCATTAGGTGAATGTAAATAGGTCGAAATCCCTTAGTCGCCTTTTATGCCATCCTCGGCAAATAGATACAGTAGTCCTATTATAAATTACCAGGAACCATACATCACTGAAAATTATAATATTCTTACAATTACTGTAACTGTTTTTCATGAAGACAATTATGAATGCGGATAAGTGAAAAAATACAGTATTTTCCTATCTCTCCGGGAAAGGGGCATGATTTATATACCTATATGTATGTAGTAAGATTGGTGCAGAGTGGAACAAAACCTTTTTTCTGAATGCACGCGATCACAAACAACAGGTTGCTTTGTTAGCGGCATTTTATGTTGACCGTGTATTTATTTACGACACAATTCGACGCAATTTCATTGAATAAATAAGTTATTAAGTTGTTTGCATAATATTTTTCACTTTGTAAGGTAACTAGGGGCCGTTAAAATCAAGCTGTCGTTAAAATATTATTAAATTGCTATTTTTAAAAGCATTTAATGAGTTTTGCAAAATGTAAGGAATACTATCACGACATTGGAAGTTGCTTTCTGTTATTGTTTTTGTCCTATATTTGTTTGCAAGACATTTTTGATATTTCAAAAATGTCTTGCAAACAAATAGGATTTCACCAAATGTTTAAACCAATACGTTAAAATTTTAAGCAGGTCATGCACATATCTCATACGTACATATATCACGTCTATTCCTTACGGGGTAGACACATCCAACCGTCTCAAACAGACCGAAAGGCGATAGATTGAAATTGAAATCCTGAAATAAGAATCCCAAGTTTATAAGCTATTGGACGGCCTCTGTGGCGCAGCGGTAGTACGCTTGTAAGGTCCCGAGTTCGAATCCCGGCAAGGGTATGATGACAAAAGAACTTTTTTCTGATTGACCTGGCTCTTGGATATTTATCTATATAAGTATTTATTATAAAAGATAGTATCGTTGAGTAAGTATCTCGTAACACAAGTCTCGAACTTACTATGAGGCTAACTCAATCTGTGTAATTTCTCCCGTATATATTTATTTATTTATCTGCCACTATTTGAATCTCAATTCTTTCATTAAGCCAAGCAGCTGAGCGTAGCCTTTCAGTCTTTTGATGACTGTTGTCTCTGTCTACCTCGCAAGGGATAAAGACGTGATTATATATTATGTTATCTATTATCTTGTTAATATACATGACTTAGAAGGTTTAATCTCTTACAAGTAGTTCTCAAGACTACACCAACATACCATGATGAAATGTGAAACCAATACATTGCCAATACATCGCGCTTCAATAACTTATGAAGCCTTTTCGTATTTGTATTTCCTGGTGTGTACCCGTCTTGTAATTCAATTACTTAGCTTACTTAGGAATAAAAGTTCTGTGGGACGCCGCCGACGCCTTTATTCTCGAAAAAAAATTATAATGATCTATGAAAAATTAAAGGTAAAGGTTAATTCTTTATCAAAAATTAATCTCGATCGTTAAGCCAAACATCTGAACGAAGCCTTCGTCTTTTCAAGTCTGTTGGCTCTATCTACCCCGCGAGGGATATAGACGTGATGGTATGTATGTATATTATGCAGTAAAAATTACACAAGTAATTGTTCTAAACGAATTTTAACACAAAAGTCGTGCATCTATAAGGCTCTAAAAAATAATCTCGAAATTATGCTCCATAGATTTCCTGTTCTCGATTCCAAAGCCCGAGCAAATTTTCCACCCGTGCCTTAGGAGTTATGCTGTTACGGCGTACGGTTACTCCAGGAATATTTCTACGGGTTCCCGAGCATTGCCTCGCATTCCAGAGAATTCTGTCGAGAATACTGGGAACTATACTGCTCTAATGTATGGAACGAGCATCGATCTTATTAAATTTACTTATTTTAACGTTTCTTAAATCATCTCTGTGAGGCAACTCTCTCTGAACTAGTCATGAGTTCAATGCCAGATCAGAATAAGTTGGATTGTGTCTAGAGTTTTAAATTTGATATGTAATTTCCTCATGCGAAGACTGATAATAGCTTTATTGCGAAATTGAAATAAAGACGGTGTGAAGTTTGAAACGGAATTGGTAAAAAAAGACCTCACAACCTCCTTCAATCAATCAATCAATGCAATTTTATTGGCAGTAAATAGGGTTAACAATATGGTCTTAATAATTATTATCATACAGATCTTGGTCTAGTTAACTAATTTTTAACATGCAAATATCTATACTTATATTATAAAGCCGAAGAGTTTGTTTGTTTGAACGCGCTAATCTCAGGAACTACTGGTTCGAATTTTTTTTTTCGTTGAATAGACCATTTATCGAGGAAGTCTTTAGGCTATGTAACATCACGCTGCAACTATAAGGAGCAAAGAAATAATGGTAAATGTGAAAAAAACGGGTAAAATTATTCATCCTTGATAATTCAGGGCTTCAATGATGCCCGAAATAACGATTCCACGCGGACGAAGTCGCGGATACAGCAAGTCTCTTTGAACACTTAACGCGAATTTGTTTACAAAATAACAAGGATTAGTAAAATGTGGCCTCGTTCCGGTCACACGGTTAGCTGTTAAACCGGATTGCCGGCAAGACGGATTACAGCTTAAGAACTTTTTGGAAGCTAAGCGTATGTTAATTAAAATTGTATGGTAGTATTCAAATTTCATAGGATTTACATCGGCTGTCGCGGTCTCTCATTTTTTTTTATGAAGACCTCTATGATGGATATATGAATGATCATTTTGTAAACAAAGTTACATTGCTTTAGATAATTATTATTTTGTTAAAAAGCTTAGGTATTTTCAAAACTGTTGGCTCTGTCTACCCCACAAGAGATATAGGCGTGATTAATGATTATATCTATGTATGTTGGAAGGAAATGGTGTTGATTTTACGATTAGATAGGTATTGTAGGCACGTATTTTTTGTACATTAAAAATATTTAAATTATGGATTTATACGTACATAAAAACATGCCTCTTAGGTAGATAAGGACTACATATTGCCACAATCTCTACATACTTCTTTCGCTTCATCGCTTGATAAAAAAGTGCTTTGCTAATCAAAAATCACACTCTACAATGAATAATTTACTTGTAACATCCCGTTAGCCATTTCAATGCTTCCAAAATCATCTGTAACCATGAACGTCCCTACAACGACCCGTGTACTACCAAGTCTTATGGAAACAGCAAAATTGAATGTGCTAATACTTCTAGCAAATACCTCCATACAAGCCGCAAACCTAAGGGTGGATTACACTGGGGTGACTTAAGACTGCTTGCGGTCCCCCTAAGAACGGACCAAAATTATTATAGCATCCGAATCAGATTTCAATAACTCTTATGTGTGTGGTTATAAAGTCGAAAATGTGTTTCGGAAAGTGTTAAATGTAAGTTGGTAGGTGCGTGAAATATGATAATCGTCTTGTCTGATGACGGTATTCATAGTTGTAAGGAAAGAAGCCTTAGAAATGTATAGGAAAATTAGTGTCTGTTTCATAATATTGTATTTTATGTACTAGCGACCCAACCCGGCTTCACTCGGTGTCTGGAAGACTACGTTGTATATTGGTATCTAATAAATTGTCTCAATGTGCCGTGTGATTTCCGGCACCAATAAAAAAATAGGATCACACCAACTCTTTTCCACGGATGTTGCAAAAGGCGACTAAGGGAGAGGCTCATACACTTGGGATCTTTTTTAGGCAATGGGGTAGCAACCTGTCACTATTTGAATCTCAATTCTATCATAACGGCAAACAGATGAACGTGGCGTTTCAGTCTTTTGATGACTATTTGCTCTGGCTACCCCGTAAGGGATACAGACGTGATTATATGGATGGATAATAATGACAAATTACCAAGATGGACTTGTAATATTAGTATCAAGTCAGATTTTCACTTACATATTTTTAGAGCAATGTTTACAGACTATGACTAAACCAAGAGTAACTCATAACATAACATACGTAGAAATTTTTCAAAATGTTGTTTTGGCAACGCAACTAGCATTCTAGATTTAATGTTCGACGCATTCTGATTTATGCGTCTGCCATTCACGTTTACTAAACGTTTTGGCCACCATTTTACAAACCGCATGCCGAGAAATCTGCGTAATTGGTGCAGCATTCAAGTGAGATTAGTCGTTCAATTTAGTTTCGAAACGTTTGGAAAGATTTAGGTAGTAATTCGATACATAAAAGATTTATTTGCATTATTTCGCTTTATGTAAATATTATAATTAAATCAAATTAAAACTAAAGCTAAAACTACTTATAAAAAGAAAGAAAAAAGATACTTACAAACTAATTAATTTAAAACTAAAACTACTTATAAAAATAAAGAAAAAAGATGACTACAAACTAAAATTTTCGATACATATTTTCAAAATTTTATTTTGTATTTGTACGTAATCTGTACTATTTCTCCACTACGCATCTGTAATAATTTCCGATACCTGTAGTATAAAAGTGTGCCCACGTAACACTTTTTTTTTCTCTTTATTTGTTTACAAACAGTTTTACATTATATTTATCATATACAGTTTACATCTATAACAAGTATGTCTAAATGCAAAACCAATAATGTAAACACAGATTACTGTATTATCTAACATTGAGTGTACTGCAAATACATAACAATACTGTTTATACACTTGCAATATTGTAACTATATCCACGTAAAATATTGCATTTTCTTAAACCTGGGATCTACGAGTACCTATAAATCTTATTTTTTTTACAGCGTACAGATTATCACTAAATCAAACAGTTTAGTTATTTTATTACTTATACAGGTAAACACATAATACGCACAATAGGTACGACACAGAAACACAAACATAATAAAGAAGCTATCAGCTTAGAGATCATGATAAGAGGCAATGTCAAGGATTTCCTTTGCGAAGGGGAAAATTGCCTTGATAGGATTAATGTCTCACTTTAATTAAGTTGAGGATTCTTCACCTTTCACTCACGTGAGCGATGCTTTTAGAAGATTATAACTCTTGATATATCTATATATTTTCTTCAATTTTGTCTTTGTGGGTTAAAATTGAAAATTCAGTGTCAATTGCTAGAAATTACTAATGATCCTCAAAAAACTAATTAAAACTGCTAACGAAACTGCAGTCTATGTTCTGTAGTTTTATAATATAACTCCTTAGACAAACGTTAAATCTTAATTATTTAAACATACGTTCAACTAATCCTTGTTTATCTATTGTCCTAAGATTAATCTCAACATAAGCCTTTTGTTTTACATCACAAAGCGTACTATACAAAAGCTTTTATATAAACAAAAAAAAATGCAAACCACTGCAGTTGGGAACTGTGCTGAAACAATTGCCACTCGCGCTGAAATACCGCTCTGTCAGCTCTGTGCTTTGCTATTTTTCTGCACCAGCACAGAGTTAAGAAGTAACAAACAGTCTGAAAAATGTATGGAAATAAATTTTGGTTACATACTAACGCACGTCTTATCATTTGGGGGATAGAGACAGAACGAACAGTCTCGCAATGACTAAAAGGCCTCTTTTAGCGTTAAAGCTGAATGATTAAATTGAGATTCAAATAGTGACAGGTAAGTCCATCGCCTTAAAGAAGAATCCCAAGTTTATATGCCCCTTGTCGCCTTTTATATTTTATACAGAGTGTTCCTCTGGAAAATGGAATTTCAGATGTCAATCGAATGATGGACAAAATACTTGATAGTACCTAATCAACTATTAAATTGGTTGTCACTAGAAAAGGACTAGGATATAGAAAAAGTTGCATCTTATGAAAATTCTTCATATCCACTGGAAACTATGTAGCAAGTTTTACGGATTTTAGATGCATATAAGAATAAATTTAACTAGCGCATGGGGTATTTTTCTGCAAATAATATTTCAATATCAATGCTTTATTCTTTAAAATATTTTTCATTATTTAACGAACACCTAATAAAACCGTCTATGATTTTCATAATTCTACGTCTCGCAAACCTGAATTGGACCAGTATAAAGGCGCTATTATATTTGATTTATCTCTGCTCTCCTGAACACAAATAAGGTTGTGAAATTCGCATAATAAATAGGGCAGGAGTGCTGATAAATGATAAAAAAAAATGGTGGACATTTCCGTGACAAGTACACAAGAGATTTCTGAAGAAAAACGTAGGCGATGGAGGTTTTGTACACGCTATTATGTTGCCGTATTAAATTGTTATATTTGCAAATTGAAATGCCTGTCATTGTCAGCAAATGTATATTTTTGGTTAATATTTTTACTAACTTTCACCCGCGTCTTCGCTCGTGTCAAGTTAATCGTTTATTTCAAATCTCACGGGAGCAGAACTTCAAGCTTAGTTTGTAATTTACTATGTGCATATTTGTGTCTTTCTGTAAATCGTACTCATTTCAAATTACCATATCAGTTTTTAGTAATAATCTAATTTTATTTATTTATTTACTTTCTGACATCTACCATTACAGACTTAATCTAATCTTAATAAAAAACTAAAATATGTGATGAAATTATTCAGATGAATGTCTTTAATCTGCATTTGAGAATAATTCAAACAAATTCTGATTCGTCATGGTTTTATTTTATTTGGTTCTAGCAAATGATATCTTTTGTACCAAATGCGTTTTAATATTCGTCATAGTATAAATCTAACCATCTCGTTCAGGATATGCTTTGACTAAGGGATAGGCTTATGAACTTGATATTTTTCTTTTAGGTCGTGTGTTAGCAACCTGTGATGAAAATGCTGCAGTGTAGTTTGTTTCGCCGCTTCTTCTACACATTCGCTTTGGAAGCGGTAGTAGTTATAATTAATTTTAAATGATGTGATGTCAATAAGTGATACCTTGTATCCAATTTTGAAAATAAATCTATTCTTTTCTATTCCTGTCACTTGTTGAATCGCAATTTCATTATTATGTCATACAGTTAAACGAGCTTGATCGAATCGGTTAAAATGCGTGATGGACAGAAAGGCACAGGTTCAAATCCCACCTGTGCCATATAACAATAACTATTTTCGTATCCTTTCAGTATTTGCTAGACTGTTGGCTCAGTCTACCACGCAAGGGATATAGAGATGACTGTGTATAATATTTGCTTTTTTAGGTTCATTTTACTTCAAAAAATTAGTTGCCAAGTATATAAATATGATGAAACAAAACATACTCGTAAAATGAAGAACCCAGCGTCTCTTCACCCTGTAATCTTGACGGCTGGTTGTAAAGTTTGCAGACTTTCGATTAATCCCGAGTACCCTCGTCGCTAAAAGCTCAAAACTCAATCCCTTGCATCAAGCATTCAAGTGGCAGCAGCGACAATAGCACACACCTGCCGTTTTGGGGTGTGGTACAAGTGAGGAACTGAAGCGAGTGTGTAGTTTCGTGATACATACATATATATAAAACCTGTTACGAACTGATTTTTATGACATAATTTGAAGATGGTTTAACGTTGTTTGGCATTATGCATTCGGTATATCCCGTAGCATACTACGAAAATGCTACGATATTGCTACGAGCGTGCTACGCAAGTCCTATCCTGGATTGTATTGTTATTAATCAAAGCTTTCATGAGAGATGCGTAACACCTATTGTAGGTAAATCAAATAAAAAATAAAATCTTAATGGTAATTCATAAAAAACATGTTTACACAATAATATTATTATTAATTTTCATAATTATGGTTGCGACAACTTTCTTCAGCAAAAAACTTTTTTAACTAATGCGTTCGAACATGCGTTGATACATACATATAATCACGTCTATATCCTTTGCAGGATAGACAGAGCCAACAGTCCCGAAAAGACTGATAGGCCACGTTCAGCTGTCCTATTCTTTTTTTATTGGTGCCGGGAACCACACGGCACTGGTTCTAAGAACATGAATAACACATTTGAACCCATATAAACCCGCTTATCACTCCATAGTATAAAGCAAAGATATTAATGCAGTTTTTTTGAATAGATAAAGTGATTCAAAAGAAGAGTGGGAAGGCCTAGACGAACGTATCTTGATCAAATTAAGGACGTCCTGGCAAAGGGTCAGGTCAAGAGTACCCAAAACCGCCGAGCTTACATGATGAGAGTTATGAATTTGGATGAAGCGAAGGAAGTATGCAGAGATCGTGGCAAGTGGAAGGATGTGGTCTCTGCCTACCCCACCGGGAAAGAGGCGTGATTTTATGTATTCAAAAGAAATATTTATTTATGTATAAATACTACCCCTGCAGAGCCGGGTCGGGGCAGGTCGCTAGTATCTTCTAACATACGCCACCGCCGTCCTTTGTTTACGGCCAGCACTTAGCCAGGGGTGACACAGGTGCGTTCCCCTGTCCCGACCAATCAAGGGACGACAAATTGTCAGACATCGCCGTTTGATGACGTTTGCGCATCGGAATGTATCGGGATTTCCTTTGGTATGTTTGTATACTGTCGGGAGATCAGGTGAATGCGTTCGAACGCACTTTGTCTTAGAATAGAATAAGTTTGTTTTCAAAATTGGATACAAAGTATCTCTTGACCTCATACATACATATGACCACGTCTATATTCCTTGCGGGTTAGCCAGAGCCAGCAGTCTTGAAAAGACTGATCGGCCACGTTCAGCTATTTGGCTTAATAACAGAATTGAGATTCAAATAGTGACAGGTTGTTAACCCATCGCCTTAAAAAGAATCCCAAGTTTGTAAGCCTATCCCTTAGTCGCCTTTTACGACATTTATCGGAAAGAGATGGAGTTGTTTTTTTTCGAATGGTGCCGGAAACCACAGGCCATATATGTTTGTAACTGAAAAAAAATACTTTGATACATAACCGCTGTAGGATTTCTATCCTGCACCTTGGAATTGGCACATGTTTAAAGTCTTCTAACATAAGCTCGACTGCCGTCGCTAAAAAAAAAACATATAATCTTGTAAATATTCAATTGTTTATCCCGTATCATTTTACAGCCCGTTAGCCATTCCGTCCGGATACGTGGATTTGGGAATGTGGCCACAAATAAAAAAATAACGTTGAGCACTCGTGTATGTGAGTGCATCGCACGTTCGCGGGAATATTTCATGGGCTCGGGTTTATAGGCTTATGAGAGATAGCTGCTGTTATGGTAAGTTTGCGCATGCGACTCCGTCCGCGTAAATTGCAAAGCCCGTTTGAGAAAAAAGAATAAGAAAACACTACATCTTTCCTTTTGATACAATCCCTTTAGAAGTGAGTTAAGTTATAGTTTCTCATTTAATTATGATTCTCACAAAATCTGTTTCCAAATTTCACAATGCTTTTCGCATTTTCACAAACTCCTGAACATATTTTCAAAAAATTCTGAGATAGTGGCACTAAAAGCACACGCATATAATAAATTCTCCCTTCACTAACTTAAATTAATCAATGCCAAACCTGCCGCTGTCCCACTTAAACTGATACATACATACATATGGTCACGTCCATATCCCATGCGGGGTAGACAGAGCCAACAGTGTTGAAGACTAAATGGCCACGTTCAGCTATTTGGCTTAATGATAGAATTGAGATTCAAATAGTGACAGGTTGCTAGCCCATCGCCTAAAAGAAGAATCCCAAGTTTATAACCCCTATCCCTTAGTCGCCTTTTACGACATCCATGGGAAAGAGATGGAGTGGTCCTATTCTTTTTTGTTAAACTGATTTCTGTTTCTTTTTTGTTAAACTGATTTCTGTTACTGATTCTTATTTCTTAAACTGATAATAATGTCTATTGTGTCATCCACATCTTCTGCAAACAGCACAGAGCAAGGAACGCGCTGGCAGTGCAGTATCTCTGTGGTAAACACTAAACAGCAAACTTAGGGTCGCTCGATGGAAATATCAATCGTTTATGATTGCGCTCCCCCGGGACCTTGAATGCCAAACACAACTTGCCTAATGATGCATTTATATGATTCACTGCTTTTATATACAGGGCGGCTTTGAATTCGTTTGTATTGTTTAAATTTTTAACTTGTCTATGATTCCCGTAATCGCTGAGTTTGCAAGAGAGTTATGAATGTGGATGGAGCGATAGAAGTGTGTAAAGATCGTGGCAAGTGGAAAGACGTCGTCTACCCTTCTGGGAAATGGCATAATTTTATATATGTATTACCAGACTATGATTTTGAGTTACTCGAGCATATAATTTCATAATACCATCGTCATTTTCACGTCATCGGAAAGGAAAAAACGTCACATGCGTTAATAAAGAAAATTTTAGTAAATGAAAGTAAAATAAAAATTAAGTAATATACATAAAAGAAAATAAATTTTATAAATAACGTCTTTTTCTGTTACGAGGAAGACAGAGCCTAAAGTCTCGAAAAGACTTGAAGGTTTCAGCTGTGTGGCTCAATGATGGAATTGAGATTCAAATAGTACAAAACAGTTTAAAAGTTATAAGAATCATAGGCGAAAATCGAAAATTAAAACGATGCATATTAAAAGTCAGCCTGTATATGTATCTCAATAGTTTAACATTTCAATTAATTATAAACTGAATGTGCTTGGTGTAAAGTTGAATTTTGAGTGTAGCTCTATGCCGATAGGCCTTGAAATGTCAAGATCTATCGGCATAGAGTCTGGTACTATTATGGTAGCATTATAAATATACCTACATAGGAGTGGGAATACCTAGGCGAGCGTACCTAGATCAAATCGGGAAAATCCTGGCGAAAGGTCAGGTCAGGTCAAGAGTACCCGATACCTACGAGCTTGCATGAGGAGAATTACGAATGTGGATATAGCGAAAGAAGTATGCAGAGATCGTGGCAAACGGGTAGGCGAGTTTAAACCTAACATACAATTACGTCTATATCCTCTGCGGAGTAGACAGGGCCAACAGACATCAATAGACTGAAAGACTATGTACGTTCAGCTGTTGTTTGGCTTAATGATAGAATTTAGATGCAAACAGTGACAGGTTGCTAGCCCGTCGCCTAAAAGAGGAATCCCAATTATATAAGCCAATCCCTTATCGCCTTTTACGACATCCATGGGAAAGAGATGGTCCTATTCTTTTTTCTAATGGTTCCGGGAACCACACGGCAGTTTAAGCATGTGTGCAAGTTATAAACTTTTAAAAGCGGCAACATAGTTCCCTCGTCGTGAATCAAGTCTGTAGAAGCTGACCACGCCCCGATACCAGGATAAGGTTTATTGCACCGTACTACCTGCGTTTAATGGGAGCCATTACGAGCTCACTATTACTAGGTAATAGTCTTGGTTTAGTGTAGAAAGATGTTTAAAGACGATAAAATACTTTGGATTCTCTCCCGCTCTTCCTAGTGTTTAGAGCCTTTAGGCTCTGTCTACCAAGGTAAAAAAAATCTCATGACTCTAAAAGTCGCGTCAGAAAACAAAACCTTAGGTATTCAAGTAAAACGGAAACAATCTCGTATGATCTGCATCCGTGTTTTTTCCTATTGGCTCTGTTTACGCCGTTAGATATAAAAACGTGATATTTGGACTACAAAATCATTATCTATACTTATGGACTTGTGATTATATTTTCTGGATAGCAACTGTCACTGTTTCAATCTCAATCTTATCATTACGCCATACAGCTGAAAGTGATCTTTCAGTCTTTTCGAGAGTGTTGTTTCTGTCTACCACGTAAGGCATAAAGATTGTGAGACTATTGCCTCTGTCTACACCGTAAGTGATAAAGACGGCATTGTATACATATATGTGTATTTGTGTAAGTAAATATAGGTACGACGCACAACTGGAAACCAAATCAGATGACGCACTTCAATCAGTAAGCCACAAGTAACTCGCTACTTACCCGAATACAAATGGGTGTTTAGTGTGAATTGTTCCGCAGATTGCATAAATCTAGCATCAACGACCCTACTCATCAATCAGGTCAATTTTCAGGTCAAAGTTCGTTGACGTAGACCTTCTTCTTTGTCGTTACCTTTCTACTTTCTACGTGGTGTCGGCACAGTATGGTAGTTTTTTCCAATTACTTCTGTCAATTGCCGTGTCTGTGCCGTGTGGTTCCCGGCACCAATATAAAAAAAATAGGACCACTACATTTCTTTCCCATGGACGTCGTAAAAGACTACTAAGAAATAGGCTTATAAACTTGGGATTCCTCTTTTAGGCTTTGGGCTAGCAACCTGTCACTAGTTGAATCTCGATTCTATCATTAAGCCTAACAACTGAACGCGGCCTATCAGTCTTTCAAGTTCGCTGGCTCTGTCTACCCCGCAACGGGTGAAGTTATTAATGTAAATTGAGGTTCCGTATCGAACATGGATCGTATCGTTGCTACATACAACATACAAGGTAATCGCCTCAGTTGTTACCACTCAGAGAATACGTGGGACTAATGGCCTATACAGAAGACATCTTTACATATCTATATATTTTTGACCAACGAAGCATTTTTAATTGATTTATTATCTCCGTGGTATATTTATAGTGGCAGACATACACGAGAAGCTTAGAGAAAGCCGCCTGCGCTGGTACGGCCACGTAATGAGAAGGGATGATGACCATATGACTAAGAAAGTTCTGAGTATGGAGGAAGGCAGAAGACCCCGCCGAAGACCTCCAATGACCTGGATGCAGACAATAAAGAATGACCTGAAGAGTACATTCATCAACAAACAGACAAATCACAACCGTGTGGTGTGGCGCAGAAATACTAGGAGGGCTGACCCCAAATAAATTGGGACAATAGCCAGGAGAAAGAAGAAGAAGCATTTTTAATTGATGAATGTCAATGAAGCAAAAGAAGTATGCAGAGATCATGGTGAGTGGAAAGAGGCGTGATCATAATGGATGGATGCATTTAGTTCACAATTCAATTTTTTGTCAGACAAGGTGGTAAAATATAATATCTGCAACATAGTGGCGTCTGGCAAATAAATAGAAAAAAAACAATTCTTTTGAGATAAAAACTGTAAATAAAGAAGCTATGAAATGCTATGCTGGCTTCGCCATCAGATATTTAAAAAATCTATGTTAAAGATAAAAGAGAGTCTTTTAAAAATTATCATCAATTGAGATGGAAATTTAAGAAGAAAACTTCAATAAACACTCTTAATTCAATTGTCACTGGAATTTTTGCATCATCGTTGAATAATGGCCGTTTTGCACGTGATAAATTCGCCTGCAGTGAAATGCACACGAATATTCAATTTATGTCAATCGGTGAAATCGGTATGGAATCCTGCCAAGCAGGATCAAATTCCTACTGGGATATAGCTATCGGGGACATGCGTTCGAATAGGCAATGGTATTTGGGACGTAACATGTAATACGGATACTATAGCGGCTTTATCGTATCGTGTAGTTCTCGGTGCCGAGTGGTTCCTAGCACTAATACAAGAAAGAAATGGACCACTCCGTCTCTTTCCGGTGGATTTCGTGAAAGGCGGCTTACGGATAGGCTTATAAACATTGGGTTCTTTTAGGAGAGGGGCTAGCAACCTGTCATTAGTTGAATTTCAATCCTATCATTGGGCCAAACAGCTGAACGTGGCCTTTCAGTCTTTCCAAGACTGATGTATCTGTCTACGCCGCAAGGGATAAAGACGTGTATATATGTATGTATGTAAATATCTATGTATTATCTCTTAACTTTTCATGATAACCGCCATAGAAAATCCCTGAATGCGGAGGCAATTTAGGGCTGAACCTGCCCGCGACACTAAAGCTATAAATCCAGCCACTCGCTACTGTCGTCGAAGCTGCAATATACGAGAGTTATAGGCCAGGAAATTAATTCTGTCGACGCAAGTAGGGTTACGCGAGAGGTGATGTGGTGGCCATGAGACAAACATGTAATGGGACACAGATGTGATCGTGATTAGCGCATTAGTAGCGCAATATTAATTGAGCGCAGAAAAGAGGATATTATGAAGTTATTCACGACTTCCTGTTTATAATATGCCAGAAAATTGTAAAATGAATTTACTTTGTACTCAGAATTTTAAAGCTAAGATCGGATCTAAGTATTTCGAGCTAGCTGGCGAAAGGTACATCTGAATAGGGCAGCTGAATCACAATTTTTATACCCTAAACTGCCTAGCAGCATTAGTGAATGGATAAAGTAAAAGAAAAAAATGTAGTCTTTGCCTTCATCTTCGAGAAAGAGACGTGTTGTATTGTAACAATGAAAAATGCAAGATAGGATAATTTACTTAACTTTGTATCCCATACCAAGGTCAGGGTTATGAATTGTATCTACTATGAATAATGCACTTATTCTAAATAATATAATTTATTTGTTTTGAATCACACAAATTTGGTCACCCTACAGGCAGCGACAAAACGAAATTGATTTTTCCCATAAGCAGCTTAGGTAGTATCTGGGGAAATAATAACTACATATCCTATGTTTTGTATCATACATGCATCTTTTGTATAGATATAATTCATCCATAACCCTGAATAAATGTGTCATTTTTTTGTCTAAGAAACACGGATTTATGTTAATCAGATTGATTTTCCACTTTGACAATATTCTGAAATTAATTTTTATGTCTAGTTTTCCATCTATCAATACTAAAATTATAAAAAAAACCAACCTGTCATTATCTTTTGCCCACTACACGTGGTCATTAATGGCCCGTACTTCCCCGTGAGGAAAAATGGAGTCGAATGATTTTTAATAAAATATATGTATGTATTACTATAGTTTAGGCAGCTATCTACCACTATATTTTGTATGGGACTGGAATATCATCCCATTAAAATTCAAAATCTATACCCGCCAAGCGAAAACTTTCAATTTAAACTAAACCTATTGTATTTAGTCCAAACTGGATTATCCTGGCTCTTATCCCGATATTGCCTTTGCCCGGTAAATTAATTCTGGGAATTCGGTTGCCTGTGTCGGTATCTCGCCAAACCATTACGCTTATACAGTTCACTCTAACCTTGTTCTATTACCTGCACAGACATTCACGTCTTTTTACGGGACAGACAGAGCCAACAGTCAAACAGTACCTGAACGTAAATTTGACAGGTTGATTGCTTATAACAAAACATATAATCACGTTTATACAAAGAATAGGACCACTCCATCGCGTTCCCATTGATGTCTTAAAAGACGACTAAGGGATATGCTTATAAACTTAGTATTCTTCTTTGGCTAGCAATCTGTCATTATTTTAATCTCAATTCCATCATTGAGCCAAACAGCTGACTGAGGCCTGGCCTATCAGCATTTAAAGACTGTTGACTCTGTCTACACCGCAAGGGATATAGACGTGATAATATGTATTTATGTTAAATAAAAACATACATACATATAATCACGTCTATATCTCTTGCGGGGTAGACAGAGCCAACAGTCTTGAAAAGACTGATAGGCCACGTTCAGCTGTTTGGCTTTATGCTGGAATTGAGATTCAAATAGTGACAGGTTGCTAGCCCATCGCCTAAAAGAAGAATCCCATGTTTATAAGCCTATCCCTTAGTCGCCTTTTACAACATCCATGGGAACGAGATGGAGTGGTCCTATTCTTTTTTTTTATTGGTGCCGTGAACCACACGGCACGGCATAAAAACATATGTATATTTGAAACACTATCCCGCCCATAGTTTCACAGCGGCCCACTGCATCAAGAACGCCACTTAGGATTGTGTTACAAGTGCAGTGTCAGACTTCACGCTGCGGTCGTTAGCGCAGTGATAATGCACACTCGGTATGCGGTAAGTATGCACAATAATGTACATGTGTTCTCGCCAACAACGGTTCTGAGTCTTCTTGACAGTTTTTTTGTTAAGTGGACAAATTTATAAATTTTATAGGGGACAAATTAAAAAAAATTGAGTTAGCCTCGAAGTAAGTTCGAGACTTGTGTTACGAGATACTAACTCAACGATTCTATATTTTATAATAAATACTTATATAGATAAACATCCAAGGCCCAGGCCAATCAGTGGATGGATGTAAATAGTGCCGTGCGGTTCCCGGCACCAATAAAATAAGAAAAACTTGAAAAGTCTGAAAAGCTACCTTCAGCTGTGTGGCTTTGTGATGGAATTGTGTTTCAAATAGTGACAGGTTTCTAGACCATCGCCTACAAGAAAAATCTCAAGTTTAACAGCCTATCCCTCAGTCGTACATACATACATAGGCGTCATGAAAAGACTGATAGGCCACGTTCAGCTATTTGGCTTAATGATAGAATTGAGATTCAAATAGTGACAGGTTGCTAGCTCATCGCCTAAAAAAATCCCAAGTTTGTAAGCCTATCCTTTAGTCGCCTTTTACGACATCCATGGGAAAGAGATGGAGTGGTCCTATTATTTTTTGTATTGGTGACGGGAACACACTTAGTCGTCTTTTACGACATCCATGGGATATGGAGTGGTACTATTTTGAAGTGCCGGAAAACATACTTCTATAATAAATGTACTTCTATATATGTATATACTTCTCGTTCCAAACAAAATTTTACCCCACACGCATACATCATCCATAGATTGAGGAATATTCACATTAGCCGAGTTTCTACGACGCGGCTCTGAGAACTTGTTCGTGTCAGATTTATTACCTACTAGCATTTGCGAACTTCGTATGCGCGGAATTACTTTCGTTAATTGAATGGATTTCGTAAAAGGCGACTAAGGGATAGGCTTACAAACTGGGGATTCTTTTTTAGGCGTTGGGTTAGCAACCTGTCACTATTTCAATCTCAATTCTATCATTAAGCCAAATAGCTGAACGTGGCCGTTCAGTCTTTTCAAGACTGTTGGCTCTGTCTACCCCGCAAGGGATATAGACGTGACCATATGTATGTATGTACCGACGTCACTTCGTGTGAAAACCTAATACATAAATATGTATTTTTTTTTAATATATATATATTGAGTTAGCCTCGAAGTAAGTTCGAGACTTGTGTTACAAGATACTAACTCAACGGTACTATATTTTATAATAAATACTTATATAGATAAACATCCAAGACCCAGGCCAATCAGAACAAGTTCGTTTCTCATCATGCTCTGCCGGGATTCGAACCCGGGACCTCCGGTGTCACAGACAAGCGTATTACCGCTGCGCCACAGAGGCCGTCAAAGTATGTACCTATGTAGATAGGTAAAACTCTTTATTGCACCAATAGAATAAAACAGACAGAGATGGTACAAAGGCGCACACGACGGGTGGTGCATATAACCGATTTCCAGATGAAAATGTATCTTCAGTCTTTTCAAGATTGTTGGCTCCATCTACCCCGATAGGGAATTAGAGGTGAATCATATGTATGTATATTGATAACGAAAACCTATAATTTAAACATTCTCAAACCAAGTGCTGTAAAGGCAATATTTATACATGCGTGTATCACATGTGCCGTGTGGTTCCCGGCAGTGCCGTGTGGTTCCCGGCAGTGCCGTGTGATTCCCGGCACCAATACAAAACTGAATAGGACCACTCCATCTCTTTCCCATCGATGTCGTAAAAGGCGACTAAGGGATAGGCTTACAAACTTGGATTCCTTTTAGGCGATGGGCAAGCAACCTGTTACTATTTGAATCTCAATTCTATCATTAAGCAAAATAACTGAACGTGGCCATTTAGTCTTTTCAAGACTGTTGGCTCTGTTTACCCCGCAAGGGATATAGACGTGATCATATGTATATATGTGTATCACATTGGACCTCATCTTTCATACTAGGGTCAAAGCTCTTAATTGCTAATTATATAAAAAAATGAGGTTCCCGGCACCAGTACAAAAAAGAATAAGACCACTCCATCTCTTTCCCATGGATGTCGTAAAAGGCGACTAAGGGATAGGCTTACAAACTTGGGATTCTTTTTTAGGCGACAGGCTAGCAACTTGTCACTATTTGAATCTCAATTCTATCATTAAGCCAAATAGCTGAACGTGGCCTTTCAGTCTTTTCAAGACTGTTGGCTCTGTCTACCCCGTAAGGGATATAGACGTGATGATATGTATGTATGTATGTATAAAAAATATATAGGTATATATACATATTTGGGATCTAATTAGAATTATGTCCATGATAACAATGTGTACCAGCCAGGACGCTGTCCTTTTATGTAAGTTGCTAATTAGTTGATCAACATTCCTCAAAGACATCCCTTTGTGCCGTCTCAAACTTGCGTCCTTTGTCACAAATTACTATGTAATTATGACGCTATAACGCCGGCCTGGATACACTTCTCTCTCTCTCTACTTATTGTGTAGATTTTATATCATTTAAAAGACGACTAAGGCGTAGCCTAATAAAAAAGGGATTCTTCTTTAAGGCGATGGCTAGTAACCTATCACTATTTGAATCTCTGCAGCCATAAAGCTGTACGTGGCCTTTCAGTTATTGCGAGTAGGCTCTGTCTACGCTGTAAGGGATAAGGACGTGCTTGTATGTATGTAAAATTCCGATAGTGAAGTCTTGCCAGTCCAAAGCCTAAAAGAAAAGCCCAATTATAATCATACAGAAGCACAGTGTGGTACCGGCACCAATACAAAAAGAATAGTACCACTCCATCTCTTTCTTCCTTTCTCTCAAATTTCGATGGATGGACTATTTGGATCTCAATTCCATCATTAAGTCGAGCAGCTGAACGTGGCCCTTCAGTCTTTTCGGGACTATACAGAGCCACTGTCTACCCCGTAGGGGATATAGACGTGACTATATATGTATATATATATATATATATATATATATATATATATATATATATATATATATATATATATATATATACAGAAGCACATATCTCATATAAGTCCAAAACGGAGGTCGTGTACATGTGTGGGTCCTGCACCAGCTGCGTCACGCCGAAAACACTCACACTAATCTATGTAGACAAATAACATACCAAGGAAACCGTGCGTAGACTTTGAAAGAGTTAGACAAGGCACTGACTGTAATGTATAATACTCACTTATAACTATCTACTTACTGTGGCTCAGTCAACCCCGCAAGGGATATAGACGTAATAATAAGTATGTATGTACTATCTACTTGTTAAAATAACAGAGTTGAATTGTTTATTTTTTATGAGTCTGTCTACCCCGTAAGAGATAAGGATGTGATTTTATGTACGTATGTAAAATTTCGATAGTGACATCTTGCCAGCACAAATTATTTATTATTAGGGTTCATGAAAATAAGTTGAGCTTTTGTATTTCCTTATAAAACCATTCTTTTCCATCCATTAATAACATCATCAAACTTCCGTCAAGTACATACCTTCAACCACATAAAAAACCATTATTTTCTATATAGGTAGGTATCTAATATTATCACAAAAACAAAAAAATCGATGTCTGAAACTGTAAATAGATTTACAATGCAGGCAGTTACTCATTACTTAGATATTTAATAACTGGTAAACCTACATTGCAATACTTGCATCGTAATCTTAACACCACTAAATCAATGAAATAATATGGCAACACTGATAGGTTACTTCCTACCGGAAATGGACAAAGGGGTCATGCATCATTGAGACACAATCTCAGTGCAATGCGAATGTAAATTGAATCGGCCGGTGTAAATTATTGTTTTGTAGGTAACTTTAAACTGAGAGATTTTACTCCGCCACGTCTATAAAAAACTAGGTGTTCGCTATCATTTAATTTAACCAAAAACTATTATTAATTTCCTCTTATCCTCTTTTTGCCGTCTCTCCTTTTTAGTGCCGTGTGGTTCCCGGCACCATTACAAAAAAGAATAGGACCACTCCATCTCTTTCCCACGGATGTCGTAAAAGGCGACTAAGGGATAGGCTTATAAACTTGGGATTCCTCTTTTAGGCGATGGGCTAGCAACCTGTCACTATTTCAATCTCAATTCTATCACTAATCCAAACAGCTGAGCGTGGCCTATCAGTCTTTTCAAGACTGGTGGCTCTGTCTACCCCGCTAGGGATATAGACGTGATCATATGTATGTATGTCCTCTTATTGTCGGGTTGGCTGGAAGTGATCCCACTTAGGGATAAGCCCGCCTTTGCACTGTACACCTGTTTTATATTTGTAATGACCTCCTTTAGTGACCAATAAAGCATTTACTTACTAACTCAATAACTTACCTTAGTTTGTTAATTTTTATGTGTTAAATTTTCAACACTATCTAGGTTTTGTGTTCAGGGAGAGAAAAATGCCCAACCACCCACCACTTTCAAATTAATTTTTTTTATTCATTATTATTGGATAAGTATCCTATAATATCTACTAATAGGATACTTCATATCGCTTAATAATTTTCAAATCTTTTGGTTTCACAACATTGGTTTATGTCAAATAAATTACTTAAAACTAAGTTTACTGCCGCTTCCAAGGCGCGGTAAGAAGAAGCGGTAACAAACTGCACTGCAGCATTTTCTTTAACAACGTCAACTTTACAACTTTGGTTTCGTGGACCGTGGCCCACATTTTTATCAAGACACTAGCTGTGCCCGCGACTTCGTCCGCGTGGAATAGTTATTTTGTGTATCATTGAAGCCCTCAAAGAGGAATAATTTTCCCCGTTTTTTTTTACATTTTTCATTATTTCTTCGCTCCTAATAGTTGCAGCGTGATAATAAATAGCCTAAAGACTTCCTCGATAAATGGTCTATTAGACACAAAAAGAATTTTTGAATTCGAACCAGTAATTCCTGAGATTAGCGCGTTCAAACAAACAAACAAATTCTTCAGCTTTATAATATTAGTATAGATTATGCAAAAAAATTGATGTACCTACGTGAGTGCGTGTTTGAGGATGCTATTCAATCACGAAAATTCTACTGGATGGATTTTGATGAAACTTACGTACACGGGAAGAATAATGCCTGGAATAGAACATAGTTTATTTTTCTTACAAAAGCAAAGTCCCGGGGGCGCAGCTGTTAAAAAGCAAATAAATTCTAAAGACAAAAAAAGGAAATTATAATAATGGAAAGTTAGAATATCTCTTTGTATACAACATTAGCTGTCTTGCCCATTGGAGACATCACAAATAAACTGTCACAGCTGGTGACCTGCGGAAAGCGACGTAGAGCTGTCCGTGTGAGAAGCAATTCGTTCTGAGGTCGACTCCGGCTGCTCCAAGCGTTTGACCTTGCAATTTGTTAATCGTCATCGCGAAACATATAGCCACTGGAAACTGAACACGCTTAAATTGAAATGGAAAGTTGTTGGGAATGAGGGGAATGCGTGGTATAAAAACAATTTCACCAGCTGCACAACCAGTAAGAATTTTAGCTTCTATAATATTGTTATGAAGCGAAAATGTATTGTGAGGGCAATGTTAAAATATTAAGGGTTTTGAAAAAATCTCTAAGTGAATCTATTTGTTTTAAGCCGTAGATAGCTCGAATTGCCCTTTTTTTGTAAACTATAATAATAATTTAAATCTCATGTGGCGCCATCTCGTATCGGGTAGTCAAAAATAAATATCTAAACAACGGGAACTAAATCAATGGTGAAATGGTAAGTACTGGCGTTACTACATTGTGTGTTATTCCTGCTAATCTTGAGCGATGCATTGTCGCCGATGCGGGGCGCGTCAAACTACCTACACAAAAAAAAATCTTCTCAAAGATGTGGTGAAACGGTAAGTACTGGCGAAACTAAATCAATGAAAAAAAGAATTTCTAAAAAATTGAAAATTTTGCCAGCGGCTACAATCGTGTTGTTTCTTAAATTCTCATGAGGCGCCATCTCGTATCGGGTGGGAAAAAAAATAAATATCTAACCCACGGGAACTTAATCAAAAAACAAAGCATAATAAATTAAAGCAATAAAATGCTATTTTTTTAATCATCATTATAAATATGATAATTAATTATTTATAGCTTTTTATATCGATTCAAAAATGACGAAGTTCCATACAAACTTGCACCCCCTATTTCATCCCCTTGGGATAGAATTTCAGGATAAAAAGTAGCCTATATTCTAATCCAGGTTAATAGCTATATCTGTGCCGAATTTCGTTCAAATCCGTTCGGTAGATTTTGCGTGATGCGCGTACAAACATACAGACAGACAGACGGACAGACAGACAGACAGACAGACAGACAATAATTCTAAAAAAAATTGTTTTGGCTTCTATTGACCCTAAAAAGACCCCTTATAATTTTTTTTCTTAAATATCTTCAATGTACAGACAAAGTTCAGTTACAGTTTTATTATATGTATGGATTTTATGTCGCTTATGTGGCTTATAAACTTGGGATTCTTCTTTTAGGCGACGGGCTAGCAACCTGTCACTATTTGAATCTCAATTCTATCAGTAAGCCAAATAGCTGAACGTGGCCTATCAGTCACTACAAGGGATATAGACGTGATAATATGCATGTACTTATGTGGTTTTCAGTAAAGTCACTTTTAAGTCCATTAGTTGACATATTATTACATAGATTTATTTATCATATTAAAGTTAATATTTAATTTGAAGGGCATTCTTGTAGATTTATACGTCTAGAGTGTTTACCTCAAGTGGGCCCTTCAGTTAATGAGTTGCTCGGGAACAGACAACACACGCAGATGGCGCCACTTTACAACACTCGCAGGTTTACAATTTACCACAAACTTTCCCAAGGTTTTTCTTGGAGAGTTGGAAACATTTTCTGAGAGAAATCATTTAATTTTATATAAGTTATTATTATTGTTATTATTGCAGAGTATTAGGTGCACCTTCTTCCTGTTTCTGTGTATGTTGTAGGGGGAGACTAAAGAAGTTACGTGCTTAATCTTAAATATTAGAGAAACCAGTTCGTTGCGTGGTTCAATTTTTTTTGTTAACTTTGAACGAATTTGATTGAAAGATAAATATTTACAAATCAAAAATATCTCAATGAAAAACCATTACAGAAATATTACAGTAACATACATACATACATACATAAAGTCACGTCTATATTCCTTACGGGGTAGACAGAGCCAATAGTCCCAAAAAGACTGAATGGCCACATTCAGCTGCTCGGCTTAATGATGGAATTGAGATCCAAATAGTGACAGGTTGCTAGCCCATCGCCTAAAAAAAGAATCACAAGTATGTAAGCCTATCCCTTAGTCGCCTTTTACGACATCCATGGGAAAGAAATGGAGTGGTCCTATTCTTTTTTGTATTGGTGCCGGGAACCATACGGCACATAACAATAACATTGATTTCAAATAAACAATGTTAAGGTTAAATAAAAATAAACAATGTCCCAATAAACAAAGTGATCACACGTCTAATTACAAGAGCAGCGAGGACAAGGAAAGTCGTCTGTTTGCAGCCAATAAAAAACAAGGCGTTAAATTAAAACAAATAGTTTCGGAGAATCAAATGAAGGACGGTTCATACAGTTCGACTATTCATACTTCCATACATACATATGGTCACGTCTATATCCCTTGTGGGGTAGACAGAGCCAAAGTCTGGAAAAGACTGATAGGGGCCACGTTCAGCTGTTTGGCTTAATGATAGAATTGAGATTCAAATAGGTAGCTAGCCCATCGCCTAAAAGAAGAATCCCAAGTTTATAAGCATATCCCTTAGTCGCCTTTTACGTCATCCATGGGAAAGAGATGGAGTGGTCCAATTATTTTTTGTATTGGTGCCGGGAACCACACGGTTAATACCGTACTTCCATTTAATATTATTAATACGAATGACGGTCCCACGGCTACCCGTTAAACCGATTTTGATGAATTTTCGTATGCAAATACATAGCATGTCTGAGTTTTTACAACACAGGATATTTTTTTTCGAAGCCATCCTGTAGACCTTTATTGAATCACGACATTTTCTATTAAATTCATATTAACTGACTGTAACTTAAGAATGAACTAACGACAATTAATTTTTTTAATGTCAAAATTGAATATCAGTTCCCACAGTCTAGGTACACCTATTACTAAGATTCTAATTAAACATATGTTTTCAGTTATAAACTTAGTACAAATATTATGTATAAATAAAAAATTCCCCCCCGCCCCGCAACCTCTGTTTTTGTAACATTTTTCTAAAGAATAAAGAATTTTGAATTTTTGAATTTACACCCAGGACGCAGGTCATTCTTTTAAAAATCATTGTTAATTACAATTGTTATCTTATTGTATAAACGGTCCTTACCTTGTGCGAAGAGGCAATGACAGGCAGATCCCGAGGGAAGCTAGTTTGCATCCAATAAAAACCGGTTTAACTTCCCGACCCTACTAATTAAATGGATTTCTCCGTCTTTTTGCTAATAAGAAGAATATTTCTAAAGACGAAACATTTAAACTTAATCATGCCTTTTCCCTGCAAGGGTAGGCAGAGTCTACATCTTTCCTGTACAATTCTTTCAAAATATTTCTTGCTTAATCCAAATTCACGATTTTCGGAGCTTTCGCCAAGATAACTCGTATTTGTCAATAAAAATACGCTAGACCAAACTAAAGAGTTTTAAAATTTTGAAAAAAACTAATGGGTATGTAATCTTTATTAATTTGAAAATTAACAGTAGTTATAAATATCTATTCAAATGCTTAAATTTTCATATTTCCAACATTTTCTTTATTATTCATATTTCCAAAATTATTGTTTTTGTTTCATAACTTTGTTTCCAAAAAACTATCAACAAACAAACAGAAATAATCTATGGGTATTTTCTGTTTCCTTCGTCAAAACAACAGAATTAAAAATAATCTAAAAAAACCTAAATTCTTATTTCAAAATCCGAAACTCCTCGATTAATCACTTCCCGTTACCACAAAAACGGGAATTTGCATGAAAAAATACCTAGCGTGAATCTAAATAATAAATTGTCCATTGTTAGGTGGCCTCAGTTATCCAAATATATATTTATTTATGCAACATAATGACATCTCTAGGGATGCGCGATTATGCAGATTTTTCCGCTCTTTCATCTGGCGGCCTTATTCTGTAATGCGGTCACATGTGTATGATTAAAATGAAAAAAGAAAACTCTACTCCACTTTTCCAGGCGCCAAACATACGTAATAACAAAATAAGAATAAGAAAACACTATCTGGCTTTATCATCTTTAAATTTATTAGATTTTTTTTATAACCTTAATTATATGTTTAAATAAAAGTATATTTTTTAGTAATTTTATGTATAAACCGTAATGTACGATCATGGTCGTTGCAAAAATTCAAACTCTTATGACATCCAAAGGGAGATTTTGTTTGCCGGGAACCACAAGGTATTATTATACAACAGACACAGCTTATTCCGTAAAAGATATTGAAAGTAATAAAGATCCAGAATACTACCGCGCTGTAATTCAATAATGAAACTCGGAGAAATGGCGCTAAACGAGGGCCAAAGAGAGTTTTATGCAAAATTTACAGTTTTTAACTGTTTCTGTTGCAAATTTATTATGTTACTGTTGTTTAGTCAAAGTTTAACCCTTAGGGTTTTCATAGCGATACGAGTAGTAAACATATGTATTGAAAGAAAATATTTAATACATCTTTCGATTTTTTTCAATACTGTAGTCTGGGCTCTGTCTACCCCGAAACAATATGGTCATGTGTTAATATGACTGTAAAAAAAAATTCGTTTTCAAAACGTATAAATAAATTAATGCGGGACGCATGGCACAGATTATGTTAAAAAATAATTGGCAGTAGGTATTGCAACAAAATTAAACATTAAGCGCCATCTATCGAAAGCTTACGTAAATAAAAACTGAAATTCAGTTTTAGCCAACACTATTTTCTTCACTCCGTCTTCCACGATACATTGAATTTGTTTTAATTTACAAATTCACGTATAGAGAGCGCTGTAAGACATTCCAATAATAATTATATACCTTCCATTTTCTGTGATATAGAGACGATAAAACAGTTCTTTTTTTTGTTTAATATAAAAAAATGGGTTATTAACAACTTAATTTTCTATAAGGTACCAACCCTGTTTTTGAGCAAATATATGTGGAGTAAAGATATAAAAGTAAAAAAAAAATGTCAACAGTTGGCAGATATTAAAAATTTATTCAGCCTATGACCCACAACAGCGAAGTCACGAAGTAATACAAAAATCGGTAAAAAAAAATGATTTCTGCCTTTATTAAAATCACTTGGATTTTTGCAAGTAAGCTTACTTCCGCACATATTACTCATGGTGAAAAGAGTTAACAAAATGTGACCATTACAATTTCTAAACTATACTAATAAATCTTCCTAATTAAAATAAAGTATAATTCCTAACTACAAACTAACAAAAATATTATTACTCATCATAATACATCCAACTAGTTCCACTTCCTGTTAATACGAGTATCATATTATTATAGCGTTGAGTATGGTGGATGTTGGTGTGTTTGTTACACTTTCATGCAAAAAGAAGTCTATTTTAAATTTTATTTTCATGAAACATTTAAACATTATAGTTTGAAAAAGAACATAATAAGTTTTCAAAGCGGACCCATTTCTACTCTGTATCATATCATACCTATGCATTAAAAAGCATTCATGTAGGAAAACATACATACATATATAAAATCACGCCTTTTTCCCGGAGGGGTAGGCAGTGACTACCTCTTTCCACTTGCCACGATCTCTGCATACTGTAGGAAAACTGAAATGGAAAAAAATCAATAATCATGTTGATATAGTTGTGTGGTTTACAAAGGTACACCTACATCTCAAAATAGCGGATCCGCAAGTAGAAATTACATACATAGTATAACATACTCGTCCCTGTCGGGGTAGACGAAGCCAACAATTCAAAAACACTGAAAGACCACTTTCAATCGGATGGCTTAATGATATTGTAGCGGGAACGATGATTCGGCTCGACCGCCACAAAGGGAAAATTTTCCGCCAGGCTATGTGTTATATGCCTGGGGAACCGCGGCTCCGACGATGTTGTGTCATGGGTTGAATATATTCCGAGGCCGCTGTGGAAGCGGTCGCCGCGTCAGGAATATGAGCGGAAGAGGTTCATGCTCTTAGCAATGAAGAAGTAGGCGATGGCACCGTATGGTTTTAGTGGGTTCAAGCCCCACGTAACCCATCCGGCTTCCCGTAACCGGCCGTGTAGACGAAGGCCTTTCCACACGTAAAAAGGGGGTTGAATATATTGCTCCAATCCGTGCAATCTTTGCTTGCGCGATTTAGACTTTTCGCTATTTTTGACTGATAGCGTCGCGTGATTTTGTTTTTGTAACTTGTGGCGTAGAGATGTCCCCACAATATAATGTATAGAAACTTAAGTCGAATTATATAAACTTTAATCGGCATGATCCAAATCATCATCATCATCATCATATAAGAAGATTTACGCTGATCACGTAATGGCCGGTGATGTTGTTTTCATTCATCTCTGCTCGCAGCTGGCATGTTTGCGAACTCGTATAAAAATTAACGTCACACCTCAATGGACGGTATTTAGCGTAGCTACGCGTGTCCACTGTTACACGTGATACGATTGTTAATATGTTTACACATATTAATAATATTAACACATATGTGTAAACATATTAACAATCGTATCACGTGTAACCTGAAAACCAATGTCGTCAAATTACATTGACGACATTGGTTTTTCAGGTCGTCTAAAGGCATCTGACATGACTTTACGACAGCTGGCACCAACATCTTGACGTGCAGAAACATGCCGTCACTCATCCAAGTGGGGACAGAATCTGAGGTTTCTAAGCTTATACGATTCTGACTATACTTTAAGAACGTTTATTATTTTCTCTCTCTCTCTCTCTCTCTCTCCCTCTCTCTCTCAGTCATGGTGGCGTCCTTCCTCAAGAACCTGGGATTTGACTACGTTAGTTGGTAAGCACAAAAAGATTCCAGTCTCACCTGTCAACTCCTACCTTACCCAACTTGGATCATAGTTACACATTCAGTCGCATGATGAGCATGTGCACGTATCATCACGACATTTACATGAGTAAAACTCAAACTAATGCACAAACAACAGTTTTACACACGTACATATAATTTCATCTTTATCTCTTACTGGGTAGATAGAGCTAACAGTCTCTTAAAGATCACGTTCAGCTAAAATAAATATATACGGGACAAATTACACAGATCGAAGTAAATTCGAAACTTGTGTTACGAGATGCTAACTCAACGATACTATATTTTATAATAATTGCTTAGATAGATAAACATCGAAGACCCAGGCCAATCAGAGAAAGTTCGTATCTCATCATGCCCTGACCGGGATTCGAACTCGGGACTTCCGGTGTCACAGACAACCCAACAAACATTTAGGCGACGATTAGAGCTTATTTTGTTACTTAGTGGGCTACAAAGGCATTACAGTAGCAGCACTTATGACTATTGGCGATAAAGTGGCGTACCAAATAACGTATATCACTTCTACTTATAATACAGAGTTACAAGCGCGACAATTAGGCGAGCTTAAAGGTTATGGATGTATTATGGCAAATCTTAACAGCGTATTACCGCTGCGTCACAGAAGCCGTCAATTTTTAGACAAAAAAATTAAGACCCAATGGAAACAGTCTATCTACGCATCCACGCTTCAGCAACACGCAATCATCTGTTTTCGAAGCAATAGACACTATTAATACCTACATTGTGTGGCACGAGAAACCTGGCTAATTCTGCTGTTCTGACGACGCGGGAACTTAGTGGGACTACGCACTGTACTGCGGATGAATGAGTTTGATTTCAGTAATTTGTAATGAAATAGAATTAATGGCATGATTAATGCATAATCGGCCTAGTTTCCTGAAATTTTTAAAGGGGAATGAAGTTTTTTAATATGCATGACCGGCATTTTACTACGAATGTTTTGGCTTATAACTGATAACTTGAAATTTTAAGGCTGCAGACTTCGTATGAATGAATTTTAAGACGAAAAGTCTCTTTATTTTATTGCAATTTTAAATAAAATGGCTAATTATACTGTAAAATCGGAATAATTATGTGTGCGAGTATCTACTATTTGTACATATTGATATTTTGTCTAAATGTGGAACCACTCGAGTTCTTTTCTTTATATCGCAAATTTCACGAAAATGGTAGTTCTTCTTGGCTGAAAGGTAACATAATAGGTATATATCTATTTTTTCTATTTTTGTATGTACAGACTTTGAAGAAAAGTTTTCTAGTGGATTTACGTCTGAGAAGGTGCCATTGTTTCTCTTCTCCTCAGGCTTTTTGACAAGCGTTCGACTTTTAAAAGTCGTGTTTGTTTGCAATTTCAACGAAACAAGTTTTAGGCCAAGCTTATCTACTGTTTGTTTTTGAAGAAGCTTAATGCTAAATGATTAAACTTTTTCATTATTACGCGACGTGTTTTTAAAATTGAATGAATAAGAGATAGAACAAGTGTATACTATCACTAAGGTCGTCACTGTGTCATGTGACGAGGTGGGAGGACGTAGGCAGCATCCGCCAGCATCAGATCACAACACCATCGTAAAGGTGTTATTGATTATAAACTTTTGATAGCAATTTTGTTACGACCATCGACGTACGACAAAATTTTACATAGATACATATAATCACGACTACATACCATGCGGGGGAGACAGAGCCAATAGTCTTGAAAATACTGATAGGCCTCGTTCAGCTGTTTGGCTTACTGATAGAATTGCGATTCATATAAAGTGATAGGCTGCTAGCCCGTCGCCTAAAAGAATAATCCCAAGTTTATAAGCCTATCCCTAAGTCGCTTTTAACGACATCCATGGAAAAGAAATGGACTGTTCTATTATTTTTTCTATTGGTTCCGGAAACCACACGGCACTACAAAATTTTATGTTTTGTTTTTATAAAGGAGTTCGGAACACTCTAAAGGAGTTAGTAATGCTACTCGACAGTTTTGCCATTAGCTAAGTAGTTAAACTACCTAGAGAACAATATGTTGGCACAAAAATAGCTCTTAGAATTCAACCACAAGTTTATAGTTACAGAGCGAGTGCCAATTCGTAAATCAGCAATTTGGGGATTATGGAGGTACCTCAAAACTTCTGCGCACCAATAAAATCCTATTTCAGATTTTTGTTTCTGAATGCCAGAGGTTTGAACGCCATTAAAATTGTTAAAAAATTGGCAATACATTGGAAATTCTTAAATATAAAACATTTTATAAAAAAGACGTGGTGGTCGTGGTTGGTGCCGTGTGGTTCCTGGCACCGATAGAAAAAGAATAGGACCACTCCATCTCTTTCCCATGGATGTCGTAAAAGGCGACTAAGGGATATGCTTATATACTTGGGATTCCTCTTTTAGGCGATCGGCTAGCAACCTGTCACATTTTAAATCTCAATTGAATCATTAAGATAACAAATAAGATAACAAAAAAAATCCTTATTTTAAACCAATGTACCTACACTTAGTTGGAAAGTAAATGAATATGAATTAAAAAATATTTATAATAATACTTATAAATATCGGGTAGACGTCATGGCAAGTGGAAAGAGGTAGTCTATGCCTACCCCTCCGGGAAAGAGGCGTGAATTTATGTATGTATGTAAACGTCATAAAAATTGCAGCCCAATTTTATTTTCATAAGAGCACCACGTGTAAACGTCACAGTCCAAAAGGAGCACGTGATTGGGAAAAAAATTGTATTATCAAAAAAAAACGATCTTAATTGTGTTCAACTGAAAATAAAAGATAAATCTCCCATATCAACTAATGTTTTATTTGTTTTAAATATCAATTCAATTCAAAAAAAGTATTTCAAATAACAATTCAATTTTAAAATTCATTTCAATGTTATTCACACATACATACATACATATATTAAGAAAATGAAAAGTCTAAGTATTGAGAATCAAATAAGTAGGTACGTGTAAAAATAGAGTGAAATTTCTACCTGCCATGTTGGCAAACGTTGCGATATGGTCAAATGAATTATGGCTATCATTGTTTTGGCAACATTAACTTCGGACATAAACACGTTTCAAGATCATAAGCAACAAGGCTGAGTGTTGACCTTTCTCCGATCCAAAGATACAGTTACTTATATTAATAATCGCAAACGGGACGCTACTAAAATAAATATGTACAATGTGTCAGGTACAGTAAGAACAGTGTTTCTTTATTTTGGAAAGGCGCGTGAAGAGAAATGAAATACTTAGTTAGTACTTAGTTAATAAAAAGACTGGGGACTCCTTCTCTGGCTCGTATTTTGTGCAAATAATGGCCATAGCTATCCAGCGTGGTAATGCAGCAAGTGTTCTGGGCACCTTTGCACCGGAAACTCTAACATAGTATTGTGCTTTTGAAGTGCCGAGTGGTTCCTGTCACCAATAAAAAAATAATAGAATAATAAGATAAGAAAATTAGATAAGAATAATAATATATGTCTTTCTCATGGATGTCGTAAAAGGCAACTTGATTGTTCTCTACTATTCTTTTTGTACACAATGGGCTAGCAACCTGTCACTCTTTGAATCTCAATTCTATCATTAACCCAAACAGTAAAACGTGACCCTTCAGTCTTTTGAAGACCGTTGGCTCTGTCTACCCTGCAAAGGATATATACATGTTTATATGTATTTATGTATGTATTTTGTTATATTTGTAAAGTTCAACATTCAGCTGTTTGTATTATATAATAACACTGAGAAGAACGTTGATCGATTGCTACTGCTCTGACGAATTACGCGCGTACGCATGCAAATGTGACGTACTGTACCAAAAGTGTATTTTTGTGTAGGTACCTTAAAAACTGAAAACATGTTGAGTATTTGTTGACTGCGTCCTTGCAATTTTGCCAAATATTTTGCCAATGCGCTGTCCCACGCAGCCAAAATAACACGGTTTTATACTTTTATTATTTAATAAGTGTTCCAATGTGTCACACTCTTTTTTAACACATTTCTTTTTTAAATAGAAATATATAATAAAAATGTGTTAGGAATACTTCATAGTTGAGTTGATTTGTTTGAAGAAAATTATGATTTGACACACTTTATTTGAATAGTTTTGATTTTTTTTGATACTTTGATTTGTTCTCACAAGATTAATAAAAATTTACAAAGTTAAATATAAAATGAAGAAAAATTGAATTATAATAAAAAAAAACAAATATATGAAAATTTATCTTTAATTATGAATCAATGTTCAACTAAACTCGTCTTTAATTTAAATACACACTTTGTCATTGAGTTTCTGAAAGTGACAAGTTGCTATCGCATCGACAAAAAAATCCACAAAAGTTACTGCTCTATCCCTTGATTGACTTTTACAGTTTGCCCGAGAAGAGAAGCATCTGGCACACAGTATATGTTTAAGTATTATTTGCCACCAGACCAGCAATTATGTGTATGTGCACACTATCATAGTTATGTCTCTCTCATCCCTGCTCTCAGTGTTCCCAATTGCACCCTCCACAGAAGTGTTTCGGGCCCGGGGTCCCTCTTTCATAGTCATCTCTGTCAAAACACAACTTCGTCAAACTTCAACGGATCCCCAAAAATTATTTCGTAAACAATTTTAGAGCACGTGAGATGTTTTAATGTTATCTATAAATACTTGCCTTGATACCCTTGGAGCGACCGTTTTACTCAAAACATGTTAAAAATAGGCTCTTTATGAATTGGTGGTGTAATGTTTACGAACTATGGTACATTTCACCGCCTACAGTAAGGAAAAACAATCGTTGGTAAACGAAATATGTTGATGTTCAGCCGGATTGCCTAAACATCCCGAAATGCTCATGAATTTGAGAAAAGATGAATTGTTTCCACTTCAAAAACATTTCTATTGAACTGTTTCGTTCGTCATTATTCTTAAATTTGTTTATATGTCAATGTCATGCAAAATTTTCCTGGATGAATCAGATTTCAATGAACCTGATAATGAATTGATTAAATTTTTTTGTTTTCACGCGTATTTTTTTTTTATAGCGCCCTGAAACTATTTAAATTTGGGGAGTCTAAGTACAAACGTACAAATACTTCCTCTTTAGTGTAAACAAAAAAATTAATGTAAATTTAACAAAACCAATACGATTTGAAGTTAAACTGTTTCAACTGTTGAGACGTAAAAGAATTCAAGGAATGCAATAGTTAAAACTGCCGGGTTATTTTTGCGTTTTGTTTACAAAGAATTCTTTGCAACTAACTTCGCTAATTAGCGTTGTAACATTCTTCTGACAGGCCACATGGCCGCTTGGAATGCCGTCTAATATTTCAGTTCGAATTCTTATGAATAAACTTGTAAACGATGCTACGTCTACAAGTTTATTTTCAAAACTAGTCTACTGCTGGTGCTTTGTACTTCGTAAGAATCGCTGCAAATCTATATTTATCATACAAAGCGGAACGTGTCGTAAAAAATATTCGATTCGATCGAAAACAATAGCATTGTCAATTGCGATATTTTCGCTGCTACGAGTACGTACCAACATTTTTTTTGGTTACATTGCGTCTTACCTATCTAAACAAATATAACTTTTATACACGTATTGAAAAACTAGACCATAGATTGTATTCATTCATACTCACGTATCGCTGTTAAAAGATCCACAAACAAAGAACAAAGGAAGACTGTAAATGTGAAAGGTAATACTAAAATGCTAAATATACCAGAGCAGCACTTATTCAGGTCTATATCGGTGCAGTGAGGCATTGCAGCGTGAATCATACCTCTGAATAGATGCCATTACGATGTTCAGGCGGGTTAAGATCGCTTTGACAATGCGCATTCATCCACGATTTAGATTTAAGAGATATATATTTGCAAAGTGAACATGCTGCAGTGTAGTTTGTTCCGCCACTTCTTCCACACATGCGCTTTGGAAGCGGTAGTAGGAATAATTATATTAAAGTTATGTGACATCAGTAATATAAATGCAGTTTATTCCATTCCAGATGTTTTATATTCGAGATCAAAAATTCAAAGCTACACTGCAGCATTTTCATCGGACGTCCATTGACAAATATACATAGATAGATCTCTTAAATCTAAATCGTGGAATAATGCATAATGTCTACATAAATTGTAGATTTCATAAGTACACCACCTGTCACTATTTGAATCTCAATTCTATCTTAAAACAAAATAGCTGAACCTGGCTTATCAGTCTTTTCAAGACTGTTGGCTCTGTCCACCCCGCAAGGGAAATAGACGTGATTATATGTATGTATGTATGTATTACAACTGCACGTGGTTTTTCAGTCTTTTTAAGACTGTTGGCTCCTTCCTGTGGAACCTAATCCGTATCATCATCTCATCCGCATCCAGTTGCAGGTTTCCTCACGATGTTTTCCCTCACCGTAAGAGCATCGGTTAGTATTCAAACTAATGTAAATAACTTTGCTATAGTGCCGTGTGGTTCACGGAACCAAAACAAAAAAGAATAAAACCACTCCCATCTCTTTCCCATGGATGTCGTAAAAGGCGACTGAGGGATAGGCATTTAAACTTGGGATTCTTTTTTTAGGCGATGTGCTAGCATCCTGTCACTATTTGAATCTCAATTCTATCATTAAGCCAAAGCTGAACGTGACCTATCACTCTTTTTAAGACTGTGAGTCTCTGTTTACACCGCAAGGGAATTAGACGTGACTATATGTATGTATGTACATAACTTTGTAAATAGTCATTCGTGCTTTGATGCGCATCACAATTTTTAACCAAACATCTTACCGATTCGACCATAGACGCTCTTAATCAATAGAATAGAATAGATTTATTTTTATAATTGGATACAAGGTATCACTTATTGACGTCACATCACTTAAATCTAATTATAACTACTACCGCTTCAAAAGCGCATGTGTAGAAGAAGCGGCGGAACAAACTACACTGCAGCATTTTCATCGGACGTGAATGTATAAATATAGATCTCTTAAATTTAAATCATGGACGAATGCACATTGTCTACATTAAAAAAACATGAATGAATGTGGAACTAGTCAGTTCAATATTCAAATTCTCATAGTCCTGTTGACTAGAAAACATAATGACATAACCATCAAAGCTTTAGAAACTCGGCCACCGTCACGGTCGCATGTATGTAAATCGTGATGAATGTGGATGTTATTAATTATAGGGACGTTTATGTGATCATAACGCTTGCAGTAAATCCAGATCCGTTGGTAGAAAATTAATGTATTCGTATGTGGAGCAAATACTTTAAAGTATGATTATTATCCTACTACTATTATAAAGGCGAAAGTTTGTATGGATGTTTGTTACTCTTTCACGCAAAAACTACTGAACCGATTACCATGAAATTTGGTATGTAGGTAGCTGAAGACCCAGAATAACACATAGGCTACTTTTTATCCCAGAGTTCCCGCAGGATTGATAGGGTTTCCATGCGGACGAAGTCGCGGGCGGCCTCTAGTAATAAATAATCCAACTAATATTATAAATGCGAAAGTTTGTGAGTATGTCGGGATGTAAGTATGGATGTTTGTTACTCTTTCACGCAAAAACTATTGAACCGATTACGATTAAATTTGGTATGTAGGTAGCTGAAGACCCAGAATAAAATATAGGCTACTTTTTATTCCGTAGTTCCCGCGGGATTGATTCCACGCGGACGAAGTCGCGGGCGGCCTATAGTAATTAATAAATATATAAGCGACATACAAGTCTCGGAGTAAGTTCGAAACTTCTGTTACAAAATAATTACTTAACGATACTATATTATATAATAAATACTTAAATGTACATGTAGATAAACATGTAAGATACAGGCTTATCAGGAAAAATTCGTTTTTCATCATGGTAAGTAGCGGTTATTCTCCTACATACATATATACATCTCGAAAAAACTGAAAGGCCACGTTCAGATTTATGGCTAAATTATGAAATTGATATTCAAATATTGACAGGTTGCTAGCTCATTACTATACAAGAAGAATCCTAAGTTTATTAGCCATTCACTTAGTCGCATTTTACAACATTCATAGGAAGAATTATAGTGGTCGTATTCTAATGAGCCGGGAATGACACAATCTAAAAATATGAACAATATGAATAATAAAAAAATATGAATTTATAGCTGCTATAAGGTTATAGGGTAGATAGAGCCAAAAACCTCGAAAATACTAAAAGGCCACTCCCTGATTAATAATAGTGTAATCAATATTTACTCGTCTTCCTGACTCCTAGTCCATTACCACAGGAATTTTGCTGATATGAAGAGTATAATCGATGCAAGGCTAATGTGTTTCGTGTTCAATTATAGCCAATTTCTCAGCCCACTCACAGCACTCGATGTTAATATTACATTTTAATGGTCTACAAATACTGCAAAGATTAACATGGCGCCTACAAACGTCTTATTGAATAGAAAAATCATTACATACATACATACATTAATCACGCCTCCTTCCCGTAGGGGTAGGCTGAGAAAAAAATATGTGGTATCTAACCTCTTGCCACGATCCCTGCACACTTCTTTCGTTTCATCCACATTCATAACTCTCTTCATGCAAGCTCGTCGGTTTCGGATACTCTCGACCTGACCGTTTGCCAGAAAGTCACCGTTCTCGTTCGTCTAGGCCTTCCCACTTAGTTCCATTCACACATATAGTAGTAAGCAACTACATTTAAAGAATTGTAAAGGAATCGTGGCAAGTGGAAAGATGTGTTCTCTGCCTACCTCTCTGGAAAAGTGATTTATGTATGTATGTATGTTACTACATCTGTTACTCATGCAAGAGATTCAGATATTTTGATTGTTTAATGGTTGAGGTTATAATCCCGATTTCAGCTTAAGTTATAATTCCAACTAAAGTTTTGCATTACTTATGTAACAGACTCTCTATTTTATAACAGTTAAAAACATTAATTTTAAGTCCAAATATTCCTTGCGTATTACGTTCAGTAGCATTTATCCGTCTAGAACATGTGTTCAAATATTTTACTACTCAATCAAAATGTCTTAAAGCATTATTTTAGATATAAGAATTATTTCAGTGTCACCTCTTACGCAAATAATGAAAACAGGACACAGCCTCTCACAAATATTTAATGGCTTTGGTCTCAATTATATAAATCCATTAGTTGCAGAATTTTAGGGCGACATTTATTAAAAGTATTGCGCAGATAGACTTATTAATGGTGACAAAAGAAAATTGTATGTTTATTGGGACAATTGTTGCGATAAATTAAAGAAAACATTTTTAGGTCAGGGCTTTTGATGCTAAAATTGTAAAAATGTTTTATCATAGTTATATATCGGTCATATCATCAACTTACCGACGTAGTATTGCCGCCCGCTGGCTGAGGGATAGCCTTGAAATTCTAGAGCGCGGCCCGTATGACTTGTAATATTTTACGATTCGGCAATAAATGTAATTACATGGTCAATTTATTTTTTTAAACTAAACATTCAAACTAGTTGTTTGATCAGGTTAGTTTATTTTTTGGCCATCTTTCACACGAATCAAAGGAAAAATTTGAAATTAAGAATTTTTATCGAAGCCCCTCTAATTGCTCTGTCTACTGAAATCGCCAAAGAAAACAGAATTCCGACTAGCTTGGTATCTAGTTGATTACGCAACTAAAGCAAAACGTTGTGTAATGATTTTCGCAATACATTGTTGGCCATTTGTCTAATGTCACCGCAGCGGATTTCACAAGTTTTCTTTAGGTTTCAGCAAACCGGCTACTTTTTGTGGCGCGGTTTAGATCATGTCATCCGTAAAAGTAAATTATACGATCGAATTGGTTTTGGTGTCCGGCAATATAGAATAGAACCACTCCATATCATGGATGGCTAAGGGATATGCTTATAAAATTGGGGTTCCTGTACCTAATAGTGACAGTTTGCTAGCCCATCGCCTAATAGAAGAATTCCAAGTTTATAAGCCTATCCCTAAGTCGACATTTACGACATCCATGGGAAAGAGATGGAGTGGTCCTATCCCTTTTTTAATGATGCCAGGAACCACACGGCAACTATTTGATTCCATTGTAAAGCCGTACAGCTGAACGTGGCCTTTCAGTCTTTTCAAGCCTGTGAGCTCTGTCTACGCCGCGGGGCCGTGAAACAAGTAGCACGTCTATTAACGCAGTGATTCTGTATGTTTTCATGAATGCATTTCTACTGTCACATACAGGAATTTGTTGAAGCCATTTGCCTCGTTGATGAATTGGCATTTCGGTTACCAAGGTCTGTTCAGAAAAAGATACGCGAAAAAACCTGGAATAGTTTATTTATACAAAGAGGTTAATACATATTTAATTTGGTCCCTGGCTAGGATTCCTAAGATTATTCAGGAGTGAGCGATTTATCTTCCACCTTACTCAGGAGTGGGTGAAAGGTTTACCAACTCCCGTCTGACTTCCCACTGACCAAACTGTAATATTCCCGTGAGAATATGGCCGTTACACAAGATGAAAATATTTCTAAGCCAACAAAATGTGAATTGCATAATAGTCCCGGTTTTAATTTTATTTGCTTGAGTAACAATTGCGTTATCAAAAGTAAAAGAAAAATTAACTTAGATACCTTTTTTGGTAAGGATATTTCCAGAAAAGGCATTTATTACTCCTGAAGATCTATTCAACTTTGTGCCAAATATTGTTAAAGTCGAGTCGCTGCAGTCAAATGGTTCATTGTACACTTGGTAAGCATTCAACTATGTTTTAACTCACAGATAGTACCTCTAATTACAACATAACACACTACGTAAGTACATTTTACGTAGGTACTAAATATTGCAAGAGTATAAGCATTCACAACATACGTCTGAATCTCAATAATAGAATGCGCGGGCGCACCTTACGTATCATCGGATAGCTTGCGATCATTTTAACCAATGACTCAATGGTTTCCCTGTACCGGAGTGCCTACAATATAGAGTGTACAGATAGATAGACTATGTAAGACAAATTTTATGACAATATAATTAATGCAAGAATTAAATATGATCAACCACAATTAAATACATCAGTTTCAAAATAAAGGTATTTACAATATTTTTCCTCGTTAGTATAACGATAAGTAGTAACCGCGATTCCAATGAAAATATAAAATGTTGTAAGTATCTTTAAGCATATGTCGATGCTATAAAACTGACTTTGTAAGTGAATTGGGAAATTTATAACCGCGAATTTGTTTGCGCTTAAATTAAAAACGTGTCCTTAGACATCTTAAGAAGAAATCGGGTGGTTTCTATTCGACATTGCTGGAAACCATGCACTCATATAATCAATAAGTTATGAGATTATTATTTACTGGAAAGTTTTTCTGAATATTTATCCTGTATTTATCCTCCTTTATTTGTCCATTAATGTATTTCACATTTTTTTGACATATACAGGACAAATTACACAGATTGAGTTAGCCTCGAAGTAAGTTCGAGACTTGTGTTACGAGATACTAACTCAACGATACTATATTTTATAATAATTACTTAGATAGATAAACATCCAAGACCCAGGCCAATCAGACAAATTTCTTTTCTCGTCATGCCCTGGCCGGGATTCGAACCCGGGACCTCCGGTGTCACAGACAAGCGTCATACCGCTGCTAGCCACAGAGGCCGCAATTGAGTAATTAAATATTTAATATGTTATATAGCCTAAAGCCTTCCTCGATAAATGGTCTATTTAACACAAAAATAATTGTTCAATTCGAAACAGTAGTACCTGAGATTAGTGCGTTCAAACAAACAAACAAACTCTTCAGCTTTATAATATTACTATAGATTAAACGCGTTGGTATAACGATGTTTGGACACATTAAGAATGCGCCATTTCTGTATCCGTTTATTTTGTACAGATATATTGTGTTTATTTTTAACTGCTACTTTGTTTACATCGAGTGGCGCCAAAGCTAACGAAATATAGCGACGCAAACATAAGGACGGCTTCGGATAATGCGATACATTCCAGATTCCAGGCAATTCTGGCATTCCTTATTATTTTTGTGTTTGTGAAGAAATGTTTTTATTAGCGCGTCAAATATTTTGCGTTAACGAAGAGTTGGGTTAGTGAAGTCTGTTTTGTTATGTTATTTTGTGCTGTTTATATATTACACTAGCTGTGCTCGAGCCAGTAGTTCCTGAGATTAGCGCGTTCAAACAAACAAACAAACAAACAAACATACTCTTCAGATTTATAATATTAGTGTAGATTTTTTTTATTGCTTATCCTTTAGATTTAATTTATTAATTGCTTAGATTGGCTTTAGATTATACCTAAGTAACGAGTATAAATATAAAGGTAGGAGTCAAAGAGTCCGTCCGTGTGGTTCCCGGCACCATTAAAAAAAAAAGAATAGGACCCCTCCTTCTCTTTTCCATGGATATCGTAAAAGGTGACTAAGGGATAGGCTTATAAACTTGGGATTCTTCTTTTAGGCGATGGCTAGCTAGCAGCCTGTCACTATTTGAATCTCATTTCTTTTTTCAAGCCATAAAGCTGAACGGGGCCTATCAGTCTTTTCAAGACTGTTGGCTCTGTCTTCCCCGCAAGTGATATAGACGTGTCTATATGTACGTATGAGTCAAAGCGTCCTAGAAAGTCATTTCAATATTATACTAATTTTTCAATACAAAGCCTCACGGTCACTAAACCACACTCTTACATAAAGGCCTCATGGCTTCTGCCTAACACTACAATTATCTGATAAAAACAGTCGAGTAATTCAAACCTGACAACGTAAGAAAATAGATTGTTGTTGTGTGCAATTAGCAGAATTTTCACCTACTTAATAATAACTAAATGAATCGAAAGCAAATGTCCGACTAATGGTAAAATTGTGTCGAAATTATTCGCAAATTAATCTAAAAACGAAAACTACGAGCATTTGTTTTGACGAAACACGTGCCTCATTTTAACCTTCAAATTTAGCCCAATAACATTAATCAGGTGTCCAACCTTGTTTTCACGAGGCGGGATAAAGTTATAATGATGAGTCGCAGAATCGGGAAAATGTCCGAAAAACTTCGGAAACACGTCGGTTCGGAATGCGAAGCATCCGGCGCAGGCGCATGGCGGGAGACAGAGGAAGTGGGTCAGATCTTGATACGGTGGTATGCAACCTAATAAACTGTTTATATTTACTCTTTGGTTGATACAACGTTCTGATAGTACAGGGTTTCAACGAGAATAAATAACGAGTGAACGTTCGTTAAACGGTTCATGCAGAAAACGATAATTTGTCTGCTGTTATCATTATCAAAGTTACAACCGACCACTCTCGTTGCTACTTTAACAACAACAAAAACAATAGCTGATAAGGCAACAAAACACTTTAATGATATGAAGATTGAGTTCAGATTGAATAAACATTCATTGTTGTGTGATTAAAAGTTAAGGCTGTTAGTAATTTGAAACTTAAATAAAGGCTCAGACGACAGAAATAAGAGTTAAATCAGAGTGATCACATAATTAAGTATCTATAACAAATATGGCGTCGTTGTAATATACTCGTAAGTCACAAAATTCTCGTAAATCAAGAAAATTATTTCTTGAAGAAAAATGGCTGGCAAAACAAAATCTTTAACCTGCCATCACCAGTTAAAGAGGTAATTTTAGATGAAGATGAATTCAATTTATTTTATACAGTTTATGCGTAAGAAGAGAACTCGAGCGGACAGGTGATCTCAAACAGAGGTTGTTTGTGCAAAGCGCACGCGCACATACACAGAAGTTATTTGGTGCGCAGGAGCGGCAACATAGGGCGAGTATAGAAGTGGTAATACAGGAATTTAAAAAAAAATACAAGTCACAAACACTTATTTAAAATACTCAGAATCTTTCTATGGTATTGAATTTTAGGTTAGACTTTAAACCGACGACCCATCGAAATTGCTTTAAAGTTTTATAATTATTTCGACTTGAATTAATTTTCTATAGACTGTAGTTCTATTTTTGCTGCAGGCAGGACAGAAAAAGCGATGGCTTCCGGGCTCTCCAAAGGACTACAACTTTGACATCAAGCAAAAAATTGGTAGAACACTAGTACTAGTGTACATAGTAATATATGTACATATATTTTGCCGTTTTGACTAACTTTTTACTATTGGACGTTAAGACACTTGACCTAACATTGGAGGGATATAATATAATGTGGTAAAGGTGCAATTTATTACTTCATTCATATTTTTCGCAGAAGCTGGCCATAAAGCGAACGTTGACGATAAAAAGTAAACATGTGTGTAGAATGCAAGAATAAGAATTTAATCTTCACGGTCTCTTATTTCAATTTCAAACCAACATGTTTATGAGCTTATATTCTGTACATTTCATATTTGGCGTCAGGAACACAACAAAATTAGCCACGCGCGGATTCCTGAGCTTCGGTATTTTAGGGTGGAGATTTATTGTAAGCACTCATTTATCAGAATATGGTCTAATTTGATTTCGATTGATCTGTATTTATCAAATGATGTTGATAAATACAAATCAATAGAGGTATGAAACCGCCTAGGTATTAAAATAACATGCAATAAAAAAAAAGATTTGCTGCTATCAAATTTCACTCCGGCATGAAAAGATGCATGAAGTAAAAGAAGTATACAGGAATCGAGATTGAGCCTAATAAACTGTAGTATTTGCAAGCCTACCTTTTTTGAGAACGATGCGTGATTTGTACATTTTGTATTAAAGTTTAAAGCATACTCATTCATAAAAGAAAAATTACAACCCAATTTTATTGAAAAAAATGAAACATAGAAGCTATTACTACGTCACTGGAATCAAATTATGAAGAGGACACACCCGACTTGTTGGCGATACATATATCTGTTTAGGGTAACCACGCGTTTGGGAATGAAAAGCGCCGTAGTCAAATGGCAAAAAGATGTTCAATCATTAATTTGCCCTTGTGGAAAAGGTGTTACATAAAATCGAAGACAGAACTCATGGCTGTCATAGCCATTTGTTTGGAGGCTGTGTGATATCAAGCTAAAATTTGGAGCGTAGCTGTATAAGATGAACTACATAATTGTGCAGTATGATTTTCTTTTATTTATTATATGTGGAATTGACGGGCTTCGGCTTCGGGCGGAATTACATTCTCATTTTTGAGACATGTCCTCTTTTGAATTTGGTGACCCTATCCGCAGTTAATATATTTTATAGATAAGTTCATCGACTCGATACTATAATTGTAACAATGACGCAATTCCAACATTTTTAACTGTAGGTATAGACGGTTAATATGTTCTTCCCAGTTTAGTATGACTCACTCGAAAAATGTGTTCCCCATAAAAATATTTTTAATAATGTTATTTATAAAATGTTGCTGACAAGTGGGACAATTATTACCCACTAAGAAGCACAGACAAATATTACCTGCGGATAAAATAAAACAAGAATTCATGACAATGTTTATTTTTAATTTTTTTCCCGCACAGTAGGAGTCCAATCCCGTCGCAAACAAATCACACGACACTCCGACAGCCTGGCGATCTTGCCAATTATCCCTTCGATAAATACTGTTTCAAAATAACCATTAACATTTCACATAGATATAATAGCAACCATTAAAAATATACAAAAAAAGGAAAAATGAGAATGTTAACTTTGTTTTTTGAAAAAAGAAATCTATTTTGAAGCCAAATCGCAGGAATAAAAGCACTCGTAAAGCATAGATTGTGTAATCAAGTTAGCTTGAATGATATACTACTCTGTCAAGAAAGTAGCAGGAAAAGATCAATAATACACAAACTGTTTGTTATTGATCCAAATTTATTTTATCATCTTCAAAATATGCTCCTTTAGAAACGATACACTTACGCCAACGAATAATCCAATCATCAAAACATTTTTAAACGCTGTTTCCGGAATTGAGGTCAGTTCTCGCCGCGAATTCTCTTTTATGTCTTCTACCGATTGAAAACGGGTGCCACGAAGTGGTAATTTGAGTTTAGGAAAAAGAAAAAAGTCGGCTGGAGCCATATCTGGTGAATATGGTGGTTGCTCGATGGTATTTGTTGAGTGTTTGGTTAAAAATTCGTTCACAATGATGGCCTTGTGCGAAGGTGCATTATCATGGTGCAAAATCCAAGAATTTTCTTTCCACAAATCTGGCCTTTTTCGTCGGATTTGCTCTCTTAAACGCCGCATAACACTCAAATAATATTCCTTATTTACCGTTTGACCTTCCGGCAAGAATTCCGAGTGCACAACACCGCGATAGTCAAAGAAAACAGTCAACATGACTTTGACTTTTGAACGACTTTGGCGTGGTTTTTTCGGTTTCGGTTCAGTTGGAAGGCGCCACTCCGAAGCTTGTTGACTAGTTTGCATGTCAAACTCGTAAACCCACGTCTCGTCACCAGTAACAATGCGTTTCATGAATGTTGGGTCGGAATTGACTCGTTCTAGCATGTCCTCAGCGACTCTCATGCGATTGAGTTTTTGAAAAAAATTCAGGTCTTTTGGGACTAGCCGAGCGGCAACATGTTTCATACCCAAATTATTAGTTAAAATGGTACGGATCGACTCGTGAGATACAGAAAGTTCGGTGGCTATCTCTCTCAAAGTTGAATGAGGATTTTCAGTCACTATTTCCTTCACTTTTGCGATGTTAACTTCAGTTGCAGACGTTGATGGCCTACCAGAGCGAGGCAAATCTTCCATCACATCTCGACCGCTTTTGAACGCTTTGTACCACTCATAAGCACGAGTTTTTGATAAAGTCGATTCACCGTAAGCCTTCTGTAACATTTTCAGTGACTCCGAACACGATATTCCATTGGCAATGCAAAATTTAAGACAAACTCTTTGTTCGATGTTTTTATCCATTATGAAATTAGCAATACACACTAGATATGATATAACTAAAAATAGCACTGTATTTAATGTAAACAACAGATGCAACTCAAACTCCGCGCCAAAATGGAAAACAGTTGTGCCAATCTAACAACAACAAAAAAAACAAAAATTTGAATTTGGAACCATAAATAAATAATCCATTCCCGATACTTTTCTGACTGAATGTACGTACACATTTTTTATCGCCTTGCAAAATAAAGTGGATTCCTAGCTACCTAATTTGTCAAACCTCAACTTCTCAATCCGCTGACCAATTTGGGGTTGAAAATTAAATCATTATCAATACATTAATCACATAATGTATAAAGTAATAGTGATTGAATTTTCAATTCGTTTCTCAACTCATTTCATCAAATGAACCAATCTGGTAAAAAATTATAGATAAAAAATATGGAATTTCACTCAATATCCCTAAATTATAATAAGAAATTGCGACGAAAACACAAAAGTACCTAGTTCAACCTTCTGTTTACCAGTTATTATGTCCGGCCGTCTAGATATGAAGCACATTCCAATGGCTGGTGTCAAACTGGCAGGACGCCAACATACCTAGTCTTAGGGCCGGCGAGGAATAGAATTCAGGTGTGAACGCTGTCACAGCATATCTTTCGAGATTTTTCGATATACAAGGAGAGTGTGAAGGGAAAGGTCGGAGTGGGAAAACCTAGACGAACGTATCTTGATCAAATTAAGGACGTCCTTGTAAAGGGTCAGGTCAAAAGTACCCGAAACCGCCGAGTTTGCATGAAGAAAGTTATGAATGTGGATGAAGCGAAGGAAGTATGCAGAGATCGTGGCAAGTGGAAAGAGGTAGTCTCTGCCTACCCCTCCGGGAAAGAGGCGTGATTTTATGTTTGTATGTATGTATAAAGCATACAGACATGAATCGGTTAATTTGTTACCTAATTATAAAGAAGGAATTAATAATAGATATACATAATTACCATGAATACATACAATAATAGATACATTAATACCAGTCGCCAGTAGAAATTATGAGTCATGAGGAAGCTTAACGCACCTGCATGCCTTGGTCTGGGATCAAAGACAGTTGCGAAATGTGATTAATGAACGACCCAGTATCTAACTACGAACGTATGTATTTCAAAATCATAGAGAACATTTTCATCATTTGCCAATTTCCAATCTGATTCATGAGTAACTTTTTACTTGTCATTGTAGAAAATGAACTCTGTTTTTTTTTAGCCTTAAAAATTTTGTAGCCAGATGATATAAAATTAAAATTACCTTTGAGGTCTTTGTGGAGTAGCTTTATCTCAACTGTCATTCAAAGATCTTTAGTTAGATTCATAGAAAATTTATTTCTTGGTTTACACACACACACACACATTATAATTACCGTGTGGTTCCCGGCACCAATAGAAAATGAATAGGACTCTATCTCTTTCCCATGGGTGTCGTAAAAGGCGACTAAGGGATTGGCTTATAAACTTGGGATTCTTCTTTTAGGCGATGGGCTAGAAACCTGTCACTATTTGAATCTCAATGCTATCTTAAATTGAAATAGCTGAACGTGGCCTATCAGTCTTTTCAAGACTGTTGGCTCTGTCTACCCCGCAAGGGATATAGACGTGATTAGGTATATGTATGTTTGTATGCACATTACAATTTAACGCATGTTGTGATCATTAAGTATCCATCAGACAAGGAGCTATATGTCGAGCGCCATTTTATTAATTTATCCACCTCGTCGTCTATATCCAGCCTATTTCATCTGTCATCGAAATTCTCCGCCATATCAGCTCGAAATGGTGGCTCAGGAATGTGGACACGAATAGTCCAAGGAATGCCGTAGCAGCCGCCTCTCGGCTGTGTGCTGCGACAATATAAATAGATCGGAATCCGATGGCTCTTCTCTAGGACTTAGTACTTTTGTGATAAATGCTGCTTTGATGTTGGCAGTTCGTGGCTCTAAATGTTAATTTTGTTGTTGATGTTAGCGTAGACTTTTTCGCGTTTGTTCTCTTTTTTTTCTAAAGCTATGCGTGTTTTCATTAGCACCGTCTACTTCTATGGTTATGAGCCTATCGCTTTCCAACATTTTCTACTCTCTCTGCCTGTCTTTTATCTAAAACATATTTCTAATTTAACCTTGAGCGGCTCAGCTTTGAATCCAGAGTTCGCTTATCGTTTTTTTTTGTCTGTTATTTGGCATAGTAAAATTAAATTTTAAATGTCACTTAGTTTCCGGCTCTTTAGAATAGAACCACTCCACATCGTTCCCATGTTTTAAAAGGCGACTAAGGGATGGGCTTATAAAGTTGGGATTTCTCTTGGAGGCGATGGGCTAGCAACCTGTCACTATTTCTCTCAATTCCATCATAAAGTCATGCAGCTGAACATGGCTCTATCTAGCCCGCGAGGGATAAAGACGTCATGTATATATGTAAAATTTTAGTCCATTGGCTCACGTCGATTTTACCAAAAAAAAAAAACTTTTTATGTTCTATTAAGTACTCATAAAATAGACTTTATGAGTAGCTGTATGTATCATCAAATTGAATTATCATGTCCCGTTGTGGAGCAAAACGTGTTCATTGCCAAAACGAACAAGAATTCAATTAGTCTAATTAGTATCATCGACTCAACTACTGCTTTTAATTAACATTTCCGTGTAGTTTCATAGAGGAGGTGTAGGTTCGTGTATTAAGAAACCGTAATAAGAGAACCATGGAGGTAAGATGGAACTGCTTAGCGTAATTACCGAATTAATCGTTCCTGGATCGTGATCATAATAGGCATGATTACAAATTTGTGTTTATTTATTAATTTAATTTCACATCAACTAAAACATTGGTCAAATAATGGCATCAATAAATTAACTGAGATATACGAAGTAACATAACACATTATTCAGGCGAGTCCAAAACGCCGCTTACAAAATGCTACTTAAGTGTGACGTCACAAACAAAAGTTGTTCTATATATTTTTTTATTCACTGATGGAAAAGTTATTTTTGACTAATTGGAAATTTTTGGAATGGACTTTCCCATCGTATTTTTAATGAATGTTAAACATTTATAGCTTCTAAATAAAAAAAATCACCTAACATATTTCATGTTTTACTTGTATTTTATCATGTTATAAACTAATTTATATTGCTTCAAGATCTAGTCATCATCCCTATTATACTAAGTTAAATACCAATATTAGCTGTATGATTTGTTTGTCGAATTAGACTAAAAATCTGTCCAGTTATATTGAATGTGCGTTTATAGATAATACTAGTGTACACACGCGACTCCGCCCGCATATATCGTAAGATCTTCTGATGAAATTCTTTTATTCACATAAAACTTTCAAGACGCAGCGATTTCGGCTATTGGATGCTACGTGAATCAATTAGTAAGTCATTGTCCTCTTTTATACATTCATATGTCGAACACATTTCCCTTTTTTATGAAGTTAAAAGGCAAAATCAAAAGCTATGTTCTAAAACCAGGTTTACGTCGCACTTACGACCTCAACTGGTCATAAAACAGTTGACAGAGGCCATAAATTATACCGAAATCACACAATATCGCGTAAACCTCTCGTCGCTAAGCTTGACATTTTCATAACGAGGAAAACCGAAATAGGTTTCTCCTACAAACGCCAAATAACAGGTTGGGAACAATCCAAATGTCATAATAATGCAAGCCCTAACTGCCAACAAAATTGAAATAACTACCAACTCATACTCTAAATGCGGAATCACAGAATTACCCTTGATGCGAACGGAAGTGAGAATTAACTTCAAGGGAAAACAAATACCACTGGAATATTCAAATTACATGTTTCTAAATCAAAATAAATTAAAACAGCAAACATAATAGTACACACACATTTAAGGAACAGCGTGATAAGGAAATGTTGTGATGTGAAAGAAGATGTAGTTACAGGAATAGAAAAGGGTATGTTAAGATTGTTCGGTCATGTGGAGAGGATGAATGAAAGTAGGTTGACTAAGCAGGTATACAAGGAGAGTGTGAAGGGGAAGGTCGGAGTGGGAAGACCTAGACCAGAGAGTCCCAAACTTATTTTGTCTTAGCGCCCCCATTTTTTCACCTATTTAAAAACCACTATAACTTCAAATTAGTTTAATTAATTATTATTAATTATTCTGGGTCTCTTACCGCCCCCCTTGAGACCTGCAGCGCCCACTTTGGGAAAGACTGACTGACGAACGTATCTTGATCATATTAAGGATGTCCTGGTAAAAGATCAGGTCAAGAGTACCCGAAACCGAAGAAGATGAAGCGAAGGAAGTATGCAGAGTCCGTAGCACGTGGAAAGAGGTAGTCTCTGCCTACCCCTCCGGGAAAGAAGCGTGATTTTATGTATGTATGTATAAATTAAAACTAAATACAATAATTTAAGATAATCTAAAAAGAAATAAATAATAATTAATACTTATTCTGAAAAAATGTGAATAATACCAATTTCAGTGATTAGAATATAAATAACTTTAATATTGATAGTTTATTGCAATATTCGCTATAATGCTGTTAAAAATATTTAATTTTTACTGAGATTAATTTTGCCGGGAACCACACGGCAGGAGAGACATGGCTAATTAAAAATGACTGTTCAGACATACATCCTCTGATGAGTTGTCAACTTAAAATAACATGTTATTTTGGAGATTTGCGCACAAAAAGTGCGTAATGAGACACGCGTGGGCGTAGTAATTAACAAAGACATTGAACTTGAATGGTGAAACTTTGCCAAAATACAAAACGAAGATCAGGTGTTCCTCATCAGACACACAAAGTTTCGCACTAATAAAGACCTTATGATTAGAATAGAATAGATTTATTTTCAAAATTGGATACAATGTATCACTTATTGACGTCACATCACTTAAATCTAATTATACAGGGTGACTTTTAATTCAACTGCATAAATTTAACTGATAAGTGTACTCATCTAAAGGATATTTAAAAACGTTAAAAGAAAAATATCGGTTCATATTTCAGAAAGTACGCAAAAAAATTAAAGTATCAAAATTCACGATCCTAAATACGTTATATCACCCCGGCCGGCGGAAAAGCGACGCGTAAGATTCAGAGGTCAACGACAAAATTTATTCAGCTGAGCGATCTCGACAACTCTGTACTTTACTTGATCTTGATACTAGAAAAATAATTTATTTTTCAGACATTTATTTACAAGTTTAGTTTTAATTTCTTTTTGTAGTATTGGTCTTTAATAAAGCGCGTGACGTAGTTTTTGAGGGTTTTTTAAATTTGAAAATGATGACATTAAATTTAAATAAAAATAGGCTCAAACGGCTCAGAAGCATTGGTATAGTCTATGTTTGTTTGTGTATTGTAGCTGTTATTGAAAGGGATAAGTTTACAAACTTGGGATTTTTCTTTAGGCGATGGGTTAGCAACCTGTCACTGTTTGAATATAGGTATCTATTAATTCTATCATTAAGCCATAAATCTGAACGTGGCCATTCAGTCTTTTCATATTATTATTATATATATGTATGTATGTTATGGAAATTACATTTAGAGGTGAAATATTTATTTCTGCAGACGGGCTGTCTAAAGGTTGATGTTGTTATGGCGCACTGTATTTTGGCAACAAACCAAAGGTCACAAACATTTCACTTATTATTTAGAAGAATAAAGCTATAAACGGCCTCTGTGGCGCAGCGGTAATACGCTTGTCTGTGACACCGGAGGTCCCGGGTTTGAATCCCGGCCAGCATGATGAGGAACGAACTTTCTCTGATTGGTCTGGGTCTTGGATGTTTATATTTATAAGTATTTATTATAAACTGTAGTATCGTTGAGTTAGTATCTCGTAACACACGTTTCGAACTTACTTCGAGGCTAACTCAATGTAATTTGTCCCGTATATATTTATTTATTTATATTTATTATTATATAGGCGTATTCATTAAGGTAATATATGTGGTTCCCAGCACGCTAGAAGTTTTCTGAACCTCCGTAATAACGCCGTAGCTTGAACGGGTTAGTATCGATACAACATTAAAAAATATTGATAGAAATATTATGAAAAAATAGAAACATAAGCCAAACAGCCAAACATGGTCTATCAGTCTTTTCGAGAATGCTGGGCCTATCTACCCAGCAGTGCAGGGCATATAGACGTAATTATATGTATGTATGTATAGAAACATTGAACGAAGGAATATTTGTCTATTTACTTTCAAGTTTTTTTAACTATGCACCCAGTCCGTCCATATAGCCGAAACATCAGTTCACATACATACATACCTGTAATCAAATCTAATATCTAGAGCCAACAGTCTTGAAAAGACTGGTAGACCAAGTTCAACTGTTTGGTTTGATAATAGAATTGAGGTATAATAGTGACAGGTTGCTAGCCCATCGCCTAAAAGAAGAATCCCTAGTTCATGAACCTATCCTAACCTAACCTATGTGCCGTGTGGTTCCCGGCACTATTACAAAAAAGAATAGGACCACTCTCATCTCTTTCCCATGGATGTCGTAAAAGGCGACTAAGGGATAGGCTTATAAACTTAGGATTCCTCTTTTAGGCGATGGGCTAGCAACCTGTCACTATTTGAATCTTGGTTCTATCATTAAGCCAAATAGCTGAACGTGGCCATTCAGTCTTTTCAAGACTGTTGGCTCTGTCTACCCCGCAAGGGATATAGACGAGATCATATGTATGTATGTATGTATGAACCTATCCCTTAGTCGCCTTTTACGACATCTATGGGTAAGAGACGGAATGGTCCTATTCTTTTTTTCCATTGGTATCGGGAACCACAGGGCGTCCGTCTTATAGCCGAAACATCAGTAATCTTTAAACGTTAAATCTTCGTTCGATACTTACTCTTAAAAACTAGCCGAACAAGTGACTGAAACATTGTTGTTACACGTGTGATGTAACACACGGAAGCCATACCTCGGATTGTGATCCCCCCCCCCTTTCCCCCCTCCGCTTGTCCGGTGTACGAGTGTATTTCGGTGCTCGCTCGCTCAATGCCATCAACTTCAGCTCAATGGGTTTAGTCATCACGACGTTGTTGTAATTGGGTATGTCGATATTTTCAACTGTTTCGATTGATTTTTCAATAATCATCTGTAGCTAAGTCAATGGCTGTTTTCTTGGAATGAGATCCTATCATAGAAATCTGATTTAGTTTTTTATTGGGTCAGTGCATCTTTACAATTCGAAATGATAGACATGACGTATGTTATATTATCTTGGAAGGATTATAGAGGATCTTCATTAAGCAAATTGTATTCTTTTAGGAGTCATTTCTTACAGTACCAACGTAATTTTTGATTAACAATTTTCTCCATTACAAGACTAGAATAGAATATGTCAAGAACAAACAGACATTTTAAGTATATGCTTTTGGACTTTGTTATTAGCAGGGTTGTTGAAAAGAAAACGCCTTGTAAAGTACACTTTTATATTTATTTTGGTCCCTTATACTTAAAATATATTTTTTAATACAATAAATTATCACATTTTCTTAAACATATTATGCTGACATGCAAATTTCTACTCTACCAGATTTTTACAAATTCTACTCTTACAATGATTTTTTTTAATAAATTTGATTGCATTATTATATTGTCAGTAAATTAACAAATAACGCATTATCAACAAACACAATAAATACTGTTTTACACATTATTTTTTTCACATTAATAACCCTTTTTTTATGTCGTAAACGATATTTTCTCTTCTTACTGAATAAAGCAAGTTCAACTTTACCAAAGCATTCATCAACAGTTCATCAAATCATAGTTGAATCATCATTTCACCATTCATAGTCATTCATCCACTCAGTCTTATTATTTACAGTCGTCTTTTATTCATTTCACATTCACACATGCACTATAGCCCATTCTTCAGCACTTCTCAATCGGACCATACCTCTGCCTGAACCAAGTCATGCCTCTATAGTCGGGTTCGTAAACATCAGGAATCTCTTTGTCGATAGCTTCGCAGTAAATCATCTTGACCGACGCTTCCCCGAAGAGCCTGTCCTCGTATTTAATGAGCTGCTTCCAAAATCCAGTGTTCGGTCGGATTTGTGGCCTGGTAATAAGAAAAGTGTACATTAATTTATGTTGCTCTCAAAACCGACAGACATCAGATAAAGCTGTATCATTTGAAAAAATTACATAGTTTTTATTAACATTCTCTGTGAAATTAATGTCTGAAATATATTTTTCGATCTAGAGTGGGTTGACATAACATATTCAAACAACTGCTGTAAGATTATACAAATTAGTATACAATATAGTTTGTCATATTTCAAACTTATAAACTTGGGATTATTCTTTTAGTGCTAGCAACCTATCACTATTTGAATCTGAACAGCTGAACGTGGTCTCTCAGTCATTTCAAGATTGTTTACTCTGCTACCTCATTTGGTTTAATGACGTTATTATATGTATGTATTTCAAGCTTACCTTCTTTGCTTCATGTGATGGTAAGCGTCCTGCAATGACATCTTCTGCCATTTGACGAGGTAGGCGAGGCACAGCGTCACCGACCTGGACACTCCGGCCACGCAGTGAACTAGCACTACTTCACCGTTCTCCACAACCTGTAATCAAATAAAATATATGAAAAGTCATAAACGAGAAACATATATTGTATGATACAAAGAATGATGATTGACTTTATCACTATATCCAGTTTGATCCAGGCTTTGCTATTAAAAAAATAGGTAAGTATCTTAAATGCTTTAACCTGCTACATTCATTGACTTGGGTTATTTGTTGATACATCTTCTTTGTATTTTCAGTTAAGATTAAATTTATTTAAAAAAACACTAAAAATATTTACACGCTCTACCCAAACCCACCTCATTGATCAAGTTGGCGACTCTGTCCATAAAAGGGTGCATATCAGAGCTGGGGGTATCCAGTAACGGTACGAAGTGCCTCGGGACGAAGTCTTCAGGTGGAGGTGGAAGTTCGGGAGCCGCGCTGACGATGAGCCCGGGCCGGAGGGCCTTGACTGCCCCAGGGAGGGCGTGCGCCCCGCAGACGTACAGTGAGTCTGTGACGCGGGACACTCCAAGAGGACATCCTCTGTAACAATAGGAAAAATTATTATCTTCATCAGCTGCAGGAAATTACTGGTAGTTTTATAGTCAATAATAGAATTAAGAAATTTTAATTGAACTCTTTTTGAATTTGACAATCCGAAATTTTATACTACATACTTAGAACCCATTACTTAGAACATTTCGATACCAATTTTTTATTTATTAAATACTAGAAATCAATTTTCAATACAGAAAAAAATCTTCTCTATCTCAAAATCTACAAATTCACCTAGTTTAAAAACTAAAGAATCAAATAAAATTAACACAATTTTTAATTCGTCTGCATCATGTTGCTCTCCAACGTTCAGTTTTAACGAGCCATAAAAATTTGCTGACCGCAAAACCCTTGGAGATGAAGAAAACAAGATCGCATTCCTGAGAGGAGACGCGCCACGCGGGCCGCGCGTAAACACCGCATACCACGCGGCTGCGTCACCTGGCGCCGCGCCAGGCGGCTGACCCGGCGAACTTGCTGCAACTACATCTACTGCATCTAATGATTCTACTTGAACTTTGTTGTTGTCAACATCGAGGTCAATTATTTCATTAATGTTGTGTAAAAAGTTTTGTTGACTTCAATTGTTATTTATTTTGACTTGGTTTGTTTCAGTTTCAGTTAGTTTGTCTGAATTAAATGTTAACGTATTGACAATAAACCAAAAGCATATAATAAATGATAGTATAAGTCGTATTCATAGAAATTTAAATAATTTAGATTTTTATCTGTGAATATTAAACTTCATTTATAATTAATAAATTAAATAAAAAATATTTAAAACTTTGACAGAAATGCAATGTATGTGTAAAAAAATAATTATTTAATATTATAATAGTTCCTCTTTCAATAATAATAAAAAAACAAATTTAGATTTTGTTAATTTTGGCAAAAGTAAATTACAATTTGAAGTAATTATTGAGATTAACCAAATAACTATGTACCTGTTCAATTCCTCTTTCGTAGGTTTCGGTACTTCCACTTCAACAGTGGGCTCGTTCTCATTCCCAACACATGTCACTTTGTCTTCAGCAGTCAAAACCTTCATCGCTACTGTCACTCTTTCAATTACTTCAAAAAATTTAAATCAACGTCTTCACTTCACACTGGCCACAAAGAATCCACTTTCAAAAATCGAAGAATTATTTCGATGTCAATATTTAAACAGTTTGTCGTGTATAATATCGATGCGAGGTGTTCTCGCAGCAGCTTCCGAGTCGTGCGTGTGCGCAGGTCGGCTTGCTACCGCGTACTGAAAATTTTCACCACCTGCGTGAGAGACTGGGATTGCAATATCCGGCATTCCACAGCTATTTTTGTCAAAGTGTGACGATTACTTTGTTTACAATTCAGGCGCTACTGTTTTCGGTTAGTATACCATGTTTTCGTGTTTTCACGAAAATTTTATAAACAAAGTAATTTTCAGATTGTTATTCACAGAAAATGGACTACAATTCAATAAATTTTATTAAATTATTTTGTACAATTCGTATTTAACCCTTAAATTGGCAGTGTATGTACTGGCATACATTAACTTTGTAAAAATATTTGACATAGTATAATAAAAATGTCTGTGTCACAAATCATTTTAATTCATTGCAATACTAATTATTTTTATAAGGAAAAATAAAACACGTCTCTAACAACACTTATTTTGACATTCGGTCTCGAAAATGGCGGCCCGGCGTAGCTCATCTGTGTTGACTAAGGTATTTATATTATTTTAACTTGGTTTGACATGGTTTGTGGTGTTTTTATGAACTATATTTTATGCATAACAGTATAATCGAATGGATTTGATATGTTTTTGTGTATGGTGACTTTGTGTTTTGAGTTTATTTTGGTCGGTAAACTGATGTATGCTGTGGCATACATTGCCAAATTCGTAATGAAAGACCCTTCGTTTTGTCTGTATGACACAGCATACATTGCCAAGTTTGTAATGAAATGCTTTATTTGTAATTTGCAAGATACCGCATGTATTTGTGATTTGGGATTGCTTTTTATTTTTGGTTGAAGCATGTTTTTTTGTTTCTTTGTTGCCAGCAAACGCTACTAACTCGAGGTGGTAGAATATTAGCTCTTGTGCCTGCTGAAAATGCACCATCTGACGATAGCGAGCGCTCAGATGTCGAAGAGGAATTTCGTGTACGCACCCCGCTTTCTTCATTTTCTTCTCCAGCACCTTCTATTCATTCTTCCTTAGAAAGACTAAACATTCTAGATGATGACGAACATTACAACAGCGACAATGTTCCACTTACGCCCATTTTTCAAACAGTATATTCAAGTCCGTCTTTAGAACCAAATTGCAATAAAGTACCGGTGCTGAGTGATATTCCGTCACTCCCAACAACTCCTCTTACTCCAGTAAATCCACCAAATCCAAAAACCAGATCCCGACGTCGTCAGCCCACCGTTCCTGTCCGGAAAAGACCGAGACTAATGAAAAAATTTACTTTGAACTATCAGTGGAAAGAAGCCGTTTTTCGACACAGAGCTATTATAGAAGAAGACTCCAATTATACAGATGTTCCGGATATATCAGCGTTGGATTATTTTTATAAATTTTTTTCGCCAGACATTCTAACAGATATCGTAGAGCAAACAAATTCTTACTCGAAGAATCCCAGAAACTGTCAATTAGATTACCATGTAAAGGCGTAATTTAGTCATTTCAGTTCAATAAACGTTTATACTATTATTATCTTTTGTATTTTTTTTGCTATTCCTGCTCCTGGATAAACTCCCGTCGAAATTTCATAAGTTTTAGGACTCACTTCCGTCGGTATTTCATTAGTCACTGCACTTGGCAATGTATATCCCAGCATACACGACTTTGATCCCTTGGTTTTCTATTCACTTGGCAATGTATGCTGTGTCATACATGAGTTTTCAGGAAAACTGAAACGTAAAGATATTTTTTCGTATTTTTTTGTAATGCCTTAAAACGTCTTAAACCCGATTTCAATAAAAAAAATCGGTTTATGTAAAAAAAAAAATTCTGCCAAATTAAGGGTTATTGTACAATAGAGGTAAAACTCTGGTTTTCTACTTACACAGAGAAAATTAAAAAAATATCAAATTCGGTATTTGTATGTTAATATTCGGGACTCTCGACAGTTTGTGTCATAATTTTTTTAAAATAATATACCTTGTTATTAACTGATTGCAAAAACACATTAATTAAATTTAAATGAACAACAACAAGTAATTATGTAAAATAAGATATGATTTCCCTTGAAATTCCAAGAGAAATTATTATCTCAAGGAGACATAGCGGAAGTCTTGACAACAGACATGTGAGTGATTTTATTATAGAACTTCTTTGAACTCAACAAGAAATTCAGTTGTTACATGAGACTTAATATTATAAATAGATAATTAACCGGACTTTTAAAAATACCTCTTTAAAGAAATTACAGAAAAAACAAAAACTAAAAAACAAATTGCAATCCTCTACAAATTGCGCGATCAGCTGAAGCCACTTTGTAAATTAAGTTTACAGGATTAAAAATATAAGCGATACAAGGCAAGATAAAATAAGGTGTTTCCGAAAAAGGTCTCAATGCTAACTTATAATAGACCCCAGCTAGTCCTAGGCTTTTTTCCCAGGAAACACTTTATTAAAACAATGTCAGTGCGTAAGATTTAATTCCGAATGACATTGCGTATATTTATATGACATGAGAAATAAAATTGCAAACTTGCAGAAATAAGTCGCTGCTATTTTTCTTGATCAGGAGTAATATTTTGTTACCATTTCATCCTCTTTGCGTAAGTCCTGGTTGCGTCCTTATTTCTTTAGAGAATAATACTGGATCCGCCTTGTCATATCCAGAATTAGGTAAGTCAGGCTTTTACACGAAACTCAAGGTTGAACTTCGCAACTAAACCTAATCAATCATAGTTACATTACACGTCTAGGTAGCCTCAATGAAGTACGTAATCTGTACAAAATACGGTTAATAGTGGGCACACTATTAACCGTTAACCGTTTGACCATCAATGTTCTTATTAATTACAAGTTAGCCTTCCATACCACATATAAGGCTTTATATTAGTACATTACTGCAGTAAAACCTGTAGTTAAGATATACTGTAGTTAAACAAGTACCTACTTAACAACCCAGTTTCTCGTCTCAGTACAAAGTCAACATTTCGTTCAAAGTCCATTTTAGCGGCCGATAAGCAATTTGTGTCAACTGGTTACGTTGTTTCGTAGATCTTGCCCATATAAACACACATACATATAATCATGTCTGCATCCCTTACGGGGTAGACAGAGCCAACAGTTTTTAAAAGACCAAAGGCCACGTTCACCTGTAGGTATGTCTAAATGATGGAATTCAAATTCAAATAGTGAGAGGTTGCTAGCCAATCGCCTACAAGTTTATTAGCCCCTCCCTCACTCGCATTTTACAACATCCATAAGAAAGATATGGAGTGGTCCCGGGAACCACCCGTCACCCATGCAAACGGGTTTTTACTCCGATTTCTTTAAAGCTCTAATGATGGGAATGTGGAAAACCGAGAAAGCTCTTATTATTGTGCAGAGTAGACAGGGCCAACAGTCTTGAAACTGAAAAGCCACGTTCAGCGGTGTTGATTTGCGGTTGATAGGCCATCGCATTCAAGAAGAAACCCAAATTTTACTTCTCTATCTATCGTCTTACTTTTAAATGTTATTAAATTAATCTTGTGTACGCAAGTGTTTTGCAAGACCATTTCTTTAGGTACGGAAATAAATTTAACAATAGTGTTACGTCTATTTGAATGACGTCTATATCCCTTGCGAGGTAGACAGAGCAGTCTTGAAAGACTGACAGGTTACGTTCAGCTGTAAGGCTTAATGATAGAATTGTTATTCAAATTGTGACACTAAGTAGTTACCACCGCGGAAAATTTTAACGGCAATGGACGTGTTAAAATTCGTAGTTGTAATTTTATTGGTATCTGTCAGTTTTAATTATAATACCCACATCAAACATTTATCAATATCCATAACAAAAGAAATTGACAACAAATCGGTATGGTGGAGGATGTTATGGAAGCAAAATTCTATCTGCGCAGATAAAATTAGGTATTAGGCTTATATTAAGTGTCATAGATTACTATACTAGTACTTATCCTGTGTTTTATTTTCAAGTTATTAATGGCCTGACGCTTCAGATAACCAATGATAAAACAAGTTTACTGATCAAACAAATTATTTACGTACCGCATAAACGAGAAATCATTTAGTATACGGCGGACGGCCGCTAACCAAACGCGCGTCTCACACTATCGCTTAATAATGTCACACATCTGAATATAAAAAAGAAGTATTTCAATAGCAAAATGATCGTGATTTTACTTGTGTTTGCTGTTGTTGCATTTTATTTGTATGCGACCCGCAACTACGATTATTGGAACAAGAGGAACGTTAAACATGACCCACCAGTACCACCGTTCGGAACCCATTTTCGAAATGCATTCGCTTTTAAGAGCATCACTGATATATCGCAAGAATTGTACAATAAGTATCCAAATGAAAAGGTCGTCGGCTACTATAGATGGAGTACGCCAGAACTCATCATTAAGGATCCTGATGTTGTAAGAAGGATCATGAGTACTGACTTTAATCATTTTTACTTCCGAGGTATGGCTAGGAATCCCAAGGTTGACAGAGTACTTTTAAACCCATTCCACGCAGATGGAGACAACTGGAGGCTGCTACGGCAACGACTGACGCCGGCGTTCACGACTGCCAAGCTGAAGAATATGTTCCCGCTGATTGTCAAGTGTGCAGAAAAACTACACTCTTTAGGTGATGATATTGTCTCCCGTGGCGGCGACTGCGACATCCGCGAGATGATGGCCAGGTTCACCACAGAATTCATCGGGGCATGCGGTTTTGGTGTAGAGATGGACACCATTAACAACGAAAAATCCCTCTTCAGAGAGTTTGGGAAATTAATTTTCAGCAGAACCGCATTCGATATTACGAGATTCGCTGTTTGGGAAGCTGTACCGCTGGTAAGAGGGTTCTTACCTGTTATAAATCCCAAAATCGAAGAGATAGCTACAGAAATCGTCAAAAACGTACGGGAACAAAGGAATGGGAAACCATCTGGTAGAAATGATTTCATTGATCTTCTTTTAGAGTTGGAGTCTAAAGGAAAGTTTACAGCAGAGTCTATTGAAAAGACAAATCCTGACGGATCTCCGGTCATAGTCGACATGGAGATGACCATGGCTTGCATGGCGGCTCAAGTATTCATATTTTTCGCAGCCGGATTCGAGACGTCGTCATCAGCCACTAGTTTCACTTTACACGAACTAGCTTTCAATCCTGAAATACAAGAAAGAATCCAAGAAGAAATAGATGAAGTCTTATCCGAATACAATAATAAATTATGTTACGAGGCTGTAGCGAAATTGTCTTTGTTAGATATGGCTTTCAAAGAGGCAATGAGGATGTTCCCTTCTCTTGGTATTGTAACAAGGGAATGCACTAGACCTTGTACTATACCTGAACTGGGTATTTCCATCGATCCTGGTGTTAAAATTGTAATTCCAATCCAAGCCATTCAAAACGATGAGAAGTACTTTGATAACCCAACTGAGTTCAGACCAGAAAGGTTTACACCTGAAGAAGTGAAAAACCGGCAGCCTTTTACGTACATGCCTTTCGGGGATGGACCTAGGATGTGCATTGGTAAGCAATAAAATATATATCAAAATCTAATTATTTTTATCTGAAAGAAAATAATTGTATTTTATTATTTTTAGTATTCGAAAATTCATATTAAATACAATATCAATACCATTACCTAATCCTTAGCATAGCAATAAGCGTGATATGAACAAATTACTAATGTCATGACACCTAGATAATGATAAGAATTGTAACACCTTTACCATTTTGCTGTTTTTCTATTGTAAATTTCTTCCTAGAGACTCAATATGTGCGACAGAAAATGTAATACGATAAAATAGCAATTTTATTAACACTGACAAATTTTATCAATGAATAATTAACTCTGTAAAGTAAAAGTTTTGCATCTAAATCAATAAAACTATTCTTATACAGAGTTAAGGGTAAAACGATTCCCACTGTTGATGGGAATCGAAATTAAACCCATTCATCTTTGTACGTAAGTATAATTAAATAACATTTCTATTGTCTATATTTTGTTCACCAGGAGCCAGGCTGGGTCAAATGCAGTCTTTGGCGGGATTAGCAGCGGTTCTGCAGCGGTTCACAGTGGAACCAAACAAGGACACCAGGAGGAAACCACAGGTCAACCCCCGGTCGAATGTAGTGCAAGGATTAGTTGGAGGATTGCCGCTCAAACTCACGCTGAGAAAGAACAAGACCGCTTCGAAATGATGACTAGGCAGACATTCGTTTTCACACTATATGTCTAACATACTCATAACCATAACCAAATTTTCTTTCTTTTTTTCATAAATCTGTTGACAAAGACGTTTAAAGCGAAAATTAAATTGTATACGTACTAATTGACCGATCAAATAGCACTTTTACCTGATGACAATTTTATATAAGGCTTTTTTTATTCTATGATATATTAATATATATTATTATACATATTACATATTATTTATATTTATAATACGAGTATCTATTACAAATATTACATAGGATAAAAAACAAATTAAAGTTTTGAAAATTAGCTGATAAGGTTGCATACACATACATAAAATGTGTATATTCCGCGGAGGGGAAACAAATAGGTACTTATATGGAAAAAAGTAGTAATTATTTACGTTTCTGATAAATTTTAGCTTATTCATCCTTCAGGTGGACAGATATTATTTAAAACAATAGAATGATAATGATTCATATCACTATCATGATTTTTGAAAATGAAGAAAAAACTGTATGAGCATGTATATATATACATATATATGATATCTACGAGTATTGAGTCATGAAAATATTTACATTATTGAGTATATTATATAGATAAAGAAAAGGGTATATCTATATTAACAACAAGGTCTTCAATTAAATATTTAAACCATCCATCCTTATAGTCATGCATATATACGTTGCGGGGTAAACAGAGTCAGCAGTCTTGAAAAGACTGAAAGGCCACGTTCAGCTGTGTACCATGATGATGGAATTAAGTTTCAAACAGTGACAGGTTGCTAGCCAATCACCTATAAGAAGAATCCAAAGTTTGTGACCTTTTACCTTAGTCGCCTTTTACGACATCCATGGAAAGGTACGGAGTGATCCTATTCTTAAGTGCCGGAAACCACAAGGCATGAAATATTTAAAAAAGCGGCAATTAACTGCACTGCAGCATTTTCTTTAATAACGACAACTTCACAATTATTCAAACTTAGAATAGAAATGTGAACGATAGAACATATTGTTATGATAAATTGATATTTAAATAATAAGTAATTTTATTTTAAATGGAATGTCAAATTTAAATAAATTTGTGTACAGAGTATACCTACTAAATTATGATTTGAACCTACTACAAATCTTTACGAGGTTCCTGCGCCAGGCTCAAGCAAGATTTTTTTTATCATTCAGTTAGTCGGTGCTATAATAAGCCTTCTCACAAAGTACTTTCTTTACATACTCTTTGAATTCAAAGAGAAGTCAGGCATATCAAGAAACGACTCCGACAACCTATTATAAAATCGTATACCATGAATTATTTACTGACTCTACTATGCGTATCATAATACGGCATGACTAATTTATAGGCGCAGGTTTAAATCCCACTTCGGTCATGTACCAATGACTATTACATACATACATACATAAAATCACGCCTCTTTCCCGGAGGGGTAGGCAGAGACTACCTCTTTCCACTTGCCACGATCTCTGCATACTTCCTTCGCTTCATCCACATTCATCTCTCTTCATGCAAGCTCGGCGGTTTCGGGTACTTTTGACCACTGACTATTTTTCGAAGTAATGTACATTAAATACTGTTCAATGCTCTTACGGTGAGGGAAAACATCGCGGACCACATTCAGGCAACTGGATGTAAACCATTATCGATCCAATACGAGTCAGATACCCCTGCAAAGGTTGCGGAGGTCACATGGAAGACGCTTCGTGTAAAAACTTGACTCACTCAATTCAGGATCCATGGTCAAAGGCATACCTTGAGCTAATCTCTAGGTTGATGAGGATGCTACCGGGACTAAAGCTAGGAGAAAGAAAGAGGGCCTACCTACCTACAGCTAGGAAAAATTCAAAACTACGATTCACTCAAAGTAAAATCTCATTTTTCCCATTCTATTTATTCTTCTTCTTTTTATTTTTGACGGCCTCTGTGGCTCAGCGGTAGTACGCTTGTCTGTGACACCGGAGGTCCTGGGTTCGAATCCCGGTCAAGGCATGATGAGAAAAGAACTTTTTCTGATTGTCCTGGGTCTTGGATGTTTATTTATATAAGTATTTATTATAAAATATAGTATCGTTGAGTTAGTATCTCGTAACACAAGTTTCGAACTTACTTCGAGACTAACTCAATCAGTGTAATTTGTCCCGTATATATTTATTTATTTATTTATTCTTCGTGGAACAAATATCACAACAATCGATACACGTGCTGATCGGGGCGCACGATTCGAGTTCATATTTCTGGGGCCAATGATCTTTCAGCTGGTATTCACTGAGGCCGAAGAACCTGTTCTGGAGTAGCGTTAGGAACCACAGATGGGTGCGGGCCCTGAGTAACTTGGTGGTGGCTTCCACCACGGCTTGGACTGCCCGCTGGCAGACGGGGTCCTGGTAGTAAGGAGTGTTGAACTTCAGATTCTTGATGTTGCAACGGAAAACCTGATGAGGCATGGGATCAGTGAAAAGAAATAACGCTTGATCGGTATACGAATTAATTTGTGACAAAAAATATTATTTTTTATGTTGGTATGTGTTTGTTTGTTATGTATCTGCTAATATAATTTTTAAGTAAGTGGGGCAACAAAATCAGTTCAGTCGTTTTTGAGATATTCACAATTTTGTAAAAATTTTAAAAAAGAAAAAGATTCGTTTAGGCTATGGGTTAGCAACCTGTCACTATTTGAATCTTAATTCTATCAATAAGCCAAACAACTGAATGTAGACTAACAGTATTTATAGGAATGTTGGCTCTCACTGTTGACTGTATGTACAACTTTGTAAAAAATAAAAGTGTTCACAAGGTTCGCGGGGAGCAACTAGTTAGTTAGCTAAGAAAATCTAAAATAATATAAAGTTATATGTGCCTCATGCCCCGCCATCTCAAGCATACAGTAATTTTCAAACTTCACAGGAATGAGATGAACTCGGAATCCGATCGTCTGCAGCCGATCTGAAATTAAATATTATTTATTTATTTACACAAATATAGCTTAAATTTGAACTCAGGTCGTAAACTTCCATTCAAAGTTTCATACAAATCGGCTCATAGGTTACTATTGTAAGTAGACGTAGAAATACAGCCATACAAATGACCACGAGGAATAGGTATAGTTGAAATATTGTACGAACATACCTATAATCACGTCTTTATCACTAAAAGGACAGACAGGGCCATAGTCTAAAAACAACTCAAAGGCTGCGTTCAGCTGTATCGCTTCAGGATGAAATTGAGATTCAAATAGTTACAAGTTGCTAGCCATTCGCCTACAAGTGGAATCCCAAGTTACTCCGCAAGGGATACAAAGGTGACTATATGCACATGATATTCAATCTTACCTCCAATACATATTGAAGTGAAATAATACTTATTGGTAATTACCTCTCAAACCGATTAACTTCTCTGGTTTATGGGATACAGTAAAGAAGGAATTGCAAGGCCCGTAATGGATCCCGACGCAGAATATTGTAGCCATTTGTAGTTAGCGTTCTCGGCCTAATTATAAAAAAAAATATTTATTTTCACTATTTACATAGATAGACATACTTATACAAACAGGTATAATCGTATACAAATTAACTTGGTTGGTTTTTTATAAAGATTAGTCTTGTTTATCTGCTGGCAACTGTACACACTATTAAAAGTATTAATTTACCTAAGGAAATCTTTAAATTCAGATACTTAAACACATGGACAAAAATAAATATTAATAAATGTAAACTTTAGTATGTTTGGTTTTAAATGCAATAAATAGCTTTACTGTAAGCAGTCCTTTAGATATATATTTATTGATACCTGGGTAAGAAATAATGTATAGTAACTATTTGTAAAAATAGTATGGCGTATCAATGAATTTGTAAAATAGATTTTTAAAAATGTACCTTTACTTGACTATGAGGACTAATAATAAAATTAATTAGAACAAAAAATCTCTTCCCATCCCTCACATACTTTGCTCACAAATGAATTTACTGTGCTGTCACATTTTTTAAATATTTTTTTATAAAATGTCAAAAAATACCATAGTTACAGAAATCGCATTTATTTTTAATTTTCCCCCATGGAAAAGAAATCGAAATGATCCCAAAATATTGACTAAACCGAACTCAATTAAAGAATAAAGGACCTGTAGCTACAAAGAGTTAAAAAAAATAACTGTACCAAAAGTTTAAACACTTTAATAATAATTCTTAAATTAAAAATACATACCTAATGAAAAAATTTAACAAATTAATTTATTAAGCATAAAGATCTACATGTTTTGCGGAAACAAGGATTGTTCACAAAAAAGTTTATAATTTTTTTCCTGTTTAATGAAATCAGGCTAAATGATTTTTACAAACATTGAAAAGGTTCCAAAACTGTGAAAATAAATAATAAGAAGAATAAAGTGTGGTTCCCGGCACCAATACAAAAAAGAATAAGACCACTCCATCTCGTTCCCATGGATGTCGTAAAAGGCGACTAAGGGATAGGCTTATAAACTTGGGATTCTTCTTTTAGGCGATGGGCTAGCAACCCGTCACTATTTGAATCTCAATTCTATCATTAAGCCAAACAGCTGAACGTGGCCTATCAGTCTTTTCAAGACTGTTGGCTCTGTCTACCCCGTAAGGGATAAAGACGTGATCATATGTATGTATGTAGAAGAATAAAGAGGTCCTATCCCAATTTCCAATTGTCACTAATCTTACAAAAACCCAAGATCGTTATACCAGGAGCCACTACACCAAGGCGGGTAAAATAAAACAAGTATGATTTTAGATTCGTTATATTGAAACAAGTTACAAGGCTTTCAGTTCAGTCCGCTAACAGTGCAGTTAAAACAATATCCAGTTTTATACAACAAGTAACACAGGCCTCCCTCCGCACGGAGATCATGCTTAAGTTTTTTCATAATAAAAATGTTATTAATACTTTTTTACTACTTCTGAACGAAATAGTGATTATAATTTGTGTGCGCAAGCATGATGTCCAACGCAGTTTTTGTATTTTCAACATTAGTAATACAGCATGCTAAATACGCAATGAACGTAAAATTACAATGAATTGCAGATTGCACTCGGCATAGTTCAAATGGTGGTGAAATTATAAATTATGGTACAATATTACATCATATATTTTCTAAATCGCTTTCGAAAGCTAAGAGACGCATCCAGGGGATATATTCACGTAGAGAACATGTCTCATCTTCTATCTCTTTTAATTTTTTTTTCAACTTCAGAATTAGACAGAGAGGGAAGATTAGACATATTACTTGACAACGTTTACGAATTAAGGGGCAGGACCAGGTAAAGTTGAAAATAAAAGTTTAGGATACAAAGTTGAACTTGGGCGGATCTTAATGCATGGTTAATTTCCAAAGGATTACCAGTGCTTTACAAATGTTGTCATTTCTAACAGCACAATTAGTTTCATATCCGGCATAACCGGACCAAATAGAGTAGGTAGTCTGAATGTATATAAATTCAAAGTATTATTATACTTCTTCAATCTTCATATCTAAATTGCCGTCCATAGCAATCTTTACGATAAATGACACCTTATCTACTTCATTTGGCGACAATAAAAAAAATCTCAAAATGTTGATCTACATATATCTACATATTTTCATGTCCATAATTTACACGCCTATTCGGTAAAACTAATTTTAGCCTTATATTTTTCTTACAATTTCCTAAAAACAATCCATAGTTTATAACTGGAAACATATTTGCACATTAAAAAGCTAGAGAAATAATGGCATTTCTTGAAGATACATACCATGAAACCTATTAGCAAAAAAAAACAGAATTCCGAAATTATTTAAAGTGGTCAGAAAAGCAAAACAATAAATATATAGCTTTTCTTCAGTATAATTTCATTTTGGTCCGTAAAATGTGGATAAAACACAAAAATTATGTATAGCTTTTTAAACATGTACCACTTCCTTTTACAATAAACGTGCGTGCTGCGTTTCTCTTAATTTCTTAACTGAATTACGACACGACGCGACACAAAATCAACTTTATATGAAAAAGACTGCGAACTTTCCGACATAGTTTCTCACTCTAACTACCTACTTAGTCGCATTCTGTCGCGTCGCATCGTGTCGCAAGTGTGTTCAAGTTTTACTTTAACAATTACATCTAGAACCGGGATATCGTGTGTAATAATCCTTAAAACAACCCGACAAGACCCGAGCTCGTTCCAGTATAAAACATTTCTAACTATAAATTTCATAAATAAACCTACCAATTTACACAATTAATATCAAGTAATGATAAATACATGAATTTTTCGAACATATAGTACACCTAATACCGAATTACAATAAAAATATAATCTTTATTGCGTCGCTTGGAATTGATCGATATACATTCGTAGCGACATGCCCTAGACATTGTTTAATGACATTTAATACAAATAAAGATAAGAAAATGACAAATACTGTGAGTAGGTACAGACGAGATATCACGTCATATCAACTGCTTTTTATGTTTAACATGCTTATAAGGCTTATAATCTTAATAGAGAATGCATTTATCTATTATTATCTTTACAATACATATTCCATGTCTCGGGCTCAGAACAACAAACTGTAACTAGATAATTAGGACTATTTGTTACCTTATTCAAAGAAAAAACAATTGTAATTACCAAAAGAGAGGGTCCATTTCCCCGCGCGGGGAAGAGGGCGAAGGGGCGAACACAACGATACGACGTCACAATTGTTTATCTTACAGATAACATTTTTAAATTGTATCTTATGGTTTGAGTTTTAAATCATACATATATTGAAAATATTAGTGGTAGCAGTTACAGTATAAAATAATTGTCAGGTTGTTGTTTTGTACGTTTTTTACGTGACATGTAAAATGTGCACGGGCCCATTGGAACCCGGTCATTTGGGAGGCGTTCATGGGGCTGAAGACAACATGAAGAGGCCCTTTGGTACCTTTTGTTCTAGAGTGAGATGGCTGCAGCTGTGGAGATCTGTGCCTTAATTACCATTGGGATACATCAACGGACAGCCCTCCACAGCTGCCAAACTATTGCCAAGGAGGGATTTACATGGTATGGGTCATGCGGATGGGATGCTAGTGGACCGGATTGCTGAGCTATAGAGTGAGATACGGACATCTGCCTCGAAAATCTCTCATTGCGTGACATGTTATTAATATCTTTTTTTTTTTGACTGTACTTAAAATGGTAATTTAGACAATAACATAGTTTCAAAACTTTTTACATCGCTTCTAAAATAATAAGAGATAACTTTTATAACAGCCCCATTCCCTAAAAAATTATTATTCTACAATTTTTCGTTATTGGGTTCAAATTTCACAATCCTTATGGGGTTCTTGTATGAAATCGGGAAATGATGGATAAGCACAATTAATTCTGTATAGTAAGGTAGAATTAGTCTTCATGCTAGTGTGGAAGCGAAACAAAACCAAAGACTGTGCCTGCTTTTCTTCCCGTGCAGATCGTAAAAGTCCATTACGGGATAAGGCATTGTATAACCAATGCACATTTACTCATTCTAGGGTTGGTTATTGTTTTCTTTTAAGTTACGGAGGTCAGACAGAGTCGCTCTGTGTATAAACAATTTCATACATACTTATAATCACGTCTATATCCCTTGCAAGGTAGACAGAGCCAACAGTCTCGAAAAAACCAATAGGCCACGTTCAGCTATTTGGTTTAATGATAGAATTCAGATTCAAATAGTGACAGGTTGCTAACCCATCGCCTAAAAGGAGAATCCCAAGTTTATAAGCCTATCCCTTTAAAACAAGTAAAACAAATAACCTCGTCAAATCGCTTTGGACAGGATAGAAATAGCGGACTCCGGCCTTTGGATGTGAACGGAAATACGCTTAGACGAAAAAGTAAGTTATCAATTTGACTCATAGAATTTGGAATAATGTAAGACTATAGTCGCTGTAAGTAAGCGGAATGTTCTCATGAATGTGTCGTTTCAACCTTAAGATTTTCATATCGCCTCTCATTCCTTAGACTTAATTGAGAACTGCGCAGATAACTGCGTTTTATAGAAGAGAACAATACATCATTCTTATCGTTTCAAGTAAAATATAACAGCATTTCTATTGTCTTCTGATGTCTATGTTGTGGTCGCAATGTAGCCTAAACCATGATTTAAGGCATGCAATCAAGACACGAAATACCTTGAGCTTTTACCTTGCTTGCCTAAAAAATTAAAGTAATACCAATTCGACCAACTTTGGAATTATTAAAAAAGTAAGCCTCATTCAACTATCATTTATTTTTAAAAGGACACATGTCGTCATGGTGAAACAATAATTATGTCATTTTTAATTCAGGCAAAATTACTTCTTTTACAAAATTTTATCATTAGCCAATAATAATATAAGGTCAGATCATCCTGTTTTAGCGTTGCCAAACTATCGATAGTTTTATCATCGATAGTTGTACTATCTATAGTTGACGTCGAAATTAATCTACTGCTCAGTTTGTTACAATGGTATCGTAGACTACAATACTTTCGATAGTATCGCCACTATCGGATACTATCGATAATCCTACCAATACTATTGCTTTTACCCAACTATCGATAGCCTATCGATAGGCTTAATATAAATAAGAGAATAAATCATTATGCAAAAGGAATATTTTCTTATTGAACTCGGATATTCAGTGGTCAGTTTTAATTACAAAATTCATATAGTATTGAGTAAATATCCTATAACACCTCCTCTTTCAAATCTATGTGATTCTTTCCGTATACATAATTAACACTATTGCTTTATCAACATCACATATCAATGCTAGGGCAGTGTCGAACGTATCAAAGTCGGCGACAACGCCATTATTACCTAAAGATCACTGAGGGCTGGCCTCTAGTCAGTTTGTAAGTCACTCGAATCTCACCCAACACTCATTTCACTTGCGATTTCACGTGCTGCAAGAACTCGTAGTAGGAGAAGGCGGATTCCACGCGGTCTTCGACGAGACGCTCAGTAAATACTTGTCGGGATGGCGAGTTGTCTCTGTAATGCAAAATAAACGATTATTTTAGTTCGATGAATGAAGCCGTACAGCTGAATGCGGCCTATCGGTCTTTTCGAAACTGTTGGCTCTGTCTATCCCGCGATGGATCAAGACGTGACTATATATGTATGTATTTTAAAAGGTGTACGTGATGCGGTATTTGATACAAAACTTAGAGCATAGAAGCAGGAAGTACCTATATACCAAAATTAGATCGTCGTTCAGCTCGTCTATAAAGGCTTATAACAAGGCATTTCCTTCTCCTATCTTGAACATGACAACACTAGTTTTATACAACAATGGCAATTTTTATAAAATAGATAATACTCACTTCAATATTAGTATATTCGAGGCGTACGGCCGATCGTCGTTCAGCTTGTCTATAAAGGCGTGCAACAAGGCGTTTCCTTCCGACTCTATCTTCGGCAATGTTCGGCTTTCGTCGTGCAACTGACTGAAAGCGGCGACGCCGAACGTGTCCGACAAGAAGGCGGGGCTGACGGCGTGACAGACGTAAATAATCATGGTCTCCCCGTCGTCGAGCAGGTAGGCGCCGTTCGAGTTTATTCTGGAATAAATAATTTAAATTGAAATGTTGGCTGCTTCGGAATAAATTGCGATTGTGTGTGTGTGTGTGTGTGTGTGAGAAACGGCACAAGCACTGCAATGCACTACTATGGCATCCAGGGCAACAAATTGTGATTTGCGTCTTGAAATATCCATTATCGTTTAGAGCGTAAACATTAATGGGTATTTTTAGATGAGATCTTGACATTTTCAACTGTACTGTACTAGACACTCTTTCGGGATAATATTTTAGTGCAACCTGATAATTTACGGCACATTTTCTTATCTAGTATACGGACGTTTCTCGACACGACATTTGCATTAAACTCTTCCTGTATACTTTTTACCAATTTACGGATATTTTAAAACCGGTTTTTTTTGTGTTAATTTTCTTAACCGTTTGTAAACATTTTTGATACTACCTGTATATTTTTATACAATTATGGTAATTTCACGTCGCGACCTTTTCACTTTCAACTTTTCCTTTACACTTTTTACGCAATTCATAAACATTTCAAGACGCGACCAGGAGATTTTCGATACGATTTTTTTAATCTGCTTTACACAATTTCTGCACATTTTCTTACCTTGTTCATGGAAAGTTCTCGACGCGTCCTCGATATTTAACTCTTCCCAGCCATTTTTAAACCAATTCGTAAACATTTCAACTTCATTTGTTTGTAATATCTTTATTGCATAGAAATTTACACGGTAACAAGAAAATAGTACATAGGTATAATAAATTTGCCGTGTGGTTCCCGGCACCAATACAAAAAGGAATAGGACCACTCCATCTCTTTCCCATAGATGTCGTAAAAGGCGACTAAGGGATGGGCTTGCAAACTTGAGATAATTTTTTTAGGCGATGGGCTAGCAACCTGTCGTCACTATTTAAATCTCAATTCTATCATTTAGCCAAATAGCTGAATGTGGCCCATCAGTCTTTTTAAGACTATTGGCTCTGTCCAACCCGCAAGGGATATAGACGTGATTATATGTATGGATGTATGTATAAAAAAAAAACAAATCACTCGCAATGGCGGACATTACATCAACATGTGTATTTACCTCTCAGCCGAGAGCTGCATCCGCGGCGGATCAGGCGCCGTGTCATCGTCGTCGCGGGCGCCGTGGTCGCCGAGCGCGTGCACGGGGTACAGGTCGGGGTACACGGCGCGCAGGAGCATGTATAGTGGCAGAGTTTTCATGTCGCACATGTCGGCCACTCGGTCGTCGAGACGCGTTGAAGTGCCGGTTCGGAAGGCTTTCTGGTGGTGTTGGAAAGAAAATGTTAAACGACTAATTTAAGCATCATGCAGTCGGCAGTGTGGAATTGAAACATGGAGAGAGTGGATAAAAAATTGTTGCATTATTTTTGGTCTAGGTCTACTTGCGACGGATAGCACGAATTAAATCTATTGTAATTTTAACAAAAAATAGCTACGTCCGCGAATTTAGCGCCACCTAAAAATAGCGTTAAATTTAGCACTGTCTATTAAAAGCAACAAATTTAGCGCTACCAAAAAATTAGACAAATTTTACGCTACTTAAATGTGCGACAAATCTAGCGCTACCTACAAAAGGCGCCTTATTAAGCGCTACCTACAATACAACAGAAAATAGATTTTCGCAAATACCACGATCACTATAGTTTTCACCATAAGTGAAAAGTACCCTATACTTACCCAGCTTTAAGTTTTGTCAGATTCTGAAGATTATTATGAATTTTTCAATTGAATTTGAAACACGCTTACCCTCTTCAACAGCGCCAACAGGTACAACGGCAACAGCGCCAGCGACGCAGGCGCATGTAGGGCTGCGGAGGCGGCGCCGGCGGGCAGGTTCTGCGCCAGGCGGTGCGCAGACAGCGCGTCCACCGCCACCGTGGTGAGCGCCTCGCGCGCCTCCGACATCGACGCCGACGCGCAGCGGTCCACGGCTGGAACAATTTATATTTCATACTAGCTGTGGCTAGGTTGTGTGTGTGGAAAGGTCGGGGTGGGAAGACCTAGACGAACATATCTTGATCAAATTAAGGACGTCCTGGTAAAGGGTCAGGTCAAAAGTGCCCGAAACCGCCGAGCTTGCATGAAGAGAGTTATGAATGTGGATGAAGCAAAGGAAGTATGCAGGGATCGTGGCAAGTGGAAAGAGGTAGTCTCTGCCTACCCCTCCGGGCAAGAGGCGTGATTTTATGTATGTAGCTGTGGCTTGCGACTTCTCCACGGCTGGGGGGGCAACCATTTGTGTTTCATACTAGCTGTGGCTTACGATTTCGTGCGCCGTTTAAGCGGGAATGAGAAAATCTTTTCATACTAGCTGTGGCTTGTGCGCCGTGTGAGCGAGGAAGGGAAATCTTTCATCGCCAGTCAAGTCAACTTTAACTTTAATAACACCTTTTACTATTCGGGCTGTGAAGAGGCGCACCGCGGAGACCGTAGCGGAATGACGTCACCCTTAGACTTATCTCCTTTAGCCTATTTTCTACATCAGATTTTTCTATGTCTGTACAAATTTCATCAAAATCGGTTCAGTGGTTTAAGTGTGAAATCGTTACAGACAGATATATGTATTTATGGTATTAGTAAAGATGTCAAAGAAAAAATAAGGCGTATGTACACCCGGCATTCAGAGAACACATGACTCCCTATTCATACTGGTACAAACCAAAATTAAAATTATAAATGGGTCATGTTTCTCTGCAGCCAACTGTACTTACAAGAAGATGATTTGATTTCTAAACTTGGCTTTTTTTTCAGATTCTTTAGTGATAAGCTTACAACTTGTCACTATGACAGGCAGAAATCTGAAGATGAATCTGAAAATCAATTTCGTCAAAAAACCCCTCAGTTTAATAAAAACATTTAAGCAACTATTAGAGATTAAGTACTCGTATACACTCACCCATTTTGCTTAGTAGCCCGATGATACACTGTTGGTCGGCCGCGTGCAGAACGTCCGTGAGGTTACTAGCGATAGGTAGCGCTAACGTGTGTACTCGTATCCTACGCTCGCCTGGAACAACATAATTCAGGTACATACATACATATGGTCACGTCTATATCCCTTGCGGGGTAGACAGAGTCAACAGTCTTGAAAAGACTGAATGGCCACGTTCAGCTATTTGGCTTAACGATAGAATTGAGATTCAACTAGTGACAGGTTGTGCTAGCCCATCGCCTGAAAAAGAATCCCAAGTTTTAAGCGTATCCCTTACTCGCCTTTTACGACATCCATGGGAAAGAGCTGGAGTGGTCCTATTCTTTTTTGTAATGGTGCCGGGAACCGCACGGCACACGGCACGGCACACATAATTACCTCACCTATGCAACTAATAGCAAAGCGTCCTAAATCTAACTTAATGGGTCTTGAAGTTCTTCTCGAGCGGAGATTATTGATTCAAGGTCGTCGTAAACCCACCTACCCAGTACCCGAAACCGCCGAGCTTGCATGAAGAGAGTTATGAATGTTAATGAAGCAAAGGAAGTGTGCAGGGATCGTGGCAATTGGAAATAGGTAGTCTCTGCGTACCCCTCCGGGAAAGAGGCGTGATTTTATGTATGTATGTAAACCCACCTTTACTGCTGGTATACAGCAGCGCCGCCTGGAAGCAGACCTGCTGCAGGTCCGACAGCGCCTCGTCGATGCTGAGCTGCATGCCGAATCCCGCGTCCGGAGACACGTTGGGCAGCGACAGCAGGTCCGTGGAGCGGACGAAGAAGTTGCCATGGAACGTGTGGATCGATATGCCTCTGAAAGTTAACATTCTAATGAGAGAAGAGATTCTGTAAGAAATCAAGAAATTGATCAGTATGCCTATGGAATTAAACATACTAATATTATACATGGATTAAGAAAAAAACATAGTGTGTGCTAGCTGCTTCTCTTCCGTAAAGCATATAATAAGTCAAGGGAAAGCCTATCCCTTCGTCGCCTTTTACGACATCCATAGGGGGATATAGAGTGGTCCTATACCACACGGAACGGTTTAAGTCAAACGCATGTATTATTAAGGGGCAAAGCGATTAGCTTAAGATGACAATACCTAATACAGTGCAGCAGATACTTCTGTTGACATTATAGAATTATGTTATTTACAGAGCGATAATCTTCGTTAATTCAGTCAAAAACACAGGCGGAACAGCAGGCAGGAAGCTAGTTATAAATAAATATAATAAATATATACGGGACAAATTACACAGATTGAGTTAGTCTCGAAGTGAGTTCAAGACTTGTGTTACGAGATAACTCAACGATACTATATTTTATAATAAATACTTATATAGATAAACATCCAAGACCCAGGCCAATCAGAAAAAGTTCTTTTCTCATCATGCCCTTACCGGGATTCGAACCCGGGACCTCCGGTGTCACAGACAAGCGTACTACCGCTGCGCCACAGAGGCCGTCAAAGTCAAGTTAAAGACACAATAACAACATTACCTGGTACACCGCACCCTCATGACCGCCTCGAAGCCGATCTTCCTGGTGAGGTAGCGGGTCAGCGAGCGGCGCAGCTTCTCCGCCTGCCACGGCCGCGACGCGAGGAACAGCGGTATGTGGTACACTGTTCCCGCGCTGAATTTACTCATGCCACCTGGGGTAAGCCAAAAAAATAATAAGTGACACGTGACGTGAGAGATTATCGAGGGGATAGTCAGCCTAAAAATAATAATAGTGAGAGATTATCAAGGGGATAGTCAGCCTAAAAATAATAATAGTGAGAGATTATCGAGGGGATAGTCAGCCTTAAAATAATAATAGTGAGAGATTATCGAGGGGATAGTCAGCCGTAAAATAATAATGGTGAGAGATTATCGAGGGGATAGTCAGCCAAAAAATAATAATAGTGAGAGATTATCGAGGGGATAGTCAGCCAAAAAAAATAATAATAGTGAGAGATTATCGAGGGGATAGTCAGCCTTAAAATAATAATAGTGAGAGATTATCGAGGGGATAGTCAGCCTTAAAATAATAATAGTGAGAGATTATCGAGGGGATAGTCAGCCTAAAAATAATAATAGTGAGAGATTATCGAGGGGATAGTCAGCCTAAAAATAATAATAGTGAGCGATTATCGAGGGGATAGTCAGCCTAAAAATAATAATAGTGAGAGATTATCGAGGGGATAGTCAGCCAAAAAATAATAATAGTGAGAGATTATCGAGGGGATAGTGAGCCTAAAAATAATAATAGTTAGAGATTATCGAGGGGATAGTCAGCCAAAAAATAATAATAGTGAGAGATTATCGAGGGGATAGTCAGCCAAAATAAAATAATAGTGAGAGATTATCGAGGAGATAGTCAGCCTAAAAATTAAAATTGAGATTTTCGAGGCAGATGTCCGTACCTCACTCCGTAGCCCAGTTATCCAGCCATTAGCGTCCCATCCGCATGACCCAGACTAAGTGAATTTCCCCCTGGCAATAGTTTGGCGGATGTGGAGGACTGTGCGTTGGTGTATTATATAGCATATTTATAGACACAGCTGAACATATCCATTCAGACTGATAGCTGTGTCTACCCCGTAAGGGATAAAATTGAATGTCTGGCCTATTTGCTCTTTCTAAGTAAGGGATAAAACACGTGATTATATGTATGTTTGTATGTATTTTTTAATAACTTACTGAGAGTGGCCAAGTCAGAGTACTGCGAGTTGAGCAGGAACAAGTCCACGGCGACCTGCGCGCCGCTGCAGTCCAGCGCTAGCCGCTTGTAGAAGTCCGTGGCCGGGTTCAGGTGAGCTACTTCTTTGGACGATCGGGCGTTGGGATCCTCTCTGGGAATAATACATGATTTTAATAATATCCAAATACAATGTATTGAACTGTTTATATACTGTGTAAAGTCTCATAATTCAGGACCTAATCAATACATACACGTAAATCACGTTACGTGACTTTCTGACAAGTGATACTCCTTATTTATTAGTTATTTAATTATCTCTTTCATCATTCAAATTGTAAAGTTTTATTCATTATTATTGTCATATCTTTTGGTTTCACAACATTGGTTGACGTAAAATAAATAACTTAAAACCATGTTTACTGCCGCTTCCAAAGCGTCAGTGCAGAAGAAGCGGTAACAAACTGCACTGCATTTTCTTCTTTTCATTATCTCTTTGCACATTCCCAGTTGCACGTTCCACCATATTGCTTCAGGTCCTGGGGTCCTCCTTCCTACATTTTACTTTCCACTTTATCCTGTCTACGGCGTCTTCAGTTTTCAGACTAACCATATAAAACATTATGAAATACAAACTTACCTAGGCTGTAACGCTCCAGGCCCGACGTTTGGCAAACATGTTTGGAAGACAGTGATCCTGCCTCCGGTGGGAGCCTGAGAATCATTCAAACTATTAGTTATAATTTACGAAAGAAAACGAAAACTCCGTTGCTTCGACATTGTTAGATGTTAGTTTCAAACTTTGGTTAAACTTTTTTTAAATTAAACCAATTAGAAAGACATATTTTGCGATCCATTCCAATTCTTTCTATACTCATTTAGAGCAATGAAAGAATGTCGAGGTCATTTTTCCCATTTGAAGCGTAATTTAGTGTTTTTTTGTATATATTTGTATTTCTATATACCTTACTTATATTGTAAATGCGAAAGCCTGTCAGTCTGTTTGACTATTCCGCTTTCAAAATTCCAATGAAATTTGGTATGCATACTATAGTTAAAATCCGCGTTCTAGCATAGTATATATTTTTTCAACAATTTCCTTTAATACTAAAATGGGGGATGCAAGTTTGTATACAATGCAATAATGCAACCGTGCGAAGCCCAGGAATCGCTAGTTGTAGCAGGAGCGTATGTTTCGGCTCGACCGCCACCAAAGGGAAGATCTTTCGCCAGGCTAGGTGTTATGCCTGGGGAACCGCGCGACAGACGATCTTGTGTCGGAGGTTGTACACATATATAGCTCCAATCCGTGAAATCTGCGCGATTTAGGTTTTGACTGATAGCGTCGCGCGATGTTATTTTTTATTGTTGTGACGTGTAGCGTATAGATATCGCCACACTATGATATATGGGTATCCCTATATATGTGTCTGTGCGTGTTCATACCATCAGCTTGTAAGCAGCTTGCAGCGCGGCGCCCAGCGCACACGCAGAACTAGCGGCCGCCGCGTGGGGGGCGCCGGGCGCGGCGTGGCGCTGCGGCAGCACGGCCAGCAGCTCGCGGACCAGCTCGCGGCGCTCGTCCCGGTTCACCACCAGCGACTCCGGGGACGGGAGGAATACGTCTGTTCATAGAAACGGGGTGTTACACTACGATGGGTGATAAATAAGGAATCTTACACTTAACGTCGACTACTGTACTTACTAACGGACAGGTGCGCCTGCGCGGATTTAGCGCCACCTACGTAACAATACAGGTTTTCTCGCAAATACCACGACAACTTTTTTTACCGAGATGAAAAGAAAATATTTTATTTGATAGATATCGTTTTACCCTATAGATAGACTCTTATTATATATACGTAAAATTTCTTGAAGATTGGTACAGTAGATGAGCGTGAAGAAGAAACGAAACTTATTTTCGCATTTATCATATTATTTGGGACTAAATATTTAAGTCCCTATACATTGTATAAAACAAAGTATAAGCTTATTAAATTGCTATGTGAACAATTAAGGAGGTGTTTTAATAATTATATTTCGTTGAATTTTACAATGTAAGTACGTACCTATATATTTTAAATTTTAAAACTACAATATTTTGAAACAATTTATTCACGATAAACGCAAATTTCGTGACTCCTATCTTCGTGTCCTCATCATAAAACAAATACCAATAAGTACTTTAAAAAATATTGAAATTAAAAACGTTAAAACTTATAGTATGAATGGAAAAAAATGTTAAGAATAATACAAGCATTGTTACTATTACCTTTATCCGCAGCTTTTTTACGTTTTTTACTTTAAAAATAAGTGTAAATGTCTTCACATTATTATCATCCTTGGATTTATCTCGTTAACGTCACTTAGGTCCTCTTACGACCACGACCCGGAAGTGGGCAGTATGTGTATGTGTATGTTTAATAAACAAAAAATATATCACCTTGAGGCTTCTTCGCCTCCTCAAATTAGAAATTAAAAGACAGTAACCAATCAAAATATAATAGAGGGGTACAAAAAACTTTGTACGTAATTAATCCCGCCTTTAAGCACGTGTTTCTTCGACTTTAATAATGTGTTTCTTGGTCTATCTTCATAGAAGTCTTACCATCAATATCAAGCACAGTCATCTCTTTTGGTCTAGTGAGGCCCTCGCCCATCAGGTAGTAGTGTATGTGCGCGTCGAAACATATGAAGCCGACCTGCGTACGCGCATCGCCGGGCAACTCGTCCAAGTATGACTTTAAGGTGTCACATACCACCTGGAAAAACAGATATTAAACTGTATTAGTAGCACATAGTAACATAATCCTTCTCCAAAGGTATCGGTGGTCAAAAGGTTACGAGACTAGACAAATAAAAAACAGGTTCAAATCCCACCGCGCCTATCTCTCTTCAGAGTTAAGTACATTAGTTTCATTTCTTGACGATGTTCATACGGCGTGTTAAAACATTTATTATCATCATTAAGGGCCAAGAAAAATATTTTTTAGGGAGTCAAGGGTGCGCTGTCAAAGATAGTAAACGCGAGAGCAGCTTACTCATCCCATGATTCAGCTCGTATAAATAACATAACCCTATGATGTCACCAAGCTTTCTGCCTGCTGTACCGCCTGTGTTTCTTCCGTTTTTGACTGGATTTACAAAGATTCTCGCTCTAACAAGTGTATCACGTCGCTCTTTAAAGAACATAACCCTTGCGGGGTAGATAGAGCTAACAGTCTTGAAAAGACTGTCAGGCCACGTTCAGCTTTTTGACTTAATGATAGAATTGAGATTCTAATAGTGACAGGTTACTGGCCCATCGCCTAAAAGAGAATCCCAAGATTATAAGTCGCCTTTTACGACATCCATTGGAAAGAGGATTAGTCCTATACTTTTTTTATTGCCGGGAACCACACGGCACTTCTAATTTCTCACCTGTAAATACCCGGATTCCCTCGCGATCTGCGACACATCGAACAGGAACAGATACACAGCTGGTTGGGGCGGCCTCAACATGTACTCTCCGGGCGCTATGAACTCTATGGTCGCGGATTTGATCTCCGGCCTGCGAGATGGGTCGCCGTACGATTTGCTCACCGGGTCGTATTGGAACTCCTCTGGCACTGTGGAGATTTTTTTTCAGATTTAGCATGTATTGAAATAATTTAAGATTACATACATTTTTATATTAACATAAAGTACATATACATCTTCAAAGTTGTATGTATTCGCCTTATTCTCAAAGAAAACAAACAGAAGTGCATTTTGGTGTTTTATGAATTTATTCAAACTTAATTGTTCAAATAATGTTGATTCAATAGGCAAACTTAATGGATTATCTAACAGTCATCTTTTCAACTAATTAAAATAAAGAGAACTTCCTCAGTACCAGCTCGGTAAAATTCAATTAATAATAACTTTAAATGTAAATTCACCTTGGTGCTACAATATGAGATTTGAATGATAATTTGATATGAGTATTTAAAAAGTTAGAACATGCGATGTTTAGATACAGCTTTATGAAAGGGATACCTTTGCCGCGCAGTGGTACCTACACAAATAAAGAAAAAAAAAACTCACGGTCATTGACCCTATAGCATAGGTTGCACTTCCACCGCTTAGAGTCGACGAAGTAAACGAACGGGTTGATGTATGTGCGGCACGCGCGGCAACGCACGATCGTCGAGCATTGAATCACAGGGAGGTGCTGCAACAAAATGTAAAAAAAAAATTAAAGAATAGGGATGATGACAAGGTCTTAAAAAATATAAATAAGTTAATGACATGATAGAATACACGTAATTAAATACGTTTCGTGAATTTATAGTTTTAATTTTGACGCCCTATATGTTTTATATTCATTGAAAGTCGATGGGAAAGTCCATTAAAATTTTTTTTTTTTTTAAATAACTATGACAGGAATGAATAAACAAAGATATGGAATAACTTTTGTTAAGACATCATATCCATGAACGCAATAATTAAAGTAGCTGCCATACAAATAAAATTCATAACGCGGCCGAGAAACTCAGTTGTGACGTCACACTTGAGTGGCGTTTTGTAAGGGGCGTTTTGGACTCGTCCAAATAATGTGTTATGTTACTTCGTATATTTCAGATAGATTATTGTTTATTGATGCCATTATTTGACCAATGTTATAGTTGTTGTGAAGCTAAATTAACACCAAAACAAAAAAAAAACATCATGCCTATTGTAAAAATGAGCGAGTTAACGTGCACATAATGCGAATTATGGTCTTGTTTCTTACATGATTGTATGTACATATATTTAGGCATGTAAGACTGTTTGTATATCGAAATAAAAAGAAATTTTATATGGTGTAGGTTGTCCTGTATATATTTATTTAATTGTGTTAATACTTTCGGATTTTAGTCGCCATTTGAAACGTCTCCAGCAAAATATCACAGTTGATTTGCTGTGAGCAGTAGTAAGTTATCTGCTAAATATTATATAAATCTGCTCAACGTTCTTCTTACACAGCTGAACGTGGCCTATCAGTCTTTTCAAAACTGTTAACCCTGTTTACCCCGCAAGAAATGTAGACGTTTAAAACTACAAAATACTTGGCTAATAATGAACCTAATAAAATACTAATATCTCAACAATAAACAAAAGCAAGTAGCAATTTATAAATACATACAGCCATAATAAATCTACACGACAAAGTATCTAATTACGTCCTTTGTTCCCACATATTAATAGAATGAGTCATTCCTTATACATACATACAAATGAATGAACGTAGATGAAAATATACTATTCTAAACTATTCTTAAGATATTTGGTGAGGATAGATAAAAGTATTAGAATAATATTATAAGCCACTTGAATGTGTGCCACCTTGTGCCGTGTGGTTTCTGGCACTAATAGAAAAGAATAGGACCACTCCATCACTTTCCAATGGATGTCGTAAATGTATATAATCAATTTGGAATTTATTTTGACGATGGGCTAGCAACCTATTTGAATTTCAATTCACATATCATTTTTAGCTCTATCTACCTCGCAAAGGATAATAGACGTGATAATATGTTGTATTAGAAGATTAGCGCCTTCTGTCCGACTAATCACAAAAATACTACTTTCTCAATATCTTAACATAGTAAAGGTTTCTATTAGTACGGGTTTGGTCATTATAAGTTATTTACGAGTATATATTTAAAAAAAGTAAGGACAAATGACTCACGGTCATTGAGCCTTTAGTAGAGGTTGCATTTCCACCACTTAGAGGCGACGAAGAACTTAAGAAACCACTGATATACAAAGCACAAGTTGGCTCATAAATCAACAAATCTCAAAGTCAGGTCCTATAAATTTTTATGGCATAATCATCATTTCTCATTAACTTTTTTTTCGTACTCATAAATTTTGGTAACGTTATGCAAAACGGCCAAGTATAAAAATTTACAGGTACCAATATAAACACCGTTTAAAGCAAACAAAACTTTTCACCATAAAATATGCCACTCAACATTCATAATAAACACTAATAATTAAGATAAGTACATAATGTTTTTAAGGAATAAACTTAAAAACTACTGAATGATTTGAATGAAATTTGATACACAGCTAGAATAGACCTTAAGGAATAACATAGGCTACTTTTTTCTGGAAATGTCCCCGGAAGCGAAACCCCGCGCAAAAGCTAGTATATTATAGTATGCTTACATTGAGATCCTTGAAGGGGTGTATAAGAATTCCCAGTGGTAATCTCGACTTCTGTAGAAGGCTGTTTGTGTCTGGTATGCGGTTGATGGTGCATCGGAATATGCTGAAAATAATAAAATTAATTATTTGACGACATTTAAATTTCCACTTAAAGGGAAAGGAAACCTTATAATAACCCCTCAAATACTTCAAACGAATACGTTTATGAACTTGAGATTCTTCTGGTAGTGGATGGACTAGCAACCTGTCACTACTTATTTGAATCTCAATTCCATAAAGCAATACATCTGATACATACATCCTTTCAGTCTTTTCAAGATGGTTGACTCTGTCTACTCCGCAAAAGATATAGACGTGACTATGAATGTAGTATATGTAGATAATTAAAACCATATTATATTATGAACAAAAAATAAGAGTTACTACATATTTTATTTCTATTTAACTTGTTTATTATATACTTAGTCAACAACTGCCATAAGAAATGAATAAATATTAAAATATGGATTGTATACATATTGATGTAGATTTTTATCATTAATTCAAATATTGTAATATTTTACATATTTATCCATCCCTCATACCGTCAGTTTATGTAAATCATGCAAATAATGTTTCTATTCTATTCCAAAATGTTATATGCACGCATACATTAAAGAAAAGTCGACCTATGTTTCCCCTTTTTTAAGCTGATATTTGTTAGTCATTACTTTTGAATTCCTTTTCGGTTATTATTATTTACCAATAGAGTCGTAAATGTAATATAAAAATACAGCTTGATAGCTGAGCACGGGAGATTTATCATAACTTCTGATAACAGGCTACCATTGTTTGCGTGACGTGCTCAAGGACAGGTTAATGCCGTATAAACTAGGTGTAAAAGATAATGTAACTAAAACAGCTGTATTAACATTAATTTAATTGTTTGAGAGAATGAAAAGCTTGCATGAAGAGAGTTATGAATGTGGATGAAGTGAAGGAAGTATGCAGAGATCGTGGCAAGTGGAAAGAGGTAGTTTCTGCCTACCCCTCCGGGAAAGAGGCGTGATTTTATGTATGTATGTTAATTGTTTGACTTACATTTTGAACTTAACTTCAAGTTTGTAGTTTAGAAATTACAGCTTAATATTGTGTAATAACAACATTAATATAAATGTGTAAAAAAGGTGTGGTTACCGGCACCAATAGAAAAAAGAATAGGACAACTCCATCTCTCTCCCTTGTATGTCGTAAAAGGCGACTAAGGGACAGGCTTATAAACTTGGGATTCTTCTTATACGCGATGGGCTAGCAACCTGTCATTATTTGAATCTCCAAAATTTAGTTCGTATGTGTCTGCCATTTCAGGTCAAAATGGTCTTAAAGAAATAACTTGGGTTTTTATATTATTATCTTAAATATTAGTAACAACGTAAAAGATCTTTGATTAAGATTGATCATAATTAAATTGGGTTAACAATTATTCCCATGCAGTCAATGTATAGGCAGTCAAGTCATTCGTTATCGTATAATGTTGTTGAAGGCATCAGATATGATATTGAATAGGATACGATCATAAAATGTCAATACCTACCTAGGATCAAATATATTTGGCGTACAAATCATTGTGTAAGACATCAAAGTATGTAAACAACAGTAGAACCCGTTTGGAATACTTAATTTAGTCAACATTGGACGAAGGTCGCGTAATTAAGGTCAACATATATAAAGATATGTTTCCTCCAATAGATTATGGCTAAAGAACTAGGTACCAATATAGAGAAACTTCTACCAATAGAGTAGAACAGCACCACTCAATCTCATCCTTTGGTTATCATAAAAGGCGAATAAAGAACAAAGTCGAATAAGAGACAAGTATCTAGTGAAAAAAAAAATCCAAGATAAACATTAATTTTTAACTGCACAAATATAACTTTTGTGGTCAACAGTCCAGCTGAGCAAAGTTTAGTTTTCAGTTAGACTGAGTTGAGGAGATATGTCGACCTAAACCTAGAAACAAACAGTTGGGAATGCGAACAGATATGTACATAGAGGAAACTCACAGTGACCCATATACATATAGCATCCCACACATTTTCATACAAAACTATCTATAAGTTATATTAAGAAATCACTTAAGTTTTACAGAGCTGATGTTGTTAAGATTTTCTGACATCAAGTTGCTTTAAGTAATGATATCATTAAGTTAATTGCTTTGGACTCATGACCTTAAATATACATATGTATTTTTGGCTGCTATGAGATATTCTAGAACCACAGTTTATGTATTGCATCGCATATAAAATTTAATTTATTATTGTACAGATTAGCATGTGTTTTAATTTATGCAGGTACTTAGGGGTAGATAAACTTGATCTCTGACTTTGTAACATTAATCATCGTCATAAGGTCAAGTTTATCTGCCCGCTACTGTACAATTTGCTGTAGCCAAAAATATGCAACAATACTATTAATAATTCTTACTTCATTAAAAATAGCCACTGCTATAAAGCTAGTACACAGTCTTCTTCCTCTGGGGTTAATCCAGGTTACATCCACACCACTCTGGAGACGAGCCAGGGGTATGCCAAAACACATACTGTGTTTTGGTGCATATCACAGGAAATTGGAATAAAACTAGACCTTGATGCTTCACAATTTAAGATATCACAATGTAATATAGACCTCAACAACCCAAAACCTGAACCACAAAGAACCTTAGGATGGTTAATGGTTTATATATTTTTATTTGGCTATGCGGGGTCATATGACGTCCACAATTAGATTTACAGTGGTTCAATTCTACTACAGCACAAGTTGTTAATTACACTTAATTAAATATTAATAAATTTGACTTACTCAGGGCTGCAATTAGGTGCATCGGCAAACTGATGTCCAAGCTTTATTTCTGGGGGGTCTTCTGGGTACTCAGGCAATATGTGCCTGCACTGAAGCAGATCCACCATGTGATGTCCCCACAATTGGTCGAAACCTTGCTTCGTGACGCTTAATTGGCCCATTTGTTGAGTCAAGCCTTGATTTGGATACTGAGCATATTGTTTTCCCATATTTTGGGGCATTGGCTGCTGGTTAGGGAAGTTGCCTTGTGGCATTGGTGGGTATCGATTCTGCATGTTGCCCATTGAAGGGCCTGGAGGTAAGCTGCTCGGGGGTCCTGGTGGAAGGCTGCTGGGTTGTCCGGGAGGGCCATTAAGATGTCCAGGAGGCCTTGTTGGCATTTGTGGTCCACTAGAAAGTCCTTGTGGTCCACTTTGAGGCAACATAGTTCTGTTAGGAGGTGGCATTGCACCCATACTTGCACTGTGAGGGGGCATATGACCACTTGGTTGGCCCATATAGCCACTTGGAGGACTCATAGGACCACTTGCAAGGCCCATAGAAACATTAGGAGGGGTCGCTGGCCCACTTTGAAGACCAATTGGCCCTTTTGGAGGTCCATTTAATGGCCCTAGTGGTCCACTTGGTGTATTCATCTGTCCCATTGGAGGTAAACTTTGAGGCCCTGTTGCTTGATATCTTGGAGGCAAATTTTGTTGTCCACCAAAACTGTTCAGTGGTGGCATTGGCCCAGAAGTATTCATAGGCTGCCCTGGGCCAGATGGTCCATTTCTTTGAGGGCCTGGGTATGACTGAATAGGAGCGCCACTCGATGGAGGCACCATCGAAGGGCCACTTACTGAAGACATTGCGTCAGATTGATAATTACTCCCTGGACCGACTTTGGAACCAGATGTTGGGGGTGTAAAGTGTGTTCCATTAACTCCTGCTGGTCTTGGAGGGCCCAAAGGAGGCCCAGACACTGGTGGCATGCGATAATCACTGATACTAGAAGGTCCATTTGTAGGTCCAGGGATCAAAGGACTATTCCTTAGAGGTCCTGAAAACTGGGGACCAGGCATTGACACATTTGGCTGGTTCACTTGTCCTGGGCCGGGAGGTTTAGCCAATGGTGGGCCATATGCAGGATTGATTGGAGGAAGGCCACTTGAAGATGGTGTCATATTTGGTGGTACTGGACTAAAGGAGCTTGATGATGTGGGATATTGAGATGGAGTTTGAGAAGCGGGCGGCCCATTCTTAAGTGGTTGATTTGATTGACTAGAAGGAATGAGAGGTGGTGCATTGTCATTAATTTGACGTTGCTGCGGTGGAAAGTTGTTCAGATAAGGTGTTGGAGATGGATTAGCATTAGGTACTGTTCTCGGACTGGCTGAATTGAAAGGTTGCTGCATGTTTGGACTTGGGGCCATTAAAGGTTTTAAGGGAGGTCTTACAGGTGATGACTCGGGTCCAGGATGAGGTGGGGGCATCATCCCAGGATGATTAAATGCAGGAGAACTACTAGAACTTTGATTCAAATGATTCACGTTATGTATTCCACTGTTTTGAACTCCATGGGCAGGGCTATTAGAATTCGAGTCCTGCTTAAGCCCAGGGTAACTCGGCGGTAATTGGTTCATTGGTACAGGGTTGTTACTAAATATTGGCGGTCCGGGATTCGCATTTGTAGGAGGCGCCCCCGGGATATTATATGGGTTCGGTGGCAAGTTAGACATGTCTTGACAATCTGGAATGATAAAATTGACTCCCTTAAAGCATTACTTCACAAGAATCAAATATACTACATTGGACACTGTCCGAGGCACAATTCTGTGTGTTTGTATTATAATAAAGAGACTGATATCGACAATGAATTTAATAAAACATGCTAATTCACTGTTGGTTCGACAGAAGGGCGATCATTGTTAGAAACACTTACCGCAGTGTGGATGGAGTTGTAACACAAGAAAATTGTACACGCACTATTGGATTGTTATATCACTCTTACATATTCAGGATTATAGCGAAGAAACGAAATTAAAATAATTTCAAGAATAAAAATACGACCCTGACTTACGTGGCTGAGCAATAGACAGCGCCCTCTATAGATTGATTTTTTGACAGATTACGTCAAAAATGATGCGTTTACGAGGATAGCACTGGGTAAAACTTATCTGGGTATAACTGGGTTTAACTTTTAAACTAATATTTGAACATTATAAAATCTATAATTTGATAAAAAGTAATCAAAAATAATGGTTTATTTTATAAAATACCTCCTTAAAAAAGTACACAATGACAATTTGGGTTTGATGATCTCTTTATTGTGTGTCACCATTTACCCGACCGTAAAAGGAAGGATAAGTTTTTAACCGTCTAGTCAAGTTTGTACTGCACCTACTTTAAACACGTTAAGCTAAATAGCTAATTCATGGAATCAAAATTTATATGGGCACGTGTATGGAACTATTCCAAACTTCTTAATACAGACGGTCCCTGTTGCGCAGCGGTATTGTACTTGTCTGGTGGTCCCGGGATCGAATCTCGGCCATGATGAGAAACGAACTTTCTCTGATTGGCCTTTGTTTTAGATATTTAGTTTATATACATATTATTATGTAATATTTATTATATATATATAATACATTTGGGTTATGTAGTATCTCGTAACACTTACTTCGAGTGCCGTGTGGTTTCCGGCACCAATACAAAAAAGAATAGGACCACTCTTTCCAATGGATGTCGTAAAAGGCGACTAAGGGATAGGCTAGCAACGTGTCACTATTTGAATCTCAATTCTATCATTAAGCCAAATAGCTGAACGTGGCCATTCAGTCATGCATTCTCGACGCTCACCGCTGGGTCTAAATATGAAGAGTAGGTATAGTTTATGTACCTTGTGTAAGTACACTCCACTTACAAAAGATTTCCTTAAATTCCCGTGAGAACGGAAAATAATAAGGGTTGTTTAAAGGGGATCTGATTAACAGAGGAGATCGGGCTGGAGGATCCTGGTGGAAGACTTGAAATCTTTCTTGCATACAATATTGAATAACCACAGTTCTTTGGCTACGGCAATCACTCAAATCACCATGGTCATTAAATGCTTGTGTTTGTTTCTGGATACTTACCTACTGGATGTACCTAATTATACCACGATTGATAAGCAACTTTCCCAGGTATAGATACAAAAAGGGATAGGGATAAAACAAAAACTAATATAAAAATTCAAACATCTGTATTTCAATGACAGTTTTAAATCAATGATTTAGTCGAAAACAAAATTTTAACAAATTACTGCGTTAAATCTAATTCATTTTGATTGGATAAAGCAAGCGGACAAAATAAAAACGCATCGCTTAAGTATATAAATCTATTAAGGACAATAAAATTTGTGAAAATATAAACAATATAGTCAACGGTATCGCGCTTCGCGAGACTTTCTCCAATCAACTTTGTACGCAGATTACAGTCTAGCAAGTCTACACTTAACATTATTACAACTTCACTCTTTCAGCAATATAAAAGTATTCAAACTGATCACATTGGTATGGCAGTTCCATGGAACTCCATGCAACACTTAACGTACCAACAGCTCGAGTCTATACATGACATTTCTCGAGCCCAAGTGCCCTACTAGACAATGGAAGTAAACTCTTATTGTACTCTAACATCCCAAGTAATTATGCAAACTATACACACTTGCACTCTCATCAAAATGTCACATACCACCCTTACTTCCTTATATGTAAAAAACATTGTTGATTCATCTTAATTAATGAGATGTGGTTTTTCCATCGTTGGTAAAATGCAAAAAAATCAATCACATAACAGACTAGTATCCAAAAACGCCATCGAAAAATTACATAATTTCTATTTATTGCAAAGGATAGGCCACAAACGAAAGGCAATTTACACAAATACATAAGCTCAATTTCAATTACGGATTTCATAAATCCAAAAAAAATTAATGATTTGTAGTCGTTTAAAGATAATAAGTAAAAGTAGATCAGCACAACTATCTCAATATAATACGATTTTTATCGACCGTCGTCGGTCTTCGGCGGGCGGTGCCGCCTCAACATAAACTCACAAATACTCTACATATCGATAAAAACTATTCAGTCGTTTTTATTTATTCATAAAAATATATCTTTAAAAGGCTCAAATAAAACTGTATCAGCTTCATATTATACCGTCCGCGTTGCGTTCGGATATTATCACTGGTGGAATATTTCCATTGGCACAGTGTTCCATCGCAGACGATGTTACCGTGCGCGTGTTGCACTCCGTTCAAGTTTATTTCGCCTCTGACAGACGCGAAACAACGTTACATAAAGAATCTACATTTCGAAACGGAAATTACAAGCTGTCTACCCAAGTTGTTCACGCAATTTATAGTGCCTGCTCCCATGGTTAAGTAAGGGTCCAAGGCCTACCTTATGTACGCGACCAAAAATAATGGATAGATTAATGCTTTCCATTAACATAGTTGACATACGTTCCCATAAAAGCAGAGGTGTACAGAACATCGACCGACTGAAAGACCGACGAATCGACCAATAACATAGCTCCATTCTTTCCGAACGAATCCTGATTGGTGTCATCATGTTCACTTTCTCTTTAATGGGATACCTACATACAAACAGTGGATTTCAAATTGCGTTCGCAAACCATAAACGCAATGTTTAATAAATACTACACTGGCAAGTCTAAAAGGGGTTTGAACCTTCGTGTATGAAAACTGGTATCAAAGACCTGCCGCCATTTTGATTTCAACATGGCGTCTAATCGACGTATTTTAAGGTTCTTTCCCATAAATTTAGCATCTGTCAGAGGTTATAAAGTACAGTCGCGGTGGGTCGTTTTATTCGCGGCGGAATGTTCGGACAGCCGCGTCTCTCGGGCCAGGGACGCTCCGAAGTCCGACCAACGGCGGAAAAAAGGAGGCGACCAGATTTGGTACGACCGACTGAACCCCTTCACTCATTCTAGTTTAGTTGCATAATGTTCTTTTAAAGTTATTAGATTTCCCATGACAATTTTATGAAATAGATTTCAAATGTTTAATCTATTCCCTCGATGGTAATTTTATTTTGGAGATAAAAAAGGAATAGTTTTAAGGACGTTATGCAAAAAAAAATAGAGTTGTGACTAGTAATTACTGTGGTACGACTTGTAGCTCACATTCTCTCAGAGAAAGAGAAAAGAAGACAGAAAAGTCCGGTGCTATGCATTTACACTCTCCAATCTTCTTGAACTAGCACTACCACTGCGTAATTCACTTAATTTCTATTAAAACGAGCGTACCGCTATTCTATTTAAGCAAGCATACCGCTATATAAGCGTACTGCTCAACGGTAATACTAATTTCAAGAGTACAGGGTTGAAATTAACACCACACCAACAGTAAATCACAGGCTTTACGACGTGACACACTACACTTCTCAGCGTTTTGACCTGTTCCCAATTAGACGTTCCGTCTGATTCTTTAAACCGCCCGAAGTAGTACAAGGGACAAAACAAGTTTGACATTTGCACGGAATAAGAAAACAGATGAAGTCGTATAAGTAGGAACGGGTCCTAATCGAACAGTTGACTTGCAGACTTGAATTAAAGATCTGTTTAACGCAGTAAATGTAATGTATCACGGCCTAACATCGGGTTCGCCAAGCCGACCGCCACGCTGGCGTCGGGGCTAGTGCACGGGCAGGGGGGGCTTGTCCTGCAGCCGGCGCCGGAGCAGCTCCGACTCGGTGGGCGGCGACAGGCCCAGCGGCGCGCAGTAGTCCGCCGCGCACCGGCCGCGCGCCGGCGCCGGGCACGGCCCGCACTCGCAGTCCGGCGACTCCGGCCCCGACACGGTCACCTCCGGGCTCGGGTAGCAGGACTTGGACGGCCGGATGGCCGGCGGACGCTCCATGTAGGAGTAGTTCATGGAGAAGTGCTGCTGGATCACGCGGTTCACCGCCATGGCCGACTCCGCGAAGTTGGACAGGTTGCGCGCTGACATGTTGCTGTTGACAAGAATGAGGATTTATTAGTTTGGTTAACGTGTGGACGTTGAAAATTAGTGTAAAAAAGTTTATATCTTCAATAGAGTAGTATACAATAATGACGTACAGGCTCAAGAACATCAGAAGTGGAATGTTTTGATCCCCCTTCTGATGTCAAAGATGTCAAATAGCAACTGGAGACCGCAACTAGACGTGCAGTGTCAGTCTTTCTTTCCTTCCTATTCTCATTATATAGACCCAACTATAAAAAAGTAAGAACCTGGATATAAGAACAACCAACCGCTTAATGTTGATAAGCGTCTACAGCAGCGGAAACCTCGCAAGCTTAGTCTTCTATTGACGAAGAGAATCAAGTAAGCATCTAACAAAGTTATAGAAACATCAGAAGTGGGATGACCTAACCCCTTTTCTTCCCCCTAAGAGCTAAGAACTAATTCATATAAATCAACTGATTATTTAAGAGCAGCGGCCGTCTTTCCTTCCCAAAGTAATAAGTAAGACCCACGTAGATATAAGAGCACAACTAACCGCTTGATGTTGATGGGCGTCTGCAGCGGCGGGAACCTGGCGAGCGGGTCGGCGCGGCGCAGCCAGGCGTGCTGCAGCACGCGCTCGGCGCTGAGCCGGTGCGACGCCTCGCGCACCAGCAGCTGCCGGATCAGGTCCTTGGCCTCGGCCGAGATGTGCGACCATTCCTGCTCGGGGAACGAGTAGCGCCCCTCCTGTTTGGGGTAACCGTTGGGGTGAGTTAATAACACTGATTTTGGGACGGCATTAAAATTGAAGAAATGTGTGCGGTATATATCTTATCATCAGATTGTGCTGCTTGAAGTTTCGACCTTTTTTTAGAAAGATTGTTGGACGAAATTTCTTGACAGCGTAACCTATCTCTCATCTTTGCGTGTTTTTTCTACAAGATACATCATTGAATTACATTCACACTTAGGTCGCACAATCAGCATTGTTACTGATACGAGACCTCAGTATGATCTCCTCACCTTTATGTGATAACCATTTACGTTCCTAATTTACAAGATCATCTAAACTTCACGGTAAAAAATTAGTGTCTCTCCGTTTTCCGACTCTGTGAGAACTTCTTCAATTCATCTAATAAACATTTCCTCACCTGAATGGACCTGAAGAGCAGATCCTGACAGGCGCGACAGTTCTCCCCGCGTTCCCAGCCGCAGTCCGAGCCGCAGTCGGCCCGGAAGGGGGGGTACCCGCACAGCAATATATAAGCGATGACCCCCAAAGACCACAGGTCACACCGCTTGTCGTAGTGAGTGGCGGCGGACCCGGCGAAGAGGGACACCACCTCCGGGGCCATGAATTCCGCGCTGCCCACCTGTGGACAAGGAATTGGATAGGTTCATTTCAATGCGTTTATAACCATCAGAGCCCTGAAATACTCAATCTTCCTGTGGTCTATATTCGTTACAGCATTGCAAAATACAACACACATGATTCCACCTTGTCAGGCATTGAATAAAAGTTTATCTACCTAATGATATAACATTTTCACGCCTATAATAATATATCACACTAATCCTTCCCAACAATTCATGTAACATTTCTACGTCATTTTCGTAACGGGCTTATTCCCTAAGCGATAAGGCTGCCTAATTACCAACTGCGTAACATACAGATGATTTTACCCCGGGTTCGCCCATCATAATCCTATTGTCCGGTTAATGGTACGCGAAGGCAAGCGAAACAATATGCTTATGTAATTTGGTAACCTGATATTTATACTGCGTAAACATGGGTGATTTGTAGTAAGCGTTCTAATATTCTTTGGTCACGTGATCTAGTCGACTTTATAATGTTTAGGTGGCGTTAATAGTGTAGTCATTATATTAAAACAAAACTAAATTTTTATTTAAAGATAGGCATTTTCCATTGTTACGTGTGCTAACTATGTACTACTATTTGGTACGAGAACTTCAGAGGTGGCATAGACCTAATATAACATGACCTAGTTTTGTTTCTAGACTCACGAGTGCGAAGCAGATACTACATGTAAATATTTTAACAAGGTAGAAAAATTCACGATCGATTTATCTGAACTTGTAGGTACAAGCTCGTATTTTGAAGATCACGTGAGTTTACTGGACGATTTTATTTTAAGCGAATGAACTTTGCTATCGTACCGCAAATAATGATATACTTTAGTCAGAAGCCACATCACCATATTGATATAGCAACAATGCTGATTAACGTACTGTCACTTGTTATTGAAAGATAATAGACATCTGTGTTAATTCGATACGCGAATGATAAGAATAGGAAATCATGTTTTTCACGCACAAGCTACAATCCATCGAGGTCAAATACCCACTTGATAAATGATAAGGTTAATTTACATAAACTGACGTAAAAATGTTTGTTCCAAATTATTTTTTTACACTAAAATTATGAATAGGATACTTATTTTTTATCTAAATTATTATTATATAAAGTTTGCATTCGGTTATCTTATCGGAAATGTCAAAATAAAGATGTTTTGTACCTATATGAAATGAGATTAATTGCCGCCTACAAGGATATAGAACGAAGTGGTATCACCGCATATGATTCTTCGCATCAATATGGAACGGTATCAGTAAAAAAAAATACGTCGAGGAAGCTTGCAAATGCAAAATGGAACTGAAGGTGTATTCAGTATCCAATCAGGCTAGGCTCCCCTGTAAGATTAGGCGGCATTCTCTGCAATGGCATAGTCTAATGCTCTGAGATTCCATCAAAAAGATAAGAAGAGTCATCAAAAACTAAGTCCGCTACTCATAATTAACTAAGTATGTTGTAGTCATATGCGACCTTCTCACTGATACACAACATAATACATTACTGGCTGTCAATAAAAGAAAAAATTTACATTCCAAATTCAAACACTAACCGGGGTCATCAGCTGCGGAGTGGCCAACGGGCTAGCGAGGCTCGAAGTGAAGCTGATGCCGCTACCAAGATCGAAGTCGCAGATCTTGACCGGGCAGAGCCTGTCGCGATGCACGCATAGAATGTTCTCCGGCTTGAGATCGCGGTGTGCGACGCCCTTGCCGTGTAAGAAATGTAAAGCGTTCGCGATCTCTCGCACGATTTCAGCCGCTTGCGGCTCTGAGAAGTAGTGGTGCTCCTGTATACGGGAGAGGAGTTGACCGCCGTTGATCTGGAACAATAGAAATTATAGCTCAATTTCGTTTGTATAAGAATATAATTTGTTAACATCAGGGATTAGAATCTTGATAGATCTTTGCAGAATGAGAAAAAAAATCAAAATGGACCAACAGATAAATTAATAAAGCCTTAAATTTCTTTTATAGGGCGCTTTGTTTTAGAAATGTATTTTTCAACAAAAATACAAAAGGTAATCAAGATTGTCTGCCGTTATATTTCAGAAAGAAATGCACTATATGTGTAGGTAAGTACAGTAGTAGTAGGGAAAGACGTTCGTCTGCATATTTCTCTGATAACAGAACTGGGTAAAACCAGATAAAAATGCAGACAGCATAATCTCTTTGCACTCTCACCCATGCGTGATATTAAAAATATTTATATATCAAATTAACACTTCCAACATCGTAATTATAAAGTAGGTAATATAATGTTATACGTTTATATTATCCTATAAACCAACATCTAATAGCCTTAAATTCTATTGTAAAAAAATTATAAACTAACTGTCTAAGATTTAATATCTTAAGAAAAAAAAAATTATTTTAAAATTACCTTGACAGTTTTTTAAACTACTTATTAGTTAAAGTTTATGATAAAGTTCATGTTATGTCTGTTTTATTGGTCAAGTCTAATTATAAATCAACCTATTAATAAATTTATATCGAGGAAAACATTACAAATTAATAATATAAACACTGCCTGCGTCCTACATTAGATATTATACCTACCTTATTGCGAAAAACAAAACACTATGTACTTATTAAGTTAAAATAGGTATAAAATTATCATCAAATAGGTACGATCGCGTTCATATCTGCAGTCATAGTTTTAAAATTCTTACGGGTTAAAATAGCGTGCACTGTGGTTCCACTAGACACACACACACATGCATATTTAAAAAGAATAAATTTTCCATCAAATGAATACGGTCTTTAAAACCAATGATTACTAAGTAAAACAGTTTATTATTCTATGACATATAACATAACAAAACAGAAAGAGACGGTAATCAACGATTGCCGAACTGGGCCCGATAATTGTCGATCGAGATATCGTCGTCTCTCATTATTTGCATAAGATTTGCCTATAGAGGGAAGCCTGCGACTGCCAGACTTATGTCATTTCAATGAGGTTGAAAATTTTTCTGCACACGACCCTAACATAGGTAGTGGTTCCTTTGAAAGTTATTGACTAGCAATTTTATTACTTCGTGTGAGCAAGTGAGATCTAAGATATATTAGATAATCTCGCTTGCTCACACTCGCTTGTTCTAGTTACTAGTGTTACTTGGATTCCGAAGTTATTCAAGGATTTTTTTTGTCTATTTAAAAAAAAATAGTGTTACTGACAATTTTTAATGCTTCAAGGTGCCATTTGAACTAAGTAACTGACTGACTAACTAACTAACTGATATCTAAGAATTACAATACCCGTGTTTCAAACACGGAAATCAGCAAGAAATATTAAACAAGAGGGAGCAAAATAAAACATTCAATAATTAAAATTAGTAAATTTTATTGAAATAGTTTACCTATAGTTTTGTTTACATATTGATGATTAATAAAGCTATACATACAGCATATTGCACTAATTGTAACATCTACTTATCTCCTGTTATTAAGGTTACAGCTTAATTATTCGTTTTCATAAAGAAAAGATATTGAAGCTGTCCTTAAAATACTTACTATCTAAGTAGTAGTTTTAATATAAACTGGCAGAACCTTTCACGCACTATATGGACTCGATACACAGGGTAGTTGTCTTGCACAAATGATATTGCATATCATCAATGGGATAAATACACCGCACAGTTGGTAACATGGTTTCTTCCAGCACTTGCACATAATGAGCAGCTGTAGCGCATCCTGCTATCCACATCTGTTCCCCAGGTCCAGCAGCACTCATCCAGCCCCACATATTTACAGATATGTGTCCAGACTCCATATTTGGCACAATATTTTTTTCTTCATACCGAGTTGCATTTCTTCGCCATAAATGAAGCCTACCGTGTTGCGATGACGTAAACGAACTTTTTTTCCGTAAATATCGCCTTGTTCCAGTCAAAATCCAAATACTGCCCAGCAAATTCTAAATGTTTTTGCTTATTTATTTCGGATAAATACGGCTTTCTTGCTGGCTGTCTGTGGAATAGTCCCTCACGGTGCAAACTCGACGAACAGTAACCACTGATGTGTCGAACTGTTCCGCAAATGTTCTGGTCGGTATGAAGCCATTATTTTCGTACTGTTCCACCATGGATCTCCGCTGTGTGGCGTGTCGCTGTGTTGATTAGCGGACGACGGCCGCTGCGCGGTCGACTTTTTACACTACCCTATTCTTGATGGCGCGTTACCCAACGCTTAACCGCTTGTTGTTTATTGTGTTATTTGTGTGAATGTGTGAGTGATAGCAGCGGTGCAAGCTATAAAGTTTTGCGAACTATGACTGCAATTATGAACGCGACCGTACAACAGATAGTACCTTAGAAGTATAAAGGTTTAGTACAAACTTCTGTAAAAATCAATTTCAAATGAATTCGTTAACAATAATTATTAGGTACTAAATGCTTTTATATTAAAAAGGGTTGTTGCCGAGGGGACCCAACCGAACCCCTTAGAAATGTAACTTTAGTCTTATTATTTGAACTAATAGTACCTATTATTTGACCAAATTTAAGTTTCTGTGAGAAATATGTGGAAGTTTTTTTTATTTGATATAAAGAATAAAAAAACGTATTTCATTACAAAACAGTAAATATTTAAACAATGAACTTTATGAAAATATTATTCATAAAATGAAATGCAACAATCCATATGTTTACAGTATATTTCCTTACGATGAGTAATGCCCTGAATATTAATAAATTAAAATTCCTTCGACATGTGTCAGGTGCAACGATTGAATGTATAAAATGGTGGCGTGACTATGAAATGCCGTGTGGTTCCCGCCACCAATACAAAACAGAATAGGACCACACCATCTCTTTCCCATGGATGCCGTAAAAGGCGACAAGGGATAGGCTTACAAACTTAGGATTCTTTTTTAGGCGACGGGCTAGCAACCTGTCACTATTTGAATCTCAATTCTATCATTAAGCCAAATAGCTGAACGTGGCCATTCAGTCTTTTCAAGACTGTTGGCTCTGTCTACCCCGCAAGGGATAAAGTAAGTACTTACAGTTCCACTTCATCAAGCACAAACAAAAACAACCAAAAAAAAAAAATAAGATCAAACCAACCTTCTCGAAGACAAGGTAAAACTTGTCTGTGTCCTCAAAGAATTCAATGAGCTGGATTATGTTCGGGTGTCCCTGGCAGTAGTGGAAGGTTTCCACCTCCCTGAAGACGCGGGCGCGGGCGTGCCCTGGCACTTTGTCGATCACCTTGACTGCGAACTCCTGGCCCGTGTAGATGTTCACGCACGTCTGCACTGAAGCGTAGGCACCCTCGCCGAGCACCTCGCCCGTCAGCTTGTACAAATCTGGGGACAATCCCAAAGGTCAGAAATAATGGAACAACAAAGACTGGTCAAATTTAAGAGAAAGAATGAAAGCAAACTTCTCTCCTCACCTCGTTGAATCAAAGCTAAAGAGGGTGTTATTGTGGGTACTGAAAAGTCTACGTTTCACAATATAGATTTATTTTTTATTCAAAGAGAACAAAGAACACGCAAAGAGGACAGTGAAAAACCCAATGGCAACACAATATTTTGAGAAAATAGAAATACAAATATAGAAAGTTCAATCAAAAACTGTGAAAACATGCTGTTGATTGCACCCGTGATCTAGATAAATAGTATCTACTTAAGTAACATAATATTCTTGATAAGTTCCAAAATTTGGCAAAGCAAATAAAGTAAGCAGTATTTGCAAAACAATTGTCTCGAGTAGCAACATCAAACTAGGACTGATAACTTGCCAACTAGGCCGGAAGTCTATCATACATACATACATACATAAAATCACGCCTCTTTCCCGGAGGGGTAGGCAGAGACTACCTCTTTCCACTTGCCACGATCTCTGCATACTTCTTTCGCTTCGTCCACATTCATAACTCTCTTCATACAAGCTCGGCGGTTTCGGGTACTTTTGACCTGACCCTTTACCAGGACGTCCTTAATTTGATCAAGATACGTTCGTCTAGGTCTTCCCACTCCGACCTTTCCCTCCACACTCTCCTTGTATATCTGCTTAGTCAACCTGCTTTCATTCATCCTCTCCACATGACCGAACCATCTTAACATACCCTTTTCTATTCCTGTAACTACATCTTCTTTCACATCACAACATTCCCTTATCACGCTGTTCCTTATCCTGTCACTCAATTTCACACCCATCATACTCCTTAACGCTCTCATTTCCACTGCATTTATTCTGCTTTCATGCTTCTTTTGCCATACCCAACTTTCACTCCCATACATTAATGTCGGGACCAACACGCCCCTGTGCACAGTCCGGAAGTCTATCCAGTGACGAAAATAATTGAAGTGGGCATACACCGAAAACATTTCCAAGAACGTTATTAAGATAATGTGATCAAATCATCCGGAAGACCGTTCCTGTTACTATAGTTACAGATTGATTTGCGTCCTTTTGAATTACTGCCGTCGAATTGAGCTAAATGATTGATGTAGATGAACTAAATGAAATTAATGACGGTTTTAAACAGTTGCTTGATCAAAATGTAATTTATGAAGTAGTTGCTTTAATGTTAATAATAATAGATTGTAATTTAGACCGAGCACCAAGGGAATCCGATACAGTTTTCCTGCCTACTCGTGTCGACGCAGCAGGTTTACCGATCAAAATGAACTTTATTGAGTCTACCGAGAATACACCACTCAATCAACAGAGTGTGGGCGGTTAATTTTGCTTCCAATGCTAACTTTGTACTTTGACTTTGAAAGAAACAAAGAATATTTGCGTCAATATCAGCATATATTATGTAGTAGGTATATGTATTGTACACTTAATATAAATTTGAAAATGAATTTGCATAAGTTTACGAACTGCTTCATAGGCCAATTGGATCGTCATGATATTGAGTATTTGTTATTCTTTTGTTTTAAGTTTATACCCACTTTTTTACTGGTATTCAAATATTGAATCGTTCACTGGATAGAAGGAAGGCATTATAGAAAAACGTTGTAGATTTCGTACCTACTTGATCCTGATTTTATCATCGTTAGTATCCTATAGAACAAGAAAACAATCTTTTATATCTTAGCATGGACCTGATTTCTGCTTAATCTCAATGTCAGCAGAGGCATCTCTTTTTCCACCTGGCGTTAATTCCGATTACATCCACACTTCTCTAGAAAGCAGTCGTTGTACCTTTTGACCACGATCCTGATCCTAGATTGACTATTCCAGCTCTATTGTGCCCTATTTATTTTTATTCTTGAAGTAACCAACCTTGGAAGCATGACGTGACAACGGAGCTGCCAGAGCGCTTCTTCCTGCGGCGCTGCCTGCGCGCCTCCTCCTTGCGCCGCTGCATGTCCTCGCTGTCGGGGATCGCGACCGGCGCGGACGGCTCCGAGCGGCCGACCTCCGTCTCCCGCTCGCTGCCAGACTGGCTGCTGCAGCGGCCGACGCCTGGAAAGAGACAGATAGCGTTACATATTTTCTTAGCGGTACAAGCAGAGGCGACTTGTCATGAACATGAATATGTAGCGTTGGATGTGCGAAGTTTTGCAAAGATGGTGCTCGAGTAGACTGAATTGACACATTGAATATCTAGAATATGGCTGACCAAGAGTAAGTTCTTTTTTTTATATTCATTGATAGGAAATTGTCTTCATCGATGCTTTACTGCAAAGGGTTACACACACATTATATATCTTGTAATGGTAATTTAGTATTCTAGTAAATAATATCATTGAGTTAATTAACTTCAATGAATAACAAAACCCGTTAGGCTGTGAATAAATTCGGAACGTGAACCGATCGTGATAAAAAAAAGACAGAATCTTTGAGCATGGTGAAACTGAAATGGAAGTAGTGTGTTGCCGAAACCGATAAAAAATGAAAAACAATCGACCCCAGCTTGGCTCGCTCGAGCACATAAATATCGCAGAACATGACATATGCCACATAAGCACAATACGCAGCGCAGCCCATGTCAACAGCTCTCACTTCGCTTTTGGTGCCAGCCCATTGTTAAAACGTTTTCACCGTATTTGGTTTTGAAATTATGCCTCGGTGCATACATATACAGCCGTATAAACACATCGGAATATGCAAGCAGATATTACATATTGTACTTTTTGTTCTGTTTCTAATGTTGCTTCTAATAATATAGATTTCATCGTTAAAGATGTTAACGAACTGACGTTCATTGCGTTGGCGTTTTGAGACTAAAACGCGGAAGAGTCAAGAAAGACTAGATGAATCATTAACGTAAGTTTGTTGATAATAATTTCATCGTTCCTGAATCGTAAAACTGTTCAATGAGAACGTACGATATTATTGTCATCGATAATAATACCTAGTGTTGCACTGTATGATACGTGACTGCAGGCTGAGTTGGCAAACAAAGCCGGTTCAACGACCTACGCAGCCGCACCCATAGCAGCGCATACGCGCCCACACGTTACGCGATCATCGGCTCTCGTAAGATTTAGTCAGCTACTGGCCATCAAATAAAATCGTGTAATCAATAAACACCTAAATTTTGAGACCACTGCCACACTCAAAATGAAAAGGAAATATTTCCAAATTTCCTGTTCCTAGAACCCTTGGATCTTTCGAAATCATTTTTGTCTGGTAGAAACAAACTTAACCCACATTCTGATACGTGGTAACAAGATAAAAACAAAAACATCTTAATCTCGACACATCATGACGCATATTTTAAAACTTCCTATGAAACTCGTGCAGGAAATCGCGGTGGATCTGTTGGTAATATCAAACTTGAAACAAAGTCACGTCGCCGCCTTCCTCGTACTTTGTTCTGCGCCGATGTTACGCATACAGGCAAACACAATCATATAGAACATGTTACAAAATGACGTGCCAGAAATCATAGTTCTTCGATGAATACACAATGCGTGTAATTATTGAACGTTTTATTCGTCGCGAGGTAGATACCCAGTTAAGTGATAAAACAGGCGAAACTTAACAATTAACAACACGCGATGACCTCAGCGCTGGCGTGTCTACTGAATACCTACTATATCTACTTACAGCAGGCAATAGCAACAAGCAAATGCGCAATATGCGAACTATTGTAACAATCGGGTTCGTGGCACACCCACGCATACAATCACCCGATTCAAGCTTCCTGTTTATGTGTTAAATTGTTCTGAATGTTTATAGAAACTAACATTTAAAACCTATATTGTTATAGATTATAGCTAAATCTAACTAGTTTAAATCAGATTATCTCTCGTTTAAATGACAAGATACTAATTTAATCTTAGCCTATTCATGGTGTTACCCCGCCGCTTAGATGGGTGAATAGAGAATTTAGAAATGGCCCATTATTCATTGGATGCGGAGGCGAGATAATAACGGATTAAAAGATTAGCTACGCACGAAACCTGCTACTGAGACTGGGTAGGTATGTACTTGCTTAACAGGTATTTATAAGAAAAGTTATACAGTATCTAAATCTACGAAAACTTTAACATGAATGCATATAATTCTGTCTAAAAACTGTTTATGCATTAACGAAAAGTACGCTGGGGTCCTAGGACATAATCAAAATATAATCCTTCCTGCTACTATAACTAACGAGAATATAAATATCTACTTAGGAAAAACAAATGACAATTGTGTACATAAAGTAAAATTATTGCGTTGGTTACTCCGCAGTTAGGAGTATCAACACTCAAGCTGGAGTATCGCATACACCTTGTCGCGTGAGGTGGCAGCAACTCCGCGTGGCAGAACACTCGCACGCCATCAACAACGTGGCTTTGGTTATGTAAAGACTCGACAACCGCTCCCATATAAGTATCGTATGATCATAAAGTTTCACTCAAAACTCTCAATAAGTTCTCGGACCTTACCGAAACAATAGCCGAACCCAAATCTGTAAAGTTGACGCTAAAACAAAATCATGTCAGGTGAGCAACAAGGTTATTTACAATATTATCTAATTCCTTAATGGGTCTTAAATGTAACTAAATAAACATTGACTCATCTTTACGCAAATTAATCCAGTCTATATGCAAATCATCAGACACAGTTAAATTAATATGTAATTCGACAGCATTTTGCTCAATCACTATGATTGTTGGAATATTAATTATCTATGTTAGGTAGGATTATTTAATTTACTTCTGAAATTGTCACCTAAGGCTCTTTAGTCTGTCTACTTTCTAATCTACCAGCCACGAATACGCTCTCTAATCTATTGATCATAAACCTATTATACTTTTGTCTTATACCCCTCAGGTAAAGCGAAACGAACGACTTTCTAATTGCATGCAAGTAGTGCCCTTACTTAAAGAGTCAATTGCTCTCTAATATCTCTCAATCACAATGGAGTACGATTGTATCTAACCCATTAACTTGAGACTATAGATCACAATGGAACAAACTGTTTAAACTGTTATGCTGCCTACGCAAGATGCTTATGTAGACATTTCTGAAACTAATAAACATAGTTGAAATTAATTGAACAGAGAGAGCAAAGTCTAGGTGGCTAGAAGTAGCTCAGAGTATTAAATAATTGCCAAGGCGGCCTGGCACGGCTACTGAACTAACTAGATAACATCTGGGTGAAACTTTGACGAGGGCATTTCAAAATATACTCGTACCTAAGTAACTACAGTACACATAACCACTTTCACCGTTCAATGATCTAACAGACGAAACGACCCTCGAGTTGAGATAACACATGTCGCATATAGCACGATAAAACGAATAACAAGGTGGAAGCGACCAAATATAGTACTGATTCATCTCAACATTCAAATTGAAGCTAAATAGAGTAAGCCAGAAACACAGACAAGGATGCACGATATGATATGACGTGAGCAGGAGCAATGAAATATACAGTAGTTGCACCTTTTACCCGCTTTATATATAGGACCCAAGCGACGGTGTAGGAAATCGATTCGTAAAGTGAAGCGCAGTAGACCTTGCGGGGCGAGGGGGGTTTGTTGCGAACAGGGCATGGAAGTCCGTCACGGTCAAGGTTACTCTGTATTACTATTACAGCCGATAGATGAGATTGAATAAGTTTAATAATTAATTTACAATCAACGAATAGTAGATAAACTGCATACCAATTTTTCATTAGATTCAACCTCCTTTTCACCTTCAGAAATTTTGTTTCTTTATGATATAGAAAAGTATATACAGGTGGTACTCTACTTTTAAGCCCACATTTGTTTTATTTGTATGATCAATTACATTGTTAAATTATTTAGTACCTAGCTTGTAAGTTTAGTTTGTAACGCAAAAAACAAAGGCCCAAATCATCAGAGGTCTAAAGTGTTTAATTTATTCCTCATAACCATACGAAAGAGATTAGTTAGTGTAATTTTCAAGGTCTTACATGAAACGCAATATCATATACCTACCTACTGGAGACTTGTTTTGTTTTAGTAAATAACCTTGGCATTGAACGCGGTGGGGCGACGCGCTTCAGCGGCCACGACGAATCGACGTTGTCGAGAGTAATGAAATTTCATTGCATTATACGCATTCCATATCATGAGTAGGTGGTACCTATATGTGGTTATGGGAACAAGTCTGGAAAAAATGAATTGGTCACAATTAGTTCTAGATAGACTACAGACTAGTAAAACATGTGACTCTCCTACAGATTGTTTTGTTATGATGAATTTGCACGTATGAAGATTGAAGCAATATAATTTTGTTGATGTGAATTCATATTAAATATTTAGGTACGATAGGTAATCCATTTAACATTGATTATAATCAGTCATAAAACTTTACCGGCATGAGTTTTCAAAAGAAATCACCGGGGACACATTTAGGAAAATAATCAATACGAGCTTTCATAGGTAGGTATCTTGATAATCGAAATCAGAGTCATCACCCAGTTCATCTGAATTCATGCATTCACATGTCCCTCTTTAAGATAATAATAGTTTTTACATCATAAACCAAAAGGAAAGTAGAAAAACAAATCCTTTTGTCCACGTTCATGTGTTTCACGGCAAATGAGCCGAGAACACAATACGGTTACATCATGCTGGTACCTAATGTGCGCGGAAAACATTACAGAACAAGAATTTGGCTCTGCATTTTCAGAATATCGTCCGACTATTCTCATAAATACCTTTTTTGTTTATTTGTTTATTACAAAATGAAACGGTGTTTTAAAATGATATTGATATAACAGCAAATTATAATAGCACAAATAAGCACTTGTCTTTGGTTATTTATTTTTATCCAAATAAGAGCAGAGCTCAATTTTTTCCTTGAATAAGCACTTACGTTGCGAAATTGCATGTTATGAAACCTAGGTTTCAGTTACCTGACGGTCAACGTCCTTACTCCCACCAGTTATGTGAACTTTGACATTTCAAATGTTTGAAGCTACATCAGTGATAGAGCCAACAACATTAGTTCGATTTTTTTTGCAGCATTTTCTTTAAGTCTACTCGTAAAAATATGACATTCCAATTCAACATTGCTTCTATCCTCGAGTAATTTAAGAATTTTTAACTAAAATTAATGAAGAAAAAAATCTTACAAATAGACGAGCAATAACAATAATCTCTCGTCATTCTCAAATCGTAACACTGCATAACATTACTGCATATTGAGTGTGGTCAGTATAAAGTGAACTTCAGAAAATCAATAAAAGCAACCTATTATTGGCTTCTAGGATCTATTTCAAAGGAAACTCGAAAAAGAGAAAGCTAAATATTATAAAAAATACTTTTCTTATGGTGATTACAACAGAATAAGGAATATGATTGACGATATATAAAAAAAATACAAGGAACCGGTAATACAATACATCATTTTAGACACTCGTTTCAAAAAGCACGTAAATGAAGGGGAAGCCTACCCTCACTTGCTAAAATTGCACCTTATATTACGGAAATGAAAACCAAAGCACCACAAATTAAAACGAAGATTTTACAAAAAGTATTATTTAACATAATATGAAATGATTCGTGAAATTAATGGTCGAATGTGAATAAAGCAATTTAATACAACAAGCTTATAAATTAAAAATAAATTCTAATTCAAATAAGATTATTATAAGAATGAGATTGTGCGATTGCTTGCATATGTATTAAAAGTGCCTTCTTTTGTAAACGCTTTAACGACGCAGCAGATGTAAAAGCCGATCAGATTAACCAGATGATTAATGTAAATAAAGTAGGTAGACATGGTACCTACTGTTTCGCGCACTTCATTCAATAAGCAAGCAGTCGCTCGAAGTAAACTGAAATATTAGATTGGAACTTACCGCTATCTACACTCTCTTCTGAGACCTTCTTCACCATCTTGATAATTGCCTGATGCGTTGATACAGCGATATTGAAATGAGTAGGTGTTCTACTCTTGAAAAGCCGCTTTCAAACTTGTGCAGCCACCTTCTCGACGTGAAATCGGAACGGCGTTAAAGGTAAGGTTCAAAATAAACGCCAAAATTAAAAATAATTCGAAGCACCACGATCGAGAAGGATTCACGGAAAGTGTGCCGGAAGGTAATAAACAAACACTGTAGAAGGCGGAATTAAAAACTGCTGATGTTGTTAACGATCCATCCTACACACGCCCGCCCGTCTGATGTTCTAAAATCCAACTGCCGAGTTGGGGCCACTCTCGGAGCCGGCTCGACCCGGCGTCCCTCCCCGCGCGTCCCTCTACCCCCCGCCGGCTATCCATCCATTGCGTCGTTGGTTGTGTGTTGTGGCCTCTCACACTAGCGCATGCGTATTCACTCGCACCGCTGACGTGTTTATGTTTTTTGTAGTTTATTTTTTCTCCTCGTTGTTAAGCCATCCCGGGTTTAATATTAATCGTATAGGAATACTTTCGAATCAACATGTTTTCCTAAAATCAGTATAACATCACCTGTTCCACTAAAATTAATCAATTGCGTCATCTCTACATATATGCCTACACCCAAGGATATCGTTAATTTGCAGAATTAATTACTATTAGAACCATTGAAATTGTGATTACATACATGTATCTGGTTAATTTGGCAATAAGTAAAGAGTAATTTTCTCTGATGATCGTTATACTGCAAATAGGTATTTGGTAAATGATACCTAATGTCTTATTGACTTCCAACTAAACTTAGGACGTGAGGAAATTGCGCTGTAATACCAATTTCAAGTTAAAAAAAAGATTAGTAATGAAAGAAATTGTTCATCAAATTAAATTTTGACTTTGAAAATTAAACACGGAAATTTTGCAAAACAACAAACGGTAGTGTTCCAAAATCCCTTACGTTCCAAACAAGTAAGGAAACCATAAAGGTACCTATAAGGTGAAAGGGAACAAAGAATAGGGTGGTTTCGGGTATTTGAATAATACTCTGCGCAGCTATTGCATCATATCCTGTAGGAATAAAACTTAACGTAGACCGGTCTCCAGTAAGATTCTTATTTGAAAGTGATGTTATGCAATAGAGATTTCTTTGTCTTCCAGCCCTCCTATGAATGACCTTCACAGGGCGTTTGTTGACAAACAAAATACGGGAGCGACTGCACGACGCAAAACGCACGTGGTACGGGCAAACCGGTCCAACCGGCAGCCGGCGCCGCCATGTTTGTTGTCACGCCATATACCCTTCTCATTCTTATCCATAGCATCCTTCTCTCACCATCGCCATGCCCCGTCTCACTCGCTCTTTGGTCCTCTCGCTCGGAGGCCTACGTGACTGACAATAACAATAACATAACCCTCACAAATTGAAGCTCAACATTACCAAATTGTAAATGCGCAGTTGGGTGATAGTCTTAAATTTGTATAACTATAATAGAATTAAAATTAGCCTTCATTACATTGACGGCCTCTGTGGCTCAGCGGTAGTACGCTTGTCTGTGACACCGGAGGTCCCGGGTTCGAATCCCGGTCAAGGCATGATGAGAAAAGAACTTTTTCTGATTGTCCTGGGTCTTGGATGTTTATCTATATAAGTATTTATTATAAAATATAGTATCGTTGAGTTAGTATCTCGTAACACAAGTTTCGAACTTACTTCGAGGCTAACTCAATCAGTGTAATTTGTCCCGTATATATTTATTTATTTATTTATTATTTATTATAATCAGAATTCAAATTTTCTCATTGGTATATGGTACCTACCAACGAAAAGAATATAAGAGGTGGTTAGATCATCGAGGCATACCAATATGGATAATATAAACAGAACATGTACTCTCATTGCACGTAAAGATATAATATCAGTTTATCATTTATCACAGCAGCAGTGTGTAATCACAGCTTATCTCCAAAAACATGTCAGATGATCTCAAGACAGCTATGAACTCATTTTACGTAGAAAGCTCGAGAAGACGGATAATGATTTTGATAAAGTCATCTATGACTATGAAGAATCGATCTATCCATGACATTCATTTATCAGTATAAAACATACTAATCCTAATATAATTACCTACCAAGGAAGAAATGTCAAGGCAAGTGTTCATAAAATTCAATTCTATAGGTGCCGCTATAGTTGGCGTGAAATATCAACAAACTGAAACTAAAAAATAATTGTTGCTTAACTGTGTTTCCATGTGGATGGAAATACATTATACCTAATACTTTTAACATTTTATTTCTTAATTTCACTTAAAACCGTAGCGTACAATAGTTACAGTCCCACCCACATTATCTGAAAACATCCCACGCTCCCTGAATTAAAATGCACGTCTATTTATAACATTCACATTTTCGCCAAAACAAAAACCTTTTGGTCGAATAAATTCTGTCATTTATTGCTCAGTTGTCAATTGTTTGCGTTTTTTTTTTTTTTGGAATATCAATGTTTACTCTCATTATACTAGTAGCAAACATTTTATTAGCATTTATTATTTGTGAATAAGAACCGTTCAGTAGGTATACGAGGCAAGTTAAATTGGGATATTCCTTTGTTCAACGAGAACGACAAAAAGTCTACTTTATACCGAGTAAAAAAAGATTTTGCGTTTCGCCCCTACCCTTACTAGCTGAGTAAGTCCCGAAAACTGTTGCGTATTACTGAAGAAATCAATAACTACGAGTATTATGCGTACTACCATTACAGTTAGAAACAGGTAAGTTCTCGCAAAATATTTTACTGGCGTTCGTTACAGTTCAATGAGCTTTCGCTATTATTCTGGATGAACCGCTAAGTATACTGTTAAAGTTGAGATAATTCCTTTGTCTCAATATGACCCAACGAAGGCCTAAAATAAACTACAGATACTAAATAAAAATGCAAGTTTATTACACAACAAAAATAGATTTTTCTGCTATGGCTGAGTAAATTCCGAAAACTGTTGTGTTCATTATCTACTGTTGCGTAAATCTTTCTTCCAATCGTAGTAATGCTTCAATGAGCTTTATGGTTAGTATAAGTCAATTTGGATCCTTTGTTTCGATCATTTCTTTGTCTCAAAATCACGTTTTAATTTAAACAAAGTATTTGTACCTAAATAAAAAAGCAATTTAGGTACAAATACTTTGTTTAATCACGAAACAAAGATACTGTTATTTTAGTCAATAAATAAATACCGAAGGGCTCTGCTGAGTATTCAAATCAATATTTTGAGTACTAGTCATACAGTAGTTATAAAACAGGCTTTTCTCTGTAGAATTACACTCATTATTTCAAAGGGACCACTAAGTAAAAGAGGATTAGGATATTTCCTTTGTTCCAAAAGGACGCCATAAAAGCACCCGGTGCGCCTGTCCTTCCTACTGGATTTACGGCTCTTTTGTTAAGCGATAAAGCCCCTTTATTTCGACCGATGTAATACTTGATGCGTATGTGTTTTCATTAATTAATTCATCAAAACTACTTAGTGAAATAAAAGAGTGTCATACTTTATCAAACGTTTAAAATGATAAATTCAAAACAGTGCAATTTTCCCAAGACCAAAGTGAACAATATTTTAAGCTAGCTAGAATGATTGAAATAAAATATAAAGTTAATACAAATAATTTCAAGGACAAGCACAGACCAAAATTTTATTCTATTACGCAATTATAAAACCAAAAAGCTCCCTCAGCACTGCTCCCTTGGGATCTTTTATAGCTAGCTGTAAACTTATTCATTGAAAATTTATGACTAGGACCCTCTCGTACCATAGACGAATGATTCTGACCCTAAACCCAAAGCCATAGGGTGCGGTTTTTAACAAAAGAAATTAATACTCGACAACGTGTGTTCAAGCATGCATACATAAAAAAGACTAGGATTGCATCAGGGTATTCCCAAACGCCGAAATTTTTGTTGGGAATGGAATATTTCCGATTGGGCCACGTACGCCTATCAGACGGTTGCACCTGATGCTCTTACAAAGGATTTTGACGGATCGAGAAGGTTCTGTCCTGACCTGAAATGGATCCTTTTTTTTGTCAGGAAGGATCGCGATTATTCCAGCACGTAATAAGTTTGTGGTGTGATTGAATCATATAAACGTAGAATAAATGTTGGACATTGTTGGTATAAAATTTGAAGATTATTCCGGAAATTTCAAAATTTCTGTATATTTCTGGGCAATCTTTTACAATTTATCCATAAATACAACATGAAGTATAATATTATAAACTTTGATACAATTGTGGCAGATGTCTTAAGGAAGTAGATCCTATGTCTCAGTACACCAGCCTCTTCCTTATTAAATAGTAAAGAAATAAAAACTGCCGTATTAAATTGAACAAGTTCACCGTTTACTATTGTTTGATACGATTTCAATCAAGATCTGCAAGGAAGGATGTTCACCGTAAAATAAGTGTAAATTGTGAGAAATCGTGAGCAGGCTTCTAAATATTAAAGTGGTAAGTATTTGTGAAGAAAACATTTTAATATGCGCAATTTAATTCGACCATTCACATCCGTCTTCAGATCACTGTTTATTTTTAATTACGCTGGCGGTTTTGTTTTTCTAAAATACATATATAAAAAATCAAGAAAGAGGCGTGATTTTATGTATGTATGTATGTACGTTGAAAACATGTAAAATTTTCTTTTATATATACAATATAAAAGAAAAATTTTACATGTTTTCAAACTGTTATTTTACATTAGAATTAAATAAATTTTGTGGTGTAACCATTTTGAACTTGTATCGGCATTATCACACTGTTTACAACTCTAACAAGATAAAATTTGGCACATTATAATTTTTCAAAGGAGTACCACAAATTTGCTTGCGACTTAATTATAACTAATACTCTGTAATTAGCACGTTATTATTCATGGGCACTGTCCACCAATGCAGGCGTAATCTTTTAAATAAACATTGCATAAGTAGGAAAAAAATATGATAAATAATACTTGAATTAAGACCACCTAAAGACAATTACTATTCAAGCAGAACATGATCCTGTCACGGAAATAATGTCATTATGGTATCAGGAATATAATTATTTGGTGTGACTAAATATATTAGTCATCATAGTAATATAAAAATCGATCGTGTCATGAAGTTATCATGAAACATTTTTAAATATGTTGCAAATTCAGGCCATGACAAGTCACTAATAAAAAATCCTTATAAACGCTTGGGTTTTTATGCTACCATAGGACAGACCACATAATAGCAACGAGAGCGATGGAAGTGTCACGATGAAGTAAGCAAATAACAACTTTAATTCGAAGAAGATATAGCCCGCAAGCCTTGATTAGGTCAATGGATATAGTGAATAGGCAATTGAAGTTACTGCTTTTAAAATATCAATCTATGCTACAAAATAAAGTGAAGAACATAGAATAGATGACTGCTATCGATTTAACGCGCATCTTTACACGCTCAGGACTGAATAAATTAATATGATAGTGAGAATTTCACCAATAATAAAGCCATCATAAAAGAAATATTCTTATTGCTGTGCTGAACTCTAAACAGGGTGATGGATATAAAGTGAGTTGATTTTACCGCCTGCCACCGCATGTATTATGCGGTCACCCAATCCAAGGTTACTAGCATATTTGCAATGCTGATGTGGGCTTTTTGCGCTGTTTTCTTGAGATATGTATTATACATGTGAGGCTCACGACGGTGGGTTGTGTCGACAACCTCCTGTTATCGATAAGATATATCAGACAACTGTAACATTGAAGTTTTATCAGACAACTAATTTTTATCCAGCGCTATGCTCAAGGCACTTAAGAAAAATCCTTCCTTATTGAATCACTATTAGCAGCATGGTTTCAATCGGAATCAGTTTTACAAGATTCGGTTGTGCGTTGACGAACGATGACGACTCTGTCTACCCCGTAAGGGATATGGTCACGTCTATATCCCTTACGGGGTAGACAGAGCCAACAGTCTTGAAAAGACTGAATGGCCACGTTCAGCTATTTGGCTTAATTTGGCGTAACACAGTTGCAACGAGATCATCATTCAAAATAACAAGTTTTCAAAATGTTTGCTACGTTTACGAAATGCAAAATGAAACGCCTGTCTCTTTGATTTCAGATGCCCTTTGAATTTCCAACGCAGAGAAAGTAGGCCGTGACAACAGAAAAGCTGAAAGGTTTAGAAATGTAAGTCATGTAGGATTTTGTTCACAAAGCCAGTAAAAGGTACTTACATAGAATCTAAACGAACTAGACTGTTTAACTATTAACAATACAAGAAATGTTCCCCTCATAATCCCTCTCATAAAAGTTCATCTACCAATCGAGCTTATGACCTTAATTGAAAATGATGATGAAAAAATAATGATTAAACACCAGCGAGCAAATAATACGAATACGACTAAAGGTCAGTAATTAGTTTTATTTTCTAAACATAATGTTATTTATTTCCATACCCACTCACCACAGGTACTTTTAAAATGCAACCATGCATCTGTAATAGAAACTTTGATAGCTTATGAACATTTACTTACTTTTCTTACAAAACAAAATCATAAATAACGGATCAATCAAAATTATACACTTATAGACCATTTCTTAAAACACCCACACTAGCTAAACCATAGCATAAGATATTTATTATGGTTTTATCTCTTACGGCGTATTGAAATCCATCACCATTAACAACGTCACAAAATAAATTTATAACATGCGCTTTATTTACTGGAATCATAATTAAATATTTGTTATTTGTCTGTCTGTCACGCCACCGGATTATCTACGACATTATAAGCCCAGTATAAACCTCAACCCACATTGCGGTTTGAAGGAGTACAATCAATTATTGTAATCGGGTCACTCACTAGCTTAACCGCAGAGCAGACACTCGGTGGGCAATAAACTACTGCATTCATCTGATGCAGTTAACACCTATGCTATAGGATGTTCCATTTTATAACTGATAATATAATTATTTTGAATAATGAAATAATGAGCTCTTGAAAAACTCTTAACACCAAATAAATCCATTCAGACTTGTTTGTGTTAAAGAAAATGATGACTAATAGACATTGAATCAATGAGTACAGCCGAAAGCTCAAGGAATAGCAGGTTCTTCATACGGTCTAGGGGTGCGCTAAGGCAGAATTCCCAAAATTCCCGCCAAGGCAAATTAACTGCAGTTCCCCTTTACAGTTTATTTCAAATTTTAAAATAGATAATAATTTTATACCTGGAAAAGAAACTATAATTCTAGCCAAGAAATTAAAATCTATCATGGTCATTGTTCTAGAAGTTAATTTATATAATCGTTGTGTCATCGTTAGTACACAGAGTTCACTGGCACACCTTGAATAAGGTAAACAGGCTTGCAACGTAAATAAAAATATCTACTCAGGTTTATTTAAAGTTATATGAAAAAAATAACTCAAAATATAAATAGCTGATTTAATTTTATTGACTGTTGTGATAAAGATAATTTTCAAATAAACAATGCTCATAGTAGATTATAAGATTTATGTGGCTATGAGATCTAGAAACGACATTGATAGGATGATGTAGTACTCGTAGTAAGAAAATTTGAGTAACATTTCAGTCTTCAGACTTCCTCATATTAAAGACTTGATATATACAAATGGTTCTCCTGCTAATCCAAGGCAGTGGTTATGGGTGTATCCCGGGCTCCTCTCCTGAGAGGCGAGGTGAGGACGCAACCGGCGCTTTCTAAAATATCTTATGGCTTATGGATGTCACTAAATTTCGTAAGACAGGGTTCAAAAGAAAATCGTGATGAGCAACCGTCACTCACTGATCTTCAATGCCCAGTCTTTGTTTAAAGATCAAACTGCTATCATACCGTGTTTGCGTGAAACACAATGCCAACATTGCTATTAATATGAAATTAAAAATCATAAACAGGCATACGATAAGCATTAGCTGGTTAAAATGTCTACAATTTGTCTTTTGTAGTGTACGATATCAATGATTTAAATTAAAAAAATATATATGCTTCTAGCGCAACATTGTATTTGTAAATTTATGAAAATAAATTGATTGTCTTAATAACATTAAAAGCTGTATCAAAATTCGTTCGTGTAGTTTTAGAATAGAAAGCTTAGGAACAGAGGCAAAGGATGTTTGTTTTTTTTTTATTAATTGATTACGTATACGTGAAATCATCATAAATCTTATTCAAAACAATGTCGAAGTCAAACCAGTTCACACCTGCGTTTCCGAATCCGCGGATCCACGAGCCTATGGTCAAGGACAGGATGATCAGAAATTCAAATAAATCAAAATCACCAATTCTATTTGCGGGTTTGCGCAAGCGAAATTTGTTATCTTCGGGGTCACTGCACCGAACCGGGTGATGCGATATCATCAGTTTGTATAAGTAATGATCGATAGCAAAAAAAGGTTGCGATTGAAACCAGAGTTCCGTATTTGGTGTTGTAAATCTAAGACGAGAAACAGGAATCACAATGCATTGGTAAACTCTTAAGATAGATAGTTAGATACCAATAAATATATAGGTTGAGTAGGAGGAAGCACGGACACAATAATACTTAAATACATTTCAATACCAACAAGTTTGGCTAGACTTAAAACTGCGATGATGTCATCAACAGCACATTTGCTCGCTACATGATGTTAGTTTCAAACAAGTTAGTACATATATATATTCTTAATCCTATAGTCAAATGGAAAGTTCCACAACGGTGGCGAAGCATAGCTTTTAAAATTCAAATCGAGCCTTGATTTACCATTCATACTGACTTTTGAATAGATCATTCCTATTAAAAAAGGAAATGGAATCGTTCGGATAACAATCCAGTTATCGGCAGAAAACATCGACAGTTTTAAGTCGTAAACAAGTTTTTGTAGGAGTTGTTGATTACATAAAAAACGATGCGTATCGTATCGTTCGATGATCAAGTCTCGATTTCGGTCAAGGATGAGAGCTCTTAGCAAATTACCTGTTTTTTCCTGCGCAAAATTATCAAAAAGGTTACAAAGGCACAGTGGGGAAAAGGCAACCTGTGGCGACATCACTAACGTCTCACACGTCAATCATAGCGAAGAAAATGATGACACGCTCAGCCAATAGAGAATTTCATTTATCTTAATTTTGGCGTTTGACGGGAAATATACTTAGTTCAAACTATGATTAAGATCCAGGTAAAAGAAAATCTAATACTTATATAAAACCCGTGAATTACAAAGTGATTTAAATTGATTTCTATCTGAATTGATAAAATAAGTGGATACCTACACATTATAGGTACAATAGTAAGGTCAAAAGATCTTATACATTGGCAACAAATACAACACTTTTTTTATAAAAACGTACAAAACTAAACAACAATCATTTGGTAAAGTTTAAAGGAAGCATGAAATTAAAGATACAGAAGAACAGAAAATCAAAGCAGATCTCAATATTCTTTGTCAATGTGGATACTGATAGAAAACATGAGAGGAGATAAAGAAGATACTTCTTATAATGCAAAGATGTTGTAGGTAATGACTTGATAACAGAACAATAAATATTAATTTAGACTTTTTATAGCTAACAGTACATAATAATCAATAAGTTTTATACGGATGTTATTGACGTATGTATATTGAACTAATAATGTGGGCCCTATCATGTAACATTTTTATAATATTTTACAAACAAAAACTTATGACATCTTATCAAAATATTGGCGCAGACTAACGCGCAATAAAGATTACGGCCGTTTTCACGTGTAAGTAAGACTAAAAATATGTAGTTGATAACCTGAAGCTTACGTACTATTTCGATATTGAGGAAGATAATATTCAATCCGAAACAATAACAATGTTATATAATCCAGTGTAATAAGAAGATAGTTTAACTACTTAATAACCTTATCACAGATTAGAAATATGCCTTATAAAGACGCAAATTTGAAACATAGGCAGATACAACGTTTAACAAATTTTTTTACCGAGATAAGCAAAACAAAGAAGTTTTAAGAAAAATAATGATGATGGATTATTTTATTGATAGATCCATATAAACAAAGATAAAATCTCTTCTCGTTACTGCTTGGTTATGCGACCTTAGTAAAAAACTTAAAATGTTAAGATTATATAACACCTTATTTCCATTAGGGATTGGCCTAGTTATATACATACATACATACATACCGACGCCTATGCAAAATCCATATTTGGACCCCTTATTATAGTTGCTATTGATCTGAAGGTCGCAGTCGCCGAGACTCGCAACCTACTCGTACAAAACTTAGACAAAGACTAAATTATTGCATTCAGCTTTGACCAAAGTTTCAAAGTTCTTGGAGCGTAACATTTTGATACCGTCCTATAGAAACTAGTTACGGTTGGGTTGGCCACCTAATGCAAACTTATCCGATTTCACAAACAGAATTTGTAAGTTTTCTATAACTTCCATAGTACATACATTATTGTGAATGTATTTGTTTACATAATGTTTGTGAATAATGCAGATACGAGTAGTCTTCGGCTGCCAAAACATTTACCTGTTAAGATTGAAATCAAGCCGACTGAATTAAATAATCAATTTATTAGTCATGATGTTTACTGTTATTTGCAAGCTATTTCACAGACATGTCGACCTGTTTAAGTTGCAAACAGTAAATATGTAAACAAAAATTATCTGTCCTTAGAATTTATATTAAATCACCGCCTCTTTCTGTCTTTATCTCTTACGTGGCATACAAAGCCAACAGTCTTTTCAAAACTGAAAGACCACGTTCAATTTAAGACGAATTCGAGATTACAATAGTAGGATTTGAATTTATTTAATTAACTTAATCTTATACTTATGTGATCTTGACTGGGATTACTTAATTAAGTATATGGAGCAAAATAATAGCAACATTGTTATAGGCATGAGTAATCGCGAGTAGGTTTATTTACAATCCGTGACCTGCTTTATAAGTAGCTGCTTTTCCAATAATTTATGCAAAACAATCGATTCGATCCTAACATGGTCTATATTAACCGCATATAAAAGGACATATACACTCGTTCTCTTACTTCTTTAAATTTAATGGATCTGAGCAGCAGTTTAAACTTAACCACCTATACAGAGCGTATTAATTAGATGTGTGTTCTACTATTTGCAAATATTCATTATTCGTGATGAAAATTTATCAAAACTTTGCACTGTGTTCACCGATCCATATTTTTTTATTGATGTGTTCGTGCTTGTAGGCAATCGAATTGATCGCAATTATAAAATTCCTTGAGAATTCTTTAAGATGATTTCATTTGCGTCAAAGAACACAACAACATAATTACTTGACTAGCGATCGACAACCTTTGCTCTAAATTATGTTGTCACTTGAAAACATCAATCGAGCGGATATTGCGAAATGCATCAGTCACCAGATTAATCTAGAGTTGGCTCCTATATGTCTGTCGCGTTTCAGATGAAACATCGTTAAATTGTATACAAAATACATGTAATCCTGCAAGCTGATGTTACTGACCCTGACGACTCGATAATAGTGGTCAACCAGTACATGGTCACTTCTGTTTTACATCATGTATTAATGTAAAAATAATACTTATTCGTTCAAATAAGAGATAATAGGTACCAAAAGGTAAGTACTATAAAAGTATAGACAAAATAATTGAAGAATTAATTCAAACTTAATTTAGATTTTTCTACAGCAACGATGGTTAGCTTAAATATTGTACCATTAAGACCTGTCTTCAGTTAATTTAAGAAGAATATTACGATAATTATTCTTTTTAGTCATTGCACTCTTGACAAGCGTGGTGATGGTCGTCAGTCAGGAACATGATCACGATCGAGCTTCATTACGTTCACCACATAAAATTTCAATATACATCACATGCTGTAGTCTGACGTTCAAACAAAATCTGTTTGAATTGTACAAAGTACAGCAGATTTACGGTTCCATTTAGTAGTTCCCTCTTTCTTCTCCACATCAAATTTCTATTTTGCATTAGTTGGATTATTGCTATTATTATTAAATTCATCGCCCCACGAATTGTTTTTAATCTAATGAATGACCATACGCCCTATATTTTGATAATTTGTGTAATGACACTAATGACTGCCTCTTAGTGCCTACCTATATTTAATAATAAATATAATAAAACACATATCGTTTAAGGAAAACAGTGTATAAAATAAGCAAAACAAATTTCAAAGAAAGTGCTATCTATTAAGATAGAGATCATTCAACAATACTGAAAATACAAGATCATATCTTTGGTCTAATGGCTTATGAATGAGAGATTTATATTGCGTTCAGTATGGATATGTTTGGCAGTTCGATTAGGTTCTATTTGCGCACATACGGTCTGGAAGTCAAGGTGAACTCTGTTATATAATGTAATGTAACCAACACCACATTACCCATTATGGTACCTCTTTATAGCTGTGTTTTGAATGTGATCGTCATGGCTCGGTGGAGAATTTGAATAGCATGTTTCTGATTCCCTTTTATTATTGAAATATTACTGTTTGATTACTTATTCATGTTCGTTAATGCTACTATCTTGATAACAAGAATTTTATCAAATTAGTTCTACTTCGAATTCGAAATAATCTAAATATTGTGCTAGATTATGTTTAATATGTGTAACTTAGAGAATTTGATTAAATTCATGATTTATAATAACCTGGATATATGGAAATTACATGATTATAGACGTAAAAGAATATATCAATAGGCCTATTTAATCAAATGGGATGTTTATCTGACAACTTATATTAAGATATATTTAGATATTTGGTAAACACCCAAACTTTTAGTCCAACATGTTCTTGTAGATAACTTAACCCCTGATTATAAACAATAAACAATTAATTGTAAATCAATTTATCTTATTTAACGCGTGATTTCGTGTCGTGATCGTGACTATGGACAATGATGAATTCCATTATCTCACTATTGAATAGGTAAGTGGCTACCTGAGCAATTTGTTGACAGCGTTACATCAGAAAGGTCAACTGTGAATTTAAAACGATCAGAAGTCGCAAATTATACACGTCTCGCTCTGATAATAATGTAATAAACACGTCACACATTCTCATTAAGGAAATGAAGCTGAATTCAATGTAGGCAGTGTGTGCAATGTTCTTATTTAAAATAATGGCTCGTCTAAAGAGAAATATATTCACCAAAACTACAATGAATCTCTTCTTGTTTTGTCCACTTAAACTGATTTTGTAAATGATATCCCGTAAAAACAATATGTTTTCTACTTACTTTGTCTTTTCTTCCTGCAGATTGTATAAGTTAACCACAGAAAGGTACACAGATGGGTTTATTATTTTAAGGAATAAGGTATTAACCAGTCACAATCTCTAATTATTAAGCTTTTTAGCTTAACGTGGCCTTTTGAGTATTTCGAATATTGTAAGGTAAAAGATATGTGGTATGAGTATGTATGCACAGTTATTATGAAATCTGTTTAAATCTAGAAGTAAAGAAGTCTCATATAGAAATGCGATGTATGTCTGTGTTGTTTTATCACACAATACAGTCACACATCGCATTTTTCATCATCAAAGGACGTCTTCGCCACATCCGTAAGTACCTGTCTGTATCCAGCCGGCATAAACAAGACCTTGGGCAGGTTATGTTTACAACAAGTGATAATTCCATTATGTAACGAGCAAATGGTGACTCGAAAAGGTAGGTATATGACACATTCGCTAAAAACATAGCAAGATTGCCGACAGATAAGAGCGATAAAACTTATTCCGCAGTTAGAAAAAATACAGCAATATCAAGAGTTGCTTCTAAAATAATGATTATTAAACTGGGGAATTCTAAGAAAATTCGATTAACTTAATGGGAAAATACCGTTATATTTACTAATTATATCTGGAAATATCAATAAATATAATAATAGCGTATAAAATCAATTTAATCATAGAGTGACAAATTTAAATGAAATAAACATCCGTAAATGCTTAAAATATCGATGACAGCTATCAAATATTCTAGAGCAATGATAATGATTGGTCGTTAACATACTTATCGCAATTTTTTGCTTATTTGATAGCAATCAATGACAATAACAAACCTTTTTAGTTTTTCGTAAAATTACTTGAAATGCTTGTAATAATAATACAGAAAAAAATAAAGCTCTCATTAAATTCTACTAATTATTTGATAATGTTATGACTATTCTATTTTTATAAAACTAGACTTTTGTCTGCGGGTTAGCTCCCGAATCATACTTGAATATACATTATATTACCATGGATATTATTAACAAGCTTCAAATCAGAACTACTTATTGGGAATATTTATTTGCCAGAACCTTCTTTTGATGATAAGGTATATTCATATGTCTTATAAGTATGTTTTGTTTTCAGTCTGCAACCAAATATAAAATAATTTAAAAATAGATATATATATACTTACTAATATAAAGAATACATACAAGGCAGATTTCAGTAAGTACCTACCTAAAATCTATTTACTTTGTTGTGTATACTCAAACACTGTTTGCTTTCTTATACGGCACACGTTCAAAAATATGTTACGTAACCAATGAATATAGCGAATATTTTGCGATGGACCAAAGTAATTTTTTATATTTACTTTAAGATGGATTAGTTGCTGCTCTTAAAGTCAATTAGCTACTTAAAACAAGAGGGAAATATTATTTACAACTCATTGAATACTTCAGAAAGATCATATCAATATTTGCCATAATTAAATGAAAAATCAACAGTCACCCTTTTTCAGAATAACTTCCTTAAAATCTAGAAGAGGCCTTTACTTAATTTCCAATGACAATACAAGTATTCAATTATGAGCAAAAATAGAAATCATCAGAATATAAATGTAGACCATCAACAGAATTTTGGGCACGCACAATTTTCATTCCTGCTAACGTTACCAGTCAAACAACTTATGAATTTATTGTTAGGGTAAGGGTAGGCTGTGGTTATTACGGGTCTACATTCTGAACGTCGCAATAGACCTCACCTCACCCCACAGGAGGGATTAGGCCGATCGATGTTCCTCTGTATCTACTTATTTTTAGATGAACTCTTATAGTATGAAGCAAATTCAGTATGCTAAAGTATTTTCACGCTTACATTTCAAGCAGCATCCCTTTTTTAGATCTAATATTGAGATATTTATTTCAGTTGAAATTAATTCGCTTTTATTGTGATCTTAATAATGCGTACTTCACTTTGTATTGTAAAATTAGATAATAAGTTTTGTATTCTTTTAGGCCTTTAATTTTTATTTTTGTCTGATTATTTAAAAATGCACCTCGGTCAACTAGCAACAACAATTTTTAATGCATTGTATTTCATGAAAAATATTAATTCTTGTATTGTTTTATAAATGGCTAAATGTAGAAAATTTGTAACGGGTTGGTTTGGTATAAAGTTTTTTGGGGTAAAGTGCCATCCAAAATCGGGAGGAAGCGAAATGGACGAATTAGGATAACGTTAATAATATTCTTGAAACTTAAAAAAATTGTATTAGATTTTACTCACTTAATTAATACCAGTAATATAGGATGAGATTGGACCGTTCCGAGTTACATAATATCCTGAATCTAATTTACCGAATAAACTCTTATCGAATCGTAAAAATGCGATAGCAATTTCATCTAATCGTTATCCAACTCTTGATATGAGTAATTTGTTGAACAGCGGATGCCTAATTCTAGTTGAAATGAAATTCCTAACTACGATTTTCTATGTTCAAAAATAGAAAACTACTCGTAATAAGCCAACGATATCCAACAGTATGTAAAGTACCCCTAAAGTATATCTTGTAAATGTGTCCTTTTATGTCATAGGAGATTTTTTGCTAAATATCCTGAAAAACATCTACCAAAATAACTAGTCATGATTAGAAAAAAATTACTAGTTAAAACTGATGAAATGATATTATCCGTGAAAAATTTCCAATATAATTTTACACATAACAAATAATAAAATTTGCGAAGAACACATTACTGAGGCTGAAGTATGCAATACAATATAGGTACTTAACTTACTTACGAAATATTTTAGCATAGTTATTACAGGTATGTAAATTGCCTACAGATTTACTAGAAGCTAATTTTGAAGAGCCGATGAATCCAGCAAAGGGCCAAACGAGTGGAAAAGTTTACTTGTCACTGGCATTAACAACTACAAGTGTCGATGTGTGAATGTAGGTCAAACGCGAGATACATAGACAAATGTGTGCAACAGCTGACGACCGTGCGGGGTCATTGCCCTGGCTCGAACGATGTCAACGACCCTCAGCCACCCCTATGAATGAATCCGGGGATGTTTACATCTCCTCGAATTCAGAAGTAGCGAATTGATTGAAATGAAAGGATGGAGAATGGAGTGTATTTCAAATTGTACAAAATCGATGAAACTGAGGAGGCACGTGTTTTATTGTCGATTGAAATAGGCTACCATAAATTTATATAGACGAAGGAATATTGACTTTGAAGTTCCTCGTGGTAACACCCTGACTGCATGATTCTAAAACATGATATTAAACTATATTGAATGAATGAAGAGACTAAGGCTATCAACTCTCTTGTAAAATTCTCAAAAACAGCAGTAAAGACGTCACACTTAGCAATGGAACATAACAGAATCCACTAATCTACTCGCAAATAACCAAAGCGATTAGTACGACACGATGGTTAAAAATCGGGCACAGACGAGATAGGGCCGCGTCGAAAACAGGCCTGCGTTGATGAAGGCACGTAGGCCGGTCGCCTTGCGAGGGGCATTTGTCAGCCCTTGAAACTAATCGACTGAACAAAGTTAACGGAAGTCTGTCAACCAATATAATGGAAACAAGGGTCAACATTGCGTGGACATTTCGTGTAAATAAATACATAAAGCGTAATTTGAAATTCGAAGCGTGGGTGCTGGTATAACGGAAAATACAAATTGAAAAAGATAGGTACCTATGTACCTATATGTAATAAATATTTACAGATAGAAAAATATATTGTTTCCAATTTTAAATATTGATGTTCTTCATCAAGAAACATGTTTGGTGGATAGGATAGCTCTGGTCAGAGGTTCTGGTATGCCTAACAGCATTCCAGTTATCATTTAAGGAAAAGGTTTCACTAATAAGTTAACAAAGTTAATAATAACCATAATAATTAATTGTAATTAACATTATTAAATTTAATTTAATTTTTGAAGTTGTAATTTAACTTTAATATTTTAAAAGTGTTGATATACACTTTTAAAAGATTAAGGTTATAAAAATTAAAGAACTTTAGGTGTTGTAAAAGGTCTTTTTGAACAAAAATGACATGAACACGCGGTAAAGGATTTGTTATTCATTGTTCAATTTATATCCGTTTCTTTATGTCCATTTCCGAAAACAAGGAAGACATTGAACGTAAATATCGCAAGGAAATGATGAAAACGATAAATGGGTAATTAATTTACATTTCGTCGACATTTCTTCCTTGTCTACTCAATAAATCAATGAGGTTTTAAAGTTGAATATTCTTCGTTATACAACAAAATTTTGGAAGAACACTTTTAGTAGCTTCACCTCGAATAAAATTTTTATTTTAATGAAACGCATTATTATCATAATCATATGGACAACTCGCCCGTCCGGTTGCTGAGTCTCATATCTGGGGACAAACATGGGCTTTGCGTGGGTTGAATTGAAATCCGGATCGAACCAGAAAACTAATGGGTGCTTCACAAAGAATAGGACGACCATAACGACAGCAGGGGGATCTAACGATTCTAAAAGCCATAGCAAATAGAAATGTGTCAGCAATAAGCGTTAACAAGTCAGACGTGATAAACAATTTATTTTTCCATTCGCTGCTTGTTTTGACACGCGCCGACCAAATATTGATATTGATAATAGTGATGCCAAATTTATCGATAAAAGATATCGCTTCTTTAAAAATCAATTAGGATTGTCCCGAGGACAGGACGGACTATCACATGCATTGATTGTATAAAAGATAAATAATTGTGATGGTGTGCAAAATGCCGCTATCTAAGTAGGAGCATACAAACTGAATTGCAAAAACTCCTTATTATTTACCTAGTAGATAGAAGATGCTTGGCCATGCCGATTTATGCCACAACGCTGGTCTTCCAAGGGAACCAACGTGAAAATTCTATACTAATATCATAAAGCTGAAGAGTTTGTTTGTTAGTGTGAACGCGCTAATCTCAGGAACTATTGGTTCGAATTGAAAAATTCTTTTAACGCTGCAACTATTAGGAGCGAAGAAATAATGGAAAATGTGAAAAAAAAGGGGGAATTATCCTTGCGGTCTTCAATGATGCCCAAAATAACAATTCCACTCGAACAACGTCGCGGGCGCAGCTAGTAAAATTATAAAATTAATAATTAATTAAAGTAAGTAAGAGAGAGATAACAACCACATGCTTAAGCGACCAGTTGCATTTGAGAAGATTTCAAAGGACGATTCGGTATTCAAGACCCAGTGTGATCTTGAATACCTCTATAGAATCGTTTTTATCGACATCGATCTACCAACAGTTCTAGTGATGGACACCTTTACTTCTGTTGTCACCTGTGAGTTGGCCTTCGGTATGTTTATCCGAGTAATCAATATGTAGGTTATGAAAAATAATGATTAAGGATTCCATTGTGGAATGAAGATTCAATTCTCTTACACATTTATGATACACCTGTGAACCAATTTATTACACAAAAATTTATATACCTAATATAAAAAAAATTTAGTGAAACAATAGTCGTTATGTCAACAAGACACACGAGCGTATTTTTTTTTTTTTTTGTATTTTATTATATCCATGGTTTTAAAGCACAAACAACTCTAAATTTAGTTAATACTTTCTCTGACTTTTGGCAAACTCATACGAAAACAAGTCGGCATAATGTTGAAACCAAATTTGTCACAAAACCGAAATGCATGAAAGTAAATAATATGTTTCGGTTTTTTTTTTATCTGGAACAAGGTTTCAATTAATTTTGTATTTATTTATAAACGGGAAAATTGTACTAACAAAACTATTGTGAAACTAGAATGTAAGATATCATTGAAGTGAATCTGGAAAATTAATATCTACCTATGTTTTTATTTTTAAATAGTTTATTTGTGTTATACCTATGCATCCCAAGACATCCTTTAATGTAGTAGGTATATCGCTGAAAAAATTTACGATTTAACTCATGACTTCATGACAAAAATTTCCATATTTATACTTACAGTCTTCATCCCTTACGGGATAGACAGAGCCAACAGTCTCACAAGGACTGAAAGGCCAGATGGAATTGAGATTCATAATATATAATAGTGACAGGTTACTAGCCCGTCGTCTTAAAAATTCTAGGTTTATTAGGCTGTACCTAGTTGCCTTTTACGACATCCATGGGAAAGAGATGGTGTGAGGTCCTATACAAAAGTTCCGGGAACCACACGGCATGGCGCGCAGATATATCTCATCAATTAAACAAAAACATATGCAATTCATCTTTATCAATAACAAACTGCACATTATTATCACCAACCTAAATGCATCCAGACATCATGCACACACATGCATAAACACACGTCCAGTTCAAACTAAGGTTTACATATTATATTGATAACTTACATAGGTACTCATTATCAGTCTGCAGACTGACGCATGAGACTGGTCTAATATTAGCACAATCATATTGACATGACATGTTGTCTTCCTCAACCTTTAAGTTTGCCGCTCAAATTGACATATGTCATATCAAAATCATACATACGTAGGTACTTTATTTCCACAGGGGTAGGCAGTGACTGTGGATTGCCACGTACTTACTGACTTTTCTAGCTTTCTCTGCAAAGTTATCTGAGGGGTTAATGCGAGTTTTACTCGATCAAACGAGTCGAGCAAATAAACGCGAATTTGTATGGAATTGCATTAGTACCATCGCGTTACCACTAGATGGCGCTGATCAAATTACATACAAATTCTTTAAAATTATTGTAATATGTTTCATTTACAACTTGATCTTCTACTACGAGATTATCAGACGTAAAAGGTTTATTATAATATGATGATTTATTTAAACTTCATTATATCTAAAATAATATAGATAACCACTATCAGCTATCATCATTTGAGAAAATTAATCATGTATCTTATCATTTTCACTCAGAACATCAAAACTGTAGTAGAAACACAAGAAAGGAACGAAAATAATTGTTCATATATCTATATCCCTTGAGGGGTAGACAGAGCCAGCAGTCTTGAAAGACTGATAGGCCACGTTCAGCTGACAGAATTGAGATTCAAATATTGACAGGTTGCTAGCCCATAGCCTCAAAGGAGAAACCCAAGTTTATAAACCTAACCCTTTAGTCACATTTTACGACATCCGTGGGAAAGAGATGGAATGGTCCCTAATTGGTCCCTTGTCCCTTGGTGCCGGGAACCACACGGCAAATACAAGTTAGTAATGTTATTAGAAAAAGACATGAATTTCTATTATAATTTTTTTATTATTCTACCATTATTATAAGCTATTTACCGCAAATAATTGTAGTTGCAGTTCACGTGATCATTTGCAAGTAAAATAATACTAAATACCGGTTTCAAATGCCCAATGAATACTAATAGCTAATTACCTGAACGTGACACTAATTTATCCGATCTTATGATTACAGCCTAATTATTATCTACATAGCGAACGATATTGCAGGATTTTCAATATAGTAGATAATTTTTGTAAAAATAAGTTCAGAGAAGTAGATTAATTCATTAATGATGAATTAATTTACTTCTCTGTAACAAGTAAAAGAACAAACAATAAAGCGATCCCTGAATTTTTATTTCTAAAAATAATAGATTCGAGAATTAAAAAAGAAATATATTTTCCTTCCAAGCAAGTATGACTGAAATCCAATTTATATTTATAAGAAAGTTAAGTTAATATAAGAAATGCGCTAAACGAGCTTGCTAAATATAGTAAAGTCTTGCGCATATCACCTGACCCATCAAATTATCAGTGAACCTTATTAGACAAAAATAAAGTTATCTTCACAAACATACAAAAAGCACTCCGACGAGAAGGCCAATTAAAAATAGCTCACAAAATATTCCATTATTATAACATTCTATTAACTACTGGTTCCAATCGGTCGGCAAAAGATAACAGGCATTTATTATTAGGTTGAGTGCCCAGATTGCTAATTTGCAATACAGTACAATCAACCTATCGATCAGACACAAAAATAAATATGAAAATCTTTTCGGAAAGGGACGACTGAAAATATGTGGTAAGATAATCAAACAGATGATAATTGTAATACAAAATGTAACACAATATGAAAATGTTTAAATTTAGGTACTTGATGTAACCCAGTAACCAGACCAAAATATCCTTTATGAAATAAAACTCGATGCCGTTTAGAAACCCCTTTTAGACGATATAACAATGGCAAGGCTTTTGATGTTACGAGTATATCTAAGAGATAATTATAGTACTAGATATAATTTTACAAGTGGCAAAAAGGTTTAGACAAAAAAAATTTATAATACCATGTGGGTAACCTATATTTAATAGGTACTTAATTTCTCAATAACTAGAAAACCGACCCTTTCGTTAGTCCATCATTTATTTATTTTAACTTTATTGCACAAAAAACAAAAAATGTACAAAAGGCGGACTTAATGCCGTTTGGCATTCTCTACCAGTCAACCAGCTGACCAAACAGAAAAAACTTTAAGTTGGTGGTGCGATAAAGTGCACATGCATACTGACAAAATACATACATTACAAAAAAAAATGCGTAAATACATACAAGATATACATACATAATATACACTATAAATACATATACATACATAAAATATATAATTAGGATATATAATTAGGATGACCCATCGTTAATCTGCCGAAGAAAGAACCCCTTCACAGCATGTTTGAACGCAGAGCGACTAGGAGCTCTCCTAATGATTTCAGGAAGAGCATTCCAGAGCCTTACAGCCTGAACCTGGAAAGATTTCTCCAAAAAAGTAGTAGTAGAAGATCATGCGTGAGGTATCATTCATATACCTCACGCATGATCTTCCTGGGATTAGTCCCGGTAGCAACCTCACCTCGTTAAAGAGGAAACCCTGGAAATTTTTACACGAAATGACTCCAGTCCGATGTCCACAAACAATACAGTGGAATATAATACTACTGGATCATGGTTATCCTTTCGTGATTCCGTATTCGGCACTCATAGCACAGAGTCATTGTTCTACGCACCTCACGGGAGTAGCTATAGCTGTAGGCTGATACGGCGAAATTATAATATGAACTGTGTTATAATAACGTTGATATCAACTAGGAAAAAGTTAATGTGACTCAAGGCACATTTAAACATGCACACAGTTAACAGGTGATACTGATTGGAATAACGATTACAGTAAACTATTGTTCCTATGTTTTATAGAAACACGGGTAAACTAGTCATGTTGGACGTGAGACAGACTAAACAATGGATCATGTCTGTCTGGGTCACAGTCACAACTCAAACAAATGCAATAACTCACGCCATGATACTAAACTAGTTTACTTGTTTATGAACCTTTTAAAATAAACTGAACATAAGCCGTGTAGAAGATTTGAACGGGCTTCCCGGATAAAAAATTAATTCCAACGATTAAATCATGATAATGATTACTTTGTTAGAACAGAATATCAAGTAACCCTTAGCCTATAATATTACGCGCTAACAATTCAAAAAAATGAATATACTATTTCAAAACAATATTAAAACACGCGATTTAGAAAAACAGTACAATTGTTCAATAACACATTGTTACTTCCATTGTTAGTTCAACTTATATTGAAAACAAAATACCTTCGACACGCCATCACAATTCACAAGTGATGAAATGGTAATTTTGGTATAGAAATAATACAATACAGTTGATTAAACATAGTGAAATGAAGTCACCCAAGAATTCCGCGATTCATAGGCAAAAATATTGAGTGACTCATGAAGTCTGCAATGGATTAAAGCTAGGGGAACAAACTGAAAACAAGCTACCGCGACTTGTGACTCATTTTCTCCTGATGACTTTATTTTAATTTTGAAAAATCACATGAAAAGGTGATAAAAAACTTGGTCGGCTTATTCAGATGGAGCTTTAGTTGGTGTACTAAGTTTCTCTTAAAAAAAAATAAAAATCCGTTAACTTTAAAGAAAGAAGAGACTTTTGTACAAAATATAAAACAAATTATTAACACCAAGTGAAATAGCTCTAATTTTTTGTAAATTACATGAATTTTAATCAGACAAAAATTTTGAAGAATTTTCTTCTAGAACTAATATCAATATTTAGAAAGCGTCAAGCCAAGTTATTAAAAAAATACAAATAAACAACGAACCCGCTTATCAACAAGTTATTATCAAGAGTGCTAACGTGCAAAATGAGTAACTTTAAAAGTGTCATCTGTTAGCACTTCGAATTGCTAGCTTCCTCGACTATAATTGCAACAAACCAGTCTGTGGGTTCGCGGAAAGGCAACGGCCGTCCACTGGCCTCTCCACCATGCCGAGTGAAATGATAGCTCGAGCCTGATAGCCAGTTGTTGACGCAACTTCCTGTGGCTTGCTCGTCCAATTGGTTCGTTAAACACTCGTAAATTGACTGTGGAGTTGATACGTATCACTGTTATTATCTAACACTATGTTAGTTTAGTATTCATGATGAACCAGTTGGTTAGACTACTTTTCTTTTGAAGTAGGCAGCGAATCAAATGACAGTCCATTTGATTAGTAATTAAGTGGTAAAAGATTTCGTTAAAAATTGATCGATTAACAAAACTTTCATTAACTTTTGTTTTAGAGTATTAGTTGAAGAATCTAAGCAAGCACTACTAGAGGAATCTTAAGCCAAAATCTCTCTTATATGGAAGTACATGCAAGTGCTAGTATTATTTATTTATTGAAACTTTCCTGCACTTCGAAATTTATAACTGATGAACTTTGGGATTTGACCTTAAAAACAAAATATTTCATTATTAATTTTAACTTCGTTTAAAAAGTTAAATGTATATAATTGGGCCAACAATAGCAGGAGTTATTAAAACGATGCGGGTCATTAATTCTTTAATTGTAACAATTCCCAGATATCTAATTGAAAAGATTCGAACCCTTGTGAGGACTTAACGACAATTTTGAGATGAAATATTTTCGTTCTTTAAAAACATTTCCAGTATTTGAGTCGAAAATTAGAACTAATACAATAAATATTTTATTTTATTGTATTAGTTCATTTTAAAAAGCTGTAATACCAGATTTGTATTAATTTCAGGGAATCAAACCCGGAACGCAAGCACCCACTCGCTTCAATTCACTAGACGAGTCGTCTAGCCCTCGGAGAGTATTAGATCTATTTATGAAATCTGGAATCGCCATCACGATAAAGTTTTACGCAATCACACCAGCCTGGACGTCACACAATCCAATCCAACGGGAGAACACTAGTCTCAATTCATGTTGACGTCAAAAGCATGCATGGGTGTGATTTCCTATATGCTTGATCATTTCCGGAAACTAGAAATAACACGGGTGTAAATGGCAATTCATATAAGAAGGGGAAAACAAAGACAAATGTTATTTGATCAAATCTGGGACTTATTGGTTTATGGTCAGGTGAAGAGTACTTTAAATTGATGAGCTTGCATGAAAAGTTTGAAGAAGGTAGACGATAAAAACGTAGTATGCAGGGATAATGGCAAATGGAAAGAACTCATTCTATACCTGCCATATAAAGATAAAGGGGCCATCGATTAAGGGGGATACCAACAGGGATGTTGTGTGGATGGTGGAGGATTTTTTTGATGGAGGTGAAACTATAAGTAATTAATTAAAAAACTATCTATCTTATAAGATAAGTTAGTCTTAATTACAAATTTGAGATTTGATTGAATCAAATCGCATTGCCGAAATCGGAAAAGGTCTACGGAATTGATAGATGTGAATAGTTCACACGTTCATATCTCTATTGTTATTTGAGTACAGATTCGATTGTTAGCTGTGTAGTTGCACACTCAAGGCAAGATCCAGGGTAGAATAAGACTGAATAAAGATTTTCTTGACTAAGCAATCTAAGCTATTGCACAAAAAAGTGCGCACTGTTTCAAACAGTTAAGCAAGTCAGGTTAGCTTATATTGATTGTCGACCTTTAATGGCACCACGAGAAGAAGAGAATTAATGCTTTGGCTTTTCAACTTTTTCTATTGTCCCTTAATTTTTTTTAAACTGAATAAATTTATAGTTTTTTTTTTTATAATATAATTTTGCATTTCGATCTTTAAATCACCACGTGTGCGCATAAGATGCCCAACCCGAAATAGTTGCTACAATATAAGTAAATAGCGTAACTGTAAACACCATTGCAATTGGAGATAGGGCAATTGGATTGAAGTAGAACGTAGTCGGAGCTGGCAGCGCGCCAGCACCTTTCGCCAGGTCATTCTCTCAAGAAAGCTGGAACTGACGCAATGTTAAATAAAAAATGTTAAGCCCGAGCGCGGTGATGTTGGGAATTTGCAAGAGATGGAAACTTTTTGAGAGAAATATGATGCTGATGAAACTATCATTTGTTGGTTATATGTAATGACCATTATTAACTAGTACATTCAGAAATTTTGAAAAGTTAAGACAATGTGATGTTGTTTTTGAAATTGATTTAAATAACATATCCTATTATGTTCCATCGGTGATACCAAATGCAAATAAACCTACTGAATAAGAAGATGAATAAAGAACTGATTAGAATAATTTGATTATTTATGCATATGGTGATCAATATTGATAACTGAAAAAAGGTTGAAAGAAGACAAATTGTGGACTCCCAAACCGCACGATAAATAGAAACATGTACCGCAACTAGGTTCAATAATTATTATGTAGGTTAAAATTCAACGCTGTCTTTATTTTTATCTCGGTCTTCGGATGTGGGTAACTACACAGAAACCGCGTGGCATGTAACATACCGAGAAATAACCTCAAAAATGTGCAAATTTACTAAACATGCCAAAATACTGTATAATCACCGTCATCATCCCCAAAATAGAAAATTAGAGGAATTTAATACTGAAGACTATGCAACTTATTAAACACGTAAGGTGAACAAGTTCAGTTCAATTAAAGCAAAGTAATTAATCAATTGAATGGATTAACGATAACACAAATACCGTAATCAATGTCTGAAACTATTGCGCAGTTACGAGCTTAAAGGGAAATAACATTGGCATTGTTTAAGATAAACATTCCACCAATTAGCATTAACCACTAACCCATAAATTTTGGATGTTCTGAAACAAATCTAGAAATCTATTTACATATTTTACACCAATTAGAAATGAAAGAAGGAATAGTCATTAGCGAATAGATAGACTATGAAACCGGTATATACATATACTATAAGTTTGCAAATTGATAAAATAATTGTGAAAGCTACTAAGGAAGCTTTAAATCTAAACAATAATGTAAGTGAATGCTCTTTGAATGACTTAACTGTCAAAATATCAGTAAATAACATCTAATGTTAATTAAACATGAAGACATTATTTACTAATACCGCTCTTATCTAAACAATTTGCGTCAGCTTATAAGTTTAAAATATACCTACGAGACATGCTTCCCAACTCAATTCTAAAATGTCTTAATTCCTGAAACTGAATCTTGTCCCTCATTAACACTAATTTGAAGAAGTATAAATTAAATTCAAAAACTCTCTGCTGATCACGAGTCATTTAATATTCCGTTCGAAATTCCTAATTGGTTTCCACGAGTAACTAATGGAAGAGATCAAGACAGGAAACATCGTTTATTCAGCATTCGAGTTCTTCTTCACAAAAACTTAACAAAAAATGTAAAAGTAAAGATTATAAGAAAAAGAGGAAGACCATATTAATAAATATTTAGATTAAATAAACGAAGGAGTATACCGTGCCAGTTGAATATGTTTTATTAATTTAACAAAAAAATTTTTCGCTGATGCTAACATTTATCAGTACATAGTTTGAAAAGATACCTACCTAAGTATATTGTTCTATTTCACAGGTCATCTACAAGGACGCTCAAAGAAGCGAATTTCAAAAACAACAGCAGACTATTCTAATCTGTAATTTGCATAAATTCCTCCAATTTGATTTTGCAAATCGCGCATAAAAATGAACGAGTATTAGGTATATTTAGACGATGGCGTTTCGAATCCATCCACTGCGCAGTTCGTTATTTTGGCTGGTGGAAACAGCTGACACATGGCAACATAGATCACGCCGCTACGCCACATGGCCTGAACCGAACACATTTCTTCTAGGGTTGTTCGTTATATTTTATAGCGTTTTTTTGGCTGAAATACTTCCAAATTCTTACAATGTTTGACTTAGCCTTGACTGAAGATATCATCAGGCCATGTTTCACTATGGAGATCTATACATTCTTCGAGAAATATCTACTTGTGGTTATGAGATAAGCGGTTAGGTATTGTATTTATATTAATTTGCATAGTGTTTTTCAAATTCGGAAAATGACAGACTATTTCAATAACGTGTTTTCTTTACAGCGCCATAGAAGACAATATCACGGTATTGAATATACAAGTTGGTATGACTATGGGTATTTACTTTTTTTCAATATTCACCTAAAGTATTGGTATGAATTATTCGTGGACACAATTAAAAAAAAAGTATAATGATTGACCATGGGATACAAATCAATCCTTAGAAAGACCACAAAATTATATACCCATTCCAAAATAGTCACAGCAGAAAGAGTGGACGGAGGTCTAGCTTCGTCAAAACATTTAATAGACACAGGGTATGAAGAAGAAAACAATGAAAACATCATAAGATTTAGATCACTATCACGAGTGACTGAATGAAAAAATCTTACCTATTGATAAATAAAAAAATGTACATTATTGTTGCATTGTACCGTATGACGTGTACTACGTTGTTGGGTAAAAAATTTAAGTGAGGGTGAAACCATGATAAAGATTTTAATTTCACTCAAAGCGTGATATGAAAATAAAATACAATTACCTTTTAACAAATATTTACTTCATTCTTTCTTACTCCATATAATTAAAAAACAAACTGCACTACAAAAAGAAAAGTTACGAGTCATGTGATAATTTTATTTGGCATCTACTAAGCAATTAATTTTTACAATTTTAATATTACCTTAATCATGAGTCATAACATGAAATGAATCATCTTTAACCCTTTATTAGCAATCAATATAACCATTACTTCCGACGTGGGCTCAGTTCGCAGAGCCACGTCAAATGTTTTTAATGTAAAACTAAGGTAATTTATAACGGCAAAAAGCATACCTTTGCGTGTAAAATTTTAAACGTCCGTAACTACCAAGTGTAAAAATGTGTGACTAATATCAGTTCAATGTTATTACTGTAAAATTTAAAGCCATATGAAAAACGTCAGATATTTTTAGTCATTTACAAAGCTATGAAAATAAAGATATGTATAAGTAGTCTAAACTTTGCAATGATAACTACAAGTGTAATTTTAACTTATAATGCTGAGACACCTCATACCGATATTGACAATCAATAGAAAGAAGAAGTGGGTGTTATGAAACTTAAAGAACGAGATTTGAAAATTATAATTTCTAATACCAAACCTAAATAAATTCCACCTAATAACGATAGCCACGTACGTACTGCGTAGGCGTGCAGACGGGCGGTAAAACAGGTAGAATGAGCCCGTAGGTGTGTCTGCCACAATAAAATGTAAACATTCATGAGTCTCCCTCACAAACGTCCGACAGAAAGACACGACTTTCGTGACCGTGTATAATATAAAAGGCTTAGTCACAAACCTTGTTAACTTTGTTATGTCATTCACTTACACAATAAGTAAAAGGATGTAATTAGCAGTCGGAGACGTGTTTACGATCGCGACCAAACTTGGAGCCAAGCCAGAGGGTTCAATTGCCTAGTGTGTGTCAAGTTAACACTATTAGACCAAAACCATTTGCGGTTTTGGTGTAAGACTATCAATATTATTACACCTAACCATTTTACTTCTAATGAACAAGTTCTATCAATTTTCTCTAACAAATTAATAACATACAATCTGAATGGAATAAATAACAGTAAAGTACGTTTAATCCTAGATCAGTGCAGTTCAGGTTACCGTAAGATAGTTACCTAACCACTCCCAGAGATCAGTCAAACCAGCCCTGCGAGGTTTCAATTGATCATTACAATAATTTACTGTAGACTAACTTACATAAGCTTGTTTCCAACACCATTTCTAGTAGTCAGCATAGCCGGCTCAACCTTGGGCGGACCTCAGGCTGGCCACTGCTACTACGGACTTTATGACAACACCAAGACGTGACTGAAAATAATAAATGATGCAAATAATATTATATTTATTGGAGAAGCATTGAAAATTTAAACTTCCGTCCATTATTCAAATTTATGGACACATATCTTCGGCGGTCGCAGAATACTAATTAAGTACCTAGCTTCTAATGAAATGCGAAGTTACCCGACATATCTGATTGGTCATACTTCACTTTTAGTAGAAAAATCTAGTTTCCTATCACAAAAACGTTTAGCAAGTACAAAAAAGGCTAAAGGAATGATGCAACCGGTGCAAGGAACGTCTCATCGGAAACCAAACCGGTGTAATGCGAAACAGAAATCGCAAATTTGCAATCGTTTAAAACTAGGTAATGGTTGTAAACATTTTCTAGTCAGCGTGTAATCTGTAATACACCAATAAGTTTTCCAAGTTATGTATATTTTGCTTAGAGTTGAGTTTACGGAGCATACGCACAATATCTATCTGTATATCTTGTTTTTTTGACGTTGTTTTCTCATTCTTCAAATATTGATCTGCATGAAATCAGTATGCCAGACTTTAGGCTGCCGCGATCAATCATCAGGCACACATAACACGTCTTTGTTCCTAAGTTGGTAGACAGAACCAATAGTCACAAGATTCGAAGGTCACGTTTAGCTGCATAATCATCAGTATGTTTGTGCATTAAAAAAGTGCCAGTGTTTGTCGAAATTGAGGAGTATTTGATTTTGTGATCAATTTATTGCTGAAAGGCTGAATTTATAAAGAAAAATGCTTAAGTAGGTACCTTCAATATAATCTAATAACTTACAATGTGTATTAAACCATATTATCATACTAAGTAGGTACTTATAAATAAAGAGACTGTTATCTTAATAACAATTATCTTCAAAGCCTGAGCCTCACCTTATCTTGATTGATACTGTTCAATATAAATTGTTTAAAGCATTACTAAACATTACTCAAAAGAGGTACTCGTAAGTATCTAAAAAATCAAATAAATATGACCTAGGAAAATTTATGTCATTCTCTTTAGGTTGTTTAGGGCATTCAATTAAAACATTCCTTTATATAACACTTAATTACAAAACACAAAAATATTTCTTTTTCAACTCCTATCTATGTGATACAATGAAGACTTATCAATTTAAAACAATGAATAGTATTTGAAAAAAAAAGTAGATTATTAAAATATCATTGTTTTAATTTTAATCAAAATCAAATTTTGTAATTTTGAATTGTAGTGTCAATAAAAAAAACTATAATGCCACATAAATGAAAGATGCCACAGAGTGAAAACGACTGAGAGAAAAAAAATATAGGTATCCAACAAAAGAATTATTTCTTCCGTTAAAGCCGTAGAAGGCACAAATCATGAATATCAGGTAGAAGAACACCTGATATACCTGTTTTAATCCGAACCTACTCCGCCCATCTCACCCTCGGCACAATTACAATAAGATATCTGATAGAAAACCCGAGGGCACTCCCAAATCCCAATTAATCCGTTTAGAATGCACATTGCGATTGAATGGAAAGTTCCTACAATTTATGATGATAATATTTATGATTTTATCATAGTTTATTGCTATGTTAACAATAATTTAAGACTGATATGAAATGGCGATCGATCGAAAGAGGGGATTATTAGATGACTAGACGACGTACAGTACGAGGAGGCTAAACCACGAAGGTGGGGAACCAAGACAATGCTTTACCAAAACAAGCTCATCGCATAATTCATGGTAAATGAGCTATCATCAATGAAAACGAAAGTTTCACTCAAATAATCCCTACATCTAATAAACATGTGGACAAAATTAACTTACCTAATCAACGAGTTAAATTTGTGCCCCGGTTCGGTTGATACAAATGCATCTTGAATATTTATGAGCCTATTATAATGCCAACTTCTTATGTCTTATTCCCATCAAATGTATCAGATGAAGTGAAGGTCGGAACGAGGGTGCATAGTGAAAAGGCCAGAGCAACGGTTGAACAGAAAACTATTATTAATATGCCTCACTATGATCAATGAAGTCAATTGATAAGGTTGCCTTCAACTTACAAACAATTTAAACGCTAGCTACAATTAGCAATAAATGAAATAACATGACCCTTATAAAAACTTCTGATGTATTTATATTACCTAACTTACTAATGAATTTGTCAGTTCTGGCGAGCAACACTGGAACGTACAAGCCGCTGACAGAGGTACCTAACAAATGGATTTCATTAGCTACCAAAAAAAAATGCTTTTGATACTCTTGATCACTATAGTAATAACAATAGAACTGTATATATACTAAGATTATATTAAAAAAAATATATTGCAGAAACTCATAAAAGCCATTTGGCAGATTTGTGTTCAAAAATTTACTTGACACTATTTATTTATTAATCTCAATTAAATTGAAACCAAGTCATTGTACCGGTCAAATGAAAACAAATACATTTATAGCGGATATATTAGCCAGAAATAAATACTATTAGTTTCTTGACAGATGGCCATCATCCCGAGCTTTGACCGAATGTGCGTCAGCGTTTTAGGTTTGCACGAAAATAGCGCGATCTATGAAAACTTTGGCAGCGGCCGGCTCAGCAGGAGATACGCTCCTAATTCCGAATCCTTTGTGATCGGGTGAGGTAATTTTCTAAATGTATCGCGGTTCAACAATTTATGCCAGGAATATTGAGTTTAGCTTGTTAACAGTCAGAGAACGCCAAGAAAATGGCAGGAAATTCTGGTGTTTTAGATCTAATGTTTTAAAAAAAAAAACTTGACAGAGCAATAGTTAGACGAATAGTGTAATTGACTTATGTATGTATTATGACTCCAAATTACAATTGGGGCTTAAACAAAAGTGATGTCGTTCTTCACTAACTCTTGATTTTTTATATATAACTTTTATGCGGATGGAAAAGTAGCCCTTAGAAGAATAGAAACATAACCAGCCATAATTACCCTTCAGGATTATAAATGAATTCAGAAGAGTGTGTTTGTATTACTATTGCATAAAAAAATTTGGTTTATTACCGTTGGAATATTGAACAATGAGAAACTTAGGGTATCATAAAATAAATTAAGTTTTATGACTAGTCTGTTTCAAAAACAATTGTATTCTATTAATATGAAATTCAGTAACAGTAAAAAAAACTGCACGTTGCAATGCATATTCATTACTTTAACAATAAAGTTTCAGTAAAGTCCGGCGTCGTCTACTTATAAAGATATAAATTCTTGTGGCACGACAACAACAATGTAAAAATATATATATAAAAGAAAAGAGAAGTAATAAACGTTCCAGTTTCAGTTTATGTAAATGTTGTAATAAATAAATCAGTGTAAGTACTTCATCCATATGTTAACTTTATTTCCATGACCTAAGGGAGTCCCGTACGCAAATGGGTTTGACGCAAATTTGAAACGAATTGGGCAGCGATCCAAGCCGCCGGAAACCTACACTATCGCGCGGTATTCTATATTAAAATTTCACCAGATAAAACAAATAAGATTGGACCACGTGTTTTTAATATTTCCAATGAAATTACTTCAATTAAATCATTAATTCCAGATGTAGAGGTATTTTATTATACCCGTAGTCGTACGGTAAAAATACCTGGATATAAAATGTCTGACATTTCAAACCCTCCTTTTTCTCTTTATATTAAACTCGTTTATATATTAAGTTATGTAAAAATTTAGTTTGTGAATAAAGTGGTAAAGAAATTTTCACACTGATTACCTATAATGCAATCACATTATGATTACCCTATACTCCGAAGCCTGCCAGAGTAATAACTCGTTCTAAAATTACATATATTAAAAAGATACCTACGTATAAAAATAAATATGACTATATTAGATATCCTCACTGTAAGTATATAAGGCAAGAAATAACTGCGATTATTTAATTAGGTGTTACAAACTAATCTATGGTTAGTGTATATTGACATAAATGTTAATTTAAATAAAATTGTGATCTAATAAAAATACGCATTTCATGAGAAACTTATGTATTAACCTAGTTTGAAGTTAACATGAACCTTGTTACACATCAACAACACAATAAAATCGTTATCTTAGGAAATTTAAGGCGAAAAGGAATACTGAAGACGTATATAGAACTATATTCAACAACATTATGTTAACGGAAATGTGATATGGAAAAATCAAAACACTAGGCTCAATTTATAAGGAATATTCTTTGATCAACTATAAACAACATTGTTTATAGTACGTCAATGGGAATATTCATATTTCGTCAAGTCAATCATGTAACTATAACTTTTTTTTGCCTTTGTTCTAATTGCTTTAATTTATACCACAAACGATTACGCTTAGTTCTCACATCAGACAATTATTAAAAAACGAAACCACATTGAAAAGTATATTTTTTAAATGATTTGTTTTATTAATCCAAAACCTTTCAACGATCTTACAATTTAATTCGTAGAATTTTGGATTAATAACGTACATTTAAGAAATTAGGTATAAGTTGGTATTTAGGTATCATTATCAGTTGACAAAGTTAGAAAGTCATCTGCAGTTATCATGGTGGTTCAGTAAAGGTAAACATTGCAAAAATCTAGTAGATAGCGCGTGCGCAGTCACGTAGATAAAAATCCGAAATAGATTTGGCCAGGCGCCGCGTGCGCCGATACTGCGAACAATGCTGGAAAGTAGGTCGACTATCTGCTTTCTGTGTCATAAAACTATTCCCTCCTCGAAAATACTGGATATACTCAGGCTCAGGCAAGAAATAAGATATCTACAGTTTTTCCGTAAATCATAGAGGACTGCCTAAATTACTTGCCAAACGTTTTCCTAAGCATTCGACAAATGTCCGCGCTATGGAATTAATTGCCAACTGCTATCTTTTACGTACTGAGTGAGCCGTTTACTTCTAAACAGCATTTATGAATACAATTTTATTAAGTACGACTTAGAATGTTTGTTACGTTTATGACAAAGGCTGCAAAGAAAAAGACAATGTTGTAGTATATAGATGGCAAGAGCGTCAAAGCGCGTTCATTCAGTTTTCCTGTATCTATATTCTGTCCAGGAAATTGAAGTGTCCTCGAGTTGGCGCCTTCTGTTCCGCATTACCGAGAAAGTACCAGCCGAAGACACGGAATAAATTAAAGAAACCATAAATTTTATCAGAGAAAACACTTACATTGTACATATGCAAAGATAACTTATCATCGCAGGTGACCCCTGGGTGCACAAAGTCACGTGTTTTAGTTAGGTCGAGAAAGATAAATCAAGATTTATTCTTTCCATGTCTATATGAGTCGACCTATATAAAACTATAGATTACATTTACTGCTTAATCACAGGTAATCAAGAAACATTCTTGAAACGTTACAACTTTGTACATAAGGAGAATTAAATATATCAACCTTGGAAGACTGTGCGGTGTAATGTACCAAAATGTGATCTAAAAAGGATGTCGTCTATAAACATAGTTAAGAATGAAATCTAAAGTGGGTCTCTTGTTATTCTCTGCACTCACATGACCATGACGGAAGCTGGTGTACTCTGGTCGCATTTTATTATAAAATACCAATGTCTTCAATTGTTGTTAGTTACATTAGGGCTGCGACAAATCAAAATTTTCTACACAGACTGAACTAGTTAATCAAACGTTTAGATCCAGATTGACGATAGAAATTCATTCATGGTTTGAAAACATGGATAACCTCCAATTTTCAGAAGTAAAATAAATTAAATGTCTTGTTTATCATTGTGTCAAATTTTATCAAAAGCTTAAAGATTTTAATTTCTTCGTTACAAACCAAACTGTAAATTCTTTCTCCTCATTACATTAGTATGGAGTGTGGATTTGGATTTAATCAAAACAAATAAATATTATAAAATTAATAATTTTATACAATTTGCCTCTCTCTCTCATGTAAATCTCTGTACTGGAGCGATCTGGATATCCAGATCGCTCCAGAACAGAGATTTACATCAGCACGATTATCCTTAATTCCAACTGAAACATTAACTAGACTGTTCTATTTACGCACGTGACCCTAAAAAAAGCGATTTGCGACTGCCGTGTTCATTTTGCGATATTGATTCAACCTTGGGCACGTATTCGAGTAAGTAGTAGGTATTAGCGATAAATTCACGAAGTCATGAGATGACTGTAAATTTGTGAATATGTAACACTTTCCGCATTCTAAAATATAGTAAATTTACATTTACCTAAAGAAACTTCTGAAAAGTCTCATGATATGATATATGACAAAATGTGATTTTTCAAAACAATGCTTGGTAAGTAATAATATGAAACCTAAATCCAATGAATTTATAAGCTTAGCATCACCAGTGAATTTTATGAGTAGTGTCAAATGGTGAGCGTGTACACACACGCTCATCGAAAACAATGTCTTTGTGACAAAACATCATAATTATACGTAGAGGTAACCTTTGCAATTTCTAGAAACAGATGCATTTTTATCAACATAAAGAATAGCAACTGGAAATAGCTGATGAGAGTGAAACCATATCTTGTAATAAGTGTAAACATAATAGTTTAGTGTTTCATAACATTTTAAAATACCTACTATGATTTGTCTCAACATTTCGTCATAAATATGCCAGTATTTCCACTAATTACGTTAAATTGCAAATTTTAAGAGTTATTTCATCAGAAATTTTACGTCCATGTAACCAGTAAAGGCACGTCAGTCTTATGTTATTTATTATAACTTACAACTTTGTATCAATAGCATAACATAGTAAATTATAATGTAGGACATGGATGAAGCATAATATGACGTACGTATGGTAGTAATAAAAATATAGACGTGCCGGATACTTAGTTGCGCTCACATCAAGCATACTTACATATTGAAGTAAAAAAATATCAGAATGCAAAACAAAAATATTTTTTTGCAAATAGTCACGTGCTCGCCAGGACTGGTTTTCGTGTAAAGCTACTACGATTCAAACATTCAAGATAATGTAAACACGTCTATCAACAACTACTTATTAAGAAGAAGATAGATTCGTAGAACAAATAAGCATTTATTCTAGTAGGTACTTTCCAGTTTTCAGTTCTCATCACTTTTCATTTCAATTACAGTCTTTGTCTGTCTAGTGAACCCCTGACTTGAGTGAACATATAGCTAAGAATGCAACCCCAGCCATACGCTGTTATGCGAGGAATTTAAGACTCGATGAATTAAAAATTGTTGGTCTGCCATATAAATTGCCTAAAATATAAAATCACATTGAAGACAAAATTTCCTATGAAAACATTCACAGGTAATGATTTCCCATAGCATTCATTCTCAAACATAACATCTCGAACTACTGGGTCAAGGAGAAATTATAATTGAAACATATCAACCTTAATCTTTTATCTAAATACTTCAGCTAAAGTACCGTAGAACTGTAAAAATAGAAACAGATCTCTAAATAAAGATAAGACTTTTATAAAGATTAATGAACTCAAAACACATTTTGTATACAGTCACATTGCACCCCGTGAATCATTTATACATTTATGGGGGAACAGTTTTAAATTTCGATGAAAGTTTTAAAGGACGAAGAACCCAAGAGGACAGTGAATCAAAACAGCTTAAGGAAAACATACACGGCATCCACGTAAGTAAATGTATTAAAGACGAAGGCCTTTAAACCAGAGCAAATATTTGGTGTAAAACATACTGCCTTTGATAATACTGGGTCAATGTCGCTCGGACTATCGATTTCGGATGCGAATCATAAATACTGAATCCACTTGCTCTACTTAGTACCTCTGATAACTAAGTTTTATCGCGAATACCTTATCACCATAATTTAGATATCTGGCAAAACAATTAGGCTGCTTTTTCAAGGTCTTGCTGTAAAACAAAGAAGAATCATCAACATATACATCCAGCGGATAATTCATTCATTACTGTTATACTATATTAGTAAACATATATAGCAAGAGAAAGACTGGCAAAAAAGAAGCCAAAGTAAAGGAAACATTTTCTCATTGTGTTTAAGGTAGTGAAATAAAGAAAGTACAGGATTCAAATTAAAAATATTCAAGTCAAGGCTCACCAAAACTTGACAATCAAGCAACATGACCATTGTAAAATTATGGCAAATACTGAAATTGTCATACGGAATTGCGTCAGAAATTGCACAAGTGATAGGATAGGTCATACAAGTTGCACTTGTAACTGTACTTTATACTTTGATTTTTCTACTGTTGAAAAAAGGAAATTAAAAAAAAATATGCTAAAAAACAAAACGGCGCAGCGGTAATACGCTTGTCTGTGACATCGGAGGTCCCGGGTTCGAATCCCGGTCAGGGCATGATGAGAAACAAATTTTCTCTGATTGGCCTGGGTCTTGGATGTTTATCTATCTAAGTATTTATAATAAAATATAGTATCGTTGAGTTAGTACCTATTTCGTAACACAAGTTTCAAACTTACTTCGAGGCTGACTCAATCTGTGTAATTTGTCTCATATATATTTTATTTTTTTTAATTTTAATATCAGAAATAACAATAAATGAAATACAGGCAGAACAAAATTATTCTTCACATGTCTTTAATACATTCTAATTGTTGTTCAAGATGCGCGTATTTATGAGAAAACAACATTATTCTCATATTCAATTAGAAGTCAACAAAGAACAGTTTATATCATAGAAAAATTACCATGTCTGCATGTGACTGAAGCTGATTGAATTTTAACCAAGGAACTATAGGTTACTGTCCCAGATCTAAAGGACACCGCATATCAATCCACTGAAGGTAAAGAATAATATACTTTTTTAAATATATACAGGACAAATTACACAGACTGAGTTAGCCTCGAAGTAAGTTCTAACTTGTGTTACGAGATGCTTACTCAACTATACAAGATTTTATAAAAAATGCTTAAATAGATAAACATACAAGACCCAGGTCAATTGGAAGTTCGTTTCTCATCATGCCCTGGCCGGGATTCGACACCGAGACCTCCGGTGTCACAGACAAGCGCACTACCGCTGCGCCACAGAGACTGTTAAAAGAAAACCATTGAAGGCATTAGGTACTTACCTACATTTCGATTTAGTTAGAAATTAAGATATTAGTTTTCTTCAGTAGGTTCCGAGACATAATGAAGTACCAGTATAGAGTTCTTTATCTTTTCACCAATGAATTTCAATTTTCATTAAACAAATAACTGAGCATTTAGTTATGTGTCCTTGCCAAAAGCAAATTAAACTAGTTTTCATTTTGCGACTCCATTGTTCTTTCGTGAAAAGCTTTATAATTACACAGGTGTTTATAGGATTCATTTTTGTAAGAAATATTAATCTTAAATATACAATTATAGACAGCACGCAATATATTATAGCACTAGATGAATGCTTAATAGAAAAGTAAGCAGAGTATAATGATTTTAGATTATTATTTTCCCATTATCATATCAGCTCTTCTTTCTTCGCTCGTCAATTGTTTACTCGGGTATAAGAAATTCATCGTTCAGAAATTTGTGGTTCAGATCTTTCTTATAAGTTAATTCAATTCTTACCAGTTTCATATTCATAAATAGCATATAATAATGATGACGATATTCCTGAAGCTGACACAACGAAATAATTACATTCAAATCCGAAACGAAAATCAATTATGTAAAACGAAGTAGTCTTATGAGTAAATACCTCTCAGTGAAGTAAAGTCACCATTCGATTTCTTTAAAAGTTTAAGTTACTGGGTTAGCTTGCGAAGGTGATCTGGGATAGTGGAACTCCAGATGGGAGCATGCCTTACTTACAGATACGGAATCATCTGGTACAGAAAACACCGGATTTAATACTATCTTGTCTTACTTAAGGCTACTATCATACTTTTCTCTATATCACATCATCATAATAACTCATGCACACTTAGGTTAAGATGTATAACCGGGATCAGGATGAAGAAGAAGGTAAGTAACTTTACCTTTAAGCTTTCTAATATCATATCAATAATATTCTAAAGTAGATCACAAATTGTAAAACTGGAAAGGTCGATTTGAAAATCAAATTTACCTACATAGATCTTGTTAACTTTCTAAGGGATTTCATGTCAGATCGTGACGTATAGAAGTTATTGGATGCAGCTCATACTACCAAACAACGCGCGTGCAGGTCGAGGGTTCAGGGCTGTCACCCGCCGCGCCTCCGAAGGTGAAAGGAGGGCACTGCACCGCTACCCGACTGCACAGATGTGGAACATGACAGCCCTGACGGCGTGAGAGGACAATAACTGTAACTTCTGGGCCGACATCGATAATGATCGATACAGTTACGGTAAATTAGGGATAGATTTAGTTTATATATCTTTGGTAGTATCACAAAGGAATAGTTTAAACCATGTTTTAGACGGAGGAAGCCGGTATATATAAGTTGGGAAACATGTTCAGAATAAAACATGCTAAAAGGCAAGTATGGGGAATAGGGAAATGGTTAGACAAATACAAGATTCATAATTATCTACATAGGAAAATGCATAACTACATGATTAAATTCATCAACACGTCTTGCTCTGAAACTTGTATAAAAATATATAAGCCGAAAACTCATAACAAAAGCCTCTAGTTGCTTGTGTCACCAAAGCGCAGATCAAACAAGTCACGCTGTTGTCACCACGATTTGATTGTCTGAGATTCTCCATGACCGATCATATCAATTCAATGGAAAAGGTTTAGTTTGACAAGAGACGAACGAAGAAGGAAGTCGAAATACTAAAGTTCTAAAGAAGCACGTTTTTTAATACCAGAATACCTAGGAGAATATCGAGAACTCGCACTTCAAAACTATTATTATTTATTAATAAGTAATTTTACGGCTAGATGCAAAGCCGGCGGCTAATTTAGGTGCACCTGCCTTGCAACTTACAATCATTCAGACTACAGATATCGTTTTGAATAATCTTCCAATTACTCTGTTACTCAGGATATCTAAGACTGAACCTGTTACACAACTTCGAGCGAGCGGATGAATATACAATCAACAACCAACGGATATTGGAAAACAATAATCTGTATCTAGGTGTGCTAAAATGTCGGACAAAATGCGCATAAAACGACCTCATTTGAAACACCTGTATAAATTATTGAGGGGTAATGTCCAAGTGGAGGCCGGTGGGTATAATGGAATTTAGGTTCACGCAAATAACGATTACATTGTTCAAATAATTCATTGTTTTAATATTATAATTACTAGTTGTTCAACGCGGACTATACAAACTCAAAATATTAAAACAGAACAGAATATCGTTCTAGGCACCAAAATATTTTGTCATTATACACATGTAGTTTTCCACTATTTAATAGCCTAGTAATCAAAGAAAGGCCACTTGCCACGATTTTCCAGCCTAGTTGATGCTTCATCAATCGACTGAGTTACTTTGAAATAAATAGGATATCCTCAAGCTGCCACCACAAAAGTATTATTCTCGTATCTTATAACGAAAGCCAAAAATTTGCGGTGGAATAAAAGATTGCTCAAAATTCCTACGGACATACATAGAACTAAACGGTATTTTGGGTGACTGGACTGGGCGAGCTCATAAAATAGTTTTAGTTATTCAAATTTCTTTGTAGAGTTTTGCCACTAATGTATAAAGACACCTACGATTAATAAAAATTTGCGAAATTACGATCGAAATACTGTTACGCCTATAAGTGTCTATTCAGGGAAACCTCTGAAACAACGTCACGGGGAAAATGTGATGGTTCAAGGAAGTAAGAAACGCTTGCCAATATTATTTTTACAGATGCTAATGGCTTTTCGTACATAGACTCTTGCAGTGAAGGTCATCGCACTGAGCAAGGCAGATACAGTCATTTCTTTATTTTTTACTGAAATCCATCTCGTGTCACCTAATTCTTTTGAACCTAATGTTATACTAGTATCATTTCTATCGATTAATACCTAACAATTTTTAGGTCATCTGTATAATTTATGCATCGGCTCAAGACTGAAAGGCTACGTACAACCTAATGTCTTAATGCATGCAGTTACGTGATAGGTTGCTAGCCCATCGCCTACAAGAAGAAACTCAATTAGCCAATCCATTAGTCGCCTTTTACGACATCCATGGGAAGATATGGAGTGGTCATCATTAACCGCTTAGTATATGAATTATAATATAACTCGTTATAAACAATCAAAAATTAAGCTCGACATTTATGTAAAACATATTGTTGGACCTTCCTTCATCTAACACCACATTCATACACGTCACAAAATAACGTTATTATGCATCTCATGTTTATCATGTCGTCGATATACCTTAATGTTTTCATTTTATTCTCGCGTTTGAGAATGCGTTTGAGAAAACTTTACCTTGCCCTGCCATATATACATAATACATATAATCACGTCTTTATCCCTTGCGGGGTAGACAAAGCCAACAGTCTTGTAAAGATTGAATGGCCACGTTCAGCTATCTGGCTTAATGATAGAATTAAGATTCAAATAGTGACAGGTTGCTAACCCATCGCCTAAAAGAAGAATCCCAAGTTTACAAGCCTATCCCTTATTTGTCTTTTACGACATCCATGGAAAAGATTTGGAATTCTTCAGTTCTAAAGTGCCGGCCATATATGCCCTGTCATATACGAGTATATGACACATAGGTTAAAGATTCTGGAATAATGTGTGATGACACGAAACAGCAACATTTTCAACGCCATCACTACATAAATTCTTTTCATAATCGGTTCTACAAGGGGAAACTGACAGTAAAGGCATTATCCAAACTTCCTGAAACAAACGTAGGAAGATCGGCTGAAAAGCTGCTTGTTCGTGAAAAAACAAAAGGAATTCCTCTGTTGAGGCTAACCAGCAAATTTTATTCGTTTAAACTTTAATTAACTCAAAATACAACAGATGAAATTAATGGCCTATGACATGGTCTATAAATGAGAATATGTACAATTTACATTATGTACGGGTGGTGCGATTATTATAAAATATCTAAAGTATATTATATCTATAAAAAAGTTAATATACTTTTAAAGATACATTAACTATTTATAAAGACACAGCATATTTCTCAAGTAGCGATGATCGAATCTCTACAAAAGAACAACCTCGACTCAAAGCTTTTAAAAGACTAACGCGCAGAATCTCGTAATAGTTTTCTGCGAAAAATTCTGCCGCTGCCAAAAAATTTTAAGTTTTGATAAAATATGTAATTTTTACCAAACATTGACAGAACATTTTATCGAATAAAATTCGTTTTTTTATAGACACTTTTCTCAGGGTTGCATACTTAATACGTTAATACATAATTAGGTTGTACCGAACTAAAGAGTCTAACTACTGAGAATAAAGAATTCGTATCAAGATAACTAAAAAGACAACAAAGATATATCTAAGAAATGAAAGTAACAATTAAATAAGAATTATTTTTCTTATTCTTCCGGAAGTGGTTTAAGTTACTCCTGAAGGTCTACCCGATTCATCACAATCGGTGTAATGAATAAACCTAGTAAAATAAAAAATGTCTTACTGGTACGAATATCGTACTTTTATGAAAAAAAAACTACTAAGAATGAACGTAGAAATAGCAATAATAGGCCGATTTTAACAACAAGCATTCATACATTCAATTTCCTCAAGCACCAATACCATATAGTGATGTTTATCAGCACGCTTCACAGTTCATCATGGCATTACCGCAGTACAGTACCACCGATAGGGCGACAACCGGCCCTGACCGCCTTGCGGACCATACCATAGTCCTCGCCGCTAAACTGCACGATTTGCGAAATAATACAGTGGTACTATGATAATGAAATACCAATCACACTTGTGATGCCAATGCCGTGTGGTTCTCGGCACCAATACAAAAAAGAATAAGACCACTCCATCTCTTTCCCATGGATGTCGTAAAAGGCGACTAAGGGATAGGCTTACAAACTTGGGATTCCTTTTTAGGCGATGGGCTAGTACCTAACCTGTCACTATTTGAATTTAAATTCTATTATTAAGCCAAATAGCTGAAAGTGGCCATTCAATCTTTCAAGACTGTTGGCTCTGTCTACCCCGCAAGGGATAGACGTGACCATATGTATGTATGTAATCACACTTTTCCGAATTATGTTCATAAGTTTACGGTGAGAGAAAATATCGTGAGGCTATAGGAGAAAGCTGAACATTCATTCAATTGTATATGTAACCATGATCCGATACGGATTAAGCTAGCTTCATCTACAAGGATGTGGATGTGGCAACTGGATGTGTAACCATGTGATCCAATTCAAAAATTCAAAATTCAAAATTTTTTATTCATTATTATAGGATATTATTATATCGCTTAATAATTGTCGTATGGTTTAACAACTTGGTTGACGTCAAATAAATTACTTAAAAACTAAGTTTACTGCCGCTTCCAAGGCGTCAGTGCAGAAGAAGCGGTAACAAACTGCAATACTACGGGTTAGGTTCCCCTGCAAAGGTTACGGAGCTCCAATTGGAGTCGGTTCATGTAAAAACTTAACTCTCTCAGTCCTGGGATGACCCAGGACCTGAAGAAGCCCGGGGTGCGCCTTTGACCATGAGGTCAAAGGCGCACCCCGGGCTTCTTCAGGGAGGTGGGATGTATAATGATTGATATCATTACGCTTCACAGTTGATCCGATCATGATCCGATCATGATATAATTTCACCGTCAGGGCGACAACCGGCTCTGTCCGCCTTGCCGACCATACCATAGTCCTCGCCGGTGAACTGCACGAATTGCGTAATATAATCATAACTGGTATTAATGAAGTAGTGGAACAGAACACGAAAATTATAAGCACGATAAATATATTTCCATTATACCTAAATCTAATGTAGAAATTACAGTCTTAACACTAAACTGAAATGATAACTAGACATCTGAAATGAGAACTTGACAGTGCTTATGATCATTCACACAATCCTATATCGTCCAGTCATGCGAGTACTCGTGAGAAGGGAGCGTCAACCGACCCTGACCGCGTTAGTTGCCGGTGCCAAACCATACTTTTCGCTCTCGGGGCAGTAAACTACACAATTGCGTAACTAGTAACTACATGGCATCAAGTCTGTTAAAATTTAATTCACTTACTGCATGAATGAAAAAATGTTGTAAGGTGCAAGGGTTCTAATCCTAACATTAACATGTACCAATGACTCTCTTCTGCGTTTCGTTTTTAATCCAATGCTTTTAAGTAGGGAAAACATCGTGAGGAAACCTGCATATTCAAGCAACAAGAGGTGTAGCATGAATCATGATCCAAGCTGGGTTGAGTTACAACTTGACTACCCTATTTCAGTATAATATAGTCATTCTAGTCTCAAACTATTTCTCTGAGACTTTATCGACAAAATATTAGTCCATTAAATACTTATATTTTTTACAGAACTGACACCCAGAACGCTAACGACAGATAACAAAATATACGAGAATAAATAGTGGTTATTGTGAGCTAGAAATAGACGCGCAAGGTCAAAACAGTTTAGAAGATTCTCGAATCCTCATTCAAATTGAAGGCGATTCATTTTATTATAGTATTTTCATTTCTTCAATCAAAGTGTTGATTTACTTACATCACTTTTATTCATGAGTTTAAACTCATGTATAAAATTAAATGGTAATTCCGCATAATTCTGCTATGCCACTATTGGCTTGGATGCAATAGACACAAAACTTAAGGTCACTTTTAGCTGTAGCTGGATGATTTATAATGACATAAGTGAGATTTAAAAAACACCGGTTGCTAGGCCGTCGCCTAAGCGAAGAACTATTATCTCTATGCCTTTCCCTTGATTGACTTACGAGTAAAAAGTCTGAGAGGGAAGACAAGCAGCTGTAACTGTGACACACTGCGTTCTCTTTTCGCTACCAAACGAGCATGAGGACTCGATAAATTATTTACTGTCTTTGGCTCGATATTACTTTAATTATTTTTTTCAACCGACCTGACGACACATCATTATTCGCTACCAAATGAGCATAAAATAAATAATAACTATATAGGTACATAAAATTTTCAGCCGAACAGATAAAACGGTGTCAGGTCTTCAAACAATTATGAACAGGATCCTACGGGCGGCAAAATTAATAAAGTATCTAGGTATCTGGATATATTTCATTACGGACGCCCACGCAAAGTCCAAACTTAGCAAATGCACGTCCCTGTAAAAGGGACTTAACGGCCCTAAACACAGAGTGCGCAATAAAAAATCACTCAAGAATTTTCATCCTGCAGGCTCAGCTGAATATTAAGTGTTAAAAGCTGAAAGCTTTCCCCTTGATGCCAAAACGGGACTTATCAAAAGGTAAAGTTGCGATCTCTCAATAAATCGCAGGGAAATTAATAATAAATCCAAAAGATAATAATATAAAATACCCTAGTCTTTAAAAATTTTATTGGTAACCACCTCCGTGTTTGAAGTCTGATAAAAATAGAACTGGGAGGAGCAAAAATAACTTGTTAAACAGGATAAACATTTAAACTAGCGAAAAAAGAATAAACATATCAGATTTATAGTTTCCGATCGCCATACAGCGGCAAAACATTACGACGCAGTTACTGGATATATTTGCGCGTGTTTCCGACCAATTCTCTTGATTTATTTAATCGTTTACAACAATAACAGGCATTTGCATGATAATTACAATAAATCTATTTGACTATGAACTCGATGAAGACAATAAAAATGATTAGGTATTGCGGATAGTCAAGAACTTCGATTTTTTCCACAAATAATATTATCTCCTATTATTTACGGTATAAAGTATAAAAAATGAAATACTTAACCAATCTTTTATTTGCGTAACATTTGGGCAACTCACCTTCAATATATTTTAAATTCATGGTTATACCGTGGTTATACCTACCTACCAAATGGGAATCGAAATCTGGTCAATGTAAATCTGAAACACTACAGGCCGACCTTTTATCGGCAGGAGTCGAATACGAGGTCATATAATGCGTCAATTTTTAAGCAGGTAGGTATCTACCTATCTATATGTTTTTTGTATTATCCCACCCACCACTAGAGAATGCGATAAATCCCGTTAATTTTTTTGGCAATTCCTGGAAATTCTGTCTTAAACATTCCTACATTCTAGACCACAAACATAAATATCCTTAAAGGACCTACCTACTTGCCTCATTTCATGATCTAGATCAGCTATACTCATCCTGGGGCCCACGGGCCGCATGCGACCCGCCAGGCCTTTTTAATTGGCCCACTTTGAAGTTCCTGTTTTCTTTATTTTTATATTTTGTTTTAAGATTTAAAAGCCTTCAGCAAGAACTGGAAAGTGAGCAAAACGCCGTAATTTTACATCGAGGTAGGTATGCTAAATAACAAAGTAATTACACCGTTACCTCTAATTATTTTTTTATTTATCACCTAATAATTTCTCGCTTGCGGCCCGGGATCCCATGACGAAAACGGTTTTTGGCCCGAGTATAAAAAAGGTTGAGTATGGCTTATCTAGAACTAAGTAGGTATTTCCTAAATCGATGGTAGGTTAGGAACTATTATATTTTTAAGCGTTAATCCTTTGGCGTCCACGCTGAGCCCCAGCCCAGGGTCTAACCTTTGTAATAACATTAGGCCAATCAGATATATTCCCTTACTCAGCTTTTACTTCATTCACGGGAAAGAGATCATAAATATTCATTCTGGGGACTGCTGACCGCAAAAGTGCACTCGGGTCTATGTAGAAATACTTAACCACAATGATCAAGGATATTTTTTGTATATCCAAACAAAATAACAATGCGCCTTATAATGTACTTCACTTGGTCAGTAGGTACCTACTTATCGATCCCATCATTACACAAATTAAAAGTGTTCTACATCTACATGCAGAAACTACATGCACAAGAAACTACACATACATACATATGGTCACGTCTATATCCCTTGTGGTGTAGACAGAGCCAACAGTCTCGAAAAGACTGATAGGCCACGCTCAGCTATTTGGTTTAATGATAGAATTGAGATACAAATAGTGACAGGTTGCTAGCACAGTTTGTAATCCTATCCCTTAGTCGCCTTTTACGACATTCATAGGAAAGAGATGGAGTGGTCCTATTTTTCTTTGTACTGGTGTCGGGAACCACACGGCACCACAAGAAACTATAAGATAGAAATAATATCTACTTACAGTAAATAATGTGTTTCATTCACCCATCGTCAGCCATGATTGTAAAACTTTAAGCAGATTATTTGTGTAATTCAGAAATACATAATTTGAAAACTGATTTAACGCCATTGACATCAAATCAAAACTTTGGAAGCTTATTTTGAAAGAAAAGCGGAAACAACATACCGGTTCCGGTTAAACTTTGACAGATAATAAATAAAATTCCATTTCACTCAGATATGTCAGACACTGTTAAATATTTAAAATGATTTTTTGCTTTCGTACATAATACCATAATATTCACGTTGCAAACCTTTATCTTTCTTAAAAAATTGGGTAGATGAGATAGACGCGGTAAGCCATGATATAACAATGAAGAATTGTCTAAACCCTGACTTTATGCGTAAATCAAAATGTGTCGTACGTATAGTGATGTGAACGCAATACGAAATTAACACAATAAATCGATGCAAATAGTGTAGCATTAACATCAATATAGCATATTTAAACAAAAACATATTTTTGTGTACAAAATAAAACTCAATAATAAGTAGCATAATATTAAGTAGCTTCAGCTAAATTATATGCGTCTGAATTACTTATAGCCTAAAATTTTTCTGCTTTATTATTTATTACTATGTAAAGATTTGTTGAAATCCGTTTATTAGTTTTTGATAAACAAAATCGCATCTAAAATTAAATATCACCTCTCTTACTCTAAAGTAAGAGTCTTTCCCGGGGGGCGTAAGTATTTACGTACATCGATCCATGATCCTGGATTGGATGAGTTAGTTTTTTTCACAATGCGATTTCTGTCTGACCTCCGCAAAATTTCAAGGAAACCTTATCCACGTTGGATCGTAGTAAAAGCAGCACAAAATGAATGTGCCTATTCCCTAAGTCGTCTTTTACGACATCCATGGGCATATTCTGAAATGACGGGGAGTTGGGTACCATACGGCCATGGCGCAGGAGAAGAATAATTGATTGATGTCTTAAATGTTTACGACAAATCATGTTTTAAAACGTCATTGGCGTTACATTTTTATCATTGTGTGGTTTTAAACAATCCTAAAAAAAACATGTGTTGCGATATATTTTCACTAAGTTTCAATGTATTATATCGAGTCGATAGTTGGATACGAGTTATAACAGACGTGATTCGAAGAACATCACTAAACATAACAACAATTTAATTGCAAATGTACAATCTAGGTTCCTTTGATTTTGTACCAAAACGAATATATTATAAATAAGTGTTTTCATGAGTGTTTTATATTCTTCCTATAAATTTCAACTCTCTTTACACTTCAACTTTTATTTCAAATCGTTTAAACAAGTTCTGTGTGAACTGTGAACCGTTCATATATTAATGACAGTTATTAATTTGTTACGTTGTCAGTTGTGACGTTGTGAGGTTATGTGAGAGATAGCGCATCTCTACTTTATCTAGAATTCTATTCAATAATGAATACCGAGAAAAGGAATAATCGTGGACGTGGGCGAGGGCGAGGCCGTGGCAGGGGTAGGGGTAGAGGTCGCGGCCGGGGCAAAAAGGTGCCAAAAGTGATGTCTAGTGACGAAGAGGAATGCTCCGTTGAAGAAACCTCTCAAGATACCGAGGAGCCTGCACCAGAAGAGCCTAAAGAGGAGGCCGAGCCTCCAGAACCCCCTAAATGTAAGTATTTTGAGAATTTTCTTTGTCATAATTTTATCGACATAGACATTTTGTCATTGCAACTGGCACATAAAAATCATTAGTTGCAAGTTACAATCAATCAAACCAAAAAGAAGATTCAACTTTGAGGTGGTCATAAAACCTTTTTACAGGAAACTATTGTTTACAAATAAGGAGTACCTGGGAGTACCCAATATAAACAGTTATTTTTTTAATTCATTTACTACCAAATACATTGCATGAAGGTTTCTGAAAGTATTGGTGACTCGAGAACAAAAGAATATAAGTTATATTGGATACTGCACATGATGATTCACTGTAGACATGTCAATATTGCTATATCTTAGATTGGATCCTTTATTGACCATGGTCTTTGTGATAGTCTCTGGAAGGTACCACAGTAATTATTTTACTTGTGGTCCCTTAATTTAGTACAGGCCAATTAATTATATAAATAAGGATATACTCTTGTAAATATGTAATGCGAGCCACTAAAGACCCTAATCATAATATAAAAGAGTAAAAAAGAGCTATATGATCAATGGTTATTTGTTCCATAATTTACTGAATGTTATTGATAAAACTGTCAAACTCTAAGATGGAGTATGGGCATGAAATCACAGTTCAATTATAATTTTTTCTATTACAATACAAGAGTGACCACTTTTATTAGTTTCTTTATAAATTGCTAATTAACTGATCTATCATCCAGCTCGAAAGACCACTGTTTGAATCTTGATTCAATAAAAGTTAGTGGATTGTTTAACAATATAATTAGAAAATAAAGAATATACGGGATATTTGATGTGCCGATATAGTGATAGCTAGAGTTGGCAAGTAGTTTGATGTTGACAGAAAACATCATGATAGCGCAACTAGTGTTACCTGCTGTTACGGTAAGCTGTAACAATCTCATGGTATAAATGTGCCATTATTTCCTATTAATTATTTCCAATATTCTGTTCATTAATAATATTAGTTTAGGTATGTACAAAAAAACGCAGATTTCTAATAATCTATACAAATACTTAATGTTACTAAACTTGTGTTCACAGTGGAGGTCCCATCAGATATTTCCCAGTTAGAGGCTCCCGTCTTCACAACATTACAACGCGGACCTCCAGAACCTATGCTACGTTTGGATTGGAGCCATAGAGCGACACTCATCGGTGAAAAAGTTCTCAACCCTATGATTTACTGTTGCGATACTTGTTCCAAACCTATACTTATTTATGGACGTATGGTGGGTTACTTTAACTTTACTAATGTAGTTATTAAAGAATTATTGTTAAAGTTTTCAATATTTATTGTAAACTGTATGGTTCACGACCCTTTGAAATAGGACAAGTCCACATCTTACCCATGAATGTCATTAATGGCGACTAAGGGATCACTATTTAAATCTAAATTCTATCATAAGGCCATAAGGCAGAATGTGGCCTTTCAGTCTTTTCAAGACCATTAGCTCTGTCTACCCCTCAAGGGATATAGACTATAACGTAATTATGTAAACATTCTATTTGTAGTATTGGTAGAATTATCTTGTCATTAAAGAATACTATCCCATAATTTGCATTTCTTAAAAAAATCAAATAAAACATCGACACACAAATTCCATTGTTTTCATTCCAGATACCATGCAAACATGTGTTTTGCTTTTCATGCGCACGAGCTGATCACACTCACTGCCCGAGATGTAGGGAAAAGGTAAGTTTCACATTTATTGTATTAACTTCTGTGTCTATGGGTATTATATAAATTATTTGTTGTATATTAATTAATCATCTTTGCCGTGTGGTTCCCGGCACTGTAGAATAGGACCACACTGTCTCTTTCCCAGGGATGTCGTTTAAAGCGACTAAGAGATAAGCTTATAAATTTGGGATTCTTCTTATAGGCTATTTGCTAGCAACCTGTAACTATTTGAATATTAATTCCATCATTAATCCTTTTGCCAAGCCTGAATGGCATTGCCTCACAATTTTTTAAAGACTGTTGGCTCGGTCTTAACCACGAGGGATATAAACGTTATTTTATGTACATATGTATCATCTTTTTACGTCTCGATATCATGCGCCAGCCAGGTATAGTAAAAATAGAATAATTAAGAAAACTAATTTAACAAATTATTATATGTGTACCACCAAGTAATGTTTTATAGGATAGATAAAAATAATCCAATACAGGTGTTATTTTCATTTAACCCTTCTGTGCTGTTAAAAAATTTTGTATGTTAAACTAGCTGGACTCGCGAATCCGTCCACGTGGAATAGTTATTTTGGGCAACATTCCTCGAGGGTGAATAATTTTCTCCGTTTTTCTCACATTTTCCATTATTTCTTCGCTCTTTATAGTTGCAGCGTGATTTTATATAGCCTAAAGCCTTCCTCGATAAATGGTCTGTTCAACACAAAAATATTTTTTCAATTTGAACCAGTAGTTCCTGAGATTAGCGCGTTCAAACAAACAAACTCTTCAGCTTTATAATATAAGTATAGAAAGTAAAGATAATTAAAAACAAATTGTTTTAAAACTTTCAGGTTCTCCGTGTAGAGCAAACGGGACTTGGCACGGTGTATATGTGCACACATTCCGGTACCAGATATGGCAATACTGGGTGTCGGAGAACATATTTGTCACAGGTAAATAATAACATTTACAGGGCAGACAGAGCCAAGGCCTGAATAAATCTTAAAGCCGTATTTCACGGGGTGGATATGATGGAAGATTAAGATTATATTTATAATTAGTGCCGTGTGGTTCCCGGCACCAATAAAAAAAAAAGAATTGGACCACTCCATCTCGTTCCCATGGATGTCGTAAAAGGCGACTAAGGATAGGCTTACAAACTTGGGATTCTTCTTTTAGGCGATGGGCTAGCAACCTGTCACTATTTGAATCTCAGTTCTTTCATAAAGCCAAACAGCTGGACGTGGCCTATCAGTCTTTTCAAGACTGTTGGCTCTGTCTACCCCGCAAGGGATATAGACGTGACCATATGTATGTATGTAGAGGTAGTTATAGGGATGCCTCACCTGCCCCCCAGCAGCATGATACGCGCGACGCCGTTGTTATCACACGATAAACTATCGCTGTCCTGTTTCACGTCATAGTAAAAAACAAAACAGCAATAATAATCTCTTGAAATTTCAGCTGAAAAAATCATTGTAGGTATTCATTATTGTGCCAAATTCAAAGAAAATTTAAAAAAAAATTGAGGATGTATAAGAAACTAAAAATATACAAATTCCCTTTCACCTTATAGTTTATATTATTATAGTTATTGGGATTCAATGTGATTTCTGTTGTTGTGTGACATTTCCGCAGAACCTATTGCGGAACTGCACGTTTAAAATTTTTGAGTTAATCGTCAACTCGCTTGAAAAAAACTCGCTTACGCGCGCGAGTTGGCGATTTTCAATATTACCTAGTTTTATTGTTATCAACTCGCTCGTCTATATAAAGTACAGTCAAATAAAAAACAGGTTGATGAAACCAAAAACTATAAATCATTATTTAGTGACGGCGTTGGCTGATTCTATGAAGTACTGACTTAGATTTCACACAGGTGTACAGTTTCTACTAATTTTAGCAACTTAAAAGTTACTTTTTATTACTCAATTGTGTTGTTATATAGAGTGGGTGTAACGCTATGTAGAGTGAATCATTATATGGAATACAAGCTAAACCAACCAAAGCCAATTGATTTCGACGCTTTAGAGAGTTTGTCGTTAAATCGAGTGACGTTACATGGAATTTACACTGTATACTGATTTCAAAAACGATGTATATATTGGTTTTATTTAAAAACACCAGTCTTATATAAATTGTCTTATACATTTATACGAGTAGTAAGCAAGTACCTAAACATTAAATTTCTGTAACGTTTTTGTAGCTGACTATACTTTTAAACGTCAGATTTCATGATCAAGCGAGTTGACGACGACAAAAATAAATAGAATTGAATATTGCCAACTCGCGCGCGCGCGCGAGTTTCTCTCACGCGAGTTGACGATTAACTCAAATTTTTCTACCGCCATTTTGATTTACATTCCTGTTGTTTTTGACGTTTTAATCGGATTTTGATTGAACTTCTGTTCGTTATATCGTTATTCCTGTTTCCAGCGCGACCTCCAAGCGCACATCAACCACCGGCACGTGTCGTCGGGCTCCGAGCCCAAGCCGGAGTCCGAGCCGCCCGCCGCCTCCGTCGCCGTCGTCAAACCTATCACCGTGAGTTATATTCAATTCAAATTTCAAAATTTTTATTCATTTTTATAGGATACCTACTTCATTTCGCTTAGTAATTGTCAAAACGTATGTATGGTTTAACAACATTGGTTGTTATTTATGTGTTTTATTCATCTTCAATTTAGCCGCGATAAGGCTTAAAAGACATAGAAAATTGTATAATCTATACTAATATTATAAAGCTGAAGAGTTTGTTTGTTTGTTTCAACTTGCTAATCTCAGGAACTACTGGTTCGAATTGAAAAATTCTTGTTGCGTTGATTAGACCATTTATCGAGAAAGGCTTAAGGCTATATAACATCACGCTGCAACTATTAGGAGCGAAGAAATAATGAAAAATGTGAAACAAAAATGGGGAAAATTATTCACCCTTGAGGGCTTCAATGTTGCCCAAAATAACTATTCCACGCGGACGAAGTCGCGGGCACAGTTGGTTAGGTATATAGGTGAAGGAGGATAATTTAGAGATTCTTCTTGTAGTCGATGGGCTAGCGACCTGTCACTGTTTGAATCTCAATTCCATCGTTTAGCCATACAACTGAACGTGGCCTTTCAGTCTTTTCAAGACTGTTGTCTTTGTCTACCCCGCAAGTTATATAGAGGTGATTATATGTATGTATGTATATTTGTTGGGCAGCTGCCGCCGTCGGTGGGCGCGGCCGACCCGCGGCACGGCGAGCGGCGCGCGCGCACCAACCTCATCACCGTGCCCCTGCAGGAGCAGCCCGACTCACACGCCTACTACAACTATTATCCTGTAAGTTTTGTACTTGCGTACATATGTCACCACTTTGGGTAGACTTGACTTGAAATTATCTATACGCCACAAGTCACAAAATAAAAAATAAAATTACGCGACGCTATCAATCAAAAATAGTGAAAACCTAAATCACGCAAGCAAAGATTTCACGAATTGGAACTATATATACAACCTCTTACTCAACATCGTCGGAGCCGCGGTTCCCCAGGCATAACACCTAGCCAGGCGGGAGATCTTCCCTTTGTGGCGGTCGAGCCGAATCATCGCTCCCGCTACATTATCATAATAAAATATTAAATATCTAAACCTCCATGAAAATTTTGTAATACTATATCGTATTCAGCCCGTTTTCATCCAATGCTGAATCTAGGCCTGTAGCAACGCACGCTATACTCCTTTTATTGATCTGCCCCCATAATATAGCACGCGCGACGCCGATTTTATCGCGCGTTAAACTACCGCAATTTCGCTTCTATTATGACGTGAAACATTAGTTTTTGATCCTGGGCCCCGAAACACTTCTGTGCAACCGGTAACACGCCTAGAGGAGAGAGAGATTATGCTTCAAATCAATCTCTTTGTTTTTATACCTTTTTTGAAATGTACGAATGTGGATGCAGCCAAAGCATTTGAAGACGTGTAGTCTCTGCCTACCCCTCCGTGCTGCCCTGGTATAACTAAAATGCCGTTATCTGCCAAATCCTTGTTTTAAGTAAAACGTCAAAAACTGCGGTAAAAATTTAAACTGATGCCATTCATCAATGAGAACGCCTATTTATGACTTAAAGGTACCAAAAAGTCGTATATACAGATCGAAAGAGATATTTTTTTTCTTATTTTATTGGTAAAAATGGTGTAAATCCTGATGTCAGATAACGGCATTTTAGTTATACCACGGCAGCGTGGAAAAGGCGTGATTTTATGTTATGTATGTGTTATATGCGTGCCGGCAGCCCCCGCAGCCGCCGCCGCTGAGCGCGCCGCCGCACGCCTACTACGCGCCGCCCTACGCCGCGCCGCCCGCCGCCTACGTGCCGCCAGGTAACATTTTTTTTTTTTTTTTTTATTAACTACATGTTATGGCAATGACATCGTTCGGTGTGATATATTGAAAGATTCCAATGATCACAGCCGATGTTGGGTCTATGTATACCATGGATTTGAAATTGAGTATGATTGGTTTTGCTTTATGTGGTGCAATGAAAAACCATTTCTAAAACTTCCCGCTGAAATGGAAATAAACATTTTGTTTTAGGCGGGAGTAATGTATAAAAATATTAAAAAAGTGTAGTAGAAACAAAATTGATTGGTCTCTTAATAACTATAAGCTATTTGTAAATACTAGGTGTTAAAAGCGCAGATACGAGTAGGTAACGTACTTTTATTATATCTCTAACGTTTCGAGTCCTGTTACAATGTTCCGTGGTCACCGAGCGACACTCCGAGTGTTGAGACTCATCTATAGGTACTAGTATTATAAAGCTGTAGAGTTTGTTTGTTTATTTGAACGCGCTTATCTCAGGAACTACCGGTTCGAATTGAAAAATTATTTTTGTGTTGAATTATCGAGGAAGGCTTTTAAGAGCTAAGAAATAATGGATAATGTGAAAAGAAAACGGGGAATATTATTCATCCTTGAGGGCTTCAATGATGCCCAAAATAACTATTCCACGCAGACAAAGTCGCGGGCACAGCTAGTGATAATATAAAGGTATGTTACGTGCGCGTTTAATACTTGCAGTATCTACTTTAATAGTATAATCCAACGCGAAAGTTAAATATCTCTTACTGTAAGTAATTTAAGGTGTGTTAAATGTAACATAAGAATAAATACAATGTTGCGTACAGGTGGCGCGATCCCCGCGGTGGAGGTGGCGGCGGCGCGCTGGGCGGAGCCCTACAGCGCGCCGCCGCCCGCCGCGCCGCCCGCCTGGCCCGCGCACTACTACAGGTACACGGCGCACTATACTCATACACGTTGAAAAAAAGTCAGGCGCAGTTTTACTATAGGGCAATATGAAGCACCTAGTATATATACGCACTCTCACCGATAGTGACACTCGGCCGCCATTACGTCGTAGATTATAGCACTTAAAAATTTGTCAAGATAAACTTTGTTAATGCTTGACGAATGAAAACAACTTTCAGACTTGACCAAACATACCTATAATCATAAAGTTTCACATAAGACATAATGCTGACCAGGGCTCGTACAGAAACATCGCGTTCAAATAACTATTGTATACCGTGTGGTTGGCACTTTAGAATTGATTTTTTTTAAATAGAGATGTCGTAAAAAGCGACTAAGGGAAAGTCAATAAACTTGGGATTCTCCAAGTCTTTTCATGGGTCTGTCTACCCCGCAATGGATATAGACGTGATTATATGTATGTATGCAGATAACTATCATCAGCTACGGGCAGCTCACTGCTCGACTCAGCCCCCCTGAAGTCATATCCATAAAACTGGAATTGCTTCATGTGAGAACCTAATTTCCCAATCCAATCAAATCAATAGGCGCACCCCACCTCACCTTAGATTAAGATAGAAGATTAAGTGATCATTTCTACTGTGCCGAATCTCAAAAACAGCAGAATAAAATACATACGTACGATTCTCGGTGACAGCCAACTTTTTTATGAGTTTTAATTTTGTGTTTTACCATTCACAGGTAGCCTTACCTCTACAATGGAAGACCATAGTGAAGTGACTACAGTGAAAGTTGTTATTGTGGTAAAATGTACTAAGTTTTGTGATGTGAAAGATAGTGGTAATTGGAGGTCCTGATACATAGTGGAAGTCTGCTCAATTATCAACTATTTCTTGCGTGAACAATTAATTTATAAAATTTTGTTTATAATTCTACAAAATAACTAGTAAGTTGTGGAGTAATAAAAGCGAGTATGTTGAATATGAAAAGTATTTGTTTATAAGACTTATAAAGCAATGTTGTATAAACATTGAGAATAGTTCTAAATGATCTGAGAGACAATTATGATGGAAGTTGGTGATATTGTACAATGTATGTAAAAATATAATGCAATGAACTGAACGAACAAATATAAAACAATTACTAAGTGATTGGGTATTTCTTTATTAACACTAATCAATAATATTTACAATATTTCACATCATTCATCAACGCTGCTCCACCATCAACAAATGCATTAAAATCTGCAAAAAATATCTCCCTTTTGTATCCCATACAAACACATGACTATATCCATATAAAAAAAACATATTCACTGAATATTTATAATGAAAACGTATATTATCTGTATTACTTAACAGTTCCAGTGCAGATAATCAGTTGTAAAAACTAAATACAAAATAAATTATAAAATAATACAAAGTTTCAATGGGCCTTTTTCGTCTCAAAACATACATACTAAAGGTTGTTAGAAAATACATTATACAAGTTATGTTGTAGAAAATAAAAGCAAAACTCTGAACCTCAACTACAAACTTCCACAGATCAAATCATCACAGCCCCAAGAACCTCATATAAACTCTATCATACTCAATCCAAAAATGCAACTGAATTTTTTTGAGCCCCAAAACTAAAATTTAACTTTTTAATTTCAAACTTTGCTTTCATATTTTAAGCTCAAAAACATTTTGTCATTTCAACCTGTCTCTCTCACATTCATTGCCTATTTCAGATTTGGCAGGGTACATTATCCAAAGCGAAAGGACATTTTAGAAATTTTAATTCTAGGTTTTCTAATATTATCTTTCTCATTCTGAATCAACTTTTCTCATTACTTGATCTGTGGATAAGAGTTACTTTCCCAAATTTCTCCACTGTTACAATTTTTTTCATCCAAACTTTCACATAAATTTACAATTGTCATAGAACTGTAACAATTGACGGCCAATTCAACCCCACACATCCAAGATTCACATTATTCATGCTCCACTAATGTAGGAATCTACATTGACTGAACAGCCTTATATTTACGTGTATGACTTTAACAATCATGACTGTTTTGTGGTTGGTGTTGTTGTTTCTGTTCCAATATCAACAAGAGTGGCTTCGGCAGGGCCTGAAGACTGGCTAGTCTCAGGGACTTCAGAAGGAAACTGAGGTATTACATGTGAAGATTGCATCTTCCTCACGGCGTCCATGTTAACTTTGGTCGATAGGTTCTTTTGACGAGTCTGTTCGGATGTCTTTGATAATCTCTCGCTTAAGGCCTTCAGCGCGATTTGTCTGAAATTTTAGTTATTCTATTAGACAATGACTCTGCAGTAACCAGGCTGAGACAGAAAAAATTTATGCAATGCACCTCTTAGGGATTATATCATCCGAAAAGCACTACTTTATTTTGAGTTGCTATTGCTTATCTTTAAAAAGAGCACTTCTTATAACAACAACTAAAAGCAAAAGTGATGGCTAAAAAACAAAAACAAAATACGCCTAGAATTATACAATACATACCTACGCCTCTCCATGTCCTGAGGCTCTACTCCCGGCATAGATATTGTAACGCCGCGCGGACTCAGCGCCAGGTGTACGCGGCGCGCGCTCGGGGAACACAGCCCCATGCGGACCAGGCAGCGGTGCGGAGGACCTAGGATACCGCGGACCACTGGCTGGAGGACTGTCGGGAAGAAGCTGGGAAAAAATATATAAATTGAATACATACAAATTAATTTAATGAAAATCCAAAAGTGTGAATCCTCAAGATATGTAGGTAAATGGGAGTATAACAATCATAGAATACATAATATGCAAAAATTGCATGAGATGTTAGATGTCGATAAATCATTCCCATAGTGTGAGTATAAAGGTTTTGTGTATGAGTAACATAAAACCTTTATATTCTTTACAAGTGACCTTCACACAATATCATCATTACCAAAAATGTTTAAAAAAAATTTTACAGAAACAAATTATAAACATTTTTCTCAGTACAAAAAAATTGCGTCCATTTTTATAACCAATTCAATTGAATGATTTTTCGAAAGAAATTTACATTTCAATAATTGAGCAACTAATCTTCTAATCAAGATCTACACTAAAAACTAACAATTTTTTTTAAAGTCATGTAGTAGTAATTTTGTATTATAAATAATGCAAGGGTATTCTACAGTTAGTAGAAAGCACATACTTGTCAAAGCTGAAGTTGTCGGCCATGTCTCCCCGCGTGCCACTGCTGTGCTGTTGCCAGAACCGTAAGTATATCCATGAGAGGATCGTCCCGCTACCCCACATGCAAGGGTATGTGCCTTCCAGCGCCCCCACCGCCCAAAGGATGATGGCCACGATTAGGAGCAAAAGTGGCAATGACCGGTTTGTTAGTTTTCCTAGAAAAAAATACATTTTATTTATTATTCATATTCAACAACTTTTATTTTATGTAGGGTTTCTCATGCACTCCTTTGCATTTTTTATACATGAAAATCAAATGTAGTCTCATCATAAATATGTGCAATAATGGAGTATCAGCACAATAAAAAATTATAATGCCTCAATAGATAAAAAAATATACTTCTACACTGTTATGTTTTATCAATTACCTAGTGGTGTTTTTATCAGTAGGTGATCTGGCATTATTTGCTTCACGGCCACGCTAACAGCCGCCAGATATCCTGCCAAGCCATGGACATGAATTCCGAATAGGTAAGAAGCTTGGCCTGTGCATGCAAACATCACTAAATAGTAGAAAGTTGTCAGGAAAGCAACGCCAATGTTGGTCAGAAAAAAGAACTTCATCATCTCCATTTGGCCCCATAGTGGTTCAATAAGCTTCCCACACAACCCTACAGTAACAATATCAATTACCACTTCCCACAAGTGGATTTCTAGGAACCAAAACGTAAAAGTAGACCACAGTTGAAAAGAAGGTGGCAGCAAATACCCTGGTGTTACACTTAAAACATCCACAACCTCATCAGAAAACGACAATATGTATCCAATAATTACAACGACACATATGAATTTCACTGAGGGTGATGTGTTTCCTAATAAAGCAGAAAATTGCTGTCGTAAATAAGGTAAATTACGACTGAATACTCTGAGCGCAGCCATTTTTATGATTCTATGACAAACTGACAGTGTTGACAATTTGTTTTGTTGACAATTCTTTTTTAAGACTTGCAGGCCTTGGATACTAGATAAAGATATAAAAAATCTTGTTTCTCAAATCAAAATCATGAAAAAGTAATGAACTCTGCTCTGTCTGTCAACGCCAGCTATCAATCATTTTATGATGACAAACAACCTAAATACAAAAACAAAATAGAAAAAATGGAATGAAAATTTTTAGATAACAATTTCGCCGTTAAAATCAATCAATGCGTATTTTTCAAGTGATTACTAGTGCTCTTTTGGTAAACTACTATTTCCAGTAATCGTAGAATAGTCACCAATTTGGTGAATACAAACAATATTTTTTATTGTTTTAGTTGCGAGCGGCTAACGTGTGGAGCACAGAAATGTCGGTCGGTGGTAAGAAATGCAGCAGCGGTCGCATCAGATACCTCACCCAGACAGAGGCGGCTGCTTTGGATGAGGAGTTATTTAATGAATACAAGTTTAGTGTCGATCAGCTGATGGAGCTGGCCGGCTTGAGCGTCGCAGCTGCAGTGGCTCAGAGTTATCCTCCTCATACGTAATAATTATTAAATAAATTAAAATTATGTACATTATAATAAGTACAGTGTTTTACAAATAAATAAATTTCCATGTAAAAAAATAAGTGATAAGCCTTCTCCAGTAGAACATGTTTACGTGAGAAGGTATGATGCTACTTCCACTGCCCTCAGTTATAATCTTATCATTAAACAAAAACATTGTCTTTTGACTATAATATAATTGAATTTTAAAAAGATGTTAAAACTAGTTGTACAAATCAGAAATAGTCTCTTGTATATAAAAATCTTTATTTCAGCCACCCATCAGCATTAATAGTGTGCGGTCCTGGCAACAATGGTGGAGATGGGCTTGTTGCTGCCCGCCACATGATGTTATTTGGATACAATGTAGCTGTGTACTACCCAAAGAGAACTCCTAAACCTCTGTATGAGAACCTTCTAGAACAGTGTGTCAAATTTGGGGTGGAAGTAGTCACAAAGTTGCCCCCTTCAAAAGATTTAAAGAATCATTATAAGGTGATGGTGGATGCATTGTTTGGATTCAGCTTTAAGCCGCCAGTGAGAGATGAATTGAAGCCAGCATTAGATGCTCTGATCGATGGGGAACTACCAGTTTGCAGGTAATTTTTGCAACTTCTTTAACACTTTGGTTGCCGAGGTAAATATTTCTACCAGTTATGTTGTACATTAGGTACCTTAAACCTTTTTATTTCTAACATATGAAGTTGTTTGCTGGCAGAACTTAAATAGTAAAATATTTATTGCTTCAAAAAATATTTGTCAAAAGTCATTTCTTGCAAAAAATAACATTATTTATTATTCTTGTTTTTGTTACAGTGTGGACATCCCAAGCGGTTGGCATGTGGAAAGTGGTCCAGTCTCAGCAAGGTCCCTCAAGCCAGCTTTGCTCATATCACTGTCGGCTCCCAAGCTCTGTGCCCGGCCCAACATCCTCAATGACACCAAACACTTCCTTGGTGGAAGGTTCCTGCCCCCCGAAATAATCAAGAAATACAACTTGACTTTGCCAAATTATCCTAATCAGGAACAAGTTGTTCAGTTATCATGTTAAAAATAGGTACTCTATGGCCATTAAATTTTGTAATGTACCAATTACGGAAACATTCAGTTTATTTAAATGTTACTTCGATTTTAGTTAATAAGAAATATATTTTTTTATTTGGGTTGAATTGTGATTTTATTAACGCCATTCAAAAAAAGAGGGAAGTTTTCAATTCAGCTTGGGTCATTTTTTTACTACAATTCTAATACCACGACACTGTGCTGTTTTAGCATGGTGTACAATCTACTTGCAATTGTAACTCCTTTCCCTGTTATGTTTAGATTTAAATTGGATCGGATTTCCTTTCCTTTTTACGTAGGTTGAACTTATACACTGTTACGGACTATCACGATATCATTGCTTCATTTAAAAAAAAAAAACAATTGACATTTCTTTAATCTCGCGCCAATTTTTCCCGCCCGGCTATTGAATCTGTCATTGTCAAAGTGAGGTATGCGACTGTTGGAGGCGTCTTCACCGCATTTTCAGTTTTTGTATTAAATTCCTTTTTTTATTTTATTATTTCAAGTAAGTACCTTTCATTGTTTATAAATGATTCAATAAGAAACTAAGATTTTCATTTAGACCATTCTAAATTGTCCAGAGTTTAGCATTCTCTGGTCTTTGTAATACTAGTCTCCGGTCTCTTGGATTCGTAACTCCACACCATGGAACAAATACCCAATTAGAATTCGCAATTTGCATTTACAGTTTATCATAAATGCATGATATTCTAAAATAACGCTTTTGAACAAGTATCCAACTTGTTTTCGACAACCAACACTTGAAAAGACTGATAGGCAACGTTCAGCTGTTTGGCTTAATCATATAATTGAGATTAAATAATGTTAGGTTGCCATCGCCTAAAAGAAGAATCCCAAGTTTGTAAGCCTATCTCTTAATAGCCTTTTACGACATCCATGGGAATGAGACAGGGTGGTCCTTTTCTTTTTTTTTATTGGTGCTGGGAAACACATGGCACACGGTTTAATTACACTGCTTAATTTATATTTACTATATAGGAAATTGTTAATGCGACCATTAAATGATTTCATTAAATATTTTTTTATTTATATTCCCAGAATGTTTGAGGCACGTCTGCTCCGATCCTCCATTCTGAAGAAAGTGTTGGAAGCTATAAAGGATTTGCTTACACAAGCCACATTTGACTGTGACGACAATGGCATCCAACTTCAGGTATGTTTTATAGTGCTTAGAAGTGTTAGGATTTCCAATTGAAATTCTTTTGAACTTGAGGCACCAATTAGTTGTTTGTCACCTTGAATAGCCTCCTTTAACAACTCCTATTATCTGTTGTCACATATTACCACCTAGTCTCACCAGAGATAAATTTATTGATGTAAACTAGATAGATACTTTTATTTGTTTAGGCAATGGACAATGCACACGTATCCCTGGTATCCCTTACACTGAGAGCAGATGGATTTGATAAGTACAGATGTGATCGGAACATTTCCATGGGCATGAATCTTGGGAGGTAAGCTATCAATATTTTCAAATAAAAAAAAAATTAACAGTTTGTGCCAAAGAAGACCTTATAGAGATACACTAGAAATTATCTGTGTTTGTTTAATGTAAAAATAATGTATTGGTTTGTAAATAAACTTTAGGTACTTGAAGTGAAGAAAATCTGTTATTGCACTGAAAATGCAACTGAATTGCTAATATTATAAAAATATGCACATGTGAACTATAGTTAGCATAGTAGGTAATACAGTTTTTAATTATTTTCACTAGGTTCCATTATGAAAAACAAAACATATAAATTTTTTGCTACCAGCAAATAACATATAAAAAATGGTTTGTTTATAATTTTAAATGTATTATTAAAACTAAAATTTTCTTATGCAGCATGTCCAAAATCCTGAAGTGTGCGGGCGACAAAGACACAGTGACGATGAAGGCGCAGGACAACGCCGACACCGTCACGTTCGTGTTCGAGAGCCCTAATCAAGAGAAAGTATCTGATTACGAAATGAAGCTGATGAATTTGGATCTGGAACATTTGGGTAATTTCTTTAAGATTTTTCACATTTCTTTCTGTTCATCCCGTCTCATATATGGCTATTGAGTCTTGTCATTATTTGCTATACCTCATGATAAAGATGAAAAGTGTGTGTTGAAATTCTTGTCACACTGTACAAGCAAAACCCTGTCTTGCTGTTTCTGTGGGAAGTTATGGAAAGCCTCTCGTGGTTGCCCTTTCATCCTTTATGTAAAATCTAATGGAATCATCCATTTACTAACATATAAAGTAATATGACTAATAATAAAAAAAAAATAACAATTTTTTAAGTAGTGTACTGATGACTAATTGTTTTTGTTTTCAGGCATTCCCGAGACTGAATACAGCTGCACCATTCGTCTACCAAGTGCTGAGTTTGCAAGAATCTGCAGAGATCTGTCTCAGTTTGGAGAGTCTATGGTTATATCCTGCACTAAAGAGGGTAAGTTTCGATTTTACAACTTAGCTATATGTATTGTATTAGTTTGTAAGGTATGTGCCGTGTGGTCCCTGGCACCAATATAAAAAAGAATAGGACCACTCCATCTCTTTCCCATGGATGTCGTAAAAGGCGACTAAGGGATAGGCTTACAAACTTGGGATTCTTTTTAGGCGACAGGCTAGCAACCTGTCACTATTTGAATCTCAATTCTATCATTAAGCCAAATAGCTGAACGTGGCCTTTCAGTCTTTTCAAGACTGTTGGCTCTGTCTACCCCGTAAGGGATATAGACGTGATGATATGTATGTATGTATGTATGTAAGGTATGTATCTATATATGTACCTTTGATTCCTAAGATTAAATAAATAAAAAATAAATTAGCCATTCGGTTATGGCCTCCTTTTGCTATGACTGGATCAATTTTAAACATCCTGTTAACCTAGGCTTTTTTTGTGATGTCCAATCACAAAGAAAATGTTGATTCCTAATATTAAATACAGAAATTTCAAAGAAATCTATAAACCTATTGCATACAAAACTGTACAATTTTGTCAAATGTGACTTAAGTTTTAATACTGTTACTTCAAAATCTTGAAGATGGTTTCACTAAACATGTTTACTTTTAGAAAGAATATCAACTTATTTATCTTTTGTTATCTCTAGGTGTGAAGTTCTCAGCAACAGGTGACATTGGGTCTGCAAACATCAAGCTGGCTCAGACAGCATCCATAGACAAAGAAGAAGAGGCGGTGGTCATAGAGATGGATGAGCCGGTCACCCTCACGTTCGCCTGCCAATATCTCAACTACTTCACCAAGGCTACGTCACTTAGTCCACAGGTAGGTCATTTATTTACAGATAGGAATTTGATTCAGAACTGGTTCTTCTTCCTCCTGGAATTAGTCCCAGTTACAGTCTCACAGAGAAGAATACTGTTACTTCAAATTGGGTCTTTATCCTCTATGTTACTAAGGTATCCACATTATCAAATCAGTTTTCTACATATAGCCACGTCTTTTCTTCAAGAGTCTGTTTTAAATACTTCTTTTTATGTTTCTTTGCACCAAATTATAAAATAAGTATTGTACTGAAACTGACACTTATTCTGCTATTGAATTATCGGTTGCGATAAGGGTATCTATGTGTTGTGTGTATCATGATTCCCTTATTTTTCCAGGTTCAACTTTCCATGTCAGCGGATGTGCCACTGGTGGTAGAATACCGCATCCAAGACATCGGCCATATCCGTTACTATTTGGCGCCCAAAATCGAGGAAGACGACAGTTAAACTTTATTATAAGCTCATAATGTTAAGTCTGCTATACAAAAGGCCTGAATTGATGATTAGTTTTTTGTTTACCCCAACTGCATAGCCGTGGGAGGGTGATGAACTGAAATGTTATCTCTTTTATTTGGCATTAAAATGAGGTTTTTGTTAAGTTCGTAGTAATTCGCGCCTTATATCATGTTCTATCTTTCTCATGTACACTATGTGTATTCTTCAATAAGATTGTGATAATTATCAAGAAACTGTTGAATAAACCTTGTATTTTATTATTTTTGTCTTTTATCTTCGAAAAACTAGATATATATAGGTACTTATAGTCACAGTTAAAAGCAAAATGAAACAAAAAATCGTCCTCACTTGCATACATTATTTTACAATTATAGGTATGTATAATTTGACAAGTCTATCAAAAGGCTTATTTGGTGCACATAAAAATTACAACATATCCTATATTTATGCTAAGATGATGCACAAAAGGTAAGAGAACAAGGTGCAGGGATATAGACGTGACCATATGTACGCATGTATGTATAATGACGGGTGCATCTCGGCCACAGATTCCTATAGATTAAACAAAATAAGCCATTTCAATTGTCCTATATTATTGTGACTTTGCGAATTGGAAAGAAACAATGAATATTACTAAAAATCTTTATTTTCCACTTATTATCATATAAAATGTTAAAAACAAATTGTTCATGTCCATGTCTTACATGAGTATTAAGTCACCAATGTATAAAATTAAAATTATATTCTAAATGTTTCATTTAAGGATAAAAAATAAATTAACTCTTATGGAATGGTGAACTTAATCTAAATTACTTCACTTTTACACATTGCAATTATACAATTACTTAAACAACTATAAATTAAGTTTGGAATGTATTTATTAGGTATTAAATTATTAATATTATTTCAATTAAAAGAAACTTAACTAATCGAACAGACTAGAAAATTCGTTTAAATCTCCACAATTATAGAGAAATCAAACCGTCATTACGCAGGCGGATTTTTATTACAATTACAACGTTATTACTTAACATAATGACTGAAAGTCTTACCAATTTCAAAAACATACATATTCTAGGGGATTATAAAATAAGGAGGGTGGGCAGGAGAAGTGAATGAACCAACGACTTCGCTACGATTTTTGAGAAAACGTAAAATACTAGTAACAGAACGAACGCACAAATAACGTAGCGAGTCGAGTCGAGACGAATGAGTCACCTTTCCAATGTTATATCATACACTATGCTAAAGTTGGATTTTGTTTCATATTATATTTATGAACACTATCGCCACGTTAGTTGGAAACACGCACTGACATCAGAAACGATGTTATAACGCCTGCCTAAGAGGCCTAACCACTTCGCAACATATACGCATCTTGTCCATCTTAGAATGGTGACTCACCAGCCTCCAGGACATAGAATTAGTACCAACCTGGAAAAGATACTCGAGCGAACTTCGAACCGGAATAATGACCTTGAAAATTTTCCGTACTCTGTACTAGTATGTAGTAGTATAATAGTAATAGTGTATGCATAATGATAAATATATATAAGTGTAATGACAAAGACGCAGGAATGGAAAAATGTCTGTCTCTAAAGAAATATCAAGTTAGAAAGATTCGTGATCAATGTTTTATTAGGATATTTAATCTCTTCCTAAAAGTCAAAATAGTGCAAGTAGATGCATGATGATGTGGTAACAAATGTGTTATTCGAAAGATAATCGTATCGGAAAAATGGTTGCCCCTTTTAATAACCATTTACACCTTCAAATTTTCCAGTACCCATCTTATTAAGTGTAATAAGAACGAGACAGGAAAAAAGGTAATTCCAGGTAATTTTTCATACTAACATCTCTAACACCTTGATATTTTCCTTTTATCTTAAATAGTTGTAATAACGACGGGAGAAAACAGGTTATTCAAGGTCATTTTTCATGCTCGAGTTATGTTCCCAGGCTGGTAACATTCCCATGGTCCAGGCTCACTGCTTCCACTTCTTGGCGGAGAAGAGAACGGCTCTCTGCTTGAGGAACAGCGAGTAGTTCTGCTTCCTAGGCGCGTCGGGCGGCTGCTTCTTCTTCTCGTTGGCGCGCCGGTTGGCGTCCACCATCGCGCTCATGTACGCTGTGCGGCGCCCGCGCCCCCGTCCTGCGATTATAAACAAAATAATTAGCCGGCACAACTTTTTGTACCTACATGCCTCAGCACAAAAACTTATTCCTCGACTTTATGGCTCATGACCTAAACAATAAAATCGTCTTTGATGACCATTTTGTCGTCAAAATGGTATGTTTCTACTTTTCCTATTTATTTTATATATCAGTAACAAAATTTTATTTTCTCCTATTTATCTTGTCTTTAAGAGCTCTTTATCTTGTTTTCGCACACACACACATTTAGTATAGTTTAATTTAGATTTTTATGTATGTATGTACACATTTAGTTACCCAAACCAAACATTACAAATTCAGCTATATCCGATTCAACGACTTAGCTAAATGACGTTCAGTCAAGATGTCGAACGTTACATTCAAGGATTGTCCTTTATTCATTCAATTGAATACCTTCATTCATTCAATGAACGAGCTAATCATTCAATCAAATAGCAGATTTGACTAGATGACTGCGTTTTATACATATACATACATACATATTGTCACGTCTATATCCCTTACGGGGTAGACAGAGCCAACAGTCTTGAAAAGACTGAATGGCCACGTTCAGCTATTTGGCTTTATGATAGAACTGAGATTCAAATAGTGACAGGTTGCTAGCCCATCGCCTAAAAAAAGAATACCAATTTTGTAAGCCCATCCCTTAGTCGCCTTTTACGACATCCATGGGAAAGAGATGGAATGGTCCTATTCTTTTTCATTGGTGCCGGGAACCACACGGCACATACATATATTTAAGTACAAAGGCAGCGCGTTACCTGCCCCCCCTCCCCGGCCTCAGGCCTCCCGCTTGACGTCGGAGGGCCCGGGCGCGTCGTCGTCGGGCCGCGCCGCGCTCACCAGCTGGTCGTGCAGCGTGCGCAGGTGACGCAGCAGGTTCGACTTCACGTTGAACCCTTTGTTGCACAGCCCGCAGATGAATGGACGTTCGCCTGTTCAATTATTTACATATTTATTATATAGTTACTATGATTTACGCATACACATGTCTGGTCATGCCACAGGGCCCAGGTAGAACGTTTACGCGTGATATACATATAGTTATACATTTCTTCTTCCTGATATACAGCACATTGACCGTTTTGATTGAGTAAGACTTCAGTTGTTCCAACAAAAATTATACATTTTTAGAATTTAAATTATTCGAAGCTCATTACCTACCATTATATAAGCAAATTAACAAAACAATAAGAAGATATAAGTTATTTTACAAGAAATACACAAAATCACAGTTTCCTTCTTTCTTAATCTTTAAATATGCTATTATGGAAACATTGTGTTGACTTCCACATTCATACAACTGAATGAGTAACCAACTATTGATCAAAACTAGGAAGGTTCCCAGATTTTCCATGTGATCTGATCAACCAACCTCTGGATACTAATTATCAGTGGAGCCTGGACTTCCTCCAGGGAAGAGTCTAGGCAAAATCTAGTTTTATTATAAACATCCTGCCAGTTAATAATAAACAATATTTTTTATTACATTAATCCGTTACTAACCTGTATGTGTACGCATATGTATCAGCATCGAAGCGTGAGACGGGAAGTTCTTCTTGCATTGCGTGCAAGTCTTGTTTTGCGCACCCTCTGTGAAACGATTGTGACGTTTGGGTGGGGCACTGTTGTTTGATATGGCCAATTCTAGACAACCGACATCGAATCACATTTAGAAAAATACCTCTTTTTTTCAAAAAGTTAGTGCCACAACTGATAGAAATTTACGTAATAAACATAAATTAGTCATGCCGTTTCATAGGCTTAGCAAAGTCAGTAAATCATTTATGGGGAACTGTATACGATTTTATAATAGGTTGCCGGAGTCTGTTCTTGATATGCCCAACCGAAAATTCAAAGAGTATGTAAAGAAAGTACTTTGTGGGAAGGCTTATTATAGGACTGATGATTACCTTAATGATAAAAACATCTGGCTCGAGCTTGGCACAGGAACCTCGTAATTAATTGTAGTTTAATTTGAACTTAAATCAAAATTTCAGTACACTCTGTACATAAATCTTTTTAAAATTGGCAATCCATAATATATATATATATATATATTTTTCTTTTTTCAATATTAAATCTCATAAATATATAAATCTCCCGTGAACAATGTATTCTCCCGTCCACATTCTATTCTAAGTATAATTTAATATTGTGAAGTTGACGTTGTTGTAGAAAATGCTGCAGTGCAGTTTGTTACCGCTTCTTCTGCACTGACGCCTTGGAAGCGGCAGTAAACTTAGTTTTTAAGTAATTTATTTGACGTCAACCAAGTTGTTAAACCATACGACAATTATTAAGCGATATAATAATATCCTATAATAATGAATAAAAATTTTGAATTTTGAATTTGAATTTTTGAATTTTTTGAAAAAAAGGATTTAATCACATCAGCTCGTAGACTAAGGCTGGATTGCTTTGTTTTCTTTTTTTATCAAGATTATTAAAAAAAAATTATTCAAATTCCGTGTTCTAAAGCGGCAAACAAAGCATTCCATAATCAAATTACAACATAACTGAAGTGATTATCATGAGTGTAGCGATAGGGTGTAAATGTGAGGCAAAAGGATACACAGACTGTTTAAAAAATAAAAGCTATTAAAAAAAAACATACGTGTGACTTGATGTTCCGTTTGTCTAGAATTAGCCACATACATAACAATCAGATTTCAGCTATGTTATTAAATAAGTTGATTAGTAACATAACATGCCATGATTTATCAGTAAATTTTCCTAGCACAGCTGTCTCTGGAAGAATTTTTTAATTAGTTTGTAAAAAGTGAGGTATAAAACGTTAGTTGCCATGCTGGTTTGATAGTGAAGAAAAAATATTGTGTTGAAATATCAAGTATTTCAAGAATATTTTGTCTGGAGAAGGACATAGGGTACCTTTAATGCCGGTAAAAACTATAGTGTCCGAGGGATTTGCGAAAAACCTGTAGTCTTTCGTAGGTGGCGCAAAATTTATCGCTTTTTGAAGGTAGTGTTTAATTTATTACTTTTTGTGCCAATTTCGTCGATGTTTTGTTAGATGATGTTCAATTTAAATTCGTTGCTTTTTGTAAAAGGCGCGGGCGGGTAAAAATTGGTAATTTATATACTTATTATAGAATTTGTTTTAACTGTTTTATTATATGTATTGATATAAAACTGACTGACTGATCAACGCACAGCTCAAATTACTGGAGCCCATTACTACCCATGGTTACCCATTGAGCTTAATTTTATCATGCAGTTAATAACGGGATTTTTCTATTTTTACGGGCGGAGCCGCGGGCAATCTGTAGTTAAAATATAAATATAGCTTTCAGTAAATCAGGTTATTTCTTACTTCATTAATTAAAAACAAAGAAATAAATTTTATTGTAGTTAGGTATTAGATTTAGATTAGATGCAAATATGCAACAACAAAATTGTTAGACATTATTTTAACAAATCAATTATTGGTGATATGGACGTACACTATAATATCCTTCTGATATGTCACGAACCAAACCTAAAATAAATCATACATGAAATAAATACGTAAGATCGCACACAATAATAATTTTTACATACATAGTGACATACAATCACGCCTATATCCCTTGCGAAAAAAGACTTGCCAACAATAATTTATACTATTCTTAATTACTGCGAGCGTATGGTATTACCTACGACAAAATATATTGAACCAGCCCCCATAGCATGCGCACGCGCAACGTGGCCGTTTTTATCGCGCTAAAACTATCGCTGTTTCGCTTTTTATTATGACAGGAAACGGGAGAGCTATAGTTTTTCGCGTGATAAAAACGGCGTCGCACATGTCATGCTACGGGGTGTGGAAAACAAACAAAAAAAGATATCAGAATTACTTGCCTTCTTTTTCAAATCAAACGTATAAAAAAAGACAGTTGTGCTCCATCGAAAAAATGTAAGGAACCTAATTTTTCCCGCCTTAAGAATAGAATAGATTTATTTTCAAAATTGGGTACATGGTATCACTTATTGACGTCACATCACTTAAATCTAATTATAACTACTACCGCTTCCAAAGCGGCTTAAAATGTGTAGAAGACGCGGCGGAACAAACTACACTGCAGCATTTTCATCGGACGTCAATATACAAATACAAACATAGATCTCTTAAATCTAAATCATGGACGAATGCACATTGTCTACATAAAAAAAAAACATGAATGAATATAGAACTAGTTATTTTCGTCCAGATTGTTTACATTTCCCCAATGACCTGCGTACATGGACGTAATAATAATAACTTATTATTATTACATTAATAGTTATTAATATTAGGTCCATGCCTGCGTACTCAAGCCGCCATTTTAGCTCAACAACCATTACACCGTGTGTACTGACCTGTCTCGGTGTGCGTGCTCTGTATGTGGCGCACCCACTCGGCCGGGTTCGGGAAGTGTTTCTGACACAAGTCGCATTTCAATAGCGCCATCGTTTCTTCCGTGTCGTCACTCTGAGGAATGGACAAGTACGGAATTAATCATAATATTTTAAAGATATGTACATAAATCTGAAAAGTAATTGCGATGCGAGAATAACTTTATCTCAAAAACATATATACATACATAATCACGTCTATATCCTCTGCGAGGTAGACAGAGCCAACAGTCTTAGAAAGACTGAAAGGCCAGATATGATGGAGTTGATATTCAAACGCTTCTATATGATAATAGCTAGGTTGCAAGCGTGTCACCTAAGCGTAGGAATGATAAACACAAGAAACAATATTTGTTTGTTTATATATGTATGTATGTGTATAATTAAGAATCTGGATAAGGACATAGGGTACTTCCATAACGGTAAAAATACTCCTGGAATTTGTGAAGAGCCTGTATTATTTTGTAGGTGGCGCTAAATTCGCGCCCGAGGTGGCATTAATGTGCCGTGTGGTTATCAGCAGTTAGAATTGGACGCGTTTAATGACATTCATGGGAAGATGTAGAGTGATCTTCCCATGGATGTCATTAAACGCGCAAAAAAGGCAACTAAGGGAAAGGCTAATAAACTAAAGATTTTTCTTGTCGGCGATGGGTTAGTAACCGGTCACTATTTGAATCTCAATTGAAAATGAAAAATATTTTATTTGGAAACAAGAACATCATCCATCATTAAGCCATAGATCTGAACATGGATTTTAGTCTTTTCGGCTCTGTCTACCACGCAAAGGATATAATAACGTGATTAAATGTGTTTAAGTTAGCAACTTGTCACTATTTGAATCTCAATTCCATCATAAAGCCACAGATCTGAACATGGCCATTCAGTCTTTTGAAGACCGTTGGCTCTGTCTCTTCTGGGGATATAGTCATGACTATGTACATATGTATTAACGTAGGCGATAAATTAATCTGCCGTGGTATAACTAAAATGCCGTAATCTGACATCAGGATTTTCACCTTTTTTACCAGTAGAATAAGAAAAAAAAAATCTCTTTCGATCTGTATACACGACTTTTTGGTACCTTTAAATCATAAATAGGCGTTCTCATTGATGAATGGCATCAGTTTAAATTTTTACCGCATTTTTGACGTTTTACTTGAAACAAGGATTTGGCAGATAGCGGCATTTTAGTGCATTAATATAGTCACTGACCGCCGAGCGGTGCTTCCGCTTCCTGGCGTGCGGCGTGTCGGAGCGCGCGTGGCCCTGCACGTGGCGCACCCAGGCGCCCGGCACCGTGAACACCTCCGCGCACAGCTCGCACGCCAGCGGGCTGTACATCTGCGGGGGGATTGCTCTTCATGTGGGTGCCCAACTACTTGTAACTTAACGGAGATAACAAATTGGGGGGACATTGCTCTTCATGTGGGTGCGGAACTACTTGTAACTTAACGGAGATAACAAATTGGGGGGACATTGCTCTTCATGTGGGTGCCCAACTACTTGTAACTCAACGGAGATAACAAATTGGGGGGATTGCTCTTCATGTGGGTGCGGAACTACTTGTAACTTAACGGAGATAACAAATTGGGGGGATTGCTCTTCATGTGGGTGCGGAACTACTTGTAACTCAACGGAGATAACAAATTGGGGGGACATTGCTCTTCATGTGGGTGCGGAACTACTTGTAACTTAACGGAGATAACATATTGGGGGGATTGCTCTTCATGTGGGTGCGGAACTACTTGTAACTTAACGGAGATAACATATTGGGGGGATTGCTCTTCAGGTGGGTGCGGAACTACTAGTAACTTAACGGAGATAACATATTGGGGTGACATTGCTCTTCATGTGGATGCGGAACTACTTGTAACTTAACGGAGATAACATATTGGGGGGATTGCTCTTCATGTGGGTGCGGAACTACTTGTAACTTAACGGAGATAACATATTGGGGGGATTGCTTTTCATGTGGGTGCGGAACTACTTGTAACTTAACGGAGATATCATATTGGGGGGATTGCTCTTCATGTGGGTGCGGAACTACTTGTAACATATTAGGGTGACATTGCTCTTCATGTGGGTGCGGAACTACTTGTAACTTAACGGAGATAACAAATTGGGGGGATTGCTCTTCATGTGGGTGCGGAACTACTTGTAACTTAACGGAGATAACAAATTGGGGGGACATTGCTCTTCATGTGGGTACAGAACTACTTGTAACTTAATGGAGAAAAATTAATGCTTCATCCCACTTGGATCATGGCAATAGACCAGGGAATACACAATCTGGTAAAATGATGATGGCAGATGGATTATAGTCATAAATAAATAATATAATAGCCTTTTTTTGTTTTAACAACGTATGGTTTTTCACCTCACTCTCTCACTCACTCAACCACAAATTAACATAAGGCCTCCTCCATTAGTTTCCGAACTTCCCTGTTCCTCACCAGCCTGATGGAATAGCAGTGTGTTTGAAGTCACCTTTCCACCTAATTTTCTGTCGGTCTTGGCTTTTTCTACTATACTTTGTCGTCATAACCAGATCTCAAATACATAAAAACATTCTGACAGCAAAAAAGTCTTACCAAACTTTCTTCCTCAATGTCCATATCGTCCATGGGTTCAGACTTAACATTCATCTCAGCTTGGAACATCTCAGCTATGGATCGTTCCTCCTCTTCAATGCTGCTCGCATCCCAATCTGGTTCATCCTTGATTTGTACTTCTGTTGTTGTGCTTTGACTAGATTTTTCTGTGAAGAGATTTCTTTTATGAAATAATTATTCTTTGGCGACATACATTAATACTTAATATCATCCCTTGCGAGGTAAACAGAGCCAACAGTCTAGAAGAGACCAAAAGGCCATGTTCAGCTGTATGGCTTTATAATAGAATTGAAATTCAAATAGTAACATGTTGCTGGTCCATTGCCTACAAGAGTCCCAAGTTTATTAGCCTATCCCTAAGTCGCCTTTTATGACATCCATGAGAAAGCACTGGACTGGTCTTATTGGCTTTGGACTGGTAAAATGTGCATTAAAAATCTATGAACAATTGCAACTAACTATAAAATGTTTGCCAAAACTGTGAAAGTGACAAATGCTACTATTGTGTGACCTTAACTCTAAAGCTGCTGAAATATAATAACTAACTATCATGCAAAATAGCCTGATGTTCATAAACTTCTTACTGGATGACTCAGAGACATTGTCTTGCGTATCTTCCTCCTTGGACTCTTCTACTTCAATGCTAACATCAGTCTTTTGTCTTTTGCCATATTTCCTCTCCGTCTGCCTCCTAAGAATTCTTGGGGGAGGTGTTTCATCAGATGAATCATCAGCTATTGTTGTTGTGGCAATGACATTTGGTGATGGAGCTGGTGCTATGTTGGCAAAGGTAGGGGTTCCATCTGTGGTGGGAGCAGGGGCTACAAGGATTGTCTGGCCTTTGGGAGCCCCGGGCCTGAGGGCAGCTGTTGTACCTCCTTCAGTCGTTTTGATGAATACCAACTTTGGAGGTCCAATGAACATTGGCCTGTGGAGAATGTATAATTAAAAAAAAAATCATATAACTTTTTTCGCAAAGCATGTAAAATTATATTTTCTTGTGTTAAACTTTATTCAACAGAGAATTCTTAATAAAAACAAACCTTGTGACTTGTCCTGGAGTTTGCATTTGTCCCGGATTAAATGTTTTAAGTAATTTGTCATCTTTCTTAACTGCTATCTTTGCCTGAACCTCATCTGGTTTCTTAGTTGTTGTCGCGGCAACTTGCTTGTTTAAATTAGTTGTAGTTTTCTCTGCAGGTGTAGAGTCCCCTCCAGCCTCATCTGTTTGTCTCCATAGACCACGGATTTTGAGGACTTCTCCTGCTTTTAATACTGTGTCAAGTACTTCATTTGACACGGTTGTTTCACCTGTAAATTTATAGGTAGAAATTTAAAGCAAGTTGATAAAACTTAGGTTTCTAAAATAAAAATATATAATATTGTCATAATTTACTACAAAATCGATATGACTTGGTTTACACTTCCTGCATAAGTGCCTATACTCTGCTAAGAAGATATAAACAGCCAATGCCATACCTTTATACATGTATTCTACAAGAATCTTCAAAGCCTTGGTCGAAATCTCCGATGGGAGGACCACGTACAACATGCCCCCCATCCGCGTCACAGACCGCTGACCCTCGAACAGCCCGCTCAGATACACGCTGCAGGAACTCAGGATGAACTTGTGCGCCGGTATCTGCGATCCATCCATCGTGCAGAGCACCACATCGGTAAACCGTTCGGACCGCAGCAAAGACGCCACGGACCCGTTCAAATGAGAGCTGTGCGAGTGCCATTTTAACTGATATGTGTCCGTTGAAGTCATTTCTTCAGCATCGCTAAGTTTTTATGTCATAATCTGCAATTCATAACACATTTATATTTCAAAGTCAAATCGGAATAAACAAATTGAAAGCAAGCCCGCGAGTCGCGACGCGCCGGAAGAAAACAAAGGCACTACTATTGGTGTATCTTGTCAATGGTAAGATCACACCTCGTCTCACTTTTATGTCGAATGATTTGAGATTTTTTAAATTATTATAATTAGTATCGTATAAATAACTACACCAGTCAAGAGAAATAGTCTTAAAAACTTTTACAAAAATAAATAAGGCATGTGTTACATTTATATTCCCCTATTTTTTCTCGAGAATAGATTCGAGTAACGACGGAGATGCGAACGAGTTATGATAGTTGCTAATACCGAAAACAGACGAACGACGAGGTCGTCGCGGCGAGATTTTTCCCTCCTTATTTGAATTTATTTAGCGTCGTTTCCTTTTCCCGTGATTTCTAAAGATAGCAACATTGGAAAATTAATAATTATTAAATTTATCAACACATATTAAATTATATTTATATCTGTAAGTTTATTTATTTGAGTATTTATAATTATTAATTGTGAAGTTTTTGTTATACTATTTATGTTGAATCATCCTAAATATGTGACCGGAAAACAAAATCGAAATAACGATCCATTATGATCAATTTGATTTGCGTAAGCGTAACAAAAATTTCAAATTAAAAAAGTAATTACCTACCTGATTGTAATGCCAAGAATAATAACTATAATTTACATATTACGTTAATCAAACACAATAAAATCACTAAATTCAAATAATTCGCACCGAAACTGTGTATGCGCGCCACCACCGCGTGCGACCCTCGAATTTGGTGTGCGGCGGCTGCGGCTGCAAAATCGATGGAAAATGTATTGATTTAACTCGAAAAGCGGGGTGCGCGTTTATCTCATCGATCCACGCGGGAAAGCGTCGGTCGTCGGTGAGCGGAGCGCGCCTGCGTCGTATACCGAGGGGCGTCGGGCGCCGCCGCAGCCCTGCCTGAGCGACTCCCCGCCGGTGCCGCAGCGGCATGCGCCACCCTGTTCACGCGCAAACCGGCAGACATCACGCTATATACACGCGTATAGGGAAAAACAGACTAAACAAAACTATGGACAGCTAGGCTGTAGGCCTTGATATCTAGGCCATGGGTAATGAGTTTCGCATTAATAAAAAATAACTTCAAAGCTAAGATATTTTTTGAAGGAACAGAAAGGAAACTGAAGGAAGGTCCTAACCGGATATTCCTTTGATAGCTAGACATTTTATGAATTATCAATATCAATAATTATTACGAGCCATATCGTAAGGTTTAGACCACTCCATATCTTTTCCATGGCTTATAAACTTGGGATTCCTCTTTTAGGCAATGAGCTAGCAACTTTTCATTATTTGAATGTCAATTCCATCATTATGTCATACAGCTGAACGTGGCCTTTTAGTCTTTTAAGGACTGTTGGCTCTGTCTACCACGCATGGGATATAGACGTGACTGTATGTATGCATTACGAGCTAATTCTTATATCCAGGTTCGTTAATTTCTTAATTTAAACATAAGGCTATTATTTATCAGTGCCGGGTGTGTTTCCCGGCTCGGCAAATAAGTAATAGGACCACTCCATCTTTTTCCCATGGATGTCGTAAAAGACGACTCAGGGATGGGCTCATACACAAGAGATTCTTCTTTTAGGCGGCTGGCTAGCAAGCTGTATGAATCTCAATTCTGTCAATAAGCCAAACAGCTGTATGTGGCCTATCAGTCTTTTTAGTTGGCTGTGTCTTCCCGCAAGGGATATAGACGTGATTATATGTATATATGTATCAGAAACTGACACAATGGTGTGCAGGATCATAAGGCAGGATCGAATTGTAATTTGGCAATAAATCATAAATTAGCGACTATCTACATCCAACATAACAATATTTTAATAAATAATTATGTGACGAATATTATCCTTGAAAACGTAGATAGGCATTAAGGTTTGCTCTCGCTGCGGGAATCGAATCTAGACCTCACGATTTATCGGACTGGCATGCACTTAAACCACATTGCCACGTGGCGTACCTACATAGTTTTAATTTATCTCCATTTCTTGCGGGGTAGACACAATAGTATGAAAAATATTGAAAGGCCATGTTCAGCTGGAACTAACAGGTTGCTTGCCCATAGTCTAAAAGAAGAATCCAATAAGTTTGTACGCCTCTTTCTCGATTGGCTTTTTTAATGTTTTTCTTTGCTACCCAGACGAACATGGGGAACCTCGCAACAGTTCACTTAATGACTGTGCCTATGACCTTAGTCCTCTTTTTGGACATCCATGGAAAAAAGATGGTCCTATTCTAAAGTGTAAAACATACTACACAAAAGGCGGTCGTGTGGGAAATTAATGTTTAAACAAATCCTTTTAACTTAATTTTTTTTTATTTGTTTTTTTTTTGTTTTTAGCTAAGATAATAAAGCACGATCTAAGAGCAGGATATTGTAAAAGTGGAGTTTAATAGGTTCCGTAAGCCACCTAATTAATTCGGTTAACAAAATTATGTTGTAACAAATACAAACAACATATCTACTTCAGTTTTATCGGTAGGGTAGAATAGGCCATACACCTCCCCTCATAGATCGATGCATACCCTTTGTGAAAAAACAGGGGTGCTATAATGTTCGATACATTCATATTGCAACTGCAATCAGAAGTTAACTTAAGGAGTACGATTTGAAGTAAATTTTAGTTCTAATACAGACATGTAAAATTACTTTTTAAATAAGATTTTTTCAATTAAAAAAACTGGTCAAGCAAGTGCAACTGCAAGTAAGTAGTTTAACATGCGTTATACTTATTATAAGTTTCTTTGTTTAAAAATTATACGCGTAAAAAAAGGTCGAATTGAAACCACCTCCTTTTTTGAAGTCGGTTAAAAATGTCACCTCTTTCTCGGAGGTGGAGGGGTAGACAGAGACTATATCTTTCCATTTAATATGCAGTCAGTTGAATAAATTGTTAAACTTCCCTGGTCCTTTAGTTATTTTGGCAAAGGTAGTAGTCATTTTAAAGAAACATTTTATCGTCTTATCCCAAAACTTTTATGTTTAAAAAGCTACCGTTGCCCCCGGGGTAGAGTAGACAGTGCCAGTGGTCACAAGACTAAGGCATTTGTTTAGCTAGGTACCTATTGATTAAATTGATTTCCAGAATACTCGTAGTGAGGGTTATGTTGTAAGACGTCGTAAAAGAAGAATTCCAAGTATAAAAACCATAGTCTCCATGAGCCCGGGATAAATAGTAAACAATGATTTTCTTCGCTACTAGACTGATATGAATAGAGGTACTTATGAATGTATATATTTTATTGATTAATAGACAGTAGGTATAGGCAAACAGTAGGTAGGGTTGGGAGCAGCGACAGTATTACGTATGTAGCGTGGAGGGTTGGTCAGTAATCAATAAGTATGCGCACGCGATGCGCAAGCTCCAGCTGGAACGAGATTAGTTTAAAGCTTGCTTTAAATTTACCATCTATATTAATATTATACACAAAAAAGATTTAGTTTTAAATTCAAACATTACAACCTCTTTCCCAGAGTAGTTGGCAGAGATAACATCTTTCCAGTTTGTTTTTTTATAAACTTAATAGTCCGTTTATTAAGATACATTTCTGAAGATTGTTCTATTTCTTTCTGACGTTAGTCCCGGTTGCATCCTCACCTTTCTAGAGAGGAGCCCGGGCTGCGCATTTTACGACCATGGTCCTGGATTGGGTGATGGTATTTCTGCAAATTGTAATAAAGTTCATGAGGAGGTCTATGGTACATGGCGTTAAAGAATTACATAGCAATTGCAAATATTTTTAGTTATATTCTGTGCAGCGCAGCAGTAGGTGATAAACTTGGGTTCAGGAAAGAACAGAAAAACCGACCCACAGCTTTAACTCTCGGCTAGATTAGGTAAGTAGGATTGACTGAGTTATAGAAACTCAAATGTTTTATACATTTAATGCAACATCTCGAACATCACTTAAAAATTTTCATATCTTTTAGTTTCACAACATTGATTGACGTCGAAAAAATTACCTCAATCTAAGTTAAGGTACCGTACCGCTTCCAAAACGTCAGTGCAGAGGCGGTAGCACTGCATTGGAGCATTTTCTTCAATTATTATTTTTTAATGACCTATAATGTCCTTCGTGAGGATCCTAAGAAGATTTAGTTTTAAATAATAGGCTTTAAATAAATTGTATCAACAACCTGAAAAATAAAAAAAATCGCTGTCACGATGATCGCTTTCAATGGCAATGTCAGATTATTGTTTCTTGCGTGTCCTGTCAATGTCACTTGAGCGAGCGGCGGCTTGTTGGTTGCGTTGTGTTTATCCGATTTTTCTTTTAATATTTATTTATTTGAAATTATCTGTATATCGAAATAGAAGCGGCCGCGTTATGGCATCACAGACCAAATCGACGGCATTATCAACCGAACTCAACAGTTTTATTTACGGTGTTTCAAAAAGAAACCTCCAAAATGCTTTGGAGCTTACAAAGGTTGGAATATCCCTGCTCAAAAACTTTCCTGCTGCTAGGGATGCAGTTTTGGAGTATTTTGCAATGGTTTTTCATGATGCAGTTAGTGTTGCTGTTAACCAGGCTGACTATGCAGTGAGTATTCTACGTTTTACTAATTAGCTAAAAGATTTTTATGATTCTGATCTTGCAGTAAAATAATATATTGGTAAAAAATATCACATTAATGGAACGGACCCCTGGCGATGAAGCATAACGGCTAAGTGTACAACCAACAAAGAAATCTTCATTTTTCCATGAAGTTTTTCCCTTAATTGTCAAATTCTGGACATATTTCTTATTATGTACTATCTTGCTAGCTTCTGTGTTTTAGTGCGAACTACTTGAGAGTCCATCGGGACATCCCCAAGTCATTCTAGTTTCAAATCATGGGTATACTGGTTTCTTTTGAGTCGCAAGGGTATTTAATCACTGCACATATTTATTTATGTATATTGTTTATTTATTGTATTTTTTATGTATGTTTATTATGATTATTTTATTTTATAAAAATAAATAATATAAATAAAAAATAAATAAAAAATTTAATAAAAATATCTTTATTTTAAAAATTAATTTTTAGACAGAGGGAACTGCAAATGCGTCTCTGGAAAGCGTCAGTATGATTGGTCCAGAGTTGTGTAGTCTCGGGGAGTCATGGGCTCCATTTATATCACCGTGGTGTATAACTCTTATTATGGATATTGCCAAAAAGATGTCCAATGTGCCAAGTAAGTATTTTGGAAACTCAGAAGGAAAATGTTAAAAAAATACAGTAGGTACTTGTGGATTTAATGCATAAGTATTAAATGTTCTTTTCTCATTTTAATGTCCATAATTATATTTTGCTTGCTTTGTTTTAGATACAACTCTCCAAAACACAGATCCAATAAGAGTTTTGCTAGACATAACCACACAAAATTTAACCTTGCTGGACTCTGAAGAGAGAGCAAAATGCATTGATATGATGTTGGGTAAGTTTTTATACTTATTGTTGTAGTATTACCAAACTTGTGCAATTAATTACTTTCGTAAAAAGGGAACCGACTCCAATTGATATCCTCCTTTTTGTGAGTCTATTAAATTTCCAAAACCTTTGTTCTAAATGTGACAAACATTTCTGAAAATCGCGGACAAACATGCATACATACATAGGGGTCAAACTGAGAACCACCCTTTTATTTGAAATAAAAAGCAGCATTGTTTTTACAATTCTAAACTTGGCTCCTTCGTGAAATTTTTTTTGTACATATATGCCATTGATTTCCGGTTACCTATTTAGGAAACTTAGATTAACTATTTGCAAAATTCACAATTAAGAGCAAAATGTAACAAAAAACAAAATCATCAACTTTATCCACCATTTTACAGATGTTTTCTGTTCAAAAATGGACCTTTATGTGTATATTATTTAATAAATAAATAAATAACTCAAATTGAATTAGCCTCGAAGTAAGTTCGTGACTTGTGTTATGAGATACTAACTCAACAGTACTATATTTTATAATAAATACTTATATAGATAAACATCCAATATCCAGGCCAATCAGAAAAAGTTTATTTTTCATCATGCCCTGACTTTGATTTGAACCTGAACCCTCACAGTGTCACAGTCACAGATGAGCGCACTACCGCTGCGCGACAGAGGCTGTCATAAATATAGTTAAACTCTGGCCCTAGTGACTGAGCAGTGTTATATTTACTTCAAAAATCCTCTCCATTTGGGTCAGTCAGTCAATAACGCATTCCGCCAGGGTCGTGGGGCTGGTCGTGGGCGGTGGGCTGGGTGGGGCGCGCGGAGCCCGCGCTGGTGGCGCCGCGCGCGCTGGCGCACGGCGCGGACGCGGCGCGCGAGGTGCTCGCCCACCTCGCCAACCACCCGCCGGCGCTCGTGCACATACGCACGGCGCTGGTTGATTTGTTTCATGTGAGTCTGCACTTTTGTTTGATTAATATACCGTGCTGTTCCGTGTGGTTACCAGCACTTGAGAATAGAACCAATTTGTATCTTTCCCATGGATGTTGTTTTAGATTTTAGATGGCTTATAAAATTGGTATGCCATTTCTTGGCGATGGGCTAGCAACCTGTCACTATTTGAATCTGTATTCCATCATTAAGCTATACAGGCAAATGGAAAGGCAAGGCAAGGTAACTGGGATCACTCATAAATGACAGATTAAACAGGAATTCTGTCATTGTGCCTAGGTTCGAAACCCAAGGCACAATTGACTTGTGAAATTATAATCCATGCTTAATTACATTTCTCTGTAAACAAGGGCAGTGAGGTCAGCCCGGAGTGGTACCATGTAATTACTTGACTTTCCACCACTTCTGCTCTTAGATAATGCCACAAGCCTAAATAACAATAAGATAATTTAATTTTTTATATCTAAAATATATACTAATGTTATTATGTTGGTATAGGAAGCAATAAAAGAAGATAGCAAAATAGAGAAGAAGCGTGACGTCATACCTTACTTGCTGAATCTCGCATCCAAGTCTGACATTGTATTGAAGGCTTTGACTCAAGATATTGAACAGACATGTAAGTACGGTGCACCAAATTATGGTTTGACTTGGCTTGTATTGTACTAAAATTGAAATGTGAACGTGTGAAGTGGAGATGCTTAGAGAAGTTTATTCGGTAGAGCAGATAATTTTTTTATAATTCTCCTTCCTCCTGGTGCAAGTTTCATTAACATCCACATCTTCCTGGAAAGGAGCTCGGGGTGCACCTTTGACAATGATCCTAGATTGGGTGAGTCAGGTTTTTACACAAAGCGACTCCCCTCTGCAACCTTTGCGCGGAAACTTACTTCATATTGGATCAAAGTCACAAAACTTGAATATGCAGGTTTTTCCATTATGATGTTTTCCTTCACCATAAGACCTATGGTTTTTATATAATATCTATAATTTTTATACACTACTTTAATTATTTGTTTAAATCATTACTCGAATCTCAATTACATTATTAAAAGCCTCACAACTGAATGTGGCCCTTCAGTCTTTTTCAAGACTGTTGGCTCTGTCTACTTTGTGAGGCATAAAGACCTGATTATATTATTTATTTATATATTTATGTACATCAAGGAAAATAACAAGAAGGGTACTACTTATTTCTAGAGAAATTTCTTCCAGCAAGCCCACGGCAGGAAAGTGTAAAGAAAGGAATTGGCTTGTGTACATAATAATTAAGATATATACTTACTGACATTAATAAACCTAAAACATATACATTATATGTACCTATATACAGGGTGACATTTAAAACAACTGCATCCGTTTAAACATAGACTATACCCATGCTTCTGAGCCGTTTGAGCCTATTTTTATTTAAATTAAACGTCATCATTTTCACATTTAAAAAACCCTCAAAAACTACGTCACACGCTTTATTAAAGACCAATACTACAAAAAGAAATTAAAACTAAACATGTAAATAAATGTCTCAAAAATTTTTTTTTTCTAATATCAAGATAAAATAAAGTACAGAGTTCTCGAAATCGCTCAGCTGAATGAATTGTGTCCTTGACCTCTTGACGCGACGCGTTAGATTCAGAAATCTAACGCGTCGCTTTCTGAAATATGAACCGATATTTTTCTTTTAACGTTTTTAAATATCCTTTAGATGAGTACACTTAACAGTTAAATTTATGCAGTTGAATTAAAAGTCACCCTGTATATATATATTTTTATCAACAGTGACAGACGAACTGATGGAGCGCGTGTGCGCACTGTGCGCCACGCACCGCCACAGCGCCACGTGGGAGGGCGTGGGCCCGGCCACGCTGGTCGCGCTGCTGCTGCGCGCCGATGTGCGCTGTCTGCTGCTGCTGTTGAGGCATTCGCAGAGGAACCTGTTCTGCAGGCAGTTATTGGGTGAGTTATTGACCACTATGTATTTCTGTTAAGATGGTTTGGTCATGTGGAGAGGATGAATGAAAGCAGGTTGACTAAGCAGATATACAAGGAGGGTGTGGAGGGAAAGGTCGGAGTGGGAAGACCTAGACGAACGTATCTTGATCAAATTAAGGACGTCCTGGTAAAGGGTCAGGTCAAGAGTACCCGAAACCGCCGAGCTTGCATGAAGAGAGTTATGAATGTGGATGAAGCAGAGGAAGTATGCAAAGATCGTGGCAAGAGGGAAAGAGTGTGAACGCGGCGTGGGCGGGCATGCCACCACTTTTCCACCTTCGCACCTTGCTATTCGCCGTGTATAAGCCGTGTATAAGCCGTGTAAAAGCAAGTGAATAAGCACTTTTTGAGTTTGCGTGCACTACCAGGAGACAGATTGAGGTCAAACGAACTCAAATCTCGGAAACGGAAACGGAACGCTCTTCAAAATGGAACTTATGATTACATAATTCTGTTCCAGAATACCTCCTTCAAAAGTTGGAACACGAATGCCTGTATCCAGATAAAAATATACCTTTGCTGACGAGTGCAGCCGAGGAAATCGACATAGTTCGTGAGAAGTTGCTCACTGGGAACAAATTAGAACAGTTTTCTTTGACCAGGATTCTTATATTAGTGTGTAAGTAATTTATATTTATGCGTTCCGATCTGATGAACAGGTCATCTTGTTTTTATTTATTTGTAATTCTAAAATAAAAATCGGGTAAATTATACTCAATCCAAGATGGTCACTACAACAGAAAGGCGGATTTAAAAAAAAATTAATGCACCTTCATAATCCCATAAATTACAAGTTTAAATACTATAAAAACTACTTTTAACTTGCTATTAGCTTTTTTTTTAACTTAAATTCAAATAACATAAAAATAGACTACAATTTTATATGTTGTCTATAACTTTTAATTTAAACACTCTTTCCACTCCCAGGTTACAACCTACCATCAGAATTTGTCAGCACAATAAGCTACCTCCTCCAGTACTCCCGCGACGATTCCAAACTCGCTCTACTCGTCCGCATTGTCTCTGGCACGGTCACTATGCACGTGCCAAACGACTCTATGGACATGACCATAGACACTGACAGATACCAGAATTTTATAAAGACTGGCGTAGAGTACGCCTTGAGGGACGCCATGATATCAGATACAGAGATAAAGAGATGTTTTATAGAGGGATGCGTGCCGGATGATCAGAAAACTTATTTGCATCATTTCTGCTTGAACATTATCAAGTTGTTGAGGTGAGAATCTGATTTAATTGTTTTTTTTTTTTACCACAGATTACTCACAATAGATTCCGCATGTAAGGCCGCCCGCGGTCATCACGCATTTAAGATTTATCACAGATAATTCGTTAGTATATTAGTGATGGCACCCTTTTGAATGTGATGGAAGAAGATTATATTGATTGTTTATGACTTATTAATTAAATAATGATTTATTTAAATTGAGGATTTCAACTGAGCAATCAACCGATTTTAAAAATGAAAGTTCTCAGTTGGTCCTGTATGTATATCTACTTGTTTTATGATGTCACATCTTATCAATGTCACATCACTAGCTAACCACGCCACAATAGGATATAAATTTCTCTGGATCAAATATAAGCTTCGCTACGCAATTTGGCATGGTTAGTCAGAGGTTGTATTGGATTGGAACATAAATCTGTAGAAATTTTATTTGCACGATTTAATACACACGCTGTACACCTTAGGACGTAGACTTTAGACTATAAGTTTGACATACCATTTAAAAATTTATTAAGTATTTTAATTTCAATTCAATCAATACATCATAACAATGTATTCTATTGTCTATTTCTTATTTCAAGTTTGAATTATTGCGAAGGTGACGTTATTGAAGAAAATGGTGCATTACAGTTTGTTACCGCTTCTTCTGCAGTGACGCTTTGGAAGCGGCACTTAACTAAGTCTTTTTATTCGACGTCAACCAATGTTGTAAAACCAAAATATTTGATAATTATTAAGTGACGTTCGAAATGACACAAAGTAATAAAAAAAAAAATTGAATTTATCTTTTTCAATGTCTATTGTTGATTTTTAATATATTATTTTCTTTATATAGATGGGAGAACTCTTCTCGCGTGCCGCACCTCCGTTCACGTCCCTTCGGGCGTGCGGTCGAAGCGAACTTATACCGCGTCGGTGGCGCCCTCTCGGAATACACGTCACTTCTGAGAACTAAACCCGAATGTACTATGGCGTCGTTAGATGAGATGCCTACATGCCATGCTATTGCTGAGGTATGTGTAGGAGATAAATATATATTTAGTTGCTCTTTTAACATTAATAGTAATGGACGGAAGATAATTTGTGTCGCGTCTGATACCGCGTCGGTGGCGCCCTCTCGGAATACACGTCACTTTTGAGAACTAAACCCGAATGTACTATGGCGTCATTAGATGAGATGCCTACATGCCATGCTATTGCTGAGGTATGTGTAGGAGATAAATGTAATTAGTTACTCATTTTAAATCAATAGTAATGGAAGATAATTTGTGTCGCGTCTGTGGCGCCCTCGCCGAATACACGTTACTTTTAAGAACTAAGCTGGAGTGTACTATGGCATCATTGGGTGAGATGAATATATAATTTGCAAGTTTTTTACAATATCAATCGATAGAACCCCTAATGTCGCGGTTGTGGCGCCCTCGCGGAATACACGTCGCAATTGAGAACTAAACCGAAATGTATGGCGTCGTCTGATAATTTTAGCAATAAATTTTACTGATAAAGTTAGTTGAGATGCCTACATGCCATTTTGCAGAGATATTTAAGATATTAAAAAGCCTTTTTTCTTTTGCGAATAGTGTGAGAAAAATCTTCCTCTTATTCCATTCTGAACTAAAGAACGAATCAACTACTTATTCCGTTGTAATGAGGGAAAATAAAGTGAAGAATATAAATAACTGTTGAATCCGTATCATGGCTGTTATTGTCAATAATTTATTTAAATTATTTTATTATTGTCGCGCAGGTTCTCGACAGGGTAGATATGTCAGGAACGAAATCTCCCCCTCCCAGTGTGGAGGTCATCCTCAAGGTCGTCCAAGCAACTGTCAAATATTTCTTCAGGTGTCTGCATCAAAAAGGTTTGTATAATATCTATATTTTCTTTATTTGAATATGTTCCATTAAAAAATAAGTATATTTCATGGTAAATTTTTAAAATTATTTTTTAAGAATTGAAAATAGTATATATAGACGTGATTATATGTATGTATGTTATTTAAACTTAATATTGTGACATCTATTTACTAGGCGGTACTTACATCTTATCTATAATAATATTATAAAGCTGACGGGTTTGTTTGTTTGTTTGAACGCGCTGAACTACTGGTTCGAATTGAAAAATGCTTTTTGTGTTTAATAATAATGGAAAATAAAAAAAAAACGGGGAAAGTTATTCATCCTTGAGGGCTTCAATGATGCCCAAAATAACTATTCCACGCGGACGAAGTCGCGGGCACCGCTAGTATATTATATATTTTCTATGATTCCTGCATTCTCTTGCTTCATCAGCTCCTTATTCACTAACCTTGCAAAAAAAAAGTTTACCAGCCAGTCATTTCGGAACTCTTAGCAATTTAAACCGACTCACACTTGACATTTCTTCAACAATCAAATCTCTTCCAGCAATACTGGACAAGCTTCGCGGCGTGCAGGCCGCCTGCCGCTTAATCCGCAAGTTGTGCTTACACAGCAAAGTGGCGAGGGCACTCGCCCTCAGGGAGTTACTGGAAGGAGCCATGTTCAGACACGAAGCGGCCTTCGGAAGCCGTCCAGCGTCTTCGATGGACAAGTGGCCTGACGACCATCTCTTGATACATCTCAATCAGAAACATGTAAGTCATTGTCTCCACATTCAAGTCTATGAAAAGACAGTGTCTTCGGAAGGTGACATGTTCAGACACGAAGCGGCCTTCGGAAGCCGTCCAGCGTCTTCGATGGAGAAGTGGCCTGACGACCATCTCTTGATACATCTCAATCAGAAACATGTAAGTCATTGTCTCCACATTCCAGTCTATGAAAAGACAGTGTCTTCGGAAGGTGCCATGTTCAGACACGAAGCGGCCTTCGGAAGCCGTCCAGCGTCTTCGATGGACAAGTGGCCTGACGACCATCTCTTGATACATCTCAATCAGAAACATGTAAGTCATTGTCTCCACATTCCAGTCTATGAAAAGACAGTGTCTTCGGAAGGTGACATGTTCAGACACGAAGCGGCCTTCGGAAGCCGTCCAGCGTCTTCGATGGAGAAGTGGCCTGACGACCATCTCTTGATACATCTCAATCAGAAACATGTAAGTCATTGTCTCCACGTTCCAGTCTATGAAAAGACAGTGTCTTCGGAAGGTGACATGTTCAGACACGAAGCGGCCTTCGGAAGCCGTCCAGCGTCTTCGATGGAGAAGTGGCCTGACGACCATCTCTTGATACATCTCAATCAGAAACATGTAAGTCATTGTCTCCACATTCCAGTCTATGAAAAGACAGTGTCTTCGGAAGGTGCCATGTTCAGACACGAAGCGGCCTTCGGAAGCCGTCCAGCGTCTTCGATGGAGAAGTGGCCTGACGACCATCTCTTGATACATCTCAATCAGAAACATGTAAGTCATTGTCTCCACATTCCAGTCTATGAAAAGACAGTGTCTTCGGAAGGTGCCATGTTCAGACACGAAGCGGCCTTCGGAAGCCGTCCAGCGTCTTCGATGGACAAGTGGCCTGACGACCATCTCTTGATACATCTCAATCAGAAACATGTAAGTCATTGTCTCCACATTCCAGTCTATGAAAAGACAGTGTCTTCGGAAGGTGACATGTTCAGACACGAAGCGGCCTTCGGAAGCCGTCCAGCGTCTTCGATGGAGAAGTGGCCTGACGACCATCTCTTGATACATCTCAATCAGAAACATGTAAGTCATTGTCTCCACGTTCCAGTCTATGAAAAGACAGTGTCTTCGGAAGGTGACATGTTCAGACACGAAGCGGCCTTCGGAAGCCGTCCAGCGTCTTCGATGGAGAAGTGGCCTGACGACCATCTCTTGATACATCTCAATCAGAAACATGTAAGTCATTGTCTCCACATTCCAGTCTATGAAAAGACAGTGTCTTCGGAAGGTGACATGTTCAGACACGAAGCGGCCTTCGGAAGCCGTCCAGCGTCTTCGATGGAGAAGTAGCCTGACGACCATCTCTTGATACATCTCAATCAGAAACATGTAAGTCATTGTCTCCACGTTCCAGTCTATGTAAAGACAGTGTCTTCGGAAGGAGCCATGTTCAGACACGAAGCGGCCTTCGGAAGCCGCCCAGCGTTTTCGATGAACAAGTGGCCTGACGACCATCTCTTGATACATCTCAATCAGAAACATGTAAGTCATTGTCTCCACATTCCAGTCTATGTAAAGACAGTGTATTCGGAAGGAGCCATGTTCAGACACGAAGCAGCCTTCGGAAGCCGTCCAGCGTCTTCGATGGACAAGTGGCCTGACGACCATCTCTTGATACCTACATCTCAATCAGAAACATGTAAGTCATTGTCTCCACATTGTTCCTCCTTGTGAACATAATCATCATACGAGTATGATGATGATGCCATAAACGCAATAATCAAGGTAGCTGCCAAAGAATAAACGTTCAAGTTTGGAAAAAAAACCTTTGTAGCATTTGGTAAGTGGCGTTTTGGACTCGCCCAAATAATGTGTTATGCACTTCGTTATATATCAGGCAGTATTTTCTAATTGAAGCGTGCAGGTTTTCTCACGAAGTTTTTCCTCACCGCAAAACCTTCGGTTGGCACTCAAACTAATGTACCTACATATCCGCAGGGCCCCATAACGCAGTTAACTCAAAGCCACACATCAGTCTTCCACGCCGGAATCATCGGGAAGGGGGTTAGGAAACAAAACGAGTCTGACACTGGCGACATACCCCCCATATTGACAACCAATAATGAGCTGCTCATGGGAGCGCTCATGTCTTGTATGGTGAGTGATTTCTAGTTTGTAAGTATCTGTTGCCGTGCTTATCGCCTTATGTATATTGTGTGTGAAAAAAAATAGGAAATAAAAGTTCTAAGGAACAAATGACTGTTCTATTCTATTTTTGAAAAAAGTAGAATGCATTTCTTTGTGTTAATTTTACAGTTTTTTTTTTAACGGAAGAGAAAGGAGATATCGTTTAAAAAAAAAACGGAGTTTTTTTTACCGGGATATGTTCCCGTGGCAATTTTCAAATCTTGGCGGACGACGCCTAACGTTATTATAACTCAAAAAATATTGTTATGTTCTTCCGTTTGTTCGTTAATAAATATGTTCAGTTGCTTTTAACAAATAGGTACAGATAATACTTTTTGTTTTGCAGGACGGTAACAGTGGTATAGTGGAGGGCGCCACGTCGCTCTCTTTGCTACTCGTCGAGTTGGTTTCCCCAGATGTCATGTACAACGGGCTACCGTGGCCTGATGAAGATTTCACTAAGGTACCTATTGTTGTGATTATTATTGGTGCATGTCATTTATTTGTGGGTATTGAATAAACAAATTAGTCTTGGTTCAACCTGCCTTTCAATTACGACATGGTGTCAGGTGTCGTCTAAAATAATTAATTTTCGGTATAAAAAGTCGACTTTAAGCTAAAATTAAGTGTTCGTACGTAGAAAAAGTGATAGTGTTTTATTATTACTATGGAACACGCGCGTCCGCCATCGGAATTATGCCTAGAGGGCGGGCCGGCAAACCGCGCTGACGCGTGGCGAAAATGGTACAAGCAGTTTTTGGTGTTCCTGAAGGCCTCGGGAGTCTATAAAGAACCGACAGATGTACAAGCCAGTCTCCTCATTAACCTGATAGGCTCAGAAGGTTACGACGTATATACTACGTTTAAATTCGAAAAGGAGACTGATCGGGAGAATTTCGACAAGTTGGTCAGCAAATTTAATGAGCATTTCGGTACGAAACAAAATACTACCATGGCTCGTTTCAAATTTTTTACAAGAAATCAAGAAAATGGTGAATCTGTCGATGAGTACGTCACAGCATTGAAAATACTTTCGCAGCATTGTGAATTCGAGCATCTCGAAGAAGGTCTGATACGCGATCGTGTTGTTTGCGGGGTCACCGATGGAAAAATACGTGATCGATTACTGAGAGCTGAGGATCTGACCCTCGCACGAGCTGTGAAGATTTGTCAAGCTAGTGAGATGTCTACAGAGGAAAAACGGCAGATAGAAGGAACCAAGGCGGTAACCGACGGGGGCGCGTCGTCGGCAGCCGTGGACGTGGTGTACGGCGGCGCAGGCGGACCGTCGCGAGCGGCGCGTGGCGGCTGGGGCCGGCCGCGGCCGCGGGGCCAGCTCCGTGCGGCCGGCGCTCGGGGAGCGGCCACTGCAGGCGGCCGACGCGGGGCAGCTTCTAGGAGTGCGTGTCGGGCTTGCATGAAGGATCAGTGTGACGGAGACTATAAGTGTGCGGCTAGAAATGCTCAATGTTTTTGGTGCAGTGAACGGGGACATTTTAAAAGTGCATGTCCTAAGTTAAAGAGCAGAGTATACCAAATTGAGGAAGAGTTATCAACTGACGATTCAGATTTGTACTACGTCTCCACGGTCGACAATTTCGGTGACGGTATGGACAGCCACAAATGGTATGAGACTTTATTTTTATATGGTAGTGATTTAAAAGAAAGATTTAAGCTAGATACTGGTTCGGATTTAAATGTAATGTCCTTGAAAACATATTGTAAATTGGGTTTGAACTTATCAGAGTTAACATCAGATAATACGAGAGCTTTATCGTTTTGTGGCAATTTTATTCCTATTGTTGGATCATGTTACATCAATTGGTTTTATAAAAATAAAGTGTATAAATTACGTTTCATAATTTCTGAACACGACTGTCAAAATGTGCTGGGCAAATTTTCTTGTGAACAACTAGGCTTAATAAAACGTTTATATTCAATAGATATTAACCAGTATGATGATATTTTCAAAGGTTTGGGAAAGTTGCCTGGCAAATACAAAATAGTAACAATTCCGGGCGCGCAGCCGTCAGTCTGTCCCGTTAGAAAAATACCCGTGGGCGTACGAGATAAGTTACGAATCGAATTAGATCGAATGGAAAATCTAGGCGTTATTAGAAGAGTGACGCACCCGACCCCGTGGGTGAATGCAATCGTAGTGGCGGCGAAAAAAGATGGCAGCATTCGAGTGTGCCTCGACCCGCGGCCGCTTAATAGGGCCGTGCGACGCGCACACTACCCGTTGCCGACGCTCACTGATATCGCGACTAAATTAGAAGGAGCTAGGTATTTTAGTAAATTAGACGCTCGATCTGGATTTTGGATGGTTCAGTTAGATGATGATAGCGCTGATTTATGTACGTTTGGAACACCATATGGCAGATACCAGTATCTACGTTTACCTTATGGTATAAACTGTGCATCTGAAGTTTTTCATCAAAAAATACGTCAAATATTAGAGGGCTTAGAGGGCGTAGATTCATTTGTTGATGATGTCATAGTTTGGGGGTCTTCAATTTCAGAACATGACGAGAGGCTTAAGCTTTTATTAAATAGGGCACGTGATGCTGGTATTAAATTTAATAAAGAAAAATGTGAATTTTGTGTTCAAACGGTAACTTACCTTGGACATACCTTTAGCTCCAAAGGTATGCAAATAGATGAAAGTAAACTTAAGGCAATTCGTGACATGCCGAATCCGCAAGACAGGAGTTCATTAGAGCGTTTTTTGGGCATGGTAAATTATTTATCAAAATTTATACCACATTATTCAGAGATAGCGGCTCCTCTACGTATCCTTTTGAAAAAAGACTCTGTATGGAATTGGGACGAAGTACATGAAGCGACCGTGCGGCGTTTAAAAGAGTCAGTGTGCGCCGCGCCTGTACTGGCTTTGTATTCTGCGCGCGAGCCGGTGCTGTTATCAGTAGACGCGAGCTCTCGCGCGCTCGGCGCAGTGCTCATGCAGGGCGGCCGGCCGGTCGAGTATGCGTCATCCACACTCACCGACACGCAATGCAGGTATGCTCAAATTGAAAAAGAGCTGTTGGCGATCGTGTTTGCGCTCGAACGATTTCACCAATATGTTTATGGCCGTAAAGATGTCACAGTGGAGACGGATCACAAGCCATTGGAAACGCTATTTCATAAGGCGTTGGATTCCGTTCCAGCCAGACTGCAGCGCATGATGTTACGTATACAGGGATACGATTTCAAGGTTACGTATAAACCTGGAAAATATATGTTCGTTGCAGACACCCTTTCGAGGGCACCTTTACCTGAACAGTTACAACAAAAAGTAAGTGATGAAATTTCGGAGCAATCATGTTTTCTTATAGAAAATGTTACGTTTAGTGACAGTAAATTGAGTATGATAAAGGAGCATACAATGAAAGATGAAGAATGTCAGTTAATTATAAGATATATAAAAAATGGCTGGCCAAATTATAAGTATGAAGTGGATGAAAGAGTAAAAGAGCAGTGGTCGTATAAGGAAAGTTTTGAATATGTCGATGGTATAATATTTAAAGATAATTTGGTTTATATTCCATTTAAGTTAAGGTACGAAATGGTAAAGCGAGTTCACGATGGGCATATGGGTATAGATAGATGCAAACGGCATGCGCGGGATGTGATGTTCTGGCCAGGGATGTCTCGAGACATCGAGAGTGCAGTACGCCGCTGTGCGACGTGCGCCGAGAGGGTGGCGCGGCCCGCGCGGGAACCGCTCTTGCCACATCCTATCCCGAGCCTGCCGTGGGCTAAAATAGGCTCGGACATATTTCAGAACGGTAACAAGTATTTTTTAATCTTAGTCGACTATTTTTCGAATTATATCGAAGTTTGTCCACTGCTGAACATTACTAGCAAGACAGTCATAACAGCGATGAAGGATCAATTTGCAAGGCACGGCATCCCACAGGAACTGATAACTGATAATGGGCCAGCGTATGCCTCGAAGGAATTTGCTACATTTAGTAAGCAATGGGGGTTCAAACATGTTACGAGTTCGCCGAAATATCCGGTATCAAATGGACGAAGTGAGAAGGCAGTACACATAGTTAAAAATATGTTAACCAAATCTTTGTCATCTGGTTCTGATTTCTATTTAGGGTTGCTAAACCTTAGAACAACTCCCAGGGATGGAATTAGCTCACCATCTCAGTTACTTATGGGACGCAGGCTTAATTCCAGGCTCCCATCTCACGACTGTAAACTGCAACCCAGCCGTGACAACCGTGACGATTATAAGGCTATCACAAGCACCACAACCACGCTCCTACTTCGTAATAGACTCAACAGGAAAGCGGTACAGAAGAAATAGACGCCATTTAATTAATGTGGAGGCAGCTCTTTCTTCTCCATCCCAATATACGCCCGAGGAGCAAGAACATTACGAGGAAGAGGATTGGTCCATGGCCGAAAGTGAGGACAACGCAGATGATCCTACGTTTGTTTTAACCAGCGGGGATGGGTCGCGTCTCTCTGAGGACTCCCGGGGTGATATTTTGAAAGGCCGGTTAGATCGCGCGCGCAGACCGGCGGCTGAGGCGGCCCGCACTATTATTGCCAAACTAAATAGGGAAAAATAAATCATAATGCAATCTGAGCTTAAAATTAGAATTGTATAAAATTGGTATAAAAGATTGTACTATGTTACTTCACCCAAGCTGTTATTGTTAATTGTCCGACTTCATAAAATTAAATGTATGTAAGTATTTTTATTTTTGTATGTATGTTCACCAATTTTCTTAGTCATTTTTTTTTTCCAAATTTTCGATTAATATATTTTTGTTTAAAAGGGCTTATATATATCAGCGGTGATCCCATAAAAATTACAATGATAAGATTAGCCTTTATAAAAAACTGTAAAAATATACATTAATCTAGATATATAATATATATATATTAAGGTATGTAGTATTGAAGTCGGTTATATGTTTATTTTTCTTGTTTTTTTTTTTTTTTTTTTTCTATGTATATTATTGTTTAAGTTGCTGACTCATAACATAACAAATTATTTTAATTTTTTTTTTCTGTTAATTTTTTTTTTGTGAGGGAAAGATGTTGTGATTATTATTGGTGCATGTCATTTATTTGTGGGTATTGAATAAACAAATTAGTCTTGGTTCAACCTGCCTTTCAATTACGACACCTATAGCCCTGTTTATTTTTATTACTAGAGGCCGCCCGCGACTTCGTCCGCATGGAAACCCTATCAATCCCGCGGGAACTCCGGGATAAAAAGTAGCTTATATATTATTCTGGGTCTTCAGCTACCTACATATCAAATTTCATCATAATCGGTTCAGTAGTTTTTGCGTGAAAGAGTAACAAACATCCATACTGACATACTCAAAAACTTTCGCATCTATAATATTAGTAGGATTTATTTGAATTTACGTCAATTACATAGCTGTCATTTGCGTTTTGTTATTCTGACGTTTCATGTCAAGTCACACGGGAACGCTGTCGAACGGGATAAAAAGTATCCTATGTCCGTTTCCTGGTTCTAAGCTACCTCCCTACCATTTTTCAGCCAAATCTGTTCTGCCGTTCTTGAGTTATAAGTGGTGTAATTAACACGACTTTCTTTTATATACATAGATTACACAGATTTTATTCATTTCCAAATTGATATTTTTTTGTTCAAAAAAGGTCTTTTCTGCAAGGCAGCAAAAAAGGCAGCATAATAACGATAACGAAAATTTTAATGCTCGTTCGTCGTTTCTTGGCTCCAAAATTTTGGCTTTGGCTTTTGCCAAACCGTCCAAACAGAAACAACGAAGGCGAGCCGAATTCATTCAAATTAATTCTATTCTTATCAGCCAGCATTCATTGGTTCCACAGTTTTTATGCTTCTTAACCTCGTTTATTCCAGCAAGTGAGCATCGAACGCGAGCTCTATATGCGTTCCGTACTAGAGCGTTGTTGCGTGTCGCGAGCGGCTCTGCGTCGCGCGGCGGCCGCACGTCCCGCGCTGTGCCTCGCGTCCGCGCTACTGCGGGCCGCCGCCGCCACGCTGCTGCACCGCCGCAGCGCTCAGCTAGGTCGGTGTTTGAATGTGGAACGCGTGTCTGTGCGGCCAGTGTGCTGGCTACAGCGCCTAGTTCATTAACTGCCATGGAAATTTGAATGTAGAATACCTACTTTATTTCAATTATTATTATAGCATCGCAACACTCGGTCTAGTTCAATGATTTTTAAATGTGGATAGCTTATTTTTTTAGCCAGTGTAAATATAAATTTATCCACTACAGTGTAACTTCTCAATGAACTTTGAAAACTTAACGAGTTTGTTGCAGTACACTACCTGAATCCTTTTTGAACCTGATTGGTTGATTTTGGTACTAGTTCCTTGCTGGTTACTTCAGTTTTTGAATATGGAACAGTTGGAACGCGCGCATCAGACTTAGCTTCAACCCTGAACTGAATTAACTCGTTTTCATTATGAAAGTTTTATTAATATTCTAATTTGTTTGATACAAAAATATATAATTTAAACATTTTAACCTTCTTTCCTCAGATCGTCACACAAATTCACCTGAATTAGCGCGCGAGCGGGCGGCGTTAGCGGAGTTATTGGAAACCATGACTTTGGGACAACTGTTACCTCATCCATTATGTCATATGTTAGAATTGGCACCAGAACTAACTGCCAGCGAGGTACCGTATAAGTTATTTTTAACGCCTAACTTAGGGGTAGGCAGAGACTATCTTTCTACTTGCCTTGTTTGCCTGTTGTCCTTCAAAACCGGCGAGCTTTCATGGAGAGAGTTAAGAATGTTGACGAAACAAAAAAAGTATGCAAGGATCGTGGTATGGTGACTGACTGACAGACGACGTACAGCCCAAACTGATGGGTGTTAGAAATTTGAAAAGAGGATTTGTACAATCTGATCTGAGCCTAAAAGAAGAATTCAATGTATTTTTATAAAAAAAAATCGTATTCTTTTTTCAGATTGTTCAAATGCTACGAGATTGTCTATGGAACTATACCAGAGACCATGTGCCATCGCCAGCACTGTTCACTTGCGATTCAACAGGTATTTATTATTTAAACATTAAATCTTATATCTAATTTATTGTATTATGCTGACATTATAGTAAACTGAAATAGATTTAATGAAATCAAGAAAGACCTTATTATACTTAGTTTTTTTTTATGACAACAAGGCACATAAAGTAGCCCCACAATCAAAAATCAAGTCAAGTTTCTTGCCTTTGACTCTACAGACCTGTAATTTTAATGTATATACACTTAAAATTACAGGTTGAGTGTAAGTCAATCATCTTTTGAAATCTATTTTGTGTGTAATAAATATGCCTAAAATTATAATAGCCCTACAGCTGCCGTGACTTGCAAAGCGTCCATCTCTTCACCGTCACTCCTTATGACTGAATATACAGGGCCGCCCTCGTATTGCATTACTTGTGTGAGAGATTCGTGTGAGGCATAACGACGGAACTCGCGAATGAGAATCAAATGAATGAGAATGTACAGCCACTATAAAATTTTTGACTTTTCGCCTCACTAGCACTAAGTTTCAGATCTTCAATATTTAAAAGTTTTTCTTTTTTTTTCTAGGTCTTCATTGGCGAGACCCGTCTACTTGCAAGCCGCCAGCTACATACACCGATACCTTGAGACTTATCATACAAAAGAGGATATCGAAACTAGGTCATATGTACCCAATCATGTTTTTAAATCTGGAAAAGGAAAGCCAGTAAAGTTTATTTGTAGACAATAATTATTTTGGTATAATAAGAAATTTTATTTTGTACATATTAGCTGTAAGAAAATAAAGTGCCTGCTTTGGACAGGTTTTTGTTTTATTTAATCGATATCGATTTATTGTCCAGTAATGGATAAACCCCCGCCTTAAACGGAATTACTTAGATATTTATTGGAACATGTAGACGTACTATCTATATACACATAATCCCACAAAAATCCCGTTGTAAAATAAATCTTAACATTTTACAATAAAGAATTTTAGTTTTCATAGTTTGGGATCTTTGTTCTACAAACATTAAGATAATGTATATTTTTTATGAATTTATAACTGTACATACCTACATATACAGTGAACAGCTCAAAGAGTTTCATAAAGGGTAATTTGAAGATGGGAGCAAAATCAATCAAAGAAATCACATATGATTTCTTTGATTGATTTTGCTGCATCTTTGGACATCATACTATACCATAGTCGCTATTACCTATATAAATTTATCTCAGTCATAATCTGATAAGCTTGCGCGTGAAATATATAATTTAATATGAAGTTAGATAAAAAGAGGATAAAGATGAGTTGTCCATGTTTTGGTGTATAAAAACTGTAAATTGATGGTCTTGCCAAGATAAAAATCAAAAAAATAATGCAAATAATTAATATCAATGTCAGCATGTCACATAATACCTCACAGTGTCGCCATATACATTTTTATTTCGTGCAATATTTAGTATATTTGAACATTTTATTTCGTTGCTGAGAAAAATTTTAAATTGAAATAAAAAGTCAGCCAGCCAGCATACATCATTTTGAGCAATTTTAATAATCATAGAATTCGGAATACATGACATAAACTAAATACGTAAGAAGGTAAGATACTACTACTACCTACTGATAAATTTGTTTGACACTGTAAGTTAGACTAATACTCAAAGATAGTGAGTATGTATAGATGTTAAATTAACAAATAATAAACCTTTGTTTGCAAATAATAATATAAACTACCATTAGTACATTTACATACTCTGCCTACCCCTCCGGGTAAGAGGCGTGATTTTATGTATGTATGTATTAGTACATTTAAATTGTACTGTAGCTAGCAATACTGTCGAAACTGATCAATAAAAAAGGCATGAAGTAATATAATCTGTGCATGAAACTGAACGAAACGAACGGCGTGTTTGTCGCGTTTGTTGATTACAATAAAATAAGGAATTGTGTTTTTACAGATATTTTATTACAAAACAATAACGCAATACATTAAAATGTCTTCAGAGGAAACAAAATCTGACATGGAGGAAACAGCCAAGAAGCCGATATGTTTAATAATTTTAGGTTTGAGGGTTTTGTAAACATTAAGTATTTGAATTTTAAAGTTACATCTTTTGGTGTTATTACATGTGCTTTGAATTACCAAAATGTTCATCATTATAAACGTATGTAATTTTTCGTGTTTGGTATCACAGGAATGGCAGGAGCTGGTAAAACTACATTCGCATGTCGAGTAGCAAGCGAAATCGTTGATGGTACATGCCCTTACCTTGTCAATTTGGATCCCGCCTGTCGTGATGTACCTTTTCCAGCCAATATAGGTAAAATGTGCATCGACTGCTGCATACAAAAATTTACCTCATAACAGACATTGTCCGATTTGATTCAAATCCACCTTTTCAGTTTCATTTGTCAAAACTATATAAAATGTTATTGGATTCAATTCGACATTTTATTGGACATTTACAGATATAAGAGACACCGTTGACTACAAAGAAGTGATGAAACAGTATGGTTTGGGCCCTAATGGAGGCATAGTTACAGCCCTTAACCTTTTCTCCACAAAGTTTGGACAGGTAGTGGAATTAATAGAAAAAAAGGGAGACAAACACAAATATTGTGTTTTCGACACTCCAGGTAATTATTTACAAGGTATATTCTTAGATTTCGAATCATAGAAGGATGTATGAAATTTCATTCAATACTATTAAGTCAAGTCAGTTTAAAAAATATTTCAACAATACTTTAACCGATGTAATAATGCTACACGAGATGTACCTAATGTTTATATAGTTATTTTGGATTACAGTTATTTAAAAATTGGATTTCTTTTGTATGTATCACATATTTACATTATTTTCAGTTTCTTCTGTCATTCCAACTTTCCTTTGCAGTAAGGTTAAATGGAAAAAATTGATAATGCTAATTATTAATGAACAAAAATCTGATATCACATAGTTGACAAGGACTGTCTACCAACAAATATAATTCAATACAAAAGTTTAAAATGAAATAAGTGTATCATTAAATTTATTCCACAGGACAGATCGAAGTCTTTACATGGTCTGCATCAGGTACCATCATAAGTGAAACTTTAGCTTCCACTTGTCCCACTGTAATTGTATACGTGATGGATACGGCCCGAAGCGTGTCTCCGATTACTTTTATGTCGAACATGCTGTATGCCTGTTCCATATTGTACAAGACCAGGTTGCCATTCATTATCGTTATGAATAAGGTGAGGGGTTTTTTTATTACTATTCGGAAACTAAGAAAAATATACATAATTTTTGGTTGCCTTTTTGGGGAAAAGGTTCTTAACATCTTATTATTAATAATGATAAAAGAAGTAGTATAGTATTAAATATCTCACATGGGACTACAAAAAGTGGAAAGATCTGTAGGAGGTCAATGTGTCTAAAGGACGCACCCATGGAGATTGATGTGTTTTTATTATAACAGTTGTAAGTGTTGTAGTTGTAAGTGTGTTTGTAAATCTGTAAGTCAGCAATAAAGGCTTTCAAAATGGAATTGAAGTATGTATTAATAATAAAAAAAAGTTAAATTAATCTCATTACTATGTTTTGTTGTTCAACCATGCTTTTGCTATTAAAATTAAAAAAAAACTTGTCAGTTGTGTCAATGACGAATCTTGAATCTCAATTCTGACATTAAAAATAATAAACTCACACTCCTTCACAGACAGACGTTGTAGACAACTCATACGCAGTGGAATGGATGCGAGACTTCGAGACGTTTCAAGAGGCGTTAGACGCGGAAGGAGACGGGGAGGGGGGGAACTCGTACATGGGGAACCTGACGCGCTCCATGGCGCTCGCACTCGACTCTTTCTACACCGACCTCAGATGCTGCGGCGTCAGCGCTTACACTGGAGATGTGAGTTCTTGTAATAAACTTGTTTGGTTTTGTGTCTACTAGCTAATTTTCAGTCCAAAATGTCGCAACATCTATATGGATTAGACGCGGAAGGAGACTGGGAGGGGGGAACTCGTACATGGGGAACCTGACGCGGTCCATGGCGTTCGCACTCGACTCTTTCTACACCGACCTCAGATGCTGCGGCGTCAGCGCTTACACTGGAGATGTGAGTTCTTGTAATAAACCTGTTTGGTTCCGTGTCTACTAGCTAACTTTCAGTCTAAAATGTTGCAACATCTATATGGATTAGATGCGGAAGGAGATGGGGAGTGGGGGAATACGTTCATGCACTTAGCTCATACATACATACATATAATCACGTCTATATCCCTTGCGGGGTAGTCGTAGCCAACAAAGACTGATAGGTCATGTACAGCTGTTTGGCTTAATGAGAGAGTTGAGATCCAAATAGTGACAGGTTGTTAAGTCATCGACTATAAGTAGAATCTTGACCAATACTATGACCTTTTCAGATGCTGGAATGTGAAAGTTGCTTTAGAAGTTTAGATGAATGTGCCTGTTTCTTTGGTCGCCTTTTTCAACATTCATGGATAAGATCCTATTATAAATTTCAGGAAACATGGCACAAAATTTTTGTTCATTATGTATCATTGAAAGTATGCTGTGTAGTGTCTATCTTGCAAAGTATGTATATTCCAACCCATAACAGTTAAGAAGCTTGATTTGATTAAAAAATATTTTTTTTTTCAACAATTGTCTCTTGTTTTAGGGAATCGAAGGCTTTTTCAAGTTGGTGGATGAGGCGGCTGAAGAATACGAGAAGTATGTAATGTTGATTTAAGTTAAACAATTATCAACAACTTTAACATCTTTATTTAATTTTTTTTATAATTGTTTGAGAATTTAAATTTGCAATAATATCTACATATACTTGTAACCATTTAGATTACTTTAAGCATTTGTTGATTACTTGGTTCAATATAGTTTATGAAATAATTTAGTTTGGTCAGTTAGCAACTCTAGCACTTGCATAAGTGATGTATGTACTAGCTTCTATTCTTTTTGTGTAATGAATGTTTAAATATTATTTCAGAGAGTACAAAGAGGACTGGTTGAAAATGCGAGCGGAAAAAATGGAGGAACAGAAAAAGAAAGAAGAGGAATTGAAAAAAGCAAAAGAAGGTATGTTGATACAAATTTTAGCAAACCATGTACCCTTAGAAAAAGTATACAGGGATTGTGGCAATTGGGAAGTTTGTAGTATCTGCCAATCCAAGAAAAGCGTGATTTAATGTATGTATGAATCTTAGTATTGCAATAAGAGTTTAATCATCACATCACATCGTTTATCCCTGGGGATATTAAGGTCGGGTTATCAAATGGACCAACTAATGCTCAAATTATTTCCTGACCGACTCATTCTCAAATGGTGATCATAAGTAGCTACGAGGCTCCAACCCAGCAGATGTTGGAATTATCTTTTAAAAAGTTCAATTTTTGGTAGTCACTAAGAAACATGGTGTACGCAAGTTACTTCTTGGCTTAAAAACTTAGGATTCATCGTTAACGCGTTGAGAGATCAACTTGTTACTAGCCAGTTCTGAATGTCAATTTCATCATTAAGATATTCAGCTAAACCTAGACTGCTGGTCTTACGACTTATTGATTTAACCCGTAAGAAATGGAGACGGGTTTGTAAACTTGACTGTATTTATAAACTTCTGTCGATTCCAGATGGCACCGACACAGTTCTAGACAAAAACAAATTAATAGAAGAAGTCGCTTCCGGTCGCGAAATCAGTGATATGTATTTGAAACACCCGGCCAACGAAAGCTCCAGTGACGAAGAAGGCACCGAGGACCGCCCTGACCACGGTAACACTGTGACCATTATATCACCAAAGATTTTAAAGTCATACAAAAGATTATATAAGACATGAAAAAGATTAGGAAAGTTAATATTATTAGGATTATTCTCTTAGGCGATAAGCTAGCAACCTGTCACTGTATAAATCTCAATTCATTAATTCAGCCGTACAGCTGAGCTGGACCTTTTTACCTGTGTGACGACATAACTTACGTCACACGCCATCAGCCAATAACAGCGAAGAGTCAATATCGCAATATCAAAGATTCCACAGATTGGGGCATAAATACCATCTGCGAATCATCATCGTCTGTCGTGCGGTTCCCCAGGCATAACATCAGCCTGGCGGAAGATCTTTGTGGCGGTCGAGCCCGAACCATCGCTCCCGTTACAACCTGTACCTGAGGAAAGATACTACTTTTACCCTTTAATAGGGGTAGGTAATCCTAGCGTAGTTCCCCGTTGTGTGCTATGAAGATTTACCAGGTAAAATTCAGGCAACATAATGCTTATCACTAAGGTAAAATTTACCTAAGTGACATAACTGCAGTTACGATCAGTTTCTATGGATTAACGAAACTGTTCCCACCGACAATGAATGTAAATACGATAATTGTATGTAAATTGTATTCGTTGTGTTGTTTCAGTCGAGAAGCCCGAAGAAGTCGCCGCGTTCCAAGAATTCATCAAAAAACACGTGAGGCCTAACGATATGGACAGTAAAACGTAACAGCATTCAGTAGTTATTGTATGTAGATAGGTATATTAAATGTTAAATAAGTTTGTAAGCACTGGAAATGAGCTAAGCTCAGTTTTTCTAAACTGTATTTTTATTTTGGTTGAAAGGTAATGTGTACCGAATATATGTTACAAATGAAAAAAAAGAGGACTTGTTATAAATAAAACGTTAACAATAGCACGTTTTTTAAATCATGATACTTAAAACTGTGTGGGATAGGTTCAACCTGAGCTTATTTATGATATAAAAAGTCATAGGTTAGAAAAAGTAAACTTAGAGAATTGTATGTTCGTTGAAATTGTATTATTATGTGTTGGTGATAAAGTAAGGAAACAATTCGTGACTAGTTTATCAAAGTTAAGCGTGGCCGTTCAGTCTTTTCTAGAGTCAGCTCCGTCTACTCCGTAGGGGATGAAAGCGTGATTATACGTATGTATTTTTCAAAGGTTACCAGTTCAACTTAGGAATACGATGTACTATTTTGCATTTTAGTCGCTTACTACGGCATCCACAGGAGATAAGTATTCTTCTGAACTGAAATCAATAAATCAAGTAAAATCTAATGTTTATTGTCATTGGATGTCTTAAAGAAAGGAAGAAATAAGCGTCGTGACTCGTGTTGTATGTAAGAAAAAGTTCAAAGGCTGAAAATTCAACTAAACTTTAATTGTAAATCAATAACGGTATAATAATAAAAAAGAAAACAAAAGATTTCGGGAATATCTTTGGACCCTCTGTGGCGCAGCGGTAGTGCGCTTGTCTGTGTCGCAGTTGGTCCTGGGTGCGAATCCCGGCCAGGGCATGATGAGAAACGAACTTTCTCTAATTGGCCTGAGTCTAAGATTTTTATCTATATAATAATTATTATAAAATTATAATCGTTGAGTTAGTATCTCGTAACACAAGTCACAAGTTGTAATACAACTACGAACTCAATCTCTGTAATTTGTCCCGTATATATTTATTTATAACCTTATTGATTAGAAATATAATTTTAGATTTTGTTAAAAAAACCTAATATACATGCTATATTCCTGTATTATTATGTTCTTATTACTTTTTTTACTGTAATAATGGATTGATGTTGGGGTATTCCGGGACCAACAGTAATGTGTGGGTGTCTCACCATAATAATTGCAGTAACTAATTGGTGAAAGGGAACAAACATTTGAAATGTTTTCACCACTTTATAACTTATAAAAAGATTTAAAAATACTAACGAATGTTTCACGAACTCTTATTAACTTTTAATTAAGCTAATTTTTTGTTATGAAGTACACAGTTATCACAGCATATAGTTTCATGTACAAACCACAATATGGGGCATGAAATTACAAGCTGCCGTTTAAATAGTGTAATTGAGTTTACCGCTCTTGTAAAAAAAGACAAATTTACAAAAATTTTGTGTATATACCTACATATTTTTTTTGTATGGTCAACACATTGGCCAAATATAATAAAATATTTTGATATTTCTGAAAAGATAAAAAAAGAAAAAGAAAATTTGTAAATAAATTTATCTTTACAGGGAGATATTATAAAATAAAAATGCATGCATGAAAATCTAAAATGTGTTTTATTCGATCGAAACACGTGCGACACAACCGTTTTTAAACAATATGTTATGTAAGTACTAAGAAATCGTGCAATTTATATTTAAAATAAAATAATTGCATTCAATCAAAAATTGTTCATCATCTTGGCGTTATTTGTTTGTTATCAAGTATCCTCTAGCTGAGTTATTCGTGAACGTTGTTAAGGCAAAGAGTGATGGGAGCAAAAACCACAGAGTGATAAGACATGTCATAGAGCTATAAACAGTGAATAAACTCCCAAAAATTTTAACATTGAGTTGAGCAATTATGTGATATAGGTTTGACAAACGTTCGCGAATACTTGTAGAAATGAATTTGGTAATTCAACAGAATGACCTTGTCTACCAAATGGAAACCTTGAATCCCTGGACATCTTGAGCCTTTTTCGACATTACATTATTTAAATGTGCAGTAGAACATAAAAAATAAATATGAGGTTTTCAAAACTGAGGTGCTTAATTTATTTTTAAAATATTACATATCGTTGTATTTGGTATTTTTAATCTTAACACATCATAATAAGGTACAACATTATTTTTGCCTACACAAGAGATATTTATAAAGCCGCATATTTTATTAAAAACTAGCATTAAAATTTTATGTTTTAACATTGGTGATAACAAAAATAAAATTAAAAATGATTCAAAATAAAACATTTTTGTTCAGGAATGTCAGGTAAGTAAAATAAATTAAATTTAAACATCTGTTGAGCATTTATGTAACATAACTAATTAAAAGTAATACGTACAGATCTAGTTAATTCTACCCTGAATGCGTCACATTTTATTATCATACTGATGGGATGAATTAATAATTAATGAATTAAAAATCATGTCTTCGCCTTAAAAAATCACACAATAATAATAACCTTGTGTCGGTTATATAAGATAAAATTATTAATTTCAAGTCAAATGAATCTAAGAATTGAGATGCAATATCAAGGCTTTGTGGTGTAACAACCATTAATTATGACGTCACATTCACCAGAACTTACCACTTCTATGGCCTCATATTATTACAAGTTCTGTGGGGCTGTCTAACTTTTTACCCTATCAGGGCTACGATTTTCTGGTATTTACAGAAATAATATAATCACATACAATAATTTACTCTCGCATATAAATCAGTTTTTTTTTTATTTTTGCAACTGTCATTGTGGTTCTTATCACTGAAAGCGAGTTCGTTTCAGATGATAACAATTCATATGTTTACTAGAAGTTGGCGCCGAGATTAGTTTGTATTATCAATACTTATATTTAAGATTATATCAGATCATGATATGATCTATACATGTATGCATATATGTTGGTAGATAATTTCATATCAAACACGTTTTATACACCACGATTAATAAACAAGAGTCAAGAATAATCGGTGATTTAAATAAGAAAAACGAGAGATTTCTTTAGAAATAAGCAGCACCTTTAATTAAGAGAATGTGTATATCATTCGTATATGTATTCTGTGCACATGGATTAATCAATAAATAATCTTTACGAATATTTTAAATTAATAAAACTAGGAGCGAATTAGTTCTGTATTTGGTATACCTACCAATTTGTTTAGTTTTAGTTCATTCAAAAATACAATATCTCTATATATATTAATTAAATGTTTTTCTCAATTATTTAATTAATATTAATAATTGCTATTTTTCAGCGGGTTGATTATTAAAAAAAAATTATTATTACAATTTATTTGTATTGTAACGTGCATGCATAATGTATGCATGGCTGCATATTATGATGAATATTTTAACGTCATTATTCATAACTGCAATTTTTTATTTATTTTGCATTGTATTTGTAGGGAATCTTCTTAATAAAATATTTTTAACAACGTAATATAACTTACGTACATTCTAAATTGCATTCAGTTTCATAAATAAATAAGATCTATTATAAAACTTATTCAACAACACATCACATTAAGTAGCTGTATTCACATGTTTTTGAAAAAGAGATACCAAGTTGCTTTATTTTATTGATCGGGTGAAACTTGGTCTAAATTTACTATTTTAAGTACCTATAGGAACAGTTGCAGAAGGGGAAAGGGTCTCAATCATAACTAATATTTGTAACCTATTACTTAGGAAATAAATTATTTTAATTTTGGACAGTATCAGTACTATAAAAATATAAATAGTTATAGCAATACCACTTTTATTAGTCACATTGACAATATTTGACAGCGCAGAATACCCTACCGACGAATCAAACCCAAAGAGAACTCAATAAAATAACGACCTTATTACGAGTACATTAAACATAAAATCAAAGAACAAAATGTCTATTGCTATCTCGCACGGGTTCTCGTGGGTTCAAATGGCGAGCTCTGACAGGCTCAAATATTATCGCGCTATAAAAAAAAATTGACTTCAGAGCAGGCACATTGGTGTAACTTATAAAATTGGTAACACTATTCCTCTATCATTCCTCACTATATTTACCTCTACACTACCTCATACACTATGTAGACAATATTTCATTCATATTAAAAATTACTCATTTTCCAATTTCACTAGAAATTATTAACCCTCCCTTTCTACCTGTTAACACTGGCAAGAAAACTGTCAATCAAGTTGCGAATCAATTTGTCCTACATTAACCTATTACATATCTAATCTACATATCAGGCGTTCCGTTATGTCCATTTTGGTTGTTATGCCCGTTCGCCTGTCCCCGGCCCGCCCTCTCCAGCGTGGGGTCTGCGAGACACCACGCCGGGTGGTAGGAGAGGCACCCACAGCTGTCTTTGTAACCTAGTGACGGGTTAGGCCACGTATTGTGTATACTGCCTATTGACGTGTATCTGAAATGATACAATTCTTTAATAGTAAAAAATATCTTTAGTATTTATGTACCACCTCATATCCGGAGGGGTAGACAGAGATTACATATTTTCACTTGCCACGATCCCTGCATATAAGTACTTGTTTTCGCGTTTATATCAATTTTTGGTTGACTGAACGGTCTAAGCGAGTTAGGGTTAACAAACCAAGTATTAAGAGGCAAGAAGCTTAAGACACAGTTTGTAAGTATAATGTTTTTAACGCAACAACTTTCTAACCGTTGATTCGAATATTGATGAAATTTAAAATGCGCGTGGATCTGTCAATAGAATTTTAAAGTTCGTAGGGTATCAAAATCGGTAAACTAGCTTTTGAGATATTCACAATTTTGTCAAAATTAAAAATGTTCGCGAGGTCGAAGTTCGTGGCGAACGATACGATAGTCATACTAAACATGATAATATTACGATTACGAATTGGATTCATAGGAAAACTGGTTAAGACATATCAAAAAAGACATCCTTACCCTTTATCATAGAGGCTGCAATAAGGCACTTTGTACTTTAGTAGGTAGCTCCATATTTGGTGGTAAGACCAGTTCAGCAGGGGGAATACCCGCATTAATTGGGGCCATGATGAGTCTGTTTTCTGGAAAGGAATCAAAGAAAAATCATTACCGCTGCATATTAAATAATTTTGATTTACTTGAGTTTAAGTGATAATTGATGCCCTTACAGCGAGGTAAAACATTTAGACAATTGCATGTGTAACCGTTATCCAATATATTTATATATTTGTAAATTGACGTCCGGTGAATATGCTGCAGTGTAGTTTGTTACGCCGCTTCTTCTGCACATGCGCTTGGGAAGCGGTAGTAGTTATAATTAAATTTAAGTGATGTGACGTCAATAAGTGATACCTTGTATCCAAATTATGAAAATAAATCTATTCTATTCTAATATGGGTTGGGTTCCTCTTAAAAGGTTGCGGAGGTCAGGCCGGAGTCATTTCGTGTAAAATTCTGATCCACTTAATCCAGGATAGTCGAAAGCGCGCCCCGGGCTCCCCTCCGGAGAGGTTAAAATCTAATCGGGATTTATAATAGGAGGAAGTATAACAATTTAATTTAGGTAGTTAATGGTAATAAAACGCACAATAAAAATGCACGGATATGCAGTTTCTAGAATCGTATTAAATCCTTCATCAAAATATTCATAAATCTTAAACTAGTATCTATAAAATACTATTTAATAAGCCGAATAATTGAAGTATAATGACGGCATTACAAGAATATGTACAAAAGGTTTTTATCTATGAGAACATCTGGTCCAATATTTGACAAGAAATGCCAAGTAAATTGAAAATGTTAATTATTTATTATCGTGTTGGACAAAGTACAATAAAGTAATTCAGCACCCTTAGCATGGCACGCGCGATGCCTTTTTTATCGCGCAAAACACTATCGCTCTCATTCCACGTCTAAGTTAAAAAGGGAAACAGCGATAGTTTTTCGCGCGATAAAAACAGCGTCGCGCGTGTCATGCAACGGGAGCTGTTCATGAAATACTTATAAAGAAAAAAATTTTGATTTTCGGGACGTGCTCGATGTATCAAGTACAATCAAAGTACCTATTCGCAAAGCGGCAAATTTTAAAATCACCCTAAATGGCGATACAAAAAAGGCCCATCTTGAAAAGCAACCGATTAGGTAACACTTTTATTATGCAATCTATCGACGGAATTATTGAAATATTTGAGAATATTTTACTTACTTGCATTATTTTCAAATCGCTACTATACGGATCCGTCCGTCTTGTTCCCATCAACGACGCTTTCAATCTTCCGTCCTCTTCCATCATCAATTTTAAATTATTCTTCATTTCTCCTTCGAAGACTATCAATTTTATATTATAATATCTCTCTATATATTTGACGAATTCCTCGATTTCTTTGAATGGTCCTACTGACCTTATGTAGACTATTTTCAGATCCTGCGCTATGTTATCCCTGTTGTACATTTCTTTTAGTATTTTTATTGTGATGTCGAGTAAAACTGTGCAATCTTTGCCGCCATTGAAAGACAGAAATACCTCGTGTAATTGGAACTCCTTGAAACACTGTCTGATTATCTGTAAAATAGTTGTAATAAGTATTATTTAATTAGTTCGTTTAGTTTCCTTAATTAATTCGTTTCTCTTGCTGAGATTTGAATAAATTTGTGTACCTAATTAACACGTAATAGTATGTATAGTTAACAACATATCAAGTTATCCGAATTCACTGAAAATTCAAGTCTGATTCAGGGCGATAGAATTCCGTGCAGGGTAACTTGATATGCAGTTAACTGTACCGACTTTACCGTTAATTAGTTTCTATTGACGATACTCAGTTTGATGGTCTCATGCGGTGTTAAATATAAACATGTCGTTCACTGTACACACATTATATTTGAACACAATAAAAATACATAATAGCTCTTAAAAAAACAAAGTTTTCTTCCCATAATTATAATCAAAATGTGAATCAAAATATATGTACTTAAGCGTATGAATTGAAATCTTGGCGTGCACAAAGTGCTTAAATTACAAAATTCACAAAATGGAGGAATGATTGATGTTCTTTTTTTAAATTCTTTGCCCAATCATTTTGAACTATTATCATTTTTATAAAGCTTTTTGTATTCATCATCATCACATCACTTCGACTACGTGAAGTTAATTGTTTGACAATATACCTCTTTGGAGTATTTCATATCAGATTAATTTAAATCAAGAAAGAAAAACACTCGAAGGGCATTAGACGAGGCAAAGATTGTGAAAGATTTCTGGAGAATAGTGTGAGATTTTTGCTAAGAGAAGAAATGTGGTTGGCATAATAAATAAATAATGGGACCATAAGATCACACCGATTGAGCTAGTCCAAAATAATGTTAAATACAAATAATAATCACTTCTTAATCCCTTACGGGGTAGATAGAGCCATCAGTCTAGCAAACACTGAAAGGCCAGGTGTGTGGCTTGATAATGGAATTGAGGTTCAAATAGTGACAGGTTGCTAGCCTATCACCTACAAGAAGAGTCTGAAGTTTATTAGCCTAGTCCTTAGTCGCCTTTTACGACATCCATGGAGGGAATGGTCCTATTCTAAAGTGCTGGAAACCATAGGTATGGCACAAGTGTTAGTTTTGTAACAACAAGCGTAAGTGTGTAACACAAATGTATGGTACGGTCGCGTTCATAATTGCAGTCATAGTTCGCAAAACTTTATAGCTTGCACCGCTGCTATCACTCACACATTCACACAAATAACACAATAAACAACAAGTTGGGTAACCCGCCATCAAGAAGAGGGTAGTGAAAAAAAAAAAAGGCGTCCGCTAATCAACACAGCGACACGCCACACAGCGGAGATCCATGGTGGAACAGTACGAAAATAATGGCATTACCGACCAGAATATTTGCGGAACAGTTCGACACATCAGTGGTTACTGTTTTGTGTTTGCACCGTGAGGGACTACACCACAGACAGCCAGCAAGAAAGCCGTATTTATCAGAAATAAATAAGCAAAAACGTTTAGAATTTGCTCGGCAGTATTTGGATTTTGACTGGAAAAAAGCGATATTTACGGACGAAAAGTTCGTTTATTTTATGTCATCACAACACGGTAGACTTCATTTATTTATGGCGAAGAAATGCAACTCGGTATGAAGAAAAAAATATTGTGCCAAATATGGAGTCTGGACACATCTCTGTAAATATGTGGGGCTGGATGAGTGCTGCTGGACCTGGGGAACAGGTGTGGATAGCCGGACGCGCTACAGCTGCTCATTATGTGCAAGTGCTGCAAGAAACCATGTTACCAACTGTGCGGTGTATTTATCCGATTGATGATATACCAACAATATTTTGTGCAAGACAACTGCCCTGTGCATCGAGTCCATATAGTGCGTGAAAGGTTCTGCCAATTTATATTAAAAGTACTAATTACTTAGATAGTATTTTAAGGACAGCTTCAATATCTTTTCTTTATGAAAACGAATAATTAAGCTGTAACCTTAATAACAGGAGATAAGTGGATGATACAATTAGTGTAATATACTATATATGTATAGCTTTATATAATCATCAATATGTAAATAAAACTATAGGTAAACTGTTTCAATAAAATTTACTAATTTTAATTATTGAATGTTTTATTTTGCTCCCTCTTGTTTAATATTTCTTGCTGATTTCCGTGTTTGAAAACACGGGTATTGTAATTCTTAGATATCAGTTAGTTGGTTAGTCAGTCAGTTACTTAGTTCAAATGGCACCTTGAAACATTAAAAATTGTCAATAACACTAAAATAGACAAAAAAAAATCCTTGAATAACTTCGGAATCCAAGTAACGCTGTAACTAGAACAAGCGAGTGTGAGCAAGCGAGTTTATCTAATATATCTTAGATCTCACTTGCTCACACGAAGTAATAAAATTGCTACCCAATAACTTTCAAAGGAACCACAACCTATGTTAGGGTCATGTGCAGACAAACTTTCAACCTTATTAAAATGGCATAAGTCTGGCAGGCTTTCCTCTGTAGGCAAATCTTATGCAAATAATGAGAGACGACGATATTTCGATCGACAATTATCGGGCCCAGTTCGGCCATCGTTGATTACCGTCTCTTTCTGTTTTGTTATGTTATATGTCATAGAATAATAAACTCTTTTACTTAGTAATCATTGGTATTAAAGACCGTATTCATTTGAAGGAATATTTATTCTTTTAAATATGCATGTGTGTGTATCTAGTGGAACCACAGTGCACGCTATTTTAACCCGTAAGAATTTTAAAACTATGACTGCAGATATGAACGCGATCGTACATTTGTGTTTTTTCCCCCTTGTTACGAACCAGCAACTTCGATGGCGGCCGAAAAGGTTCTTGGATCTTATTTTACGGCACTTAATAAAATAGAGTAGACCATAGAAATAAAAACAGAAGACTGTTATCTTTATGCAAAATACTTAAGTAACATACCGTTTCTGTTTCGTCGAGCACGGCCGTGATATCGGGAAGGTCCGCGCCCGGCTCATTTTTCTGAGGCATACTGTTAACTACCTGAAACAAACATTATATCTTTACATAAGTACATATAAACACAGGGTAGACAGAGCCAAGACTCTTGAGATTGAAAGGTTGCTAGCTCATCGTCTACAAGAATCCCCATCTTTATTAGCCTTTTTTTAGTTGCCTTTTAAGACCTTGCCTTTTAAGAAACTCATGGGAAAGATATGCAGTGTCCTATTCTATTGTTGCGGGAACCACACGGCTCTTGAGAATAGGTGACAAGACACTGTGACACTTTATAAAAATTTGGCATAGTTTTGACGACCTGAGATCACCGTTTCCATTATTTACCGTTACTCATATTCTGTATAATCTGATGTGTGAGCTAAATAATAATTCACACAGATTTCGTAGGTACAGGCACGTTGGGGTATAAAAAACAGCTAAACAAATCTTTATCTGTCGGTCCGTGGAGTAAAGTTCAAATTATCTTACTGTTATGATCCTACACGGCGGTGGCAGTATCACGTTTGTCGGACTCCTGCATTTCAGACTCATTTCACACAATTTATTTAAAAAAAAAAAAAAAACTTCAAGCGAATACAAATTGTTATAAACTGTAATATGAAGTTCGCGTTATTTTTCTCGTAAACTCACGAAGATTCGTGCGTCACGAAGCAAAAACATATACATACGTTCGCGTTCCGCGGTAAATCTTGACACTGACTGGCGAATCTTTGCGTTTTTGCGATTGAACTTACGTCAGCTCGAGCTATGATTACATATGTGTATGTAAAAAAAAAAATGATCGAGCATCATTCATAGATTAGATTACACGGTACGTGAGTAGTCACACCTTCGGGGCTTTGGCGTGATCCTGATTGGTAATGAGGGTAAAATATACTGGTTTTTCTAAATAAAATTATTTTTTGATAATTAAGCCGAGCTTGCATGAAGAGTTATGAATGTGGATGAAGCGAAAGAAGTATGCGGAGGTCGTGGCAAGATGTAGCCTTTGCCTGCCTGATTTCATGTACATATGTACCTATGTAATAAAAGGTATATAATTCTTTAATCAAAATGGGGCGAGAATGGCATGAAATGGTAACGTAAATATACTTTAATAAATAAAAACAGATTACACAGATTGAGTTAGCCTTTAAGTAAATTCGAGACGAGTGTTACGAGATGCCAACTCAACGATACTACATTTTACAATAAATATAAACATCCAAGCCCCAGGCCAATCATAGAAAGTTCGTTACTCATCATGGCCATTTCTAATAGGCACCAGAAATTGATCCAGAATATGAACAAGACTCTTGGGCATCTTCTAGAACAATTTCAAGGTTTCTTGGTCCAAGAGACCTACTACCTATGGAACCTGCACTTTTAACTGTGTTGAAACATTTTGTACTGTGTTGTTGTCAAAAACTAAAAAATAACAATTTGCATAATATTCTGCAATTACTTTTTGCTTTTGCCATTAGTAGATAAGCTAATTCACCAAGTCAACTTCTTTTTATCACCATTTGTTTTGACTTGTGTGTGCAAGTATCTTATTTACTGTGTATAAGTAGTATGAATGGTCGATTTCTTTAAAAGGGTCTTTGCCTATACGGCTAAGTGAATTTCAGCTAAACCGATTGTGTCAACCTGAACCGTGGTTGTCGTGCTGTGCCGTGTGGTTCACGGCACTAATATAAAGAATAGGACCCCTCTATCTCGTTTCCATGGATGTCCTAAAAGGCGATTCAGGGATATGCTTATAAACATGGGATTCTTCTATTAGGCGACAGGCTAGCAATCTGTCACTATTTGAATCTCAATTCTGTCATAAAACCAAACAGCTGAACATGGCCTATCAGTCTTTTCAAGACTGTTGGCTCTGTCTAACCCGCAAGGGGTATATACGTGATTGTATGTATGTATATCAATCTCAAATTAGTTTGTGAATTAAACTTTATCCATTATAGTTTTTGATGATGCAATGAAAACACTTACATTATGTCCAGGGTGTCCACAGCTAATGTTCAAAATAATTCCCTGACTTTTCCCTGACTTTCCCTGACCATTTTTTTAAATTTCCCTGACCAAATTTAGGCCGTGTTCAAACCAAACTGACTGTAACTCCTTTTATTTCCATACATATTCAGTTTTTCGTTTACATATAACCGACAATACGTTATTACATGTTCTTTAGTACACTGGGACTCATAGTAAGCCTGCTCACATTCGGCGGCTTACAGTTAGTTTGGTTTGAACACGGCCTAATCATTCAAGTAGGTATGTTTTATTTGTAAAGTAGTTTATAAGTTGAGTAAAACTGCATACAGGTAATATTTTAATTTCTTTTATTTTATATAGCAAATATATTGAGATCGGTATTTATCACTTAGGAACTCTTTCTTATTAACAATTTTATAACATAAGACATTGCATAAACTGCATAAGACTTAAAACAAAATCAACAGTTTCAGTAGTAAAATTATAATACTTAAACCAAAATCAACAGTTTCAGTAGTAAAATTATAAGACTTAAACCAAAATCAACAGTTTCTGTAGTAAAATTATAAGACTTAAACCAAAATCAACAGTTTCAGTAGTAAAATTATAAGACTTAAACCAAAATCAACAGTTTCTGTAGTAAAATTATAAGACTTAAACCAAAATCAACAGTTTCAGTAGTAAAATTATAAGACTTAAACCAAAATCAACAGTTTCTGTAGTAAAATTATAAGACTTAAACCAAAATCAACAGTTTCTGTAGTAAAATTATAAGACTTAAACCAAAATCAACAGTTTCAGTAGTAAAATTATAAGACTTAAACCAAAATCAACAGTTTCTGTAGTAAAATTATAAGACTTAAACCAAAATCAACAGTTTCTGTAGTAAAATTATAAGACTTAAACCAAAATCAACAGTTTCAGTACCTAGTAAAATTAAACTTCGAACTTAAATGAACAAAAAAATTCTAACCTCCACATATAATTATAAAACAAAATTAAATATCTGCTGATATAGGTAGGTACTAAATTATTATCAAGTTATAATTATTGCCAAGTTATGCCTAAATTAAATATTTTATGCTTATTATAATCTTTGAAAAATGAAATTGATAAGTAGGAAGGTATCATTATTAATCACATATTCCTTTTCTTCATTTGTAAAGCCCTTTTTAACGTCTGTAATTCCACGAGTTCTTTTTCCTTCTGTAATTCCAATTTTTTCTTTTTCTCTTCTACTTCTCTTAGCTGTTCATCAATTTTCCTTTTTTCCTTGATTTTCTTTTGTTCATCTGACATTTTTTCTTTTTTTTTATCCAAGTTTTCCTGATATCTTCTTCGTGACTTTCGAACTGAAGTGATCAAAGATTTTGTAACAGCGAAATTTTGAGGACCACCGATATTTTTCAAGGCGTCATATATAATTCTTTGCGATATAAGTGAATCTTCCAGTAAATTTTCCACCAAGAGAGATTTGTTAATAGAAAACCCGCCCTCCACACTCGCGTTTCCGTGGGAGAGGATGAAACAGATTTTCATAACGCTCCATATGTCTACGTATTGTTTATCACCTCCAATAAGTGAATGGTAGAACTCATCAACACCGATTTTATCATAATCAAAATCTTCAAATTTTTGGCTCCAGGTATTTTGTGCTTCGGAAATTAGTTTTTGATATTGCCTTTTGGCACTGTCAGCGACAAACCCTTTTATCTTGTCGGATTCGTGCAAAGTTTCCAACACGACATCCACACGCTTATTGGCCACTTCAGATTGATGCTTTATAAACATTACAATCACTGGGAAAAAAATCCCTCATTTTACAATCACTGGGAAAAAATCTCAATTTTCCCTGACTATCCCTGACTTTCTCTCCTTTCCCCTCAATTTCACTGACTTTCCCTGACCACCTTAAGCTTCCCTGACATTTCCCTGACTTTCCCTGACTTTCCAGAATGTGGACACCCTGATGTCGTATATACACTTACATATATGTTATTTTTTATTTTATGAGAAGCATAATTTTTATTAACTAAGGCAATTATCATACGTATATAGAGCAAGTTCAATATCTTTGAGACAAATTCGAGTTATTTACTTCCGATCGAGTGTGGTTGAGTTACAAGTGTGCAAAGGTGATAACATGGCCTGATAAGTGTGTATTTAGTTGTGCTGGCTTAGTTGTTAAATAGTTAACATGGTCAAGGTTACAATAAAATTACAATTATTGAGTACAAAGTTCAACTCTTTATTACAATTATGTATTTTATATATACAACCTTTGTACTTATGTTACGACACCTTATCTAACATTTCAGTTCAAAATATGACAGGAAAAAATATTGCGAAGAACAATTTCACAGTTTATCATAAGGTAAAAAAGAAAACTAAGGCAATTTCTTAATATAAGATATAGAAAATATACAAACTTAACAATTTTTTTAGTTTTTAGTAACACACATTTCCGTCTTTTCTGGTTCAACACATAGCTTTTTTGCTGGGGGTTCATTTACACTGTCCTTTACATCAAACAACACATCTTTTGTCAACTTAAAAGTAACTCGCATCATTTCCTTCTTAGGAGAAACATTTCGGACATCAAAAACTTCAACAACATAATCTGTCATATCACATCCCATACTGTTATTTAATATTGTCACTGCATTTTCACCTTCAATCACAAAACAATACACGTAAACTATTATTTCAATATCAAACTTTGAAAATAAATTCACATCATCTATTAACCCTTTGAAATATTTTACAAAGTCCATCGCTAAGGCTGGTAGATTCATTGTCACATGTATTTTTGATCTCTTATCTTCACTGGAACAAGATGCAATAATATGCTCCTTAAATATAGTATGAATAAAGTCTTTGCCATCTAGATTGTACGATTTAAAACGAAACATGTCAACTTTGTTGTATTTCGCATTATGATTCAACCAATTGTAAGAATCAGGGTTTAGATCATTGGCAAAAACAGTGCAGTTCCTCTTTGCTGCCGGAATAGAGAACGGGCCAACTCCAGCAAAAACATCAAACAATGTGTCTCCTTTTTCTAGATAACTCAAAATTCTCTCATGCTCTTTACACAAACGTGGGTTCCAGTACACTTTTGAAAAGTCGAATTTGAAGTTACATCGGTTTTCTTTTACTGTCACTATAAAGTCTTCCTCTCCTGCCAAAACTTCCATACTAAAGTTCCTATATGTATTGTCTATAACATTACTTTTGTTGACAACAGTGCGGCAAGTCTTCACTTTGTCTAGTAACACTTGACCGATGAGTAGACGATAGTCTAAAAGATGATCACGTAGGTTCAAATGTATGATATGACCTATTTGTGAGAAACCACTTACTCCTTCCTCGTTTTCTGGTAAAACGGCTTTGAAAATAGTCTCGTACCGCCAGTTTTCATAACAAAGTTGAACTTCCTTAATGCTGAAGTTATTTTCATCAACTCCATGTTTACTTAAAGAAGTACGAACATCATCAGTGATATCTGTCCAATTTGAAATCTTTTCTGGGTTCAGATGAATGCATTTTTTATATGTTTCATTGACTATATCTTGTACAGGCTTGAAATTTTCTAATTTTAGGAAGAAAGGTCTGCAGCATTGTGTTACTTTAGACAGATTCTCCTCAGTTACCTTGAGAATTGGCACTGCAACATTACGCAAGAATTTTTCGCGATCTAATAGTTTCATGCCTCGCACTTCAACAGGGGCCAGGGAAACTTCCTTGATTGTCTTCATCATAAATGAAACCGCGCGGCAACCACGAAAAATCATAAATTATAGATGGAAAATATATGGTCAAGCAACATAGTAATACTAACCTATTTTGAGGTCAGAAATGGATTTATTCCACTTGTTTTTTGCAGTAGAATCCACAGCTATCTTTCAAAATTACTTTTTAATATATAATAAGTAACGATAATTAAATAAAACAAATAATTTTCTTTTCTAAAATGCGTGTAGCTTTCACTCAGTGTTGCCAGTATGATTTCCCAAAAAAGGACTGTTGACTTTCTGAAAAAGTACGGTTTTCAACTTCAAGGTACGGTTGGGTCGGGATTCTGCAAAAACGAAAAAACGTAAAAAATGAAAAAGTTATGAAACAAAAATATTGTAACAAAGTATAATTTCGTATTATTGAATATCAAATATTAGAATCACACATGCATTCATACAATTGGCTACGTGTCAGCCTTCGGAAAAATATTTACAAAAAAACATTACTTTAAATTCGCGCGAAAACAGCCGGTCACGTCACATTACAATTTCTCGCCAATCAGTGAACGCTGTTTGAAACTGACAGGTGACGTTTTGCTTGACATTTTCTGTGAGATGTATGTGACGTATCACAATATATCCACAGATAAAAAAGACAAATCTATTTTGCGAAAATAAAATATTTAAAATTTCTTATAAACCGATATCTATTGTGCCATTATTCTTTGGTTACAAGCTATCTCAAGTATCATATTTAACATATTTGATGTTTCATCGTTACAACTATCAAATAGACAATTACTTAAATGAATTTATGTGATATACGTAAATACTCCGGAATTTTCTAAATTCGGTTGTTAATTCACAAGATGGCAACCCCAACAAAACATTAAAAAAACAGGATTTTTAGCATCAAACTTATCTGTTTCATTTTGACGCTAGTGGTGATTATTAATTTTATATGTCGACCAGAAATATAGCAGACTTTGCCACACTGCGGATAAAAAAAAGCAACAAAAAAAAAATAACTGGCAACAAGGCTAAAAAAAATGTTACCATAACCCGACAATATTCAGTAATCAGTGTTGCTCTATGGTCTTGCTTGTTCTTACATCTTCTAAAATAAGTCTGATTATATTTGACAATTTGACAGTTTACTCAATATGACATACCTATTTGGTGTTGCTTTGCTAAAAAAGGACTGATATAAAATATATATTTACGAAAATGAACACTATTTTAATCAACAGTTTTGGCTACTCAAAAATTTCATTGAAACACTTATATTTTTATGGTATTTTAACAATTGTTAAGTCAACAAATAACAATCGCATTAATTTCTTTGCATGTATTTTTAAATCAAAAAGAAAATATAAATTTATATTTCGCTTTTTTATTTTTTATGGTAACCCTGAAAATCATATCATGTCATGGCGTCGGATGATTTAGCATCTTTTTAGCATTTAATGTTTTTTTATAGCATATGTTATATAAAAACAATTCCAAATTTACAAAGTTAAATAATCTTAGCAAATTCTAATTTGTCTCACATAGCCAAATCGCCTCTATCGCGACTATGAAGTCGCCCTATTAAAAAGGGACAGCCGGCCCCCGTACTACCTATCTCGCTCGGGTCGTTTTTTCGCTAGGTATCTATCAGTTATCAATCCTGTTTAGGGTATAATGTTATTGTGTAAAATGCATAATTAGCGCCCTCGTTGACAGGTCTGCAATATTTCTGGTCGACCTATAAATAATTTATTATATCAAACGTCCAAGGCGATTAAATATAGTTCTACCCTTGACCATCAGATCGGAACAGATAGTTTGCAAAATTTTAAGTTGTTTGTCAGTATCTATTTAATAAGAATGAATGAAAGGCAATAAACCACACCTTGGCTGTGGTGATAAGAAAAGAAATAGCATTGTCATTTAGTCACACAACTTTGCCTTCTTGCCATGCAAACAAAAATCATGCATGAAAAATGCAAACCATCATCAACATCAACTTACCTTGACTTAACTTTTCTTCCGTCTCGAGATTCGTATTGTTTTCTCAATCAGTTATGTGATTATCCGAACAACAGAACACAGTACTTTATATTAAAACCAAATTCTAATCATACTTGTGAAAATAAGTTATCTTTAAATATTTAGTTCGATCTCGGTTTCAGATTGACTATTTGACATTTGGTGATAGTCCCGCCAATTCTTTCGAGTCCTGCAGACCGCAGACTATATTTTGTTTTTTTTTTAAGTTCATCGTTTCTTAGTAAGAAAGGCAATGAATGTAATCCAAACAGCTAAGTCTTATTTGTTTGGAAGAAAAAAGTTTTTTGAACACAAATTCAGAATGTTGAGCAAAACATAAAAAGGCGATTTTTTATTGTTTTTTACCCTTTGTAGGTTGTAGTGAAAAATAAACTACTAATATGGAAAAGGTACGAAAAAGGTACGGTCTGCACTGAGGTACGATAGTGGTACGGTTGTGTGATGAATAGTACGGAAAACCGTACTTTTTGGTACGGTCTGGCAACGCTGCTTTCACTGGCAAATTAAAATTTTGACAACTTGATCTTATGACACTGACAGCACTGACAACATTTTGATATTGACAACCAAGTATTGCTATGCAAAGAATAACTACAGCAATAGCTTATAAGAAACAGGCCGAGCTATGAGGTTGATTCTAGTTTCATAAAGAGTCGGTCGAGAGAGAGAGAGTAACGATTATTTATATTAAGAAGCTCAGGGCACCATAGAATCTCAAATAGATACTATTATTTATTATTATCTTAAATCTTTAATATTAATGGATATTTGGCCCGTGTGCCAAAGATAAGACTTGCGAGTCTTTGGGCATCGTGAACCCGATGGCGTAGGTAGACTAGTAGCTTATACTATAATTTCTATACAACGCAGGCAACAGACGAATGAAGAAATTTGGGGAGATTAAGCACAATATAAAATGAGAAATGGATAGAGAATACAATGGAACAGGATGATTGAAATGAGCAGAAGAGGTAATCGAACATGGACTAAAATATATTATCCAGTAGATAATATATTTAACTCTCAAAAACTATATTTAGAGTTGCTAGCCAACTACCACCTGAAAGAAGAATCTTAAGTTTATAAGATCCTTGATTAGCTTAGTATAAGTTTAGTATAAATAATACTCTAATATTACAAATTAATAAGTAGGTATGTAGATAAATAGTTTTCAATCAAACGTAGTTCACCACGCTATGATCAGCGAGTTGGAAAAGGCCGAATGCCCGAGGCCGCCAAATAGTCAAACGACTAATGTAACCCGACCAATGTAGATGAAAGTTATCTCTGTAAACAGGCCATGATTTCGAACAGCCGTTACTGGAGACACGAGTAAAGATTCTGTAAGATAAAGGAATCAAAGCGAAAGAAGTATGAAATAATCTTGCCAAAGAGGCATGACTGTTTTCTGTTATGTAAATGAATTACAAGTTTTCTTCTTATCTTGAGAGTTAGATTCCGTGATACTGTAGTTAAGTTTTGACGGGAAGACGTTTTGTGATTACGAATAAAGAAAATGCTGCAGTGCAGTTTGTTACCGCTTCATCTGCATTGACGCTTGGAAAGCGGTAGTAAACATTATTTTAAGTAATTTATTTGACGTCAATCAATGTTGTGAAACCAAAAGGGGTCCGTGACCAGGGGTCCGTTTTATGACATTTCTCTCTCCTCTTTGAACTGTGTTCGGCATTCTCAGTTTAACTTTTAAGTGTATTGGCTAGTACAACTTTGAGACATCAGCAGGTTTACTTCGGCCGTCATTTCTACTTGGACCCCGGCATAGGCGTCATGCTTAGCCATGACACAAATCTGTTTAAAATACATTTTCTTGTTAATTTTATATTATCCTCCGTACTCCGTCCGCCAGTATTTACTCACGCGCTGGCTCGCTGGGAGCAAAAAGCGTCATGTGGCATGCAATATCGAGGCGAACAAACATTTGCGGAGACCGTGTACTGTGCGGATGAGTTTTCACAGCGCACTCTAAATACGATGTGTGGCGGTAAAAATGATCGAGCCAACACATCTTTACACTTGTGGCAAAGAACTCATGTATTGCAGAAAAGAAAGAATAGATTGAGGTAACTGCACTCCGTCACAAATCGTGAAGGTGAATTGAAGAAGCGTTGTTTTATGCGTGACTAGCGTTGTAGAAAGTATCCAATTCGAATATTAGATCAAATTCTATGGTAAAGTGGTTATAAAGTAAAGTATACTAGCTTTTACTCGCAGTTTTGCCTTGCCTTATTTACTTCATTATAATTTCCTTTCTGGTTATATGTTTTTACTTGATACTCGCATCACGCGAAAACTAGGCTTGGTGACTAAAAACTGGTATACAAAAATCCCCCCTTGCACTCCTCTAATACAGGGGGCAATACAGGGGTTCAGCTTTTTTGTATTCTGATTGTCAGTAAACTTTTAAAGCAAACGAAATCGCGGGCAATAGCTAGTAAAGAGTAAAATCGAATTCGAGTTTACCAGATTTGATAACTCTAGGATCGTGCACGTGGTAGGCATAGGTTGGGAAGAGGATGTAATCCTAAGAGGTTGACCTATAGACATACATTTATAAAGTCCTTGCGGAATAGAGTATTGAAAAGGCTTAATGATGGAATTGACATTTGCTAGCCCATCGCCTACAAGAAGAGTCCCAAGTTTTTTTAGCCTACGCTAGGTATATGTTTTATATTCATACAATAACGGTGCATAAACGCTGTGTTTATGGTGAAATGTTTGAACTGGAAAAATGAAACTGATATTTGTGGTTAAGAAATTCAATGTTGGTATATTTGCACTGATTATCACAATTATTGGTTAGATAAAAATTAACTAAGACAGGATTTAATTCTTAAAAACATGCACTCATTAAATTTGTTTTGTTTAGATGTCAAAAAAATTCGAATTTTTTTCACTAGCATTCCATCAAATAAAAAATAAAGTATTGTTTTTATAACTGGCCAGCACTTGGCTAGCAACAAACAAATAGTAACACAAAGAGGTTGAATGTTTGAAAATGAAATTCATAGAAGTTTGAACATACCGCCCGCCAAGGACATCTATTGCAAGATGGCCTTAGAAGACGTCTGCCATGAAACTTCGAAGTTGGTAACATTGGTTTATACACTAATATTTAATAGATGGTTGAAATCATTTCAAAACATTATAACTAAACCTAGTTGATAATTAATAAACTAAAATGAAAACAATTAGTAATACCTTTCTGTAAAATCAAGATATAAACATAACATAACATAACTTCTTATTTCACTTAATGAATAAACAACAAATTAAACTAAAAATACATTATGCAAGCATTAGAATTATCATTGCGTACATTCTTGAACAAAAGAAAATAATTAATTTGTATTTGTGACAATGTAGGAATCATATTTGTATTTCTAATCCGTAACAGGCAAGATACATAGCTTCGAAACTGGACGTTTTATAATAGAAGATTTGGTGCGTATAGAAACTACACGAGTTACAAGGTCAGCTCCAGGGTGAGTTTCGACTACTCGACCTAATAACCACTGACTTGGAGGGAGATTGTCCTCTTTAATAAGAACTAAATCATTGAGTTTAGGCGCGGGTATTTGTTTAGTCCATTTATATCTCTGCATTAATGTTGTGAGATATTCATTTGACCAGCGTTGCCAAAAACTTTGCAACATCCTTTGAATTAGTTGCCATCTTGTTAAAGAGCTTACTTTTGATCTTTCGAAATTAAAATCAGGTACCGACAACAATGGCTCACCTACTAGAAAGTGACCTGGAGTCAACGCAGTTGGTTCAGATGGATCTGTATTGTTAAGAAATGTCATAGGACGTGAATTCAAGCAAGCTTCTATTTGACACAAAAGTGTACTCATCTCTTCAAACGTTAAAGTCGAATCTCCTAGTATTCTTGTCAAATGATATTTAGTAGATTTGACCGCACTTTCCCATAATCCCCCGAAATTAGGTGCATGGGGTGGTATATAGTGCCATTCAGTACCATTCGTTTCTACAAGTGACGCTATTGATTGCTGAATATTCCGTAATTTAACTAGTTCTTTTGATGCTCCTACAAATGTTGTACCATTGTCACTAAATAACTTTAAGCAATGACCTCTTCGTGCTACAAATCTGCGAAATGCCGCTAAAAATGCTTCTGTAGTCATATCACTGACTATTTCCAAGTGAGTAGCACGAGTAACCATGCATACAAATACGCAAATATAACCTTTGTATGATTTATTACCTCTTCCTTTAGAAACTCTTATATTGATAGGTCCAGTGTAATCTAACCCACTATGAATAAATGGTCTTGCTGGAGAACATCGTACAGATGGAAGCGATCCCATGAGTGGAGTTTTTATATTTGCTCTATACCTTATGCATCGTACACATTTATGGACATGATTTTTGACAAGACTTCTAGCCCCAATTATCCAATATCCCGTTCTCAAATAATTTAACATCAACTGGGGTCCGCCGTGTAAAGTTTTGTTGTGTGCATCAGCTATAATTAATTTGGTCAAAGGAGAAGAGTGAGGAAGCACTATAGGATGTTTTGTATCTTCTTCCAATTGAGATTGTTGTAATCTGCCACTCACCCTTATGATTTCATCTTCATCTAAATACGGGCACAATGATTTTAATTTTCCGGATTTAATCTCACTATTATGAGACTGTTTTGTTAAGTGATTGTACTCTTCTGGAAATTCTTCTCGTTGAGCTAGTTTAAGGCAACACTTTAAGGCTTGATCCAATTCTGTCTTATGTATATAATGGTTTTGCGTTCTATTATTTTTTAAAAATCGTCTACAATAAGATACGACTCTTAATAACTGTGAGAGGGAAGAAAATCTCGAAAGAAAAGATTCTGTCGTAACAATTGCAATATGTATGTTTACATTTTCTTCTACATGTGTATCCAAATCTATTGGCCGTTTGTATTCTATCATACTATTTTGTAAAAATGAAGGACCGGATATCCAAAGCATACATTCTGATAATAAAGCCGGTTGAACTCCTCTGGATGCACAATCAGCGGGATTGTCCTTAGAAGACACATGATGCCAATGAGATGAATCTATCAGATTCAATATTTCTGAAACCCTATTGGCTACAAATGTCTTCCATCTACTTGGGTGGCTATTCAACCATGAAAGCACTATTGTAGAGTCTGTCCATGCTTTGACCTTACTCTTTTCAATATGTAAGACTTCGGTTGCCTCGTATAATAATTTGGCAAGTAACACGGCGCCGCATAGTTCCAAACGCGGGATACTCACTTGTTTTACTGGGGCAACACGTGTTTTAGCAACAAGTAACGAAGTATTGACGTTTCCAGTACTATCAAGAACTCTAATATATATTACAGCTGCATATGCTAATTTCGACGCATCACAAAATCCATGAAGCTCTACATTAGAGCTATCAGTCGCGGTACCAACCCATCGAGGGATGTGGACCTTTGAAACTTGTTGTAATTCTTCACGGTATGTTTCCCATTCTTTCAATAATTTTGTGGAAAGAACTTCATCCCATCCTATTCCAGATAACCAAAGCTTTTGGATAAATATTTTTGCTAAAATTACAGCAGGAGCGATCCAGCCCAAAGGATCAAATAAACGCGCTATATCGGATAGGACAGATCTTTTTGTTGCAGGTCCTGATAATGCCGGGAGGTGAACCAAATATCGGAAATAGTCCTTATCACAATTCCAGGTAAGTCCCAGTATTTTTATTGTGTCATCTAAAGTAATATGTATATCATCACTTAAATATTTAAATATTTTTTTTTTTTTTTTTTTTTTAAATATATCCGGGACAAATTACACAGATTGAGTTAGCCTCGAAGTAAGTTCGAGACTTGTGTTACGAGATACTAACTCAACGATACTATATTTTATAATAATAATAATAAATACTTATATAGATAAACATCCAAGACCCAGGCCAATCAGAAAAAGTTCTTTTCTCATCATGCCCTGGCCGGGATTCGAACCCGGGACCCCCGGTGTCACAGACAAGCGTATTACCGCTGCGCCACAGAGGCCGTCAATACAGGCCATATCATCACTTGTACTTGTGTCCACGTTTTCATTTTCCTTCCATTCTCTTTTTTCTTCCGCCTCACACGTTTCTATTTGCTTCTGTAGATCTTTATCGTTACTTTTCCATTTCTGTAACTGAAATCCTCCCTTTTTTAAAAATTGTGTTAGTTGTGTGTATAGTTCTATACCGTCTTGAACTGTTGAACAACCTGACATCAGATCGTCCATATAAAAATTGTTTAAGACATTATCTGCAGCTATAGGATAATGCTTACCTTCATCATAAGCTAATTGATGCATGGCTCGTACTGCTAGAAAAGGTACGGAAGCTGTTCCAAATGTCACCGTTACCAACTCATAGTCCTTTATTTCATCTTCAGGTTTATTGCGCCATACAATTCTTTGATATATAGCATCATTTTCATTGATCCTTACTTGACGATACATTTTAATAATATCTGCTACTAATGCAATGGGATGTAATCGCCATCTCATAATAATATGACGCAGATCAGCTTGTAGAGTTGGTCCAACCATGAGAGTATCATTCAAAGAAACTCCTTTATTATTTGGGCTTGACGCATTGAAAACTACACGTACTTTTGAAGTAGATTTGTCATTTCTTACTACAGCGTGGTGCGGCAAATATACAGCGAATTCCGTCATATCATCAGTTTCCTTAACAGGTCTCATATGGTCTAATTTAAGGTATTCATTTATTACTTCAATGTATTTGTTTTTCAAGTCGTTGTCCTTGTCTAATTTCTTCTCTAATGCTTCTAGCCTTTTTATCGCAATGTGTCTAGAATTGCCTCCGGTGCAAAATGGTTCTTCAGTTTTGAATGGTAGACTTACCACGTATCTTCCTAACTCCGTTCTTGTAGTTGTAGCTCTAAAAAATTCTTCACATCGTTGTTCTTCCTCAGTTGGTAACTTACTTAATCGAGGCTGTTGTTCTTCAATTTCCCAAAATTTCTTTAGTATTTCATCATCATTAACCCGAACATGCATAGAGGATATACTAATATTAACAGGTTTGCATTTTCCTGTTGTTTCGACCACGCCCGAAAGAATCCACCCAAGACTTGTGCTTTGTGCTACTAGGTTTCCAATTGGGTTCTTTCTCATACCTTCCTTCAAAATACAGCTAAATATGTCAGCACCCAGTAACATATCTATTCTATTGGGAGTGTTGAACTGCGGATCTGCTAAATTTATATCCTTTATATCTAACCAATCAAGAGATTCTACTTTTGTTTCAGGTAGATATGATGTAATATTATTGAGGACATAAGCGTGTATTTGAATAACAAAATGAGGATCAATACGTGATTGTATATTAGTGATAACCATATGTGTAGCATTTACGGTCTTGGAATTTCCTAAACAAGATATTATTCCTTTAACAGGAATTTTCTTCAAACGTAAGAATTGCACAGCTGATTCAGTTATAAAAGAGGCCTGTGAGCCTTGGTCAATTAAAGCTCTTATCAATTGAAATTCACCTGTCTTTGTTTGTGCCTTTAGCAATGCAGTGGCTAATAATACTTGTTTAGTTTTAATAACTTTAGCAGTAGAAATACATGATGTTATTTGATTAGTACTAGTAGAAAGATTGACTGATTCTACCGGTTGTTTTGTAAGATCTCGTTCTTGCTCTGTAGGAGAGTGTAAAAGTGTGTGATGGCGCTTATTACAAACTCGACACTTACCAGGATTTTGACAGTTATAACTAGTATGATTGCTTCCTAGACAATTAAAACACATTCTATTTTTTACTACAAAATCGCGTCTAACGTCAATTTCTTGTTGAGCAAACTCGCTACAAAAACACAGTTTATGTTTTTCAGAACAATATTCACAGAGCATGGTAGAACTATTTGTGGCAACTAGTGCCCTTGGTTGAGTGTGTGAGCCAATGTTATGTTGTACTAATGATCTTTGCTGACCCTTTGGTTCAATAAATTCGAGAGCTCTAAATCGACTTTCTAAAAACCTTGAAAATTGTATAAATGTAGGTAACTCATTATCATTGCAATCTGAGTTAGAAATAGTTAGCTCCCAATGTTTTCGCGTTTCACTATCTAATTTAAAAGTCACTATATGTATGATGATTATATCCCATTGATTAACATCTATGCCTAAGTTACCTAATGCGCTTAAACAGTCAGTGGTTGTGTCAAGCAAGTCTTTTAGAGCTGGAGCCGATTCTGTAAATAAACGTCTTTGTCCAAATAATCTTTTAAGAATACAATTCGCTAAGTAACGCTTATTATTATACCTTTTTTCGAGTTGAGACCAACATTGAGTATAATTGGATGCCGTGATAGGTGTATGACGAATAAGTAACTCCGCTTCACCCGTGAGATGACCCTTTAGGTAGTGCAGTTTTTGTACATCATCCAATGCGGTGTTATTATGTATGAGAGACAAGAACATATCGTGGAACATAGTCCACTCAGAATATTTTCCGGAAAAAGTAGGAATACAAATTTTAGGCAACTTAGCGCATGATACTAAATTATTTCCTTGGTTGCTGCACAAAGTCGTGTTAATATGTGACTCAGCCGAAGAACTTGTAACGCTAAGCTTCTTTAAACATAATTTCATGTGAGCTTTACACTCGATATAAACTTCTTCGGCTTCGTCATACATACCATTCTTAACATATTCTGTATTTACAAATTCAGATAGTTCTGGAATATTATACAATTTATTGTCATTATCCCTAAAAAGCAACCAATCCCGCTCTAAATTATCTAACCGGATTTCGATATACTCGGGTGACAGTCTATCTTTCGGGCATTTCTTAAAATTTATGAAAGCCTTATTTATGGAAGTCATAAGTTTTTTTTGGACATTTATTAAAGCTTCCATTTTGTTACTTAAATAAAACTATACCTATAAATGTATGTTCAATAAATTCTTCTGATAATGCAGGTACTTTGATGAAAAACGCACTGTTCATGTGTAATTCTAATATTAACTTCTGCCAATAGTTCTCAATACTCAAAAGTCTAGCTCTAGCTTAGTACTTGGTAAGCATATTATAGAAAATTATTCACTCACATTCACTTTCACTTTATATAACTGCAAATGACTTATCTCTGCGGCTTGTACTCTGCCTGGACGTAGACCACCAGCTTGGAGAGGCAACTTTCTGCTATACGCCGTTCCGCTGCACTGCCTGGTCTTGTCTTCCAATTGTCGCGTCGATTCTCAATCGTAATAGTAATAGAGGAAGGTTCTATACATGCACCGCATATGACGGGAAAGTCAAGGGTCTTGTTTTGGGAAAAACACCAAGCTTAAGTAGAATGTAAGTGTTCATAGGAGTAAGACGAAAAATATGTACAAAAGCATGCATAAGGAGTACGGAACTTGAGATAAGCTTTATGTACAAGCTATTTAAATGTACAAAAGTAATTCAAAGGGACTGCATAGCTGGAAATGATGTGGCTCGATTAGGACCAAATGTTTATGGTGAAATGTTTGAACTGGAAAAATGAAACTGATATTTGTGGTTAAGAAATTCAATGTTGCCCTTAACAACCCAGTAAGCTTTACAAACGTAACTGACCAGAAGTGTCCAACGGACACCATGTATACTTCTAGAGAAAAAGACAATAGTTATAAACTGTAATGTAGTTTTAAGCAATAATATTTATTTTTTTACATACATATAACTATCTGAAATTGTTTAAACTAATTTAATATTTATTCACAAACATTATAAATAATTTTTTTCACAGAGTGCTCAGAGCATACATTTCGGTTGCATTTATCGCAGCATTGTTTAGACGTTCTGGATATTTTTGCAGGACAAATGTGACAGCGCTTCTTTTTTTTTGTAGCAGGTTCAGAAGATTGACTTGCTTCTTGATTGCATCCAACTACATCTTCAATAGCTGCTAAATGATAATTTGTCAGACCCTTTTTATTACGTCACCTTATATGCGGTGTAACTAACTCAGTTATAACCTCACGCAAAAAAACTTTCCTTAGTACATACTTCTTCCGTTGGTTCCAATTAGGATACAAATTTTGCGTTCTGTTACTTCCTTCTTTTCCAAGATAAGGTATGCCACACAGCGGGAAGCTAGTTTTGCTATCACAAATCCACCAGATTTTCATACCATACTTATCAGGTTTACTCGGTAAGTATTGACGTCCTCGAAAAGGTACTAACTGCTCATCAATTGTCAGGTTTTCTCCTGGCAAATAAAACTTTTTTGGGTTTTGATGTACTTATTCCCATAACTCTCTATTAGGTGCCAGTTTATCTTTTGACTTTCTGAGAGATCTAGTATTTTTATCATCAAATCTCAAAAACCGTAGCAAAGAAGCAAATCTGTTTTTACCCATTGTAGCGCGAAATATTGGATTTCCAAATATTGGGTCCCAATTTTCTCTAAAGTCCACGCCTCCTTGTTTATTGACACCTATAGTCAATAACAGACCTATAAATGCTTGTATTTCGATTGTGTCAATTACTTTCCATCGTTTTTGTAACACTCTTTGCGCCTCAGAATTGGTATGTTTCACTATGATTTCTTCTCAGGTTCTAATTTCCACTTCATTCCATCTCTGCCGTCATAAGTTTGAGTTGAAACGTATATTTGCAACGGTATATCATCATTGTCACTCCATAATTGTTCATCATCATCTTCAGAAGCTTGTTCTGTCGCATTACTTTCACTATCAGAACAATTGTCAACAGCAAAATTTTCTTCATCTTCACTATGGAATTGATGCACATAACTGTTTTCGTCATCACTTTTGTCAAGAGCACATTGAATTTCATCGTCTGTTAGTTTTCTATTAGCCATTTTATAAAACTAAAACAGATTCCGGCACTTTTATTACGTGACACACGTCTAAGTACTGATACAAAATAATCGAAACTACGAGATGCTTATACCACAACTATTCCTAATATAAACAAATTCTTTGTGATTTATTATAATTACCCACTCACTGCGATATAATTCTGAGTACACTGTGAACAAACAGTCTACCTTCATACTCGAGCGCAACAAAGTGTCACTGTGTCTATCGGACACTTGTGGGTCGATAAGTTACTATTTTAATTTATTGTAAATAAATGCTATATGAAGGATATTGTAAATATTTTTATTACAGTTTTAGAATCTTGATACCTTGCAGATAGAATAGATAATAGTGGTTTTTCGTAAAAATGAAAACTTAACTTTTAATTCGTAAATGAACAAAAAAATGTGTCCGCGAGACACTTGTGGGTTGTTAAGGGTTAAGAAATTCAATGTTGGTATATTTGCACTGATTATCACAATTATTGGTTAGATAAAAATTAACTAAGACAGGATTTAATTCTTAAAAACATGCACTCATTAAATTTGTTTTGTTTAGATGTCAAAAAAATTCGAATTTTTTTCACTAGCATTCCATCAAATAAAAAATAAAGTATTGTTTTTATAACTGGCCAGCACTTGGCTAGCAACAAACAAATAGTAACACAAAGAGGTTGAATGTTTGAAAATGAAATTCATAGAAGTTTGAACACGCTGGCCACTTCTGAAAGAACTCGGTTAAATTATTCATAAACATTTTACAAGCAAAATATATCTGCTAGGTAAGTATTACAATAACGTTGTCTGATATAACGTGGATTTATAAACTTTTTATGATTCGTTCCGTCTGTTTTTATGATGTTTTATTAAGAGTTCCCCGAATGCTCGCAATAAAGTTTTTACAAGCAAATCAGAGAAGACCAAAGGCAATATATTCTAATTTTTTTCCGAATGTATGTTCAGTCTCGTCTTAAGCACATAAGAGTTCCGTCCAGTACTAAAAGCGGTTATCTCGAAAATTCCATGGATCTGGGGAATAATCGATATTTTTCGATTCACGCAAACAGAGCTGCGGGCATATTCTAGAGAAGTAAAAATCTTTGAAATAATGCTATGATACCGGTGATTAGATTTTTGTCACTGTATTTTGATCATCGTGTTCCTGGCGTCTACACTTGCTGCGCCTTCTCTGATGGACAATGAGCTCCATATAAGACCACATTTCTTTCACAGTCAGTCATTGTTCTCTTTTAGAAATAATAAATAAAAAATCCTTAAACATAAAGGTAAAATATACGGTGGCAATGCGTTAAACACCTCACCTCACACATTTTCAGTGTGCAAATAAATCACCTAGCGAAAACAATAGAGCCTAAGGCGGCAATGATGGGCGCGGGAATATCATAAAAACAACATTATTCCCCCGTTAAAAGACCGCCAGGTTGCGGTAGTGATGTGTGTATAGGCTGTTTAAACGTCGATATCTTTGCTTCAAAAACTTCTTTGTACGAAGACTTAACCGTGAAGATTTCTGTTGTCAAATTGGTGTTGAATTTTTGGCAGATTTTGTGTTTAATTTTTAAATTGGTAGGTACACAAAGTACTGTTGGATCACACGCAACAAAAAAAATAAAGTTTTTCATTACATACATTTAAGTGATTTAAGTGTAGGTATGGTAACCTATGACCTATTTTTTGTACATGAAATATCTTTCTTTTACCGCGTAGGTAGAATCTTCTGATAAATATTAATATCTTGACTTTCTTTACTACATAGAATCTTCCCCAAATGATTGTTCCCACCTTAACAGCCTCTTTGTAAAGCAAATGTAACTTATTACGAGTTTCGGCAAAGTGTCGATAGCAGTTTATTGACTTTGTAGCCATCTTTTGTGCGTCAGCGACTTTTTTCTTGGTAAACAAGCAATAATATTTCAATAACTTAGTAATTCGTTATAAAAATGTTTAATATTAAATAGGAATTAATTCTGTGATTATCTTCTAAACGGAGGTAAATTATTGTATCAAATTTAACACAGCAAACTCTGTCTTTGTACGTAAACGATTTTAATTTAAACATCCCAATTTTTTAGTTTGGTACTGGTTCGGTACATACGCTTTTTATTTCTGCTTTTGTATCGCAAACAAACTTGTTTGTTTTTAGAACATAGAGGTATGTACAATTTTCGATAATCAAATTCCTGGAATTATACGATTCGAAATAGCGACAGTCCAATGCTCAGGTCCAATGTTTATGGACATTCAATATTTATTTTTAAATTCCCGTCACAGGTAGCGAGGCTCGACGAATTGTTAAATCAACGCGCAATTTATAAAATTATGCTGGTTTTTGCTATGCGGTTTGCCGAACAAATTAGCATGTAAATGTTTGTGGTTTTGTACCATTAATTCATTTTTCAACAGATTTCATATTAATGTTCTAAAAATTATTGCATATTTTTTTTAAGACTATTCATAATAATAGAGATACTATCGACTCCTATTTTTTTCTCAAAATATGATGAAAAAATTAGCGTCGATAGTGTCCTTGCTTTTCTCAAATACAGCTGCTTTTGTTAAAAGATAAATTCATATTTATTTATTTATGAATAAGACAGATATATAAATCATTCGATCAGTATTCTGATTTAACAGATAAACAAACAAAAGTTCATTTTATAGTAATGTAAGCAAAAATGATTTCTGATACTCGGAATTACAGACACTATTTACATACCTATATAAATCCTACTACTTACCATCTATTATTTACTTATTTATATAGGGAAATATTCTAGGATTGGTAAAATAAACAATAGACAGTTTGCCTGTTGGCAGTCGTCCACTAAAGTTGGACGAATATCGACATTCAAAGAATGCAGCTTCAACATAGTACTATAGACAAAGATAAATTGGCGCGGGGACGAACCACCAAATGAACTTAATCGCTATATGTAAAATCATAAGGTAAAAGAGATTACAGTGTTCTGTGTGGGGTTTAAGCCAAAAAAGTATCTACACATAATAATAAAAAATACGGTCGAAATGAGAACATTCTCCTTTTTTTTTAGGTCGGTTAAAATGGAAAGAGAAGAGAATTTCGACAAATGAAATTGCACCTCCTTCATCAATTAATTGTATGCCTCAAAATGACTAAGGTACGATTCAATTAAAAAGAAAAATAGGTATAAATATTAAAAAGTTCATTTTAAATACAACTGATTTGCCCTCCTTTACGACATAACGCTATGTCTAGAATCTCTAATATCAAAGCGCAACTTTAACGAGAAAACTTCGCACATTTATTATTTAATCTCTATAAACTGGAAAACGTGAGGTAATTCTAGAAAATTTATCAAGTGCATCACGCATGGTGGGTATAAAGCAGATGGCGACTGAAGTCATGTTCCATTTAATATTTATGAAGCGAGTCTGCTGCAGGACCAAATGGCCGGCTAAAAGTTTCACTAAACGGTTCCAAAGCGCCGCAATGGGCTCGGCCGGTTCATTATTTAGGTAGGTACGTACTATATGATCTGGGTAATGGAAAGTCGACTTGTGATTCGGGTATGCTAGGGAAATGATAAGTCCAGTCGTGGATACAATATTTTTGAAACAGTAATTTTGCCTCCTGTCCGAATAGCTAATTAATTTAAGTATTTATATATTTATATACATACATTCACACATTCATATAGTTACGTCTATATCCCTTGCGCGCTAGAGAGAACCAACAGTCTTGAAAATACTGAAAAGCCACGATCAGCTTTTTGGCTAGATGATAGAATTGGACTCATTGCCGTAAAGAAAAATCCCAAGTTTGTAAGCCTATCCCTTATTCGCCTTTTACGACATCCATTGAAAATAGGAGGAGTGGTCCTTTTTTTTATTGATGCCGGGAACCACACATTTATATTATTTCCACCAAGGAAAAAAATACTTACAACTAGAATTTGACTTTAATATTTTTGAATCACTAATTTCGGCTCCTGTCCGAAAAGCTAATTAAATTCATTTTATTTACACACACCAAGGAGAAAAATAGAATTAGAAATTAGACTAATGAGAAATTTTGTACAAGACTACTTCTTAATTCCAAAGATATATCTTCCAGTAGATAGGAAAATTATAATTTTATACCCACTCGTATTTCTATTTTTGGTGTGTAATAAACTTTTTCTGCAAACAGTGGGAGTAAGTGCTTCGTGAAAATCTACAGGAAGCTAGCTTGAACATGTTTTTGTTTTCGCATGTTACATATCTTATTGCACGCACGGCTTACAATAGTCCCATAAGATGTTAGGATTTATATAGCTTTTCGGTTTGATGTCAGAGGCGTTGAAATAGAGACGAGATTTTGCAAAACCTGTGAGTGAAATGGAATATAAATTTTATAAGAGAAAGAATATGTACCGTGTGGTTCCCGGCACCAATACAAAAAAGAATAGGACCACTCCATCTCTTTCTAATGGATGTCGTAAAAGGCGACTAAGGGATAGGCTTACAAACTTGGGATTCTTTTTTAGGCGATGGGCGAGCAACCTATCTCTATTTGAATCTCAATTCTATCATTAAGCCAAATAGCTGAACGTGGCCATTCAGTCTTTTCAAGCCTGTTGGCTCTGTCTACCTCGCAAGGGATATAGAGGTGATTATATGTATGTATGCATGTAAAGAATATAACACTGATGTGAATAATTACAAGAATACATGTATATAATATAACATACAAGATAACATACAAATGCGTCAATTGTCACTGGATATAATAGGCAGTGAAAAAGCATAAAGGCGGTAAAAATGGTTCTTAAAAAAACCGTTAAACCCTATAGCGAGTGTAGACGATAATAAATTCTTCATCAGCAATTCCCCTTTCATCCACAACCAAATTCATTTATATTTGCTGTCGCTTTAGTGGTTGCAGAATAAATAATAGCGTTATGAAAACTTCACCGCTGTTATAAATATGCGGAGCACGTGATCAAAGCGTTTTATTTTTTCACTAGCTGTGCCCGCGACTTCTTCCGCGTGGAATAGTTATACATACATACATATGATCACGTCTATATCCCTTGCGGGGTAGACAGAGCCAACAGTCTTGAAAAGACTGAATGGCCACGTTCAGCTATTTGGCTTAATGATAGAACCGAGATTCAAATAGTGACAGGTTGCTAGCCCATCGCCTAAAAGAGGAATCCTAAGTTTATAATCCTATCCCTTAGTCGCCTTTTACGACATCCATGGGAAAGAGATGGAGTGGTCCTATTCTTTTTTGTAATAGTGCCGGGAACCACACGGCATGGAATAGTTATTATGGGCATCATTGAAGCTCTCAAGGATGAATAAATTTCCCCGTTTTTTTTCACATATTCCATTATTTCTTTGCGCCTTAAAGTTGCACTGGTTGTTATATAGTATATAGTATCTTAAAGCTTTCCTCGATAAATGATCTATTAAACGCAAAAATATTTTTTCAACTCGAACCAGTAGTTCCTGAGATTAGCGCGTTCAAACAAAGAAACAAACTCTTCAGCTTTATAATATTAGTATAGATTTAATGAAACGAAATAGTGCTGGGAACATGGGGAGACTGCGTGAATTAATAAGTTTGTCTGAATAAGGGTTGTTATTATCACTACACAGTATAAAACAAAGTCGCTATTTTAGTCTGTTTGTCTGTATGCTTAAATCTTTAAAATTACGCAACGGATTTTGATGCGGTTTTTTCACAGGTAGAGTGATTCCATAGGAAGGTTTTTATGTATAATAACATTTATAATTTTGCACCAGTGGAAAGCGGGGCGGGCCGCTAGTTTAATTATAAAAGGATTAATTTAATATAATAATGTGTCGTGTGGTTTCCGGCACCAATACAAAAAAAGAATAGGACCACTCCGTTTCTTTCCCATGGATGTCGTAAAAGGCGACTAAGGGATAGACTTACAAACTTGGGATTCTTTTTTAGGCGATGGGTTTGCAACCTGTCACTATTTGAATCTCAATTTTATCATTAAGCCAAATAGCTGAACGTCACCATTCAGTCTTTTCAAGACTGTTGGTTCTGTCTACCTCGCAAGGCATATAGACGTGACCATAGGTATGTATGTATAATAGGAATATTTACGAAGATGCTTACTGATTGAGTTTGGGTTTGCAGATTCCTTATGTGATCTAGGGTTGGACTTTGAAGGATGTCAAGAAATACCCACGAAAGCCGAACAACAGGATTCGTTTTAAGATGGGTGGTGTCGCAGGAGAACTATTGTAGGAATAAAAATATATAAAACAACATAGTTTCACATATTTTATTCATAAAACAATTTCTTTCATAAGGCAACCTGAATAAGTAAAATGAGTACTGTGACCTTCGTTTGTCCTTCTACCTATCTGATTCCTTAATTGATAAGGTAGATGATATGGCAACCTATCTATTATACCACTCTATCTAATTGATCATGTTTTCGAATTAATTAAATCACTTTTTTAATCGAAAAGTTTCAATGCCCATTCAATTTAAAAGCAATCGGATAAAATCTCAAATTGCACTCAACAAAATAAACATTAAGACTGTTTTTTACATTTTTAATAGTAGGTATCTACAGGGGCAAAGCCAGATAACGAATTCTCAGCGGACACTCAGTTTCGAAACACCTGTAATTCGCTACATTTTACGGCCTTTGCCATAGATGAAAAAAGGATAGATGCAGAAACAATTTATGCTTTATTAATAGCTGTATCGGCTCTAGATAAATATGTATTCTCGCAGGATTGAGCTTCTTCGTGTAAAAAAGATGATTTTATGAATTATTTATTGGTTGATAAGTATCACCATAGGTGTCTGCGGTATAATGATGGCGGGTGTCATCACGTGATGTCTGAAGTGTCATGTGATGTCTGAGACTCCTGATGTCTGATACGCCATCGCTCCCGTGGGTTTAGGTTTAAAAGCAAGCAATAAAAATACAAATGTTTTCTCTTTATTAATGCGCTGCATCTTCTCTTTTACTTTAATCTAAGCCCGAGCTCGCATTTCTTTTATTATTCAGTAAACTTCACTCTTCAGAGTAATCGAATTGTGGGACTCTAACTTAAGTGATTATTTTTAAAAGATTGATGTGACTGCGCCTTTAGTAAGTAATTCAAACTATTTTTGGATTTATTCAGTAAAAACATGAGTTATTGTATAAATATAGGATTCTTCCCAAGACATCATTTACGAAATTTATATAATGCCTTGCCTTTTGGAGTATGGGATGGGACCCCTAACCTTTCGGTGAGGGAAAACATCGAGAAAATACCTGCACATTCAAGTAACTGGAAGTGTAACTGTGATCTAATATGAGTTGTCCTGCAAAGGTTGTGGAGGTCACATTTCGAGTCGCTTTGTGTAAAAACCCAAATCACTCAATCCGATATAATGGTCAAAGCGGACCCCGGGCTATCCTATCCGAGGTAAGGGTAACCAGGATTAATGTCAGGAGCAAGAAGAAGACAGACACTAATTTAAAATGAACCTAAGCCCACTTAGATCTTGGTGACAAATTCTGTGACGGTTCCTTCACAATTTTTTTCCTTAGATCATTTTAGCAGCTAGAAAAGTGATAGTAATGTATGTAACAGGGGAAAAAACGCTAAAGTGAAATGGGCGTTGTGAATCACGGTCACTCAGCGAGCTATAGAGAGAGCTACGATCGGTGCCTGCGAGATTGAATCAGAAATGTGGATATCCGCAGACGAACGAAAGTAACCCACATAGCAGCTCAAGTCAGAAAACTGAAATAGCAATGGGCAGGTCACATTTCTCTCAGGCCGACGACAAAAAGTCATCAAGTGGCGTCCACCACGTACCAACTGGAAACCGCAGCGTAACCGCTGATCTGGTGAAGTCCGCAGGAAAACATTGGATGCAGGGTGCCTTCAACATAGCGAAGTGGAAGTCATTGGGGAGCCCTATGTTCAGCTGTGGACGTTCTACGGCTCCAATGATGATGATGTTAATTACTCCTTTATTTATCAAACATAAGTACATATAAATTGTATAATACGAGTATATATCATAACTTCTTCCCAGACGGGTAGTTCGAGACTACATCTTTCCACTTCCCACGATCCCTGTATACTTCTTCCTCTTAGTTCACATAACTCTCATCATGCAAGCTTGAAGGTTTCGACGTTCAGTTTTGTTTTGCGACTGAGTCTGATATATTACCAGCTAAAATTACCTAGTAAATTAGACCATAAATGCGTCTCAGATCCGGTAACCGACCATCTCCGGCGTTCATCCATTTAGTAGGTTTCCGCAATGACACCATGCAGATGATCATGAAACTTCTTTACGTAAACAGCCTCACGTGCCTACAAATTCGGTAATTCGCAGGAATGTAAATCGTAATGGCGTTGGACTATAAATAAATGTGACGAAGTAGTGTTTGTACATAACGTCTTTTTTGTACAAGAAAGAAACAAAAAAATCCAATTAATAAAAAAATTCCCATGGATGTCGTAACAGGCGACTAAGGGATAGGGTTACAAACTTGGAATTCCTCGCGTAAGCGATAGGCTAGCGATCTGTCACTCAATTCCATCATAATGCCATACAGCTGAACGTGGCTGAACTCTGTCTACCCCGCAAGGGATATAAACGTGACTATATGTAGGTATGTATGATGGTTTGAAGGATTCTGTATTACTTATACGTACGTATAAGTGGCAAATTATTCCTTCATTATGCATACTCACGCTCACGGCAGTCAAGCGTGAAATCTCTTATTTAAACTCTTCATTGTGCCAGCAGTTTGCCCATGGCATGTACACAAAATTAACTTTTCTTGAAGGGTGGTTTTTGCCATAGAATTGATAATTTATATTGGTAACATGTTTTAAGTTCTTGTTTGAGACGAAAAGAAGACAAAGCCAACATGACAAATCACACAACAACAAATCATGAAGAGAATTAAAATTAATTTAATTTCGATACTGCTTAAAAAGTTGCCTTCTACAATGTGAAAATAATACAGTAAATTGTGAAAAAAAGTAGCAATGAGTATGAAGTTAAAGTTAACAATATTAAAACTCTCAACTCCGTGGAGTTCCGTTGAGATTGATTGTTACAGTTATTCTCGACTTTGAATAGAAATGTAATTTTAGAACGATTTCCCGTTTCCTTGTCTAAAGGTGGGTCCAGACATGTTCTTTTGTCCGTACCATACCACCGTATCCTATCAGCGTCGATATCAAAGATCTTTTCTCTCTTTCTTTTCTATAAATCTTTTAGCTTCCACCGGACTTTCGGTGATTCTGCCAATGTCATGGTTTAAAGAGATACGAAGTTACGAAATTGGTCGATGGATGGTATACGATCTGAATGGAGAAGGTTAACAAATGTACAAACACAAACACGACAAGTAGTTATTGTTAGTAAAAGAGAAGACAAGTTAATGAATATAATGTGTAGTGAATGTGTACGGTATAAAAGATTTGTATCATTTAATCATTTATTTATTCCTTGAATATGGTTACAATATTCATAGGCCTTAAGTATTCAAGTACAGTTTCTTAACACATATTCTACCTTTGCAGGTGTCGGTTTTATGTACATATATTTTAAAGAAATTTATATATTTTGTAGAACAAGAGAGCACATAAGTAGAGATCAAAGATTGTTAGTTTGGACGCATGTTCGGTACGGGGTGGTATGACGTTTCGTTACGGAGACAGGTATAGAAAGAAAGAGAAACCATTTATATCGCACTCAGAAATAAAGCAGGTACCTACGGTCCAGTTCATAGCGAGTCTGTTTTTTAAGAAAATATTGGGCTTGGGCGTCCTGAATTATTAGATCACAACGATGATAGGACAAGGAGATACGGTACGGAAAAGGTCATGTCTGGACTCAGCTTAACACGCTTCAAAGTATGGTAACGTTTCAATAAAGGTGTTGACTTATTTGGGCAAATGTTTAGAATTTGAAGAATATTTAATTAGCGAAAACATATTCACATAATATGTTTTTTATACAACGCATGATGTTCTGAAAATAAGCCTTGAAACAATTTAATTTCTAGTTTAATATTGTTATGTTGGTTTATTTGAATTGTTATACGTATAACTGAAATGAAATGTATTTATTTTGTAAAAGTGTTTATTATTCGTGTATTATTCTTTTATTTAGGTATATACATAAGTATAATAGAATAGAAGAGAATAGATTTATTTTCAAAATTGGATACAAGGTATCACTTATTGACGTCACATCACTTACATATAATTATAATCACGTCTATATCCCTTGCGTGGTAAAAAGAGCCAACAGTCTTGAAAAGATTGATAGGCCACGTTCAACTATGTGGCTTTAAGATAGAATTGAGATTTAAACGAAGAATCCCCCATTTAAGAGCCTATCCCTTAGTCGCCATTTACGATATCCATGGGAAAGAGATGGAGTGGTCCTATTATTTTTCTTATAGGTGCCGGGAACCTACTATATTATAATCTTTTATTTCATTGAATTTAATGATGCAAATTGTCTAAATTCACTTTTTCTGACCTTAAGAGAAAAGTGAAAAAGAATCTATATTTAAACAATCCCCAACCACTCTGTTATTTCGAAATATATAAATTGAATACGTCGTTCTCATGATCAAATGTAACTTGTAAGTTCTCATAGAAAGACGGCAATTAAGTTCTCAAACAGGGAAAAGTATTTTTTGGTTTACATCACTTTTATCAGTCCACCCCGCACTCGGATTAAAGTTTTAACAGTTTATTTACCCACGTGTTCCCTTGGTATGCTTTCATAAATACGAACTTACACAGGTACCCCACGATATTTCCTTCTCTAAGCCGTGGTAAATATCTCAAACGGGTTTCCGAGCTTAGCGTCCGTAATATTATAAGGCGACTATGCGCCAGTGCATTCTAGCATATTCTTGGAATGTGTTGTTGTTTATAGGGAGGTTCATGCAAAGAGGTTGTTGTTCATAAAAATGTTGGTATGAAACTATAAAACCTATGTATAAATAGTAATTCTATTTTGGTAAAGGATTTATAGCTATAAAACATACTCTTGTGTTATTAAAGTAGATACTGCCGTGTAATTCCCGGCACCAATAGAAAAAAGAATAGGACCACTCCATCTCTCTCCCATGGATGTCGTAAAAAGCGACTAAGGGGTAGGCTTATAAACTTGGGATTCTTCTTTTAGGCGATGGGCTAGCAACCTGTTACTACGAGTATTTGAATCTCAATTCTATCTTAAAGCCAAATAGCTGAACGTGGCCTATCAGTCTTTACAAGGCTGTTGGCTCTGTCTATCCCGCAAGGGATATAGACGTGATTGTATGTGTGTATGTATTGAAGTAGATATTAGACACCTATAAAAATGCAACATGTGATAATTAGGCTCAAAAGAAAGATCTACTACCAAGCTAGGTTTACTCGATGGAATGTTTTAGTCTGCAATTTCTTCCTACACTTTTTACAAATGCATAGGATAATTAATCACCTGCAAAAAGAAAAGAGTGAGACGTAATGTACTCGTATCTGTCCAATAGAGAGAGTGAGACAAAACACATCAATCGAACAAAATAATTTGAATATGGATTAGCTATGTGCAAGTTTTTGCACACCGCAGCGGGCTATGAAATTGCATTTTGAAGCTGAACAAAATTGACACTCAGAGTGAAGGATGCTGAAACTTCGACATTTTGAAACATTTACCTTCTATCACGAACCGGTTTCAAAGTGTTGAATGAAATAGGTCAGTGTAAAAAACTAAAATACATATTGTGTACCTATAAAACTGTAACTGGAGTTTGTTACAAGACAAAAATAATCATGTCGGGTGATTCCCGAATATGACCACTACTTCTCTTTTCCACGGATGTCGTAAAAGGTGACTAAGAACTAGCAAATTCATCTAGTGCATTTTTTTACCATGATCCAATGTAGGTTATGTTCCCATGCAAAGTTTGCGGAGGTCAGACGAGAATCGCTTTACGTAAAAACCTGATTTAATCTAAGGTCAAGGTCAGAGAAGCACTTCCTAGTAGGAAGTTCCTACTAAAGATTATATAAATCCGGATTATCGCCAGCAGGAAGAAGATATTTTAAATGTCTAAAATAATAATTTAAAAAGCCGTGTGGTTCCTGACACTACAATAGGACCGTTCTATATCTTTTTCATGGATGTAATAAAAGGCGACTAAGGGAAAGGCTAATAAACTTGGAATTCTTCTTACAGGCGATGGGCTAGCAACCTGCCACTATTTAAATCTCAATGTCATCATTTACAGCTCTTGGCTCTGTCGACCCTGCAAGAGATATAGACGTGTCTATATGTATGTATCATTTAAATCTATACGAATGTTTTGTACGAGCCACTGTCGGGCAAAAGCAATTAGTTCTTAACTAGTAAATACAACTAACCGAATAGCTACATCCTTGCACGTCAAACTATATTCCCGTTGTTCCTCTTTAATTTGCCCTGAATGTTTCTGTAGTGTATGTGCAAATTATGCCTGAGTGAAAGAGAAGGAAGTACATATTATGTCGTCTCTAGCACACATGCCACCATGATAGAATTTGGACTACTGTGCAAATCCTATCCGGATATTCAGATACACGCTTACAGAAAGTACTGTAAGCGTCTATCTGTGAGCCGATATGACGGGGGGAAAGCGAATCGCTACCGACAGATTCTTTATACATACATACATACATATGGTCACGTCTATATCCCATGCGGGGTAGACAGAGCCAAGTCTTGAAGACTAAATGGCCACGTTCAGCTTTTTGGCTTAATGATAGAATTGAGATTCAAATAGTGACAGGTTGCTAGCCCATCGCCTAAAAGAAGAATCCCAAGTTTATAAGCTTATCCCTTAGTCGCCTTTTACGAAATCCATGGGAGAGAGATGGAGCGGTCCTATTATTTTTTCTATTGGTGCCGGGAACCACACAGCACAATATGTATGTAATTATATATGTAACAAGTTAATACATTTATTATAATAATTTTAAACAACTGAATAAGCATTTATTTTCGCTATGTTTAAATTAGCTTTAAAATTGAAATAATTTAAGTATAGGAACAATAATATATTAAAATCATGGACTTGAGTTTTGACAATTGAAAAAAAAAACAATTTATATGTCTATCTTTATTTATTATCATTTAAAGGCCAGTGTTAAATATCAATAATTTTAGTGATTAACAGGGACAAATGCATCGTGTCACATTGGAACAACACAAAACAATCAACGTTACAGAGGACAGAACTTTTTCAATTAAACGCGGAAACTCTTAAATTCGTGTGTTAATACAAACAGCTGTAATGAAAGTGTTGCCATTTCAAATTAAAGATTTTATTGCACTGTAAATCATTGGTAAACCCAAGTGTAGCCAACTGCTCGGTTTTAACTGTAGATGTTGACAGTTTTTCGATGTCGTATTTTTTATTTTGTCATCCTAATGTGCTATCCTATGTAAGCTTATGCGATTGTGGAATAGACGATCAGAAAAAAAAACTAGAAAGTCACTATGAAATTGACCCCATAGCCGCGATATATATTAGACAGTTTCAAACACTGACCTCTTTTTTGCACTCGCATTATTCACGTCAGTGGTTTCAAAGGAAGCTTGTAAAATTTTTTGAAAGCTGATCTACAGTTTTAGTAGATATATATTAAGGTTGGCAACACTGGTAACCCGCCACAAGATTTAGCGTGAAGCTTGAAGAACCTTAAATTACGAACTTTCCAAGTTCGGCGGAAGTTTAAAAACAAAAGCTATTGGGTTCGAACCGTTCTGGGTTACTCTGGTTTGTTTGAACTTAATTTATCGTGTTGATAAGAAATACATTTTCCGTTTTGTTTGCACCGTAAGTTGTGCAAGGTTGCCGCAATCGAATACATATCCATATTATAAATGGCAAAGTACGTTCGTTTGGTTTTCTGCTTCTTTTGTCTTCATGCTTTATCTACTGGACTAAAGACATACACATATTCATCTTTAAAAAAATCCCTTCGTTCACTTTAGTTACTAAAATTTAGTAACCAGTTGTGGAAGAAGAATTGGGTATGGGTTCTTGTGGGTGAGAGATAAACGACAATGTATTAGGGCAAAACTGTGGTAAAAAATGAATGAAAACAATGAAGAGTGACAGGGGCACCTGTCCTCACATCTACAATTGGTAAAATCAATGTACATATTAAAATTCTTCTTCCTCTCTGGATGAGCTCGGGTGCGTCTTTCGTCTTTACTCTACTTCTTTCGCACAAATTTCTATATATATGTATATTTTTCTAGATGTTTTAAAAAAATATATATATTTTCAACATCAACCATATTCCGAACAATACAAATTTAAACAAAACCTCAACTAACTCACCTATATCACAAACTAATCGGGCAGTTTTTATTCCCCACTGGCCGCATCAATTAGCAGCACATGCTGCTAGCTTTAGATTTTAGGAGGTGTCCGGTGTAATCCGAACAAATTATGTAGTCGGCAGGGTATTGCCAAGGATGTATAGCGGATAGAATTAAGATTTTAATGTTGATTTGTTAATTTAAATCAATTTCTTTGAAACTTAATTCTGTATAATAATTAAACTGGAGAGGTTGGTAGAGACTATATAGTCTCTACTATACCATACATAGGCAAAAAGCGTGTTTATTAAAAAGTTCGTTTTACAACATGCTTCTCGCATTGGCACCTTGTGTATTGTATCTTTGCAAGCACTACTAATTTAAATTACATGTTAATAAATATCCCATTTTTTTAAAGTTTCGTTTCCATCAATCCCCCGGCCTGCATTCGAACCTAGGACCTTATATCTCACTTAGTACATCACCGCTGCGCCACAGACGCCGACGATTTAAATTAAGTACATGTTGCTTCCTGTACTACGCACAAGTAAGCCGGGTAATCCGGGAGATCTATGTAGGTGGCAGAGCTTGTTGCCAAAGATGTAGGAAGAAATATATTAGGAATTCATAATTATTCTATTTATATCATATTTTTTCTTAGAATTAGCGGCACGAGTATTTTAGTAAGTTTGAGTTGTATTTAATCCTTTAAAAGTGAGGTATATTTAAGGCGGGTTTTTCGGAAAAGAAGTAAGTTTGTTGTGCTGCCGGTGATTCATTACTTTAGATTTTCTGTCAAAAGAGACTCGCTGCAAAATCGGTTCAGCGAAATGCGAGATAATCGCGGTAACTATGACATATTTTATATCATTTTGCTTTTTCTACGTATGTCTATCTATAAATAATTTTCAAAATTAATTTTTCAACAAAATGACTTATCAAGATTGTTAGATATCAAAGGAATAACAGTTTTATCTTTTACAGCTAACGCACCACTCAGGGGATAGCGGATAGCGGAGTAAAAAAATAAAAAAGTGTGATTTGAAAAATGAAACAGAAAAAATATTTCTTGAAAAGTAATTGTGTTTACAAACAATATTGTCCTCAGAGAGCCCTTTTAAGTAAAGGTCTTTAAGAGTTCTTCAGTCTTTTGTTTCAGAGGATACTTATTTGTAATTGATCACGTTTCGACTTAAAATTTGAAGTACCACTTGTACACCTTAGTACTTAGTCTTAGTATTTTCAAAGTAAATCCATTAAAAAAAATGTAACTACTTCTTTATCACGGTAACATCTTCACTTACCTGGAGAGGAGTTTGGACGCATCTTTGATGTATTGGGTAAGTCAGATTTTTACACGAAGCTACCCTCATCTGACCGCCACAACCTTTGCAGGGGAACCCAACTCTTATTGGATCACGGTTACACATTATTTACCTGAATGTGTATATTTCTCATGTTTTTCACTCTAAAAGTTTTCAATTAACTAAACGTCTTAACAGACCTCTTCCATTGTCTTTAAGTCTGTAAGTCACAGGTTAAAGGCGACTTATTAAAATGGCCGCTTTAAAATATGTCACGTTAGGGCGCTCCCGGGCATATAAATAACGGCGGCGGTCGCCTCCAGGGATGAGACCCGTGTACTGTGGGCATAACGGTAATCTGATACAGGATAAGCCTAAACTTACTGTTTTGGAAAAGAAATTTATAAAAAATAGGACAAAGAAAATATGTGACCGTGTCTTGTTTTGCTACGTGACGGATAAAATAAGTTAATGTCAAACAAAAAGGAAACAGTACACACATACGCATAATCACGTCTTTTTCCCTTGTGGGGTAGATAGAGTCAGCAGTCTCGGAAAGACTGAGATGCCACGTTCAGCTGTATTGCACAATAATGGCAATTAGATGCGAATAGTGATAGGTTGTCGGTAATATTAGCATTGTATTTGATTGATATTAAAATCGCACAAGAAGAGGAGTAGATGGCACGCACTATATTTATGTATATGTATTTTTTTGCTACCCGTTCAGCATGGAAGACCATAATAAATATTCATTCATTCGTTCCTTTAATCACGTCTTTCTTGTGGTGATGACAGAGCCAGCAGTCTCGAAAAACTGACAGGTAGCGTTCAGCTGTTAGGCTAAGTGATAGTTAATTATATTATGATGATGCTCAATTCTGTTTCAAATCGTGATAGGTTACTAGCCCATTACCTAAAAAAATCCCAAGTTATTATCCTACCTATTAGTCGCCTTTTACGATTATCTATTCTTTTTTATATTGCTGCCGGGAACCACACGGCGGCATAACAAATGTCCACAACTTAAATAGGCTTTTCAGTTAGTGAGAAAATAAATCCATTCTCCAATATAAAGTAACCCTAAGTAGGGATGATAGCATTCCCTTGGATCGGGATCTATGGCGTGGTCTATGGGGGATAAACCCGAAGTGTCAGTAATTATTGTTTCTGGATTTCGTCGGGACAGAGCCATGGGATTACGTGGTTGGGTAATGGGTAAAATATATCTGTAGGAGGCTTTGGACTACGCGGAATATGTTATTATTATATTTCTGTAGATTAAATGGCAGTGATGCTTTTAGGATTATGTTAAACCGTTTCAATCAAATAAAAACCAAAGATCAGGTCGAGAGTAGCTTTGACTGATAAGCTTGAGTTAAAATTAAAAAAAAAACAACATTCAAAATTTTTATTTATTATTACAGGATACCTTCTTCATGTCACTTAATAATAGTCATATCTTTTGGTTTCACAACATTGGTTGACGTCAAAGAAATTACTTAAAACCAAGTTTACGGCCGCTTCCAAGCGTCAGTGCAGAAGAAGCGGTAACAAACTGCACTGCTGTTTTGTTTCTTATTAACCTTAAATGAGATACAGTAATTATACGTATTCGATATATTCGATATCATGTAAAGGTGCCGACCCCAATTCCTGGCACCAATTTAAAAAAAAGAATCCAGTACATCTCTTTCCCATGGATACCGTAAAAGCCGAGTTAGAGAAAAAATTACAAACTTGGGATTCCTCTTTTAAGCGAAAGGCTAGCAACCTGTCACTTTTTTAAATTTTAATTCTATCATTAAACGAAACAGATAAACGTGGTCTTTCGGTCTTTTCAAGACCGAAAGACCACGTTTATAGACGTTATTATATGTATTAAAAAAATAACTATTTTTTAATATTATTTATAGCACGTGATTGCGCAGGCGTCGTTTTGATTCTAATATTAGACTTACTTCTTATTCTAAGTGTTGGGGATGACCAAAAAGGTTGGATTTCAAAATGTTTCTTTTATTAAAAGAAAGTTTTTACTGTCATATTTTGAATACCAGTATTTTGTTGGTGTCTCGTTTTGTCAGTGGAAAAGTAAAGACCCTATTTTTTTCAATCTCTTTATTTTTATTTATTCCTGCCGTGAGTTGCGGATCTACCGGGCAAAACGATTCTTTAACTCTTAGAAAGATCCCGGTTTGAGTTTTTTTTTTTAGTTTTAAACAGTGTCTTATCCACCAGAGCCTGTCTGTATGTGAGATGACACGAGTGCTGCCGATGGCTGGGTATCCACACGGTCGCAATTTACAGGCGCGCCCGCGGTACTTAAAATTCGGTTGCTCGAAATATGGTCTTTGCACATCTTTGGACTCTAAGATATGGTTTGGTCATCGATAATTTTCAAATAATGTTAAGATATAAACATTTTAATACTTTATTATCACGCGATTTTCTCGTACAGATCAGAGACTAATTCATATATGTAGGTAATTAATTACGAATTTCGTAATATTTTTACTTGATACTTACTTCAAAAAGTTATCTTAAAGCGTGTTTGTGAGTGTTAAAAATAAACAAGTATGAATTTTTGTATTCCAATGAGTTTGAACAGAGTAAAATAAATTGCTTTCTTTTCCTTTAAAGATATACCTACTTTATAATATTACCTAGTAGCCTTTACCCGCAACTTCGCCCGTGCGACTAAGCTCCATCTACACGCGCGAAAATAGCGCTACCTACAAAAGAATACAGGAAAATTCGCGGTAACTATGAAACTAACTTATCGGGATAAAAAGTAGCCATTGCCCTTCTCCAGTCTCTTAATTATATATATACAAAATTTCAAGAAAATTGGTTAAGTAGAAAACGCGTAAAGAGACAAGAAACAAATAAATAAACATTTATACATTTACATACGTTTTTATCACCCTTCGGTGTATCCAATTACCCTCCCTCCAAATTATAATTCATGTGTGAAATAAAATCGTATATCTCATTTCTCCCATTTTCATTCATGATGAACTTCAGTTACTTTTAGTTCGTTAGACAAAAACGGCTCCCATACATTTCCAAGGCGAAACTTCCGACAACCGGCGACTTTCTTTCCTTTTTCCTTAATAAAATTTATCCCTCGGACTTGATAAAAGAGTTTAAAACATCAAGCCACTTCCTCGATTGTACACTACGGTGCACAGAGGAGGAAAAACTAGGAGTGTACGTGTTCAGAAGAAGAAAAACTTTAATGTTGTTTGTAGGAGGTCGCGCGGCGTAATGTGCAGTGGCTGAGAAACGGCCAGTCACTCGGACTATGTTGCATAGGGCTGTCGCGTTTTTTTTCCGCTTAGTTTATACAGTGTTATTTTTATTAACTGGTAGTTTTTAAACAGGTGGATTAGTACTTCAAACTGAACAGCTTTTTGTATGCGAGTGAAATCGCGAATTAAATATCAGCTGCTTCATACAAAGGTGCACCCACACGCAACCGAAATGCAAGAAACAGCCGATTTTATTTTCGGTTTTTGGTTGGTTTCATAGTAAAAGTTGGTAGTTTGATGTAAATTTTACTTTGTAAGGGTTCATTATAAATAGCCATGTATTATTGGCCTCAGCTGTATAATATACAAAACCGACGAAGCCAATGGACTTATAAATGTGGGCCGGTTAAAAGTGAAGAGAAACACGTAGGAAGGTGAACCGTGATGGTGGTGCACCCACCGGGAATGCCGCAAAGATGGGAACGAAGTAGCTGGTACAGGATTATAATTGCAGTACTTATATTGCAAAATAAGAAAATTTATTTCATCCATATGTTCCTAATTTAAACAAAAAATCAGAACATACCTTTATATCACAAACGATTGATGGTCGTACATCTGTTTTCACATACGAATTCCAACGTCGCGACACTTTGACGAAAGTCAATAAAATGTAAATGCACAACCCTAACGTATACGTATCTTAAGTGCACAACCGCCTCGTATTTCGAGAACGATACACTGAACTTTCTTCAGGAGAAAGAATTCTATTCTTATTCAAGCAAAAGGGCACCTTATCGCTGCAGGTAAAGTCCAAATTTCGAACGTCAATGTGTAAAATACGCTAAAGACAGATGCACGCGAAATTGAAACTTAAAAGGAAGATGAATAGAAGAGAAACCAGCAAATTTCGCGTGCGGAATAATTTAGAGTTATCCTTATTTGTTAATTGAGTGGCGGTGGCGTAGATTATGTCGAGTTTTTGCCGCGCTTCTAGCATAATTACTTTGAGTGGCCAGACTTAGCAGAGTTCAAAGGCCAGTGTTTTATGGTAACTCGTTAAATTCTATAGAGTAATTTAAATTTTAAAACGAGGTTTTGCTCCTTTATGAAATATGGTTTAAGACAACCGAGTTAATGGTTGAGTGTCTCGGAAGGATTTAGAATTAAAATTGAAGTGGTTGTTCCGAATTTTTGCCTTTTTGTGGCGCATTTTGTGGTTCGTTGTTGAAACGTTCATTAAAAGCGTAATATGTTTTAAAATTTGGCTGCATAAAATGTAAATACGAACGTTTGTCAAAGGCTGTGAGCTGATATACGTTATTATACTCGGCTGTAACAGGTTAGGTACAAAATTGCACTGTAATTAATGTAGGCTTGCGGCTGTGTATGTACGTAATTTTATTTTCAAAGAATGTTTTTTAAAAAAGAAAAATGTAGATGAAATAGGTTTAACAGAAGCATAACTTATTACGTTGTTTGTTGTATGTTAATTGTTTATTCATGAATTAGCTGCCAATTTTCATTTATTATTCATTTATATTAAACAATTTTCTAAAACAAACTCCACTGCATTTACTTTTTCTTCATTAAAAACCCAACATGAATGTTTTCTTTTTTATTATAGGTATGTTAACATTTCGCTTTGAAACTTTTTAGATGCTGTTGTTACATTTATTTATTTATTCAATAAACCACACCAAACCATCACCTAGGTGTGCTTGCAACGCGACTCGTTAGTCGGTTTGTCATAACTCCGGCGACGTGTCACGACTTGTGTGACGTGTCATACGTTATACAATCAATTTTTGGCCGAGTCACGTCCATGTGCGGGCTCAATAGTATTTTCTGGAAAAAGCTCGTCTGCATAAGCTAGTCTCTTGTAATACTTTATTGTTGAGTTTTTCGCTGTATGAACTTGAGTGTTCAGCCGAGTCCTAAAATACTGTTAGACCCCCAGAATACTGAAATAAAATACATATATCAATCATACCTAATTATGTTAAGACACTGTTTCTTAGACATACAGATACCGAAAATAAAAATACTAGGCTTTACAAAAAAACAATAATGTAATAAACTAAACCGTCCCCTAGGCTATTAAAGTGTACTAGGATGCGATGCGGCTTGTTGGTTGGTTTGTCACGTTTGTCATAACTCCAGCGACGTGTCACGTCACACGTCACGCAATCAATTTTCGGCCGAGTGACGTCCGCGTGCCGGCACAACACTATTTTCCGGAAAACGCTTGTCTGCGTTCGCTGGTCCTTCCACATCGGCGAGCCGTCGGTTGAATAATACTTTCATAGGGTTGTCTCTGTTAAGTAACGTTTTATTATCATGATTTTGAATTAAGAATTAAAACTGTTAAAAATTTAATTTTCATATATACCTACATACAATCACGCCTTCATCCCTTACAGGGTAGGCAAGAGCCAACAGTTTCATAAAGACTGAAGAGTCACGTTCAGCTGTAGAGCATTAAGATTATTTTATTTTTATATATATAAGTTACAATCGCAGATTAATAAATACAGCACTTATTGTTCATCTTTACTAATATTATAAAGATGAAGAGTTTGTTTGTTTGTAACGCGCTAATCTCAGGAACTACTGGTCCGAAAAAAAAAACTTCGAACAGACCATTTATCGAGGAAGGCTTTAGGCTATATAAAATCACGCTGCAACTATAAGGAGCAAAGAAATAATGGAAAATGTGAAAAAAAGCGGGGAAAATTTTTCATCATTGAGGGCTTCAATGATGCCCATAATAACTATTCCACGCGGACGAAGTCACAAGCACAGCAAGTAATCTTATATAAATCAAAACTTCAGAATAATAATAAAACTGCGTTGAGACGCTAACTAAACAGAAAACCAAAAAACTAGATCAGAGAAAATTTTGTGGTAATGTAGCGATGTGGTATGAAACTTCAATGTGAAGAAATGTCAACAACTGAATCAAGCGGCCACTCACAAAACCTGACTGAAATCAGCTTTCCGCAGTAAGCCTGTTATTCCACTGGCATGTTAGCGATAAAATATTTTTCAACGCTACCTGTAGGTATAAAAAAATGCTGTTGGGCAGCTTGAAACCCCAAATAAAATCCATCCCCATATTTGCCTACCTTTAAATGAGGGATACCTTAAAATTTCAGATTACATACCTATATATATATTTGCAGTCAAAACTCTTAACCATTCATATAATCACGTCTATATTCCTTGCGGGATAAACATTAGTCTTTAAAGTCTTTTCCTTAGTCGCCTTTTACGACACCCATGGGAAATAAGGTAGTAACATGCCGTAAGTAAATCGTAGTAAGTGGGATTACACGGTATGTTAGATATTTGAAATGTTGTCAATTGAGCTTAAGTAAATTGAGAAAAAGCTGAACGTGGCTTTTCAGTCTTGTCAAGACTGTTGGCTCTGTCTACCCTCAAGGGATATAGACGTGCTTAAGTCAATTGATGATCTTCTCGTGAAAGGCCAGGTTATGAGTATGCTAAACCTGAAAATTTAATGTAGTCTATGGTAGGAAGCGTGATCATTTGTATGTTATTCATACATACATACATATGGTCACGTCTATATCCTTTGCGGGGTAGACAGAGCCAACAGTCTTGAAAAGACTGAATGGCCACGTTCAGCTATTTGGCTTAATGATAGAATTGAGATTCAACAGTGACAAATTGCTAGCCCATCGCCTAAAAAAGAATCCCTAGTTTGTAAGCCTATCCCTTAGTCGCCTTTTACGACATCCACGGGAACGAGATGGAGTGGTCCTATTCTTTTTTGTATTGGTGCCGGGAACCACACGGTATGTTATTCAATCTTACCTATTTTTAGGAACTTTTCAACATCATTACTCGCTACTCGCCTAGGCATTTATCGCAATGTTGAGACCACTGGACTAAAACCTAAAGCATAACTGGCTTACAGCGACCATCCCCCAGCTCAGTTTGAGTCCATACTGGAATTATTTACAAGTCTACAACAACAACCCAAATTCAACCTAAGAATTAACGTGACAGGGTACAATTTTGTAGATGTATTCGAAGCCTCTGTCGCGTAGAAGATTTTAAGAGCCCCTAGTGTTGGGAAGTGTTCCGCTTCGTACATTTATGAAGTAACGTTGATAGAGTGTGCTCTATGAAAGAATTGCGGTAATTAATTACTCTGCAACCTATTTTGGATTTACGCTTTAATGCATTTAGGAGAGTTAACTTTTTAAATTCTAGCGTTGGAGATCTTTGTTTTTTGTAGGTCGCATTTTGCTTTTCATTTAAAAGAGTTATGTTAAAAATATTAAATCTTAATTACACAAAATTCAAGGCGGTCTCGTCCGTGGTTCGTGGGGTGAAATAAAAGTACTAAAGCATATTTAAAAAAATATATTAATAAAATATAAAAGAAATACCAAAAATGTAAAGAATGAAAATAGTTTTCAATAATTAAGAAAATAATTAGGTAGCTTTACTTGGCATTTGAGTCATGCGACTATCAGCTCTATCCGATCGTCGATAAAGTCGTGATATAATATGTGTGTGTACATTGGAATATACTTTTTCTAACCTAACTTTTTTAGCGCAAAAACTTTGTCTTTGATCAACAGTTAGAGGTAGTTAATTGGCCCCAATAGCTCTGGCCCTGTGGTCCCAATCAATATGTTAAATAAATAAACAACTTTCGTCCAGAATTATTTACAGCATCACAAACTCTAAGTGGCTGGTACACATCTCGCATATTTTATAAGGGTGCAAACATAGATCAAAATTAAAATATAGATATGTACTTTGAGGCATCGCCTGTAGGTACTTTTATTTAGTATTTTTTTTAATGAATACAATATTTCTCTACTTGTTACCACTTTTACTTCTGGGCTTGTGTCCCTACCGCGACTATGGACCAATGTTTTTTCCATGTGTACATACATACATACATATAATCACGTCTATATTCCTTGCGGGTTAAACAGAGCCAACAATCTTGTAAAGACTGATAGGCCACGTTCAGCTATTTGGCTTTAAGATAGAATTGAGATTCAAATAGTGACAGGTTGCTAGCCCATCGCCTAAAAAAGAATCCCAAGTATGTAAGCCTATCCCTTCGCCTTTTACGACATCCATGGGAAAGAGATGGAGTGGTCCCATTCTTTTTGCATTGGTGCCGGGAACCACACGGCACGGTTAGTTGATTACTAATTGATAGCATAGAGTTCACCCAATTTAGATACATATTTGTGAAAAGTTATTTAACAGGGCTATTGTGCGTATCTTCCTGAAATTTAATCTACGACCAGCTTGAACTTCAACAAATAGTGAATTGCACAGTCAATATAAGCGGCGCTTTGAGTGACCCTCAAGGAAGCCCTTTGACATTCATTCAAAAGATGTAAGGCACATCAAAGTATAAAATATTGAACAAAACTAGTTTATACATCAAACCTCAGACTGAACATTCATGTTTTGTAATTGGTTTTAAAACTATTAACATACATACATACATAAAATCACGCCTCTTTCCCGGAGTGGTAGGCAGAGACTACCTCTTTCCACTTGCCACGATCTCTGCATACTTCTTTCTTCTTTTAAAACTATTAAATTAAAAAAAATTGCTGAAGTGGAATTTTAAAGTCAGTTCATGGATTTATTTTGCACGCTGCTTTTGATAGTAGCCCTTTGCAACTAATCGTTTCAAAAATTTTCGCCAAATATCTACTAGACTCGTATGCAAATTGAAAGCCTAATTATCCGGAAAAACTTAGCACAATAAATATAAATATATACGGGACAAATTAAACTGATTGGGTTAGCCTCGAAGTAAGTTCGAGACTTGTGTTACGAGATACTAACTCAACGATACTATATTTTATAATAAATACTTAAATAGATAAACATCCAAGACCCAGGCCAATCAGAGAAAGTTCGTTTCTCATCATGCCCTGGCCGGGATTCGAACCCGGGACCTCCGGTGTCACAGATAAGCGCACTACCGCTGCGCCACAGAGGCCGTCAAATATTTTCATAGCAGATAAAGACTTGGCTTCCTACCATATAAATCCATATGTAAATACAGTGCAGAATTATCCGGACTCAGTTTTGAACATAACCGGCTTCCAAACCGAACCATTTGCCCAGATCTCACCGACTCAACTGTTCTGAAAAGCTTTGGAAATGTTTGTGATGAATGAGTGAATGTAAACGAATTCACACATTCGAACAGGTTAGTATTTACATGGTCATTTTACACACAATGTAGGTAATACATACATACATATGGTCACGTCTATATCCCTAGCGGGGTAGACAGAGCCAACAGTCTTGAAAAGACTGAATGGCCACGTTCAGCTATGTGGCTTAATGATAGAATTGAGATTCAAATAGTCACAGGTTGCTTGTACAATGTAGGTAATCGTATCTCTTTCCCGGAGGGGTAGGCAAAGATTCGTATCAAGGTTCGTTGTATGTTGTAAGACCCATCTTAACACACGAATCTTGCGTAAAATGAGGAAGGAAAAGCTCATCTTAACACATGTCAACGCCACGAATCACACGTACTTTTTTGTGCTTCATTCATTCTACAAATCATAAATTACGTTTATTTGTATGTTTGTTTGTTAACTCTTTATTGGACATAAAAATAAATATAACAAATTACAAAACAGTAATTGGATTAAGAAGAATATGTACCTACAATGACGGACTTATCCCAAGTGGGATAAGTATAAGATATTTTATTATTATGGATAATTTTTAGTCGAAGTTCTATAGACGTTAAGATTGGTTGATGACCTTGTGGTTGTCTACAGTAACTGAATACTAATAAGTACATAACAGAAAAAAAAGGTTTTTAAGTAGGTACATTATTTCTTTGTTTCTACGAAAAAAAAAATTGTTTCTTTAGTATCGGGCTAAACTGAATTACTTACATAAATTTAAAAGCATTGCTTGTTGACAAATAACTTAATCAATCAACAAGCGATGTTTTACACAGCAGCAGAAATGAAGACCAGGAGCGAGAGCTTAAATAACAATCTTTACCTTAACATAAAATTTGCATCGGCCATCCACTACAGTTCGTAAACCATTTAGTTAAGTGTTTCATGCAGGTCGGTTCCCATTCCGATATTGCAAACGTGTCCGAACAAGTTCGATATTGCGACGTCTACCTTGTTTTCAACTGAAAAACTTGTTTTCAACTCTGTTTTCCTGCCCGTTCTCTAATTAGCCGGTTTCACTTTGTTAGGAGTTTTAACTAATTTGTTTTGAGGTGGGGCACCCGTTGACTGCTTTAGGGGTTTGACTAGAGGTTTTGGAGGTAGCTTGGATCTGGCTTGTTGTTTTTGGTTTGGTTTCATGGTATTCTATATAAGTATAAAATTGCGTTCATATATTGTGCCTATTTATGAGCAGTAACTGTTATTTCAAATGATATGTACTTATATGATATGCAACAAAGATTTTGTGCATATATATGTACTTATATGATATGCAGCAAAGTTTCATGACTGGTATATAGTAAAAATTATCCGGTGAAAAGATGTTCTATTCCATGAGATTACATTTTTTCTGTATTTTTTCACGGAAACGAGAAAAGCAAACATTTAGTTTGAGGTTCTCTGACGAACTTTGGGCCGTAACTGTTATTTTTGTTATAAAAATCATCTACGGGTATATGGGATTTAAGTATTTCTCAGAAAAAGGGTCAAAAAACGGACTTCGTGTACCGTAGCACGGAAATTTGTCAAAAATAATCGCGTCCCTGCCGCGGAGGAGTAGGCAAGGACTACATCTTTTAATTTTTGCGTACATCATTCGCTTCATACTCATTCATCAATCCCTTCATCCAACTCAACTGGTCAGTGCTCTAGTCGTAATAAAACCTTTTACAAACAAAGTCTCGTATTTGTATTCTATTCAACATAAAGCCTTCGTTTCCAACTGGACTTTACTTAAAGCTCCCATTTCAGTTTAACCACGTGTAGTGCTGTCAGTATTGGATATCTTGAATGTAATTTTGTTGTAAACTACTTCTTGTTACACATAAAACGTACATACAAAAAGTCACGTCTATATATCCCTTGCGGGGTATACAGAGCCTCGTCTTGAAAAGACTACTAGGCCACGTTCAGATCCACACATAAAACATCTGTATAATCTGTGGGTATAATCTTCTATATAGAAAAAAACTATAGAAAAAAAACTGAATAGACTAGGTTTATTTTTTTAAATTGGATACAAGTTAACCACGTCACATCACTTAAATCTAATTATTTGGCTTCCAAAGCGCATGTGTGGCTGGCAAGTATTTTATAGTTTTTCAAAAAAAAAACAAATATTGTCTGATAAATAAAATATTATGGTCCATTGTTATATTTCTAACATAATTACACTTGCATTAAGTATTATTTTAGGACTTAATTAGTATTTATTGTAAATTTTTAAATAACATACCTATTTGTTTCCGCGTAACCATTAATTATTACCAAGTGACTCCCGGAATCGTGCATGTTTAGTTGAACTTAGTTCAAAGCCGAGTTACGACATGATTCCATGAAATTTGACAGACGAGTATTTGAGGCGAACACAATTACTGACTTCCATAATAAGCAGTCATGTGAGTTGAGACAAGTAAGATGATAAACACTGTTCTATAAATACATGTATGTATTTTAGGAAATTGCATTGTAGATTAAAGTTAATTTACATTCTTGTTGTAACTGATATTTTTTCCCAAAATTAAATATATAAATAAAATGATTAAGATAAATTCAGTAAAGTCATTTCGTTTTCAAATAGGTGAACGTGACATATCAGTCTTTTCAAGACTGTTGGCTCTGTCTACCCCGCAAGGGATATAGACGTGATTATATGTATGTATGTCATTTCGTTTTCCTTTTCCACTCCAATTATTACATTACCCTTAATTAAATATAATTAAGTACATCATTCTAAATATTCTCCAATAATTACTAAATCAAATTCAAAATCTGACCAAAAAAATAAAAAGTTGTATCAATAAATGAATTATCCGAGGAAATAAAAATTGCCATATATTTATTTAACGAAAGCCGAGCTTCGGAGCTTAAAAGCTAGTATTTACCATGTTATAGGTAAACAATGTACATACACGAATATCATCATATCGCATAGTATCTGAGCGAGCATACATCCTTCGTTGTTGTGTCAAAGCTATAACATAAAAAATCTACGAAGACCGTTAGCGATACAAAGGAGTTCTGGATATTTCTTACACTTATTCTTACAAGATAAATATCCCAATAATACACGTGACAAACTATAAAAGACGCACGTAAAACCGTTTAAACGGCAAATTGGATAGGTTCGTTATCGGCCGCAACTTTTGTACGGCAAATTATCCGTACGTGCTTATTTTGTTCATTGCTGTCCCCGCAGTTAAAGATTAGGACGCCGTTAATACATACCTAACACGTCTTTATCCTTTACGGGGTCGACAGGAGCAGAAAAAGATTTAATGGCATAATTCCGTAATGGGTCCCGTCAAGTTTATTGGCATCATTATCTTATCCCATTATTTAATAATTTATATAAATGTTTACTTATAACGTATACATATTTTTATTTCCAGTAACTGTAATGTATCGTGTTATTTATGCGATGACGATGAAAAATTTTATGGAACATTGGCTCTTTCTACTCCGTAACCCGCAAGTGAAGTATATAGGTACATATTTCAATACTAAATATATAAAAAAAATATAAAATTCATATTATATTGCACATCGTCGATCAAATAGAGTAAGCAATTCAATCAATTCTCCGGACGACAAGATTTAAGTTAGTTCAGTATAAATTAATTTTATCTGCAAACTGAGCGATTAAGGCAGCTATCAACAACTTAAGGGTAGGGTTAGAGACCCCATCGAATCTCGATTCCAGTAAAATATATTAAGTCCCCGCTAATTTGGGAAGTGGGGATATCAAATGGTAATGAAACGGTTCAATTCTCACTAACGTTGCTGAAATATCGATGGTTGTCCTCGCAAATCATAATATCGATTGGCTTATCGATACTGTCTATAGCTCAGTTTGTTACAATAAAATATAAATAAATATATACCGGACAAATAACACAGGTTGAGTTAGCCTCGAAGTAACTTCGAAACCTATGTTTTGAGATACTAACTCAACGAAATAAAATAAATACTTATATAGTTAAACATCCAAGACCCAGGCCAGTCAGAGAAAGTTCGTTTCTCATCATGCCCTGGCCGGGATTCGAAACCGGGACCTCCGGTGACAAAGACAAGCGCACTACCGCTGCGCCACAGAGGCCGCCACTACACTCAATACACACGTACAATAGTATCAATAACTATAAAACTATCGATAGTTTATTTGATTTTTATGTTATAGCAATACTGTCGAAGAGCGAGCGTTGGTGGTCGAATAAGTAAGGTGTCCGGGTAAAATGCAGCGGCGCAGAAAAGCAAGGGTTCGAATCCCTCCTCGGCTATGTATCAATGACTATTTTCGAAGTTATGTACATTACTTTGAATACTAACCGAAGCTTTTACGGGGAGGGAAAATATCGTGATAAAACTGCACATTCAGGCAACTGGATGGGTAATCATGATCGATCCAATAAGGGTTAAGTTTCTTGTATAAACCTGACTCACCCAATCCAGGGTCCATGGCCAAAGGCGTGGCAAGTAGAAATACTGTCAACTCATTCGGGAAAGAGGCTTGATATGTATGTAAGCATGTATTAATAATACATATGACAATCAAAGCCTGACCTTTTCATTTTATCAAGGTATGTTCGTCTTGACCTCTCACTTCCAATTCCAATATTTCTATTCAAACTCCTCATATTATATTTGCTTAGTCAATCAGTCTCTGCATGCAATCATGATCAAACCATCTAATCATTCTCTTTTCTATTATATTGCTTCTCTATAAAACTTATTCCTATTCATTGCTTTTCATCCCTAGAATTATATATATTGCTTTACCTGACTATATAAACCTTATATATATATATACCTTGCGGGGTAGACAGAGCTAACAGTCTTGAAAAACCGAAAGGCCACGTTCAGCTATATGGCTTTATGATGGAATTGAGATGCAAATAGGTTGTTAATCCATCGCCTATCCCTCAGTCGCCTGTTACGACACCCATAGGAAAGAAATAGAGTGGTTCTACTTAAAGGTGCCTGAAACCAATGGTAAATACCCGGTACACGGTAATAACCCTATAATTTTCACAAAACTCCCTACAAGCACATCACTAAACGTATTGTAACATTGTTTATAATAAAATATAAACAGTTAAGGAAGGAACCGCTTCAATTTGGTAGCTCGTAAAAGTCGTAAACTTGCTTTACGAGGCGTAGTGAACAGACAGACGGACTGACCGCGGGTTTAGGAGGAACGGTCTGTTTATGTGTAGTAACATAACTATTTCGAGGGTAGATGGCTTCAAAATTGCGTGACGGGAACTCAGTTAACTAACAGATTACAGAGGTCATACAGACAGTGGAGTTTATTCATTTACACAAAACTTTCTAATTCTTCCCCGTGGCGTATAGAATTGAGATGCAAATAGTGACAGTTTGCTAGCCCATCGCCCAAAAACATTATCCCAAGTTTAGAAGCCTATCCCTTAGTCGTCTTTTACGATATCCATGGGAAAGAGATGGAGTGGTGCTATTCTTTTTTGTATTGGTGCCGGGAATCACACAATTAATTATAACTTTATTGAGCCTTAAAGCTACAATAAAATTAAGCTTAAATTTAAGATCGAGATATACAACAATCACAAAACAACATGTTAAACGATGTCTCTAGGACCATCAGCGAATGTGCGTTACTCATCATGCGCTGGTCGGGATTCGAACCCAGGACTTCCAGTGTTACAGACAAGCGCAATACTGCTGCGTAACAGACGCCGCCGTCAAATATAACTGACTTTACTACTTTTAGAGTGTGTAGTCTCAGTAAAATTCTCTAATACTGCGTAAACCCTTGAAAGGAGGTTAAGGCCTAAACCTATTCTACTTGTAGTAGCAATTTCTACCTTAAAAATATTATACTGACATAAATCATTTTCTCATAACTTTTACACTACGAAAATGATCATCTATAACCTGGTTGCAAATTCTCGGCTGAACATGAAATGAAAATAATAAAAAAACTGCAGTAACATCAACCTGTATAATTTACGGCAGTTCCGGACACGAGTAAAATGACAATAACTCGTCAACACAATAAAACGAAACAATTTGCTGGCAAAAATGCGAAATCCATGATTTTTATGCGGATTTAATGGCGTTATAAATCAGCACGATAAAAGTTTTTATCTGGATGTCCCACATATGAAATGACGTCAATTATATTGCTTGACTGGACTGAACTTATAAACAACTGCATCTTTCTGGGGGTAAACCGCTGTATGGATTTCAGACAATCCTACAATACAGGATGCCAACGAAATAATATTGTGAATATTGTAATGTTGAGAAATATTTAATTTCATTTATTTAATTTAAGCTAATAAAATTTAACTGCTTAGCTGACTGACAACGCACAACCCAAACCTAGGTCTAGATTTTAAAATGTAGGTTCATTATGTGAGAGGATTTCTCAAAATTCCCACGGGAACGGAAATAAGCGGGATTTGTAAACTCTAGTTTTATAGTTGCTGTACGTACAATAAATTTCATATCAGTTATTAATCCAGTCATAACAGGTCAGTGTACATAGGACACGGCTGTGACGTATAGCTTTTTGATTGCATTACGTTTTTATTTTGCCATCCCCGAAGGATAGGTCAGCGGGATCGAACATCATTGGGAATATAGCTCATTTTAATATTGTTTATCTGATTCTCCATTTCACGGAAATACAATTTATTTATCTCCTTTAAATATATATGTAGGTTATGCTTACGGTAAATGGGAATGGTTTCGTTATATCAAAATGTAATATGGGATATACTTCTTTGGTCAGTTATACTCCTAATAAATTCAGGGAATCAACATAATATTTTTACGTTTTAATTTAATGTAAAAAGTTATCTGATGAATTGATAGATACTATATTTTTGGTGTATATGATGATATTAGTAAAAAAAGCAAACAAAAATGTCATTTTAATCAATCTTTAATCAAAATTAATGAACCTCAAGTCAAAAGCAACCATTTTTTGATTTAATAAATAATAAATGATGCCTATTACTTTCAGAGGAGAGATGGGCTAGCAATCTGTTACTATAATCACTAGTGATGCAACGGAACTGGAATAACGGAAGCAGAAACGGAATCAGATGTCAAAAGTAAATCTTAACGGAAGCGGAAGCGTTAATACTATAAAGAAAAAGCACAATTTTGTATTTTTAAATGTTTTTTATTAAATTTGTAGTAGTACAAGTAACAAAATTAAAAATTTTGAAATACCCACGACATAATGGTTTAAATGTACCAACCTATCTACTCTAAACGATGAAATTGGTTTCATAAAGAAATGTCTACTAAAGCGCCCCCTGATGAATTATTGACGTAAAACCTATCTAAGAATATGTAGCAATTTAATCCAAACCCATCACTGAAAACCGCATTAAAATCGGACTAGTGGTTTTGAAGATAAATGGCAACATTTGTTTGCACAAACAAACACACAAACAACCTCTCACCCCAAACGCGTTCCGTCGTGGGTAAGAATATAAATTAGTAGTCAAAATTAAATAGCGGCAAGTTATATTTAATAAAGAGTAACTTGGCCGCTTTTTCACCTTTTAGCCTATTTCTATGTTCTTCATATATTAAACCAGCTCCGCTAAATAATTGCTCGCTGGCTACACTGCTGGGGGGAGCTGATAAGTATTGGCGAACTATTGGCAAGATATGGGGGTATTTGTGCGCATTTCTATTCCACCACATAAGGGGATCCTCATGAAGAGGTAGTCTCTTCTCTTTCTTGTACTCCCGAAGGTGTGACTGTATCTCTAAAAGTAAATTGTCACCATCATCAGCTGTAGAAGAGTCCTCCTCCTGGTCTTCATTTACACTTAACATCGATTCCAATATTTGTAATGATGATGATGATTTGGAAGTAGAAGGCTGCATTTCAATATTTTCAATGTCTTCAATCGCAATTTGAGTTCGGCTTCTTTTGGGGGAAGGTGCGTCATCATCTTGGATGGAATTGGATTGTCTGGTTCTAATACTTCTAATGGCGGTAACAGTCACATTAAGTAATTTAGATTCAACCTGCTCTGCAACGACGCTGGTGAAAAAATGCGATTTATATCGCGGATCCAAATACGTCGCAATAGTGTATTTGTCGTCTTCGACCAGGTTTCCAAATCTTACACTTGAATTCAATTCATCGCGTAATTTTGTTGTAAAATTTATGACTTGTTCTGAAGTAGTAGGTTTCGCCTCTTCTTGTTGTAACGTGGTCAAGGCAACTTGAATTAAAGGTATGACTGATGAAATACTGATTTGAGAACTGCTTAGATTTCTTGTTATTTCTTCAAATGGCTGCATTAATTGCACATATTTTTGAATATTCATCCAGTCTTCGGGGGATATAATTGCAATTGGATTTGCGCTTAGGTACAAGACAAGCGAATCTTTGAGTTTTGAAAACCTTTCCATCATGTAGAATGTGCTGTTCCATCTTGTAGGGCAATCTTGAATGACAGAAAGAGGAGACTGATTAAGGCGCTTCTTTTGAATTTCTGTAAGTTCTGCCTGTGCTACTAAGGAATGATTGAAATGGGTGGCAATTTTTTTCAATTTAGCAATAAGTTGTAGAAGCCACTCTTGAGATTCGACACTTGCTCGTATGCACAGTTGAATCTGGTGTACTGCGCAACTGACATCCTCAAAGCCTGACAACTGCATTGCTCTTACCATGTTGGATCCACGATCACGAACCATGCAGTGAATTTTTTGGCGATTAATGCCCCATTCTTCAAGAATCGCGCGCCTGGTCGCTCGTGTACTTTCGCGGGGGCCCGCGCGTCGACGAAAGTTTCGTCGACGCGCGGGCCCCCGCCACGCCGCCGTCATGTCGCACCCCACCTCACCGCTCTCGCCCCGCATCCGTTTCGAGTTCTGTTATTAGTTTGCGGAACCAGAAGCAGAAACGGAACTGAAAAAACATGCGGAACTTCTGCAGATGCAGAAGCGGAAGCAGAGTTCTGTTGCAACACTAATAATCACGATTCCATCATGAAGCCATGCAATTGAACGTAGTCTTTCAGCCATTATGAGACTGTCGGCCCTGTCTACCCGGCAAGAGATAAAGACGTGACTATTTTATGTATTGTCTATGCTTTTAGTTGAAATGAAAATTTCACTGAAGTTGAATTTGAACTGAAGTTAAAAACCTTAATATATTCATAATGTAGGTATAATTATAGTACAAAATATATAATATAATCATATATATAATGTCCTGGTTTATATAAACTGTTTGCATTTCTATATGAAAAACTACTTGACCTAATAGCCTAACCTATACCCGTATACTAGACGTCCCATCGCTAATTTGTACCCGAGCGTAAGTACTTAACCAATAGTTTTGGCAAGGCTTTCCTGAGGAAACCATCCATATTGAGTAATGTTTCCTTACTGCCCCTTTATTGCTAACTTACATAGAGATACTATGTCTAGAAGGGAACGGTAGTATTACAATGATTTTTAAATTTAATATTGGATAATTCATTTTCTTTCCTCGTATTAAGTGACGATGTAGACGAAGATGTTATATGCTTATCCAAGTTATATCCATTAATAAATAGATGATAAATAAGCGGAAATTAGAGCGATGGTCGAATCGGTGAGGTTAAAAATGCGTGTGGCGCAAAAAGAAACAATTTCAACATTTTATATAACTCAATTATTACAGATACTTTCATACAATTTTAATTAAATAAAATAAAATATATAAATTAACCTGTGCAGATTGTTTTATTTCTTACTCTAATGCAATTAATAAACTACAATTGATTCACTTTCTAAATGAATAATACTTCTACATAATTTTCCTGTTATAAATCTTTGTTCACCATTTCACCTTTCAAACGGAACACATTTGTAACAAAAGGGAAGATGGTTCAACACCCATCAATACGCGAATTTATGAATTTTTCACATTGTTTGTTCTGCTAACACTAGATTTCACTCCAATGGGATTTTTTCGTGGGAATTTTTCAAAACATGTTCTTTTACCCCTAATAGTCTAGTTTGCTAAATTTCAGCAAACCTGGTCCGATCGGGCATTTTGAATAAAGGTCAGGTCAAGAGTACCCAAAACCGTCGAGCATGAATTTGCATGAAAAGAGTTATGAATATGGATGAAGTGAAAGAAGTATGCATGGATTGTGTGAATTGGAAAGATGTAGTCTCTACCTACCCCTCCGGGAAAGAAGTTGTCGTTAAAACCAGATTTCTTTACAATATTAGCAAAGAACGGTATGGATTGCATGATCATTGTTACTTGAATAAGAACGTATAAGTTAACTAGATAAACGTATCTTGAATACTATTCTGGTAAAAGGAAACAAGAGTAAACTCTAAACTGATGAGGTTGCATGAAAAGATTAGTAAATGTTGATGAACCAAAATAAGTATGTAGGCATCGGGGCCTATAGAAAAATGTCGATTCTGCCTGCCACTTTGGGAAACAGCACTTTTCGTATTAGTCATAAATTTATACCCCTAACGAAAGTATAATTCATCTCCATAATTTTTGGTTCCAATAAGTGTCTTAAGCTGAAAGTTTCCTACAAATTCAAATAATACAATTTCTACAACTGCTGTTCGGCAATGTGCGACATGATCCACTAAAGTATACAGTATTTGCAAATATTCCAGTACTCAAAACTAAAACATAACTATTACGAATAAAGTACCAGTTCAGAGGAACCTACGCATGAAGCGTACCTTGACCGTGCACTAATCATAGTCGCGTACCCACTGTTCCAATAAATGACAGGCACAGCTCTAATGGAATAAACGGCTGCTTACTGCAAGGTTGTGCCGCCAGTCCTGCGGGCTCCGCACTCGGCGACACTACGGGCCAATTGCCTATAATGATACCACTCGAACGCGTATCCGTCCAATCAACTGCTAAGACAAAAGGATCCTTCAGTCTACTCCCCGACTTGCGACACCGCTGTCCTGTTCTGTCACATTTACAATCGTGGGAATGCCAGCGATGTCCACATGACGGGTGATCAGGAAAAGCTGACAACTACGACGATGAGGGTGAAAACATCGACAAGTAGCTATGATTGATTGATTTTAACTGTGCTTATTTTGGACAATATGAACGGAATCACGGCATCGGTAGACAAACCGGTGACGGAAGTGGAAACGCCGAATGATGAGCCCAAACCGAAGAAGACAGGCGTTCGGGAAAAGTTGATGCAGATCAGATCGAACATAACGGTCGAGCCGATTATTGCTTGCTATATCATGTCAAATGTGTTTTCTGGACTGGCAGTACAGAATTTGAATTTGGAAAAGGCCTGCAGAGTGAACTTAGGATATAGTGATGAAGTGTGCTCGGCGTTGAATAGGCGGCAGACGGAGAATTACACGACAGAGGAAGCGGAAGTTCAGAAGCTGACTGCGTCAGTGCAGGCGTGGAAGAACATTGTTCAGACGGCGTTTCCGTGTATTCTCGTCCTGTTCGTGGGTTCCTGGAGCGACAAGACCGGAAAGAGGAAAGCATGTATTCTACTCCCGATTGTCGGGGAAGTGCTGTGTTGCACAAGTTTCATTCTGAACACATATTTCTTCTACGAATTGCCCTTGGAGATAACCGCTCTTTCGGACCTGTTTCCTTCTCTCACCGGAGGTTGGATCACGGTGTGCGTCGGTGTGTTCAGTTACATTGGTGACGTCACTACCAAGGAAATGAGGACATTCAGAGTAGGAGTGGCCAATTTATGTATGTCCTTAGGCATCCCTATCGGGATGTCTCTAAGTGGTATATTGCTGCAGCAAATTGGATACTACGGCATATTTTGCATATCGAACTGTTTGTACCTGACCAGTTTAATATACGGGTATATCCGGCTCAAGGACCCGGTCATATCTCAGGAGAGACAACGAGTAAGTAAATACGTTTATATGTTCAGCTTTTTTTAAAAAAATTGTTTAGGTCTAAGGTTCTATGATGATGTTCCTTAAAATTACACTAATTTATTATCATAATCATATAGGTAATAATTGTACCAATTTTGCAGTGCCGTGTGGTTCCCGGCACTATTACAAAAAAGAATAGGACCACTCCATCTCTTTCCCATGGATGTCGTAAAAGGCGACTAAGGTGTAGCGGGAGCGATGATTCGGCTCGACCGCCACCAAAGGGAAGATCTTCCGCCAGGCTAGGTGTTATGCCTGGGGAACCGCGGCTCCGACGATGTTGTGTCGGAGGTTGTATATATAGCTCCAATCCGTGAAATCTTTGCTTGCGCGATTTAGGTTTTTCGCTGTTTACGACTGATAGCGTCGAGTGATTCTATTTTTTATTTTTGTGATTTAAGGCGTATAGATTTCGCCACAGTACTCCCCCCCAAGACCGGAGGTCTGAAGTCTTGGTTTTTCATTTTTGCTGTGCAATCTGTGCGTGAGCTTGCAAGTGCCAGGTTGTCTTCCAGTGAGTCGGAAGTGGAGATAATGCTCGTAGTCTGCGGTGGGTCGAGAACTGTTGAGAGCGATGTCGACTGTCGGCGTCGGTAGGAGTCGTGCAGAGCTGCCACGCTGGAGAAGAGACGCCGCCGATGAGATCCAGGCGTGGGCTGCGTAGACGCGTCGGTCGCCGAAGTCGATGAGAGTGAGTGCGGGTGGAGACAGGACCAGGAAGCTCGTTGCGTTGGCTGCGATGGACCTGCTGCGATACCCAGTTGCTGGCTTGCTGTGAGACTGCTTGCAGAGTGAGAGGAGTGATGATGGTACGGATTGGAGTTGATGAAGAAGGTTGCTTCCAATCACGTCGGGTACGGCGTGGCGTTTCTGTAGTCGACGTTATTTTGTGCATAGCGAACGTAAGAGGTTTGTGATCGGTGAAAATTATCAGTGGACGTCCCTCGAACATTTTTCGGAAGTGTTTTACGGCCATGTAGATTGCTTGTAGTTCTCTGTCGTATGTTGAATATTTTGTTTGTGCGCTGGAAAACTTCTTAGAAAAATAGCCAAGTGGTTGCCATTTTTCGTCGATGTATTGTTGTAGCACGGCGCCAGCTGATTTATCCGAAGCGTCGCAAAATAGGGCGTAAGTAGCATCGTGGGACGGGTGGGCGAGTAAAGCAGCGTTGCATATGCTGTTTTTACATGCTTCGAATGCGTCCGATGACTCTTGTGTCCATTGTATGACGGTTTTGTCACGTTTCTTGACGTTGTGGAGATGTGCATTGAGTGGTGCTTGGATAGATGCGGCGTTAGGTATGTGATCGCGGTAGAAATTCAACATACCGAGAAAACGACGTAGTTCTTCGATAGTGTTGGGCTTGGGGTATTTTGAGATGATGTCTACCTTTTCAGCTGGTGGTTTGATACCATCTTTGGATACGATGTAGCCCAAGAACTTTACTTCAGGTTGGCCAAAGTGACATTTTGCTGGGTTGATGGTGATGCCATGTTCTTCAAGTCGTTCGAGTACTTGCCGTAGGTGTTCACGGTGCTGGGTTTCGTTTTCTGATGCTATGAGTACGTCGTCGATGAATGGAAAGACGAAAGGTTGTCCTCTGAGTACTTGGTGAATGAAACGTTGGAAGGTTTGACCTGCGTTCTTGAGACCTGGACACATTCGTGGGAATTCGAATAGTCCCATCGGTGTGATGATGGCTGTCTTCTCGATGTCTTCCTCACGAACCATCAGTTGTTGATAAGCTCGATTTAAATCCAAAACTGAGAATATGGTCTTCCCGGCAAGCTGGTAGGTGAAGTCTTTAACCCTTGGAACTGGATAGCGGTCGGGTTTGGTGATCGCGTTGAGACGGCGATAATCACCACAGACTCTGATGTCTCCGTTCTTCTTTGGTACGACGTGAAGTGGTGATGACCATGGGCTCTTGCTGGGTCGACAGAGTCCTTGTTCGATCATGTTTTGGAACTCTTGCTTGACTTTCTCGTAGCGATGAGGTGGTATGGGACGAGCTCGGCAGTGGACAGGTTGACCTTCGGTTTCGATGTAATGTTGAACGTTGATCTTGCTATTGTTTATATTCATGGCGGTGAGACGAGTAATTCCGGGATAATCGGCGAGTATCGCGTGATACGAATTATTCGAGTCAATACTGCGTATTGTAGGTACAGATGTTGCTCGAACAGGGGCGTTGACCTTTAAACTCGTAACGTTGTCGATTAGTCTTTTGTTTTTGAGATCGACGATGAGTTGATGATGTTTGAGAAAATCGGCTCCCAGGATCGGTTTCGATACGTCTGCGACGATGAATTTCCACTTGTATGGACGACGTAGGTTGAGATCGAGTTCGAGTGTTTTTTCGCCGTATGTTGATATGACGGTGTTGTTGGCGGCATACAGCTTGTAGGGTAGCGGCTTAGTTAGGCTGGTTTTTAGCCTAGGTATAGCCGAAATGTTCGCACCGGTGTCCACCAGGAAAGATAATCCGGTTTTCTTGTCTGTGACGAATAGGCGGTATGTACATGGGAGAACGTCGGATTCCGCCTCGGCCAACGTTCGGTCTAGTTTTCCGGCTTCTCGATGTAGGAACAGGGCGATGTACATTTTCTTGCTTGTGCTCCAAAACGTCGGTGGTAAAAACAATGTGGCGATGGCGAATTGTCTCGTGAGTTGGGACGAGAATAGTTGCGGTTCCGGGACTGGGATCGATTTCTTCGATAATTGTTGTTGTTGTATGGCGGTCTTGATTTCAGTTCGGCGATTTCGACGGAAAGTTTTCTTAATTCGTTTATGAGAAATTGTGTATCTGACGATTGCGATGACGCCTTAAAGGGATAGGCTTATAAACTTAGGATTCCTCTTTTAGGCGATGGGCTAGCAACCTGTCACTATTTGAATCTCGGTTCTATCATTGAGCCAAATAGCTGAACGTGGCCATTCAGTCTTTTCAAGACTGTTGGCTCTGTCTACCCCGCAAGGGATATAGACGTGATCATATGTATGTATGTATTTTGCAGTTCAAGAGATTAAATTATACTAGTAGTCTTATCTACTGATATAATGATATCTCTTTTGAAAGATTCATCTAGATGAGGTATTTTGTTGAGATTTTTTACGCTATTGTTAAAACTTCTCAGTTAACCTGTCTCTTGCTGACCCAGCCAAAATTTTCCTGGGTAGAACTCTGTGGTCTAGTAACTATTGCCGTGTATCTGAAACTCGACAACATAGATAGATAGATAAACTATTTATGGCACCATAAGAAAAAAAAAACAGGAAAAAATACTGTCTACACCACCACATAGTATCATGGTAATTCATTCAGATACTGAAAATCTATATCACTCCATTATTGTTTCATTGCGCAGAACAATACTAGCTCACATTTACTATAAGGTAGCCTTTAAAATATAATTTCGTTAAGAACATATAGCACCAAGAAGTGCGTTTTTAACATTCCCGTCTCATAGTGTAACAATTGATTACACTTACTCGTTTATTGCTAGGAGGTATTCCCGAGGAAGGAGAAGTAACACGTTCTAGTTGCTTGTTCATTCCTGGGAGGTGTGGGGAGGGGTGGGGAGGGGATAGTGGAGGGGAGCCTGTTGAATTTTAAAGTGCTTACGGTCGAATGCGCGGAAATTAAAAACACTGGCGGTGTGGACTAATACGAGTAATAGAAAAGATTCTCGCTTTGGTGTTTGTACGGAGAATTTCTTTGTTTTTCTTTTAAAAGACTACGCTCAAGTGGCCAGTGTCCAACATTAGTTTATTTAATTATTTTGTTAGTAAAAGTAATATGAATTTGATTAATTAATTTTACTGTTGAGTCTAAACACATTATTGGCTGATATATAAAGTTAATGTTAAAAGGACTCTTTGTTTAAAAAACTCCATCTCTTTACCATGGATGTCGTAAAAGGCAACTAAGGGATAGGCTTACAAACTTGGAATTCTTTTTTAGGCGATGGGCTTGCAACCTGTCAATATTTGAATCTCAATTCTATAATTAAGCCAAATAGCTGAATGTGGCCTATTAGTCTTTTTAAGACTATCGGCTCTGTCTACCCCGCAAGCGATGTAGACGTGATTATATGTATGTATGTATGTAAAAAATAATTATGCACCTAACTAGATCAGTTTGTTATACAAGCAGATACAAGTGATACTAACAAAGCTAATGCATTTTACATATACTTACGAGTATGTTATAACCATAACCAGATACCAGTTCCTTATGTTCGGAACATATTTTCGCCAGTAAAATTATCTGACCCAATTTTAAGCTTACGAACAATGTTCGCCACGTGTATGTTTACTTTTGAATTTCCATATCGCCCTGTTACAACAAACATCAATCAATTTTCGCGGCTTAATCTCAATCAAGCCGGTTACATCACTAGGATTACCAGATCACTTCAGGGTAACATACGTACATGTATATAAGCACGTCTTTAATTCGTATGGGGTAGACAGAGTCTGTCTTGAAAAAACTGAAAGGCCAAGTATAGCTTAATGAAGGAATTGAGATTAAAAATAGTGGCATGTATTTATATGAAGGATTGCGTTCAAATCCTTTCCCAAGGTCATTAATATACACGTACGACGATATAAATTTTAACATCACTTATTAAAGTTAAAATTTAATCGATAGTATAAATCGCGTATCAAAGAGCAGTGGCTCAGGTCAAAGTTAAAAATAGAATTCCAATTTAAATAGTTTCAAATTTGCTACTCGTAATCGTGAAACTGATATCTTTGAGCGTTCCTAATTTGAAATCCAATCCTGATTTCATTTGAATCAATGGAAGTGATTGGAAGTGAGAGAACAATATTTTTTTTAAAAGGCTGTCTGAAAGGCCAGTATTAATTGAAATTATTTAGCTATGTTTCCTATACGCCCGAATGATCTTGTGAAATTCATGACTTTTAGTATGTACTCTACATACTAAAAGTCATGAATTTCAACACAGTTTATTAACATTTTGATTTATTCATGAAAACACGTTAATGATCTCTGTTGTAATGAGGTAGGCAGATATGATTTTTTTTTGAAGACTGGTGTTTCTGTAGAAAGTCTGACATTCTATTTTATTTGTATGTATCTATTGTTTTGTTCTTTTTAATTAGATCCAAATATAATCTCTTTTTATTGAAACAACCTCATATTTAGCCAAGTAAATATAATAATTTCTTTGGTTTTGCAGTAATCAGACAAAGTGAGACAAACAATGTGTTTATAATTATCCAGCTTTATTTGTAATTGAATAATTTACTTCATGTTTGTTATTTACTTTTGATAGATTTTATGAAAATTTGCCATGAAAAAAATATATTTTACTTTATAATCTACTTTATCTCTGTGCTTTCCACGGAATTTTCACGAAATTTCCACGGAAAAAAGTGTGTTACTCGGAATGTCTAGTTTCATAATTTTTTATAATTTTGCTAAGGTTTTGGTTAAAATTTTAGTATTTCTTTGAAAAAAAAAAATGAAAACGAAAACAGTACGTATTTAATTATCTATCGTGTCGTTGAGTTAGTATCCCATGACACCAGGACACCACGTCTTTATTAATTACGTATAAGACGGATACAATAGTCACAATAGGCTTATTGATTGGAATGATTCAGATTTACACATTATTTGGAGTCTTAATCTTTTTTTCTAAGTTTCTTCATAAAGCAATGCACTTTCACTACCAAGTACTAAGGATTTGCGCAATTATCCCTTTTTGCGATTACTCGCGACAGCTATACATCATTGCCGGAGTCGACGGCTGTCTAAGTGATAAATTGCGGTGCGCACCGCAAATTTGAATGGGGGGCCGTAGGTACTACGCAATCGCTGGTTTTAGGCCGCCCGCGCATTGACCACTGTAGACGTGTGATAAGTAGTGGTGACGTGTGATTTTTTTGTTAATAATAATATATGTATGTACAATATATACAGGAAAAAATCACACAGATTGAGCTAGTCCCAAAGTAAGTTAGAGACTTGTGAGATACTAACGCAATAATACTTTATTTCATAAAACAAAATAAATATATTTGGGCCGTGTGGTCCTCGGCACTAATAATAAGAAAACAATAGGGCCACTATATCTCGTTACTATGGATGGACTAAGGGATAGGGTTATAAACTTGGGATTCTTATTTAGGGCGATGGGTTAGCAACTAGTCACTATTTGAATTTTAATTCTATTATTAAGCCAAACGGTTGAACGTGGCCTATCAGTATTTTCAAGACTGTTGATTCTGTCTACCCCAGAAGGGATATAGACGTGATTATATGTATGTATACTTAAATAGATAAATATCCAATACCCAGGCCAATCAGAGAAAGTCTTTTTTTAATTTAGTTGTTACCTTTAATAGCTTGTCCATATACCTACCCATTTAAAACTCTTTCTGAGTTATTGACTGGCTGACAGACGACGCAAAGCCCGAACCACTGGTTCTAGAGAATTTAGAAATAACGGGAATTTTTGTTTTTAGCGGGCGGAGCCGCGGCTGTCCTATAGTTTGTAAATAAAATCCTACGCACCGAGGTTCTGGTTTTATTGGATTTATTTTTAGGAAATGTCACTGAAATTCTTAACTTAGCCATTTAAGAAAAAAAGAACAAAATAGTATAGAAAGTCTGTCAGTATGTGGTGCGCCTTACACGAGGCTCGCATAGGTGAGATTTACCAGTGAGCGATTCAAAGGCCGTCAGACCTTTAACTTCCAAACTATTATTTTTGTTTCGATAAGCTTTGATTTCTTGCTTTCACGTTGATTTATAAACACACTAGTTTTTATCGAGAAAGGAATGAAAGTGAACGTAAGTAAAACTAAAACACTGGTTTTTGAAATGGAGAAAGAAATGACAGCATGTAATATTTTGATTGGAGGAGAAAAAGTGGAGCAAGTGAAAGAGTTTGTATATCTAGGATCAAAGTTTACATCAGATGGCAAGTATGATAGTGATATTGAAAGGAGAGTGAACGCGGGGAACATGGTGAATGGAGCTTTGCATGCCTTTATGAGCAGTCAGAAACTATCCAAAAAGGCTCGACTGGCTGTGCACAGGGGCGTGTTGGTCCCGACATTAATGTATGGGAGTGAAAGTTGGGTATGGCAAAAGAAGCATGAAAGCAGAATAAATGCAGTGGAAATGAGAGCGTTAAGGAGTATGATGGGTGTGAAATTGAGTGACAGGATAAGGAACAGCGTGATAAGGGAATGTTGTGATGTGAAAGAAGATGTAGTTACAGGAATAGAAAAGGGTATGTTAAGATGGTTCGGTCATGTGGAGAGGATGAATGAAAGCAGGTTGACTAAGCAGATATACAAGGAGAGTGTGGAGGGAAAGGTCGGAGTGGGAAGACCTAGACGAACGTATCTTGATCAAATTAAGGACGTCCTGGTAAAGGGTCAGGTCAAAAGTACCCGAAACCGCCGAGCTTGTATGAAGAGAGTTATGAATGTGGACGAAGCGAAAGAAGTATGCAGAGATCGTGGCAAGTGGAAAGAGGTAGTCTCTGCCTACCCCTCCGGGAAAGAGGCGTGATTGTATGTATGTATGTATGTAGTTTTTATCGGTGCTTTACTCGTACATATTAATGTAAAGTCTTTTTTAGTGTGCAGTAAAGAGTTATTCATAAATTTTTGGTATTCCATTTCGATCATCGAATTTTGGTCTATGTAGATTATGGTATTGTAGAGGAGACTGTGACGTCGTGCCGCCATGATCTACCCTGCCCATGGGACCCAATATGCGCGTGCGCACCACGAATTTCGCCTTTGGTCTTTTTCAGCGCTCACGAAGTTAAGTATCGCGCTATCCTCAGGCGGCTCCTGCTGGATCTCCTGTCTATAACCTCGCTCTCTTAAAAATTGTAAATCAAGTCCAAGTAAAGATTGTCGTTATTCTAGGGATTTTTAAAAGTATCTCTTATCACTTCACATCTCAAACCTGCGACGTTTTACCTAAACGTAACAGTGGCGCCCAACGCGGTAATTGATTTACCTGTCTAGAATATAATAGATAGAAAATTTAAAAAAGAATACGACGACTCCATCTCTTTCACATGGATGTCGTAAAATGCGACTGGGGGATAGGCTTTATAAACTTGGGATTCTTCTTTTAGGCTATGGGCTAGCAAGACCGTTGGCTTTATCTACTCCACAAGGTACATAGACGAGATTTTATGTATGTCTAAAATATGTTGGAAACATCTAAACTAAGAAATATTGAAACTTTCTAATGAATCCATTGTTCTTTCTCACCCGGTACGTGGAAAGAATAACATAAGGTCATTAACCTTTCTAAAAATAAAGTAACATTTCTCAAGTAAATTGAAGATATACAATCGTTTCACGTATTTTCGCATCATGAAAGGAATGTTAAAATCTATAGCAAAGAAATATTTCGCTTTTGTAATTTTTATTAGGATTAAATTTGATATTATAATGATGTTTACGAGGTTTTTTTTTCCTAATCATAACTGGAAGAATCATCAGTGTAATACAAATGGGAAAGGTGACTGACACGACAACACACTTTATAATCCACTAAGTTTTGCTTCAGTAGATAACGCGTGAAGAGGATACAAACAAACAAATACTTTACTTTCTCATTTATATTATGAGTTGGAATTTATTGAGGTACTTAAATAAACTCAGTTTTTTGAAGTTCTCCTTCTTAATGAAGTCGTTAAAAAATAATAAATCTATTTTTTCATGCTTTAATCTTCCATTCATTCATTCATCTATATCCCTTGCGAGGTAGACAGATCCAGCAGTCTTGAAAAACTGATAGGCCGCGTTCAGCTGTTGGGCTTATTTATAGAATTAAGATTCAAATAGTGACAGGTTGCTTTGCTAGCCCATCGCCTAAAAAAAGAATCACAAGTTTATAAGCTTATCCCTTGCTCGCCATTTACGGGAACCACACGGCACAATCTTCCAAAGTCACTATGTAGTTTCGTTGTAAAGGAACTGTTTGCTACAATGGTTACGAATTGCTACGACATTGCTACGATTCTGCTACGAGTTTTATAGCTAACAGAAAGAGTCGACATGGTAGCGGGTACAAAACTTAGGAATGAAACGATTACAACTCTAGCTTTGCTCTAAAAATTATGATGATCGTCTCTTTGATATTATTGTATTTTTAAGGACCAAAATGATAAAAAAATAATTAATAAACATTCTTTTTAAATCAGCATAGGTTTCGCCTGCGTGCGCAATTTAGCGCTATCTTCAAAAATCGCTGAAATCAGCACTTTATGTCTTTTGAAAAAGACTATTAATAATTATATGTATAAAGGTACGTTACATTACAAGAAGATTAATTCATTAGATAACCCGTGAAGAGGCAACAAACAAACAAATAAACTTATAATATTAATTGTAAATTTTTTAAGAACAAATGAATGAAAATAATAAATATTTAAAAATTTTCCATTCAAATCAAGATATATACTTTATTTTGTTTGCCACTCAAACAAAATTAACCTATACGTAAGTTACACTTTTTTTTTAAATTGTCACAAATAAGTTTAACGTAGGTGGAGATGCTTACAAAAGCTAGTTACACTATATATTTATTTATAGTCTAATGATTAAATCAACGTAATGTGACAGTTCTTGTTAGCAATATTCAGAGCGAAATAAATTTGTAAGATTATGGAAAACACGAAATTGCACTTAAACGGTGTTCTGTTTGAGAATTATTATGATGTTCTTAGAGCGTTTTACGGTTTTTTCAGACTTTTAGATGTATTTTTTGTTTCAGTAAACATATTTTTTTTTACAGAAAATCTTTTAAGTATAAATTTTATGAGAGAAAGAGTGAGACTATAAAAGGGCGTCTCAATGCGTACGAAACAAAAACAAGTTAGCAATTCTAGCTAAGTTTAATCTAGTAGGTACTTTGTGAACATTACTAACGCATGCCTGAATATCTGTATCTCCGAAACTTTATATTGGCGGTGGAACTTTTGGCATTCATGTAAAATTGATTGGTGACCTTTATTTCACACTAGATTGTGTTTGGAGATTTTCAATTGGAAACACCTAACATTATTTTTCTGTCCTGGTATTTACGTCATCACCTCTCTGAAAAGAAGCCTGAGTAACCGTCGGTTAATGCCCCTTAAAACAAGGGATTACCCAAAGACGTAGAAAAAGGCGGACAGAGTGGGGCTTAAAAAGAAGGGATGCAACATAATGGCAGCGTTGAATGCATATGTAATAGAACTTTCCATTTCGTGAGATAAACTATGACGCATCTATGAAGACATGGAGGCCTCTGTCACACTATTGGTGAGTGTGTGCGTGAGGCGTGCTTATATACAGTGGGCGGCATACTATTGGTGCTTCATTTTGTACATACATATGGTCACTTCTATATCCCTTGCGGGGTACACAGAGCCAACAGTCTTGAAAAGACTGAATGGCCACGTTCAGCTATTTAGCTTAATGATAGAATTGACTATTCAAATAGTGACAGGTTGCTAACCCATCGCCTAAAAAAGAATCCCAAGTTTGTAAGCCTATCCCTTAGTCGCCTTTTACGACATCCATGGGAAAGAGATGGAGCGGTCCTATTCTTTTTTGTATCTGTTCCGGGAACCACACGGCATCCACACTTCATTTTGAAGCAACATTAAAACTCCGTCTGCCTTCTTCTACGTATACGAGATTACCTATATAAAACTATGACTTTCCAGGAGCTCCCTGTGGGGTGCCGTGGCTGGGTCTGTTCATTCTTCGACGCGCGCCACGTCCGAGAGACGCTGACGGTCGCGTTCCGCAGCGGCCCTCGGCGTCGGAGGCTCAGGGTGTCTCTGCTGATCGTGGTGGTCTGTGTCATATTCGGACCCTTACATGGTAAGTCGCTTTTGAACTGACACGTCTGGGGGACGTTGACGTTCCCCTGCCGTCGGGGACTCAGGGTGTCTCTGCTGATCGTGGTGGTCTGTGTCACATTCGGCCCCTTACATGGTTAGTCGCTGTTGAACTGACACGTCTGGGGGACGTTGACGTTCCCCTGCCGTCAGAGACTTATGGTGTCTTTGCTGATCGTGGTGGTCTGTGTCATATTCGGACCCTTACATGGTAAGTCGCTTTTGAACTGACACGTCTGGGGGACGTTGACGGTCCCCTGCCGTCGGAGACTCAGGGTGTCTCTGCTGATCGTGGTGGTCTGTGTCATATTCGGACCCTTACATGGTAAGTCGCTTTTGAACTGACACGTCGGGGGGACGTTGACGTTCCCCTGCCGTCGGAGACTCAGGGTGTCTTTGCTGATCGTGGTGGTCTGTGTCATATTCGGACCCTTACATGGTAAGTCGCTTTTGAACTGACACGTCTGGGGGACGTTGACGTTCCCCTGCCGTCGGAGACTCAGGGTGTCTCTGCTGATCGTGGTGGTCTGTGTCATATTCGGACCCTTACATGGTTAGTCGCTGTTGAACTGACACGTCTGGGGGACGTTGACGTTCCCCTGCCGTCGGAGACTCAGGGTGTCTTTGCTGATCGTGGTGGTCTGTGTCATATTCGGCCCCTTACAGATAAAAAGCATAATAAAATCAAAAGAAAAATACATGAATTTTAAATCTGCCAAGACGAGCCAAGCCAAGCACAAGGGCTCTACCTACCTTTTCTAAAAATGTTTTGTCGTTTTTTTCCAAACTATAAGAGTTTGAAAAAAAATAAAAACAACAAAACGTATTTTTAACATTAAAATTTTCTGCGGTCAACGAAAAAAAGCTGCAAACATTCAATTCTTTGTTGTATAAGTAATCGTGGCAAGTGGAAAGAGGCAGTCTCTGCCTACCCCTCCAGGAAAGAGGCGTGATTTTATGTATGTATGTATAAGAAATCATTTGCTCTGGATGATTTCATTGGAAAGATCTACGTCATGGACAGATCTTGGGCTCCATTTTTGGGAGGATACAACCTAACGGCAAAATGATAATACGTATAAATAGTGACGTCTATATACATATATATGTAAAAGGCGACTAAGGGATAGGCTTATAACTTTGGGATTCTTCTTTTAGGCGATGGGCTAGCAACCCGTCACTATTTGAATCTGAATTCTTTCATTAAGCCAAACAGCTGAACGTGGCCTATCAGTCTTTTCAAGACTGTTGGCTCTGTCTACCCCGTAAGGGATAAAGACGTGATCATATGTATGTATGTCTATATATACCCGGCGGGGTGGACAGAGCTAACAGTTTTGGAAAAACTGCAAGGCTATATTTAGCTTAATAATTTTAATAACATCCATAACATTCACGTGAGAGGTCGTATACCAAAGTGCTGAACAGATGGATGAAAATAACTGATTTATGTATGTACCAGGTGAGATGAACGTGCTGTACCTGTTCATGCGGTACAGGTTCAACTGGGATGAGGTGCAGTTCAGCATGTTCTGCACATACAGCATCATCACGAACCTTGTTGGTATGTAACAATTGGCGGCCTCTGTGGCGCAGCGGTAGTTCGCTTGTCTGTGACAGCGGGGGTCCCGGGTTCGAATCCCGGCCAGCGGCCATGATGAGAAACGAACCATCTCTGATTGGCCTGGGTCTTGGATGTTTATCTATATAAGTATTGATTATAAAATATAGTATCGTTGAGTTAGTATCTCGTAACACAAGTTCCGAACTTACTTCGAGAACTCAATTAATGTAATTTGTCCCATATATATTTATTTATTTATTTTTTAATTTAATAACTAAAATATTGACCTATATTTTTAGATGGTCGTGTGGTTCCCGGCACCAATAGAAAAAATAATAAGACCACTCCATCTCTTTCCTCGTGTCGTAAAAGGCGACTAAGGGATAGGCTTATAAACTTGGCGACAGCTGAACGTGGCCTATCAGTCTTTTTAAGATTATATGTATGTACATAATGTCCATTTAGTTTCATTAAAACTAATGGCTAAATAGTTTATTCTTATAGATTTGATTATATAGACACAAAAAATTAAGCTAAAATGAAAACTTTAAATAAAAATAAATTACAAGTACCTAATTAAACAAAAGTGGAAAAAAGGTACATACTAAAGATGGGTTAAAGATATTTTATGCTAGTTGGACTCACGTGCTATGTGCACGCGAGCGAGCGAGCGAGATTTATTAAAAAAACAATAAAAAAAAGTTATTAAATCCAAAATTTCAACCAATCAACGTTTCTTCCTGCTAAATACACACAAGATGGTCAATGAGTCTATTTTCAAATTTTGACATGGTTTTTTTTAAATCTTTTTGGTTTACTTGTATTAGTAGTTAATTAAAAAAAGTATTATCTTAAGAATCTTTTCGTCTACCTATACATACATACACATAGTCACGTCTATATCCCCTTACTTCTCCCTGTCTACCCCAGACAGAGCCATCAGTCTTGAAAAGACAGATAGGCTGCGTTCAGCTGTTTGGCTTAATGATAGAATTGAGATTCAAACAGTGAAAGATTGCCAGCCCATCGCCTAAAAAAGCCTATTTACGTTGCAATTTGGTCGCGCTACAAATTGCTACAACTTGTAGACATGTAGACTTTCTAGACGGTTGCAGTAAGTCGCAGACGCAATTATCCTTCGTTGCGTTATATTTATTTGTTTTTGATAACACATCTACTATATTTGGTCATTGCACTATGGTTAAACATTCGATAGTTGTATTGACTTTATTGCCATATCGATTTGTATCAATATTTAACAAAACTTGAAGTATTTGTTAGTTGTAACTTACAGAATAGTATAAAACATTAAATATTCGTCATAAAATGAAGGAAAAGAAACTAAATAATTTGGATGTTGGTAAGTTACAACTAAAAAAAACATTTATATATTTATACATACATACATATGGTCACGTTTATATCCCATCCCTTCCGGGGTAGACAGAGCCAACAGTCTTGAAAAGACTGGATGGCCACATTCAGCATATATTTATATTTAGTAATAAACTCTTCATTCAAGAAAACCGTCGCTAGTCAATGAATTAACATAAAATGAAGGAAAAGAAACTAAATAATTTGGATGTTGGTAAGTTACAACTAAAAAAAACATTTATATATTTATACATACATACATATGGTCACGTCTATATCCCATCCCTTCCGGGGTAGACAGAGCCAACAGTCTTGAAAAGACTGGATGGCCACATTCAGCATATATTTATATTTAATAAACTCTTCATTCAAAAAAACCGTCGCTAGTCAATGAATAAATTGCGTAATGCGCTTGAAGGCACAGGTCAAATCCTATCTCACCAACGACTCTTTTCTAAATTATGGACATTCGTTTGAGTGTTCACTGATACTAACGGCGTGGAAACTTCCACATTCAGGCAACTAAATGGGTTAGGTTCCCCTGCAAAGGTTGCGGAGGGCATCTAGGAGTCGCTTCGTGTTAAGACTCACCCAATCCCAATCAATTCCTTTATTGTTTGCCGGTTGCCTGGAAGACATCGCTTCATGGGATAAGTCCGCCATTGCAAGTGATTTGTTTCTTTTATAACTATGTACTTACTATTTTCTTGTTACTGTGTAAATTTCTATGCAATAAAGATATTACAAACAAACAAACAATCCAGAATCATAGTCAAGGGCGTACATACCCCAGGCTCCTCTCTAGAGTGGTGAGAAGAAGATTTTTTGTGGCATGTTCTTATTTGCCCTAGTTCTATTATAAAAATGGTCAATAAATATGTCTCTTACATTTAAATTAATTGCAGCTGAAATTTTCCCAAGCAATTGTTAACGAAAATATGCATTTCTCAGAGAGTATTATTCATGAGGAATGAGTAGTTTCATAATTTACAATATCTTACCTTGTGCAATGTCTTTGTTCGAAATGTTTGTTTGTGTTACAATAGTATTGCAGTTCTTTGAAGAACGTAGCTTTATTCTCAACCGACTTCAATAAAGATTATTAATTTGAATGCCAATGCGCTAGCAACTGTCACTATTTGAATTTCAGTTCTATTTTTAAGCTATTATGGCTTTTATTGAACGTTGAACTGTTTAGTTGGACGTGGTTTTGAGACTATAGGCTTTTTTCACCTCTGAGGTCTACTCCGTTGAGTGGTTATATATATGTATGTATACATTTATACGAATGTATGTATGTACGTATTTATTTAAGAAGATATCGTGCAATCAGACGTATTTCATCATATAAATATAAATACGGCAGTTTGTACATATGTTTTACTCTTGACTTGACTTTATTATTTAATCTATACCCATGGAGTACACAATAAAGACAGGCAGTCAGTGTGAAATCAGGTTTACACATGGTCTGAACATACACGTGTTCTAATATAGGTATATTATAACTATAGGTACCTACATATAGTGCAGATCACATGCTCATTTCATCTCATTGCAGCACTTTGGGCAGTAGTTGCAGAGACAGATTGTCAATAATCTTCAAGTGCCTAGGTGACCGAGCAGTGCTCGGTGGAAGTCAGAAAAATCATAAAAACTATTAAAAAAAAAACTGTAAAAATGAAAATCTGTAGACATCAAAATATTTATAAAAAGAAAAGAAACAAAAAAAAAATCAATAAATCACAAAAAAAGAAATGTAAAAATGTATGTATGTATAGCAAAAAACGGATTTTCCTGGACGTGGGATCCAGCTAGCAGCTATAATTCAAATTTCAACGAAATCGTTAGAGCAGTTTTCAAGAACGCGTTTAAAAATTTATTTTTTTATAAATACATTTCATAATATTACTTTTTTAATAAAATACGATAAGAAAATACTAACATATTTTCTCTCCCTTAACTATAACGGTCAAGTTTCTCAATCGTTCTATTTCGATACCCAAGTCGCTGTCCATTCAAAAGGACTGTGTTCCAGGGAATAAATCCTTTGTAGTCGAAACAATTGACAGTCCAGCCTTCGGGCCTTTTGGCCTTTGAATTAGCCTAACGATTGTCTCCTAAAGACAACAGAGAATCGGCACACGTAGCCTCTTGCTTGATAGCTACCTCTATTTCAATGACTGAAGGTGAAGTACAGTTAGGGTCAAATAAAACTGATCAACTATCCATTTTAACCAAGTTTATTTGTGCGATACGTCCGTGTGGTTCCTGACACCAAAACAAAAAGAACAGGATCACTTTATCTCTTTCCCATGGATGTCTTAAAATGCGGCTAAGGGATAAGGGCTTATAAACTTGCGATTATTTCTTGGGCGATGGGCTAGCAACCTGTCACTGTTTGAATCTAAATTCTATCATTGCACCAAGAAGCTGAGCGTGGCCTATCGGTCTTTTCAAGGATGATGGCTCTGTCTACCCGGCAAGGGATATATACGTGTCTATATGTATGTATGTATTCCCAGGTACGCTGTTTTCCATCAGTATCTTCAGTGACTTCATGAAGCTGGACGATACCGTCGTTGGCATCATCTCCTGCACCAGCAAGATCCTCGCTTCCTTCATCTTCGCCTTCGCTAGCACCACCATCGAGATTTACATGGGTAAGACCATTATCCTACTAATCATCCGAAACGGCTTGACCGATTGCCATGAAATTTTGTGATCATATTGAGCAGGTCTGAGAATCGGCCAAAATCGATTTTTCATACCCCTTCGTGATAAGGGTTGTCCACCTTTATTATTTTTTTAACTTGAAATAACATAAAAAATATTTATATGGCAAAACAACGTTTGCCGGGACGGCTAGTAAGAAATATAATTGTCGTCTTGTCAGAATATTTTTTGTTAGTATTTGCACAATAGACACTAAATGGTTGGGATTTTCCCATCGACAAGGTCAGCTTAGTGATTTTAACAAAATCTACTGTTATTTTGAATTTTGTCAAAAAATATAATTATAAGGATTTTCCTCAGGGTTTTTCACTATTATTAAAATGGGATACCAAGCAAAACATTACAAAGGCTGAAAAATAATTTCATTTCATTTTTTAATTTAAAAGGAACTTAACTCATTCGTTATTAATTAATTGAAAACACATTATTAACATCATGACCAGGAATTGACTGAAATGAAAGCCAAAGTATTTTTACAGCATGTACTCGTAATGATGATAAATGATGATTGAAATAAGTAAGATAGATCTCTCAGTTTCATCATTTCAACTCACTGTAAACTCAAGTACACTGCTGGACATAGAATTCCTGATTGACGTCGAAATAAAAACATAACTTCGATTTCTATTGGTAAAGTTTTCTTCTCCTAAAGTTTTCTAGACTTTTTCATATTGATCGGTTGACGGCGTCTATATTCTGTATTAAGCCTTTTCTGCAAACTTATAAAAGGCGTCAGAATATTCTAGTAGAATAGATTTATTTTCAAAATTGGATACAAGGTATTACTTATTGACGTCACATAACTTTAATCTAATTATAACTACTACCGCTTCCAAAGCGCATGCGTAGAAGAAGCGACGGAACAAACTACACTGCAGCATTTTCATCGGACATCAGTTTACAAATATAGAACCCTTAAATCTAAATCGTGGACGAATGCACATTGTCTACATTAAAAAACATGAATGAATGTAGAACTAATTATGTCAATACGAATATTTCGTCAAATAAATTAAGATATAGTCGGTTGGGTAATTAGAATACTCAGGCTGTATATTTTATTGCTTCAGCGCCATTGGTGGAGATTTTCAACGGAACATCCTTCATAGCAATGCGGTCCATAGCGTCTAAGTTGGTGACAAGTGAGGAATTAGGTGAGTGAAATATTAGCTCTCTTACAATCTTTATTTTAATAAAACCATAATACCTACTTATTAATAGTTTTGTTCATATCATGTGCACATGTATAAGGCATATTTAGGAGACACATATATTTTTAATTAATTTTTATACATACATACATAAAATCACGCCTCTTTCCCGGAGGGGTAGGCAGAGACTACCTCTTTCCACTTGCCACGATCTCTGCATACTTCTTTCGCTTCGTCCACATTCATAACTCTCTTCATACAAGCTCGGCGGTTTCGGGTACTTTTGACCTGACCCTTTACCAGGACGTCCTTAATTTGATCAAGATACGTTCGTCTAGGTCTTCCCACTCCGACCTTTCCCTCCACACTCTCCTTGTATATCTGCTTAGTCAACCTGCTTTCATTCATCCTCTCCACATGACCGAACCATCTTAACATACCCTTTTCTATTCCTGTAACTACATCTTCTTTCACATCACAACATTCCCTTATCACGCTGTTCCTTTAATTTTTTAAATTATTATTTATAGTTTAATATTTTTAATTTATATAGATTTGCAATCAGTTTGATCTCAGTAACTTTTGTAAGGTAACCAAACTCATATTGACATTTAATGTTTCATTCCTTCAAATTCAAAACATTTTTTTTTATACTTTATAAGGGACATTTCAATTTACTTAAAATTGTCATATCTTTTGACATTTTCCATGGCGCCGACATTTTCAATGTCTGTTTGTGTTTTTTTTTCATTGGAAAGAGATGGAATGTTTGAGAATGAATTCTAAAGTACAGGGAACCACAACAAACAAAGTAGTTAAATCATATTACAAACATACATACAAACCATCACGCCAGTTTCCCATTGGGGTAGGCAGAGATTCAAGGCAATAGAATTCCACTTGCTCCGATCCTTACAGACTTCTCTCTCTTAAATCATATTGACCTCACATAATTATCAATGAACATAGTTCTATTACATAATATATAAGTAATCCTAGTAACAACTTTATCAATTGAGCAAATGTTTGTTTTGGTCATAGTCTTGGAAATTTCATCAACCGAAGTGTTTTTTGGACAAAGCGAATAAAATTGTTTTCGCACTTACTAATTATCTTGTTAACGAAAAACTTCATAGTTAATTGAAGGGAAAGTTTCAAGACTATATTAGTTTATTTTTGTTCATTTGGTAATTTATAATTAATGTTAGTAAAGCAATTCATAATATGTAACGTAATGAAGTTAATATAATAATCTATTTAAATTACTATTCCAATGAATATTTATTATGCATCTATTATCTCGGGAAAACTAGGTTATCTATTGTTATACAATTGTTAGGCCTGTTTAAAATCAGCGCATAAACAAGTGAAATATTTTTTTTTTTCACACTCTGTGGTAATTTCGGGGAATTCCCTCTTAATGTGTTCGTTAGGTACAAGAGGTCATTAAGAGGGGAATTGCCGAATTTTTACTTAACAGTTTTTATACTAGAGGGCCAATTTCATGTGTATGGCTTAATAATGGAATTAAGATATAAATAGTGACAGATTGCTAAAAGAAGAATCCTAAGTTTTATTCAGTCTTTTCAAGAGTGTTGGCTATGTCTACCCCGCAAGAAATAAACACGTGATTATATGTATTTAAACTGATTTTGGTGAACCTTATAATTACACTATTACATACTTTTAAATCTATTTGTTTATATTAAATACAATTAATATAAGACGAGTAGTATAATATATACCTTAATAAAATGTTGTGATCACGATTGTGTGTGAAATTACTCAGTAAAATACTTGTAAGACAATGTTGTAAGATATGAATTTCTTGTTTACCCGAAAACAAATATATATATACTTGTATGACGTGGCATAAGATTTGAATGTGTGTTCAAAATTAACTTATAAATTATTATATTAATATAAAATATTTATAAACAATTAAAAAAAATATAAATCTTCTTTAAATTTCTGAAACCCATATAACATAGGAGAAATAAGAACATATAAACAGTTTATATCCAAAAATTAAAACAAAAATTATATTTTTTTCAGGCAAAGTTAATTCCCTATTCGGTCTAGCTGAGGCCATGATGCCTCTGGTGTATGGTCCCCTGTACTCCAGGGTGTACATGGCAACACTCAGCTTTCTACCAGGCGCCGTGTTCCTGCTCGGAGCGGCCATGACAGTCCCCGCTGTAGCGATATTTGGGTGAGATTGGTTTTATTTAATAAAATAATACAAGTACACTTGCAAAAGTTCAACAAGTTTGGAACATTTGTTGTGAAAAAGTATGTATGAACTTTTATGTATATACTACCTAACTATTTACTATTTGATACTTCTTCTACACATGCGCTTTGAAAGCGGTAGAAGTTATAATTAGATTTAAGTGATGTGACGTCAATAAGTGATACCTTGTATCCAATTTTGAAAATAAATCTATTCTATTCTATTGCTAACTGTTTCCCTTAGGATCGTTGAAAATGACACTTTTTTTGATTTCATTTTTAATATTAATTTTATTTTTTAAGAAAAATTCGTTAGGATAGGTATCCTAACAGGTGCAGGTGCACATTCAGACAATTAAATGTGTAACTGTAGTAGGGGTTAAGTTTTCTTGCAAAGGTTGTTCGTCGTATGTAAACCTAACATAGCCAATCCAGGATCATGCTCATAGGCGTATCCAGATCTCATCTCTAGGGGTGAAGACGCAACAGGGAATATCGCTAGAAGGATGTTGATGACAACAAATACAGAACAATAAAAAGTTAACTAACGACACAACAATGACTGCAAATCCTTTGAGACGCCTTTGTTTTAAATAAACTTCCACATTTGACGTGTAATTATTATTGTTAGTTTATTACCGGACATTTGTACACAATTTATGTACGTACGAGTTTATAAAGAATATAGTTTATTTTAACGTGTATATATTTGTAAATTTACCACACACGTCAACCCTGTTTATTTTCGTTCCCACGGGAATTCAGGAAAATCCTCTCTTAATGAATCTACATCGCAAATTTAAAATCTCTTGACCCAGCTGTTTGGGATGTACGTTGATATGTCAGTCACAGAAAGGAACAGGTTCAAATCCTAATACCAAGGCCATGTTCCTACCAAGTCGCTTATTGAGTTATCTTTATTAGTTAAGTTGATAATCAATGTTGTTACGGCGAGAAAAAACATCGTGAGGAAACTTATTTACTAAATAGGAGAATATAGACGTAAGATTTTTAATTTTATGCGAAAAGAGCAGCGACTAAATTAATAATAAATAGTCTAAGTACATTTAATGTAAGTATTCAAATTAATTAATTATTTGTTTCAGATGGATGTACTTCGAGCAAAGACAAGACAATCAACTGGACGAAACGGAAACTGTGAATAAAGAAGTTTAAATGTATTGTATTTCAAAAAGCATTTATTGATAAGTGAACCGTGGACTTGTGACGTATGCGTGACATAATAAAAGATGTGTACGAAAAGTTGTTTGAAATCCGCCATTTTGTATGTCATGTGACTATGTTATAACTTTTGACTCCCCCTGATTAAAAAAGCGATTCCTGTCTGACCTCCACTCCGCAACTTTTGCAGGGGAACCTAACCCATATTGGATCATGGTAAAAGTTACACTACATGAATGTGCCTATTCCCCGCCATTTACGAAATCGGCAGAGATGGAGGTGGTTTTATTCTAAAATGCCAAGAGCCACGCGGCACGAAATCGCTATGTTGTTGTATGAGAAAAAATGCCGTATGTTTTCTAAATATTATTATTATTGCTACGGATGATCTAATGGGACTACGTCAAGATGTTTGGGTTTAATATCGGTTGCGATAGTTTGTTTCTGTAAGGTCTTGCGCACATTGGGACATAAATTTGTAGCTAATCTGCGGCGATTTGTCATTCTTCCAACATTGTTCCCGGTTACCTGTACCTGTGTTTTTTCTGTTTTTATTTTTCTTATGGTGCAATAAAGAGTCTATCTATCTATCTGACTTCGCTTAAAAAGCGTAATGCAAAGGTTCGAATAATACAATGGCCAATTTCTGATGATTCTTTTCGTAAGCTTATGAAGTTTTCAAGAAGAAAAAACATTCTCATTTATACCTCTTATACTGAGAAAAAAACATAGCGAGGAAACCTGCACATTCAGGCAACTGGATGTGTAAAACTTAAATTACCTTCATCGCTTTGTGTAAGCACTAGACCCCTTTTCTGAAAGGTTATGATAAAACCGGAACTTAAGCCCAGAGGATGATAATGTGTATGGAGAATTATAATTAAAATTAAAATAGAACAAATAACATTTACAAATAGGTCTTTTGATGTCCAAAATAAAAATACAGAAAAACATATTATGTACTGTATACATTCGCCAGTAAGTATCAGAATTATAACAATCTTTATTGCCATGATCTAACGCGGTAAATCACCATAGAGATGACCATTATATACTCATAACAAATTTTAATCGCCCAGTGTGAGAATGTAACAGTCGTAAGTGTGTTTGTGCACGCATTACCGTCTGATACGGCAATATAAGAGTGTTTGCTAACACTGAGCGGAACAATCGGACGCGGCGGTCGCGCGGCTCGCCACATAATTCAATATCACTTTATTTAGCTCCCACAACATGTAACAACACATCGAGGGCCCTCCACACAAATATAAAATGAGTTCGCTATAATTCGGTATAAGGAAAATAATATCGCCAAAATGGACAAAACCGAGAAAGCAGAAATAAGTATGTCGCCCGGAGAGACAACAGAAGTCTTACCGTTAAAATCGGAAACCAATAACGGGGTGCAAAACATGACCTTTATTGAGAAAATAAAATATGTGAAGTCTAATATTACCGTGGAGCCGGTACTGGCTTTGTTCGTGATGCCGAGCGTGTTGGCTATGTTGGCGACGCAAAATCTCAATTTGGACAAGGCGTGTAGGGTTAATTTAGAATTTGGCGATGAAGTGTGTACGGCGTTGAGGCTCCGCAAGCGAGCGAATCACAGTTTTGAAGAGGATGAAGTGCAGAAAATGATTGCTTCGGTCCAGGCATGGAAGAGTGTTATACAGACTTCTGTGCCGACTATTTTGATGTTATTCGTGGGCGCGTGGAGTGACAAGACTGGACGCCGGAAAATCTGCATGATACTGCCACTGTTTGGCGAATTCATGACGTGTTTACTCAATATTGTAAACACGTACTTCTTCTATGAAGTTCCTGTGGAATTGACTGTGTTTATGGAAGTCATATTTCCATCGTTAACCGGAGGGTGGTACACCATGTTTCTTGGTGCTTTTAGTTACTTGGGAGATGTGACATCGAGAGAAACGAGGACATTTAGAATCGGTATCCTTAATTTGTGTATGACTATAGGGTTTCCCATAGGAATGGGACTCAGTGGTGTGCTTTTGAAATTGTTGGGGTATTACGGTGTGTTCACAATATCCGCTTTATTGCAATTGACGAACATTTGTTACGTGTACTTTATGTTAGAGGATCACAGGTGGCTTGAGAAAAAAGATAATAAGGTTTGTAATAATGTGTATATCTAAATTCTTTTTTCCTAAACTTAGTAACAATTTGTACCTGCTTCACTAAAGACTGTAGAGATCTGAATAATATAAATAACATACATACATATATAAAGTGACGTATATATCCCTTGCGGGGTAGAAAGAAGACTAAAAGGCCACGTTCAGCTGTTTGGGTCAATGATAGAATTGAGATTCAAATAATGACAGGTTGCTAGTCCATCGCCTAAAAAGTATCCCAAGTTTATAAACCTATCTCTTAGTCGTCTTTTACGACATCCATGAGAAAGAGATGAAGTGGTCCTATTCTTTTTTGTTTTGGTGCCGAGAGCCACGCTGTACAAAATATCAGATAAAAGAAACCGGTTTTTAAAGCCGGTTCCAAAATTTGAAGTTATTCAAATATTTTCCTTAAATGTCTACAAAGAAACACTTGATACATGACCAAGCAAAATTAATGACAAATAAGATTTCCCATAAAAAAATACTTGATCTGTGATTAAATATACTTATCTAGTAGGCTTCATATTTCTGGAAATTCCCACGGTAGCGTAGCTTTGAAAAAATACAAGTAGATAAATAAATTACTACTAAGTAACGTTTTTATTTATACGATAATTTTTACATCTTTTTCAAACATCACTGTCATCAGTCCAATTTCTGTCGCCAGGACAAAAAGACAGGAGTCAGAAGCTTTCTCCTGGAGTTCTTTGACATTCGTAGTTTGAAGGAGACCTTAGAGATTGCATTTAAAAAAGGCGCCAACAATAGGAGGCTACGCGTGTGTCTTATCTTGTCTGTAGTCTGCCTTACTTTTGGACCTATGTGGGGTAAGTCTTTTATATTCATCACAATTCTTCCTCCTGGCTATAGTCTCGATTGCATCCCCACCTCTTGTGAGAGGAGCCCGGGGTATGCCTTTGACCATGGATCCTAGATTGGGTAAGTCAGATTTTTGTACGAAGCTACTCCCAGCTGACATCCGCAACCTTTACAGTTAAACCTTATCCGTATTGGATTAGTGGTTACATATCCAGTTACCTGAATGTGCAGGTTTACTTACGATGTTTTCCCTCACCGTAAGATCATCGTTTAGTATTCAGACTAATGTACATAATTTCAAAAATAGTCATTGGTACATGGCCGATGTGGGATTTGAAACTGTACCTTTCTGTGCATCACGCATTGTAACCGGACACAGAGAGTCCATTTTATCTCGAAAAGTACTATTCCCGCAGGACTTGCGATAAACTCATGGTGCGCTGCAGAAAAAATATATTAGCGTATATACCTAACTATATCAAAATTTATAGTTGTTGAGAAAACGGGAAAATCCTTTCAATATTTTGTATACATAACATACTTGCGTTCAGTAAATGTTGGCTAATGAAACTTAAGTAACACCTTCTGTTGTGTAAAGTGTTATACAAATATTATGGGGAATCCACCGTTGCAATGTTCAGTTTGATTTTGATAGGTAAATACATTTATATTAAGGTTTATTACGTCTTTACTGTCGCTGCTGTTGACCGTTCAGTGTATTTTTAACCTTTGTCAAGAGTAAACTGAATGACCGATAGCAAAATTGTAATAAATTAATGACTGTTGAAAAAAGGAACGCATTATGTCTTCAAAAGGCCAATATAAAAGAGTACTTTTCTCCGATATTTCAATGAGTTTTCCAACATTTACCCCTCGCAACTCAGACATGTTTACACATATTTTGGAATTGACACCAGGTAAACAACTTCAGGCTAACACACGTCAACCACTTGAGAGCATTATTAAGTGGATGGACTTTTTTGACGATAAAATGCCATTACGAAAATCGTGGTTCTAAAATCAAAATTTGGAATTGGGGTGTTCGGCTGTTATACAAATATTATGGGGAATCCACCGTTGCAATGTTCAGTTTGATTTTGATAGGTAAATACATTTATATTAAGGTTTATTACGTCTTTACTGTCGCTGCTGTTGACCGTTCAGTGTATTTTTAACCTTTGTCAAGAGTAAACTGAATGACCGATAGCAAAATTGTAATAAATTAATGACTGTTGAAAAAAGGAACGCATTATGTCTTCAAAAGGCCAATATAAAAGAGTACTTTTCTCCGATATTTCAATGAGTTTTCCAACATTTACCCCTCGCAACTCAGACATGTTTACACATATTTTGGAATTGACACCAGGTAAACAACTTCAGGCTAACACACGTCAACCACTTGAGAGCATTATTAAGTGGATGGACTTTTTTGACGATAAAATGCCATTACGAAAATCGTGGTTCTAAAATCAAAATTTGGAATTGGGGTGTTCGGCTTGGTTGTTCCGCATTTGTTTTTCTTGACTTGTACAAATCTAGCATAAATTAGAAGCACTTCCTCTCATTCTGCGGAATTTAAACACTGAACGCGGTTCAGCGATGTAACTGCTTGTAAGCTGCTACTGCGTTCAGAATGCCGACTCCCGCGTTGCTACTGAGAATTGAAATTAGAGCGATTATTAATTTGTATAGAATTGTATTATGTAGTTCCATCGCGTTACCACTAGATGGCGCTGATTGAATCACATACAAATACGCGTTTAGTTACTTGACGCGTTTGAACGAGTTCTCGCACAAACCACATTACCCTGCTACTGCCCCGCGAAGCCTTTAATTATGGGTAGGTAAAATTAAATTAGAAAAAGACCATATCCTCTAAAGACACAGGCTGAATTGAAACAAGCTATGAACAACGGGCTCACGGCAGACAGTTGACCATTTGTATGACAAACGGCGTTGGTGCATTGCGCTGTTGACACGCGGGAATGGGCGTTATACATCAGAAGAGTGACATAGCTCGCAGTTCGGGAATTAATGTTACGGTGAATATGAGAACCGGGAGGGAATGATTTGGTGGTCCCAGCAATCAAGAAATTGATTCGTATGTCTTCTTTATCGGTAGTATTTAGAAGATCATATATCTACTTGACCTTTAGAAATAACATTGAAATTTGGGGAGTGACGTAAATTGTAAGGAACAAAAGTTAAGATATTGTAAGGATGTGTTGATGTGTTAAACATTATCGCCTGCGACTGAAATCTATCTAATCATCAAATTGTGGGGGATAAAGGCGTGATAATTAATTATGTATGTAAGTTATAATAAAGATTAATTTCGAATATTAATTAAAAAAGATTTTGCATCACGTTATCAGCATAATTCGTGAATGTTTTTACGTTATATAATCAAACAAGGACAACAAAAGCGTATTCTGGTGACGGTCGACATACATTACATTGCACACGTTGTAACTGAAATCAAATTATCATGGTATATAAATAACAAAAGCCTTACTATTCCTGTGAATGTCATTGTCCATTAAATTGCACCCCCGAATTCCAGGCGAACTCAGCGTCATGTACATATTCGCTCGGTACCGTTTCAACTGGGATGAGGTGAAGTACAGCATCTACTCCACCTACAGTCTCATCACGCATTCTATTGGTGAGTGGAATACATTTTGTACCTATAGTATAGTGCACTGCAAATTCACCTCTATTACCGGGTGAAAGAGTTGCATTAAAAGTTTGATTTTTGTTTTTTTGTTTTAGTCATTCAGCTTTAATTTTATTGTAAGCCAGTGTTAAGCAAGATGTTATATATAAAATAAATTGTAATTTTGTTAGTTATTAGAAAAAAAAACAAATAAAACTTTCTCTAGTTTTGGGATATCAGCAAAAGGTCACAGCCTCAAATAAGTATTAATTGTAAGAGAAAGCCTATCTTGGTGCAGTCTTCCTTTCCTAGACGACATGTTAATTCCATCGCAAAAGGACAAAGGCAAACTGTAATCATTTCATTTCATGTCCCGTGGGAAGAGATATCAATAGGATTTTATGTTTACCGCGGGCGGAGTTGCGGGCGTACTGGTATTACTGTAAATAAACATTGAAATTTGTACATTGTAATTCACCCATTAAATCTGCTCTCATAATTTTTAGCTTCAAATAAAAATACTGAGACAAGTGTATTTTATTTCATAATGTTTAAAATACTACTTACTTACACACGCACGGTAATTGTTAACCAGCAAAAGTGGCTTACGTACATAATCACGTCTTGTCACATCTCATAAGGGGTAGACAGAGCTAACAGTCTCGAAAAGACTGATAGGCCACGTTCAGCATTTTGGCTTAATGATTGAATTGAGATTTAAATAGTTACACGTTGCAAGCCCATAGCTCAAAAGAAGAATCTCAAGTATATAAGCTTATCCCTTAGTCGCCTTTTATGACATCTACGGGAAAGAGATGGAGTGGGCCTATTCTTTTTCTATTTGTGCCGGGAACCACACGGCACGGTTAAAATACTTTTTCCCATTCAATGCGTTGTTACGTAAACGTCATTTGTGTTTTGGTACAGTAAATATATTTTTCTGCTTTGATACTGCCATGATGATGGCCATAACTTCCTGTTATGAAACTATCAACAAAGGTGAATTATGTATGGACACAATTATTTTGTGTTGCAGTAGATTGATGTACAGTCACCTGCAAAAGTAGTCATATACTTTTTCTTATAGTTGTATGTATAGTTTTGCTGGTATGCGCTACAGGGTATTCGTTTAGACAGTTAAGTCGTAAGCTTATTATACATTGTTATTTAGAATAGTGGACGGTATTAATATCTTAATTCCGACAATGGTACGAATTCATTTCCTTCATCCAAGGTATGTATGAAATAGTTGTTTTTTGACATATAGATTTTGATAAATTAAAAATTAAAATAACACTCTTTTCAATTCGTCACAATCAGTCTTATTCAAAATATTTTTTTAATTTACAAATCTTTTGTTTACCTCCCCTCCTCATAGGTACCTTTTTTTCGTTACTTACTGGTACAAAAATCACTTAAAATGTATCTTGGATGCTTGTCGTTAGAAAGATTAATATTAATTCGTCTGTATTTGTATCAATCTACTTTGTCTCCATTCTAAATCTATTATGTTGTAATAATCTTAGTGAGATCGCGTAACATAACAGGTATAAGCACCTTATCGGATTGTCAAGAACATTTTCCTGGAATTATTGATTCGGGAGACAAATGAGGAACTGAACGTGATATCCGCCGCCGTTAATGGAGGAAATAATTGATTTCTTGTCATTTTGATATAAACTATTAGTTTTGTTAGCACACTGGCAGCTTACAAAAAAAGTTAATGATTGTGAATTGTTTTTTTTGACAGTACCTACAAAAAAGACTAGTTAAAATTCACGTTTTATTTTATGTTTATTTCAATGTTTTAAGTTTTGTTTTACAATATGACATACATACATATAAACACGTATATAACCCTTGCAGAGAGGACAGGGCCAATTGTTTTGAAAGACTGATAGGCTTAGTTCAGCTGATAGGCTTAATAATAGAAGTGACAGTTTGCTAGCCCATCGCTTAAAAGAAGAATCCCAATTTTATAAGCCTATCCCTTAGTTGCCTGTTACTACATCCATGGAAAAGAGATGGAGTCTTCTTATTCTTATTTATAATGCTGCCGGGAACCATACGCCACTAATTTCGCAAACTACTTAGTTTGCGTAGTTTAAATACATTCAGTCAGAAAAGTATCGGGAATGGATTATTTATTTATGGTTCCAAATTCAAATTTTTGTTTTTTTTGTTGTTGTTAGATTGGCACAACTGTTTTCCATTTTGGCGCGGAGTTTGAGTTGCATCTGTTGTTTACATTAAATACAGTGCTATTTTTAGTTATATCATATCTAGTGTGTATTGCTAATTTCATAATGGATAAAAACATCGAACAAAGAGTTTGTCTTAAATTTTGCATTGCCAATGGAATATCGTGTTCGGAGTCACTGAAAATGTTACAGAAGGCTTACGGTGAATCGACTTTATCAAAAACTCGTGCTTATGAGTGGTATAAAGCGTTCTAAAGCGGTCGAGTTGTAATGGAAGATTTGCCTCGCTCTGGTAGGCCATCAACGTCTGCAACTGAAGTTAACATCGCAAAAGTGAAGGAAATAGTGACTGAAAATCCTCATTCAACTTTGAGAGAGATAGCCACCGAACTTTCTGTATCTCACGAGTCGATCCGTACCATTTTAACTAATAATTTGGGTATGAAACATGTTGCCGCTCGGCTAGTCCCAAAAGACCTGAATTTTTTTCAAAAACTCAATCGCATGAGAGTCGCTGAGGACATGCTAGAACGAGTCAATTCCGACCCAACATTCATGAAACGCATTGTTACTGGTGACGAGACGTGGGTTTACGAGTTTGACATGCAAACTAGTCAACAAGCTTCGGAGTGGCGCCTTCCAACTGAACCGAAACCGAAAAAACCACGCCAAAGTCGTTCAAAAGTCAAAGTCATGTTGACTGTTTTCTTTGACTATCGCGGTGTTGTGCACTCGGAATTCTTGCCGGAAGGTCAAACGGTAAATAAGGAATATTATTTGAGTGTTATGCGGCGTTTAAGAGAGCAAATCCGACGAAAATGGCCAGATTTGTGGAAAGAAAATTCTTGGATTTTGCACCATGATAATGCACCTTCGCACAAGGCCATCATTGTGAACGAATTTTTAACCAAACACTCAACAAATACCATCGAGCAACCACCATATTCACCAGATATGGCTCCAGCCGACTTTTTTCTTTTTCCTAAACTCAAATTACCACTTCGTGGCACCCGTTTTCAATCGGTAGAAGACATAAAAGAGAATTCGCGGCGAGAACTGATCTCAATTCCGGAAACAGCGTTTAAAAAATGTTTTGATGATTGGATTATTCGTTGGCGTAAGTGTATCGTTTCTAAAGGAGCATATGTTGAAGGTGATAAAATAAATTTGGATGAATAACAAACAGTTTGTGTATTATTGATCTTTTCCTGCTACTTTCTTGACAGAGTAGTAAATTAAAAATTTATTAATATTTTAGGGACGCTATTCAGCATAAGTGTGTTCAGTAAGAAACTGGGAGCAGATGATGCTGTTCTGGGCATGATCTCAGCCGCCAGCAAGATCTGTGGTGCATTGGTACTGGCGTTTGCTAGAAACGACATTGAAGTTTACATGTGTAAGTGAGAACAAAATATATTTCAACGACATTTTGTTTCGTGCGCATGATCAATTTTAGATGATTCCTTTTATATATTAATTTTTTTTTTTTACGGAATACAGATTTTAAACTTTTGCGTTGCACTAAACTATTTATAAATAATATAGGTTTTTAACGCGTACATAACGTACCTTTATTTGTAACCACGTATCGTTGTAACATTATTCGAAACGTCCGAGATTAAAGGTAAAAGGTACGTTACGTATATATCTATACTAATTTTATAAAGCTGAAGAGTTTGTTTGTTTGAACGCGCTAATCTCAGGAACTACTGGTTCGAATTGAAAAATTCTTTTTGCGTTGAATAGACCATTTATCGAGGAATGCTTAAGGCTATATAACATTACGCTGCAACTATAAGGAGTAAAGAAATAATGGAATATATGAAAAAAATGAGGAAAATTATTCATCCTTGAGGGCTTTAATGATGCCCAAAATAACTATTCTACGCGGACGAAGTCGCGGGCACAGCTAGTCTGATGATATAATTGTTGCATGTTGAATACTTGTATTATTTATAAGTAGTGAAACGATGCTTTAAGACATTAGGTTTGTAAATTTGCAGGTCCGCTTGTCGAAATTTTGAATGGTACTAGCGGCATCGCGCTCCGTTCAATAGCTTCAAAGTTAGTCTCTTATCAGGAACTAGGTAAGGTTTTATATCATAATTAATATATAAATATAAGCTTTGATACACAAGGAGGTCTGAAGACTTTATTACCTATTTCAAAAGCACGTTACGTTACAAACTCGTGAGCTCTCTGTCTACCCCGGAGACAGAGAGCTAATAGTCACGACATGAGACACCTGTTAACATTATGATGGAATTGCGATGCAGAAAACGGCATTAATATATTGATCAAATAACGAATATAACGTATCTTGACCAAATTAAGGACGTCCTGGTAAAGGGTCAGGTCAAGAGTACCCGAAACCGCCGAGCTTGCATGAAGACAGTCATGAATGTGGATGAAGCGAAGGAAGTATGCAGAGATCGTGGCAAGTGGAAAGAGGTAGTCTCTGCCTACCCCTCCGGGAAAGAGGCGTAATTTTATGTATGTAAAACGGCATAAATTGCTAGTCTACCCCCCAAAAAAAGAATTCGAAGTTGATAAGTCTTTCTCTAGATGTTTTTCATCCTGCGATACATTGTTAAAATGTATCGCATGATGAGAAACATAGAAAACGATAATTTTATTACATACATATATAGTCACGTCTATATCCCTTACAGTGTCGACAGAGCCTTCTCGAAAATACAACGTTCAGCTGTATGGCTTGAGCACGCAAAGTTTCTTAATAAACTGTTCTTTTTTTATACAGGTAAAGTTTTCTCGCTTTTTGGCGTAGCGGAAACGATAATGCCCCTGGTCTTCACACCACTGTACTCCAGGGTCTATATCTTGTCGCTTCACGTATTGCCCGGGGCAGTGTTCCTGCTAAGTGTGCTGGCGAGTTTACCAGTCTTCGGCATATTTGGGTATGTTTATGAAGCCATGTGGTCTTCGGCACTAATACAAAAAAAATAGGACCACTCAATCTCTTTCCCATGGATGTCGTAAAAGGCGAGTAAGGGATAGGCTTACAAACTTGGGATTCTTTTTTAGGCGATGGGCTAGCAACCTGTCACTGTTTGAATCTCAATTCTGTCATTAAGCCAAATAGCTGAACGTGGCCATTCAGTCTTATCACTAGGACTGTTGGCTTTGTCTACCCCGCAAGGGGATATAGACGTGACCATATGTATGTATGTAGGTAGGTATATATTTCATGCGAGGAAGATAGCGAACAGTCTAGAAAAGCCTGAAAGGCCAGGTCCAGCGGTATGGTTAATGATGGATGGAGTTTTAAATAGTGACAGATTGCTAACCTATCGCCTATAAGAAGAAAGCCTTTCCTTTAGTCGCCTTTTACAACATCCATAGGATAGATATAGAAAAGTCTTATGCTAAAGTGTCAGGAACAGGAATGGTTTACACTTCAATTGAGGAATTTTTATTATTATTGTCAATTTAAGGGTACTTATATATAAGGCCGCTTTTTGCACATTATCTTAGTGTAAGCATAGCGTAAGTTATTGTTATAAATTTTAATGTTTATTCTATTTCCATAATAAAACCGCCGCCGGTTGTTCATTAGTTTTTAACCGACTCCAAAAAAGTAGGAGGTTCTCAATTCGACCATATTATCAGTTGTACTTACTGGTATTATTCGGTAATTCTAGTTTGATTAAAAATGATTTTATATTTATGTATTTCAGTTGGTTCTACTTTCAACACAAAAGGGATGAACGGGACAAGCGATTGAATATACCAAGTCTGAATACTTCTGACACAAAACCTAAATCTATAGAAGCCAGTGGAACAGAGCCATCTGCTGCTCCAACGGAACAGTGTCCGAAAGTGTAACGGATGTCAATAGGAATGATGACAAGGTCTTAAAACAATATTTATTAGTTAGACATGATAGAATACACAATTAAATACATTACGTTAATTTTGACGCCCTATTTGTTTTATACTCATTCAAAGTACGATAGGAAAGTCTATAAAAAACCAAAATTATTAATAAACCGTGTGGTTCCCTGACCGTGTGGTTCCCGGCACCATTACAAAAGAATAGGACCACTCCATCTCTTTCCCACGGATGTCGTAAGAGCCGACTAAGGGATAGACTTGGGATTCCTCTTTAATGTAAATCCCTGCCAATCTAAGGTCTGCCGCGCCGATGGATGCATGGCTAGGGGCGAGCCTAGTCTCGAGCGTGCCACTTCCGCCATGGGGTTGGGCGACCCCCAGGTAATGGCTAGCCTTACCCTGGCATGCGGGGCTCTGCTGGGGCGGACAAAATTTTTCCCTAGCGTCTCGTGGGAATCGCATTATGAACCTTAAAAAGCATATAAATGGCGGCGATGGTGTCCGCACCCCATCACGTCTCGTTCCCGGCGGGAGCGGTATGCGGTCTGCTGAAAGCCGCTTTGCGACGATGAATGTAAGAGGAGGAATGAAGGATAAGATTGAGGAAGTATGCCAGATGATGGATGAAAGACGTTTGGATGTGTTGTGCGTGAATGAAACGAAGCGGAAAGGATGCGACGCGACGCAGCACGGCCCTTACACGGCGTATTGGTCTGGAATTTCCAGTACCAGCCGAGGCTGTCAAGGGGTCGGTCTAATTCTTTCTGCACGAATGGCTGAGTGCGTGAATGAGTATGAGTGTGTCAGCCCTCGTCTTCTATGGATTAGGCTGAAAGTTGGAATCACTCGGATCTTCGTTCTAGGTGTTTATGCACCTTGGGATGTGGGTTCGAGGGGTACAACATCAGCAAAAAGCGAAAACGAGGAGTTCTGGAATAGTGTAAGAGAAGTATTGAAAGTTACCAAGCCAAATGAGAAGATTATTATGTTAGGTGATTTTAATGGATGGGTGGGTGTAAAGCGTGATGGATATGAAAAGGTGCTTGGTGCGTTTGGTGACGAAAAGGTGAATGATAATGGAAGAAGTGTATTAGAAATTTGTCTAGAGTGGGATCTTTTTGTGTCGAACTCAATGTTTCAACATAAAGAGATCCACACCTACACAAGAGTGGAAGGTATTTTAAAAAGTATGATAGACTTTGTGATTGTAGATGAAAGATTGAAGAACAAAGTGCTGGATACCCGTGCATATCGCGGTGCTGGCATTGACTCGGACCATTTACTGGTGATATCCCGGATAAGGGGTATCTTCAATCGCTGGCGGCACAGGGTAAGGGAGCAAACCAGCGCTTTGGAAAGAGTAAAAGTAGAAAATTTGCAAGATATGGATGTAGGTAAGAAGTATATTAATAGACTGAAGGATGAATTTGAAGATTTAGATGAAATGAGCGATATTGAAGATGGATGGAAGGAATTTAAAGAAAGAATTGTGAAAGTAGCTGTTGAAGTGTGTGGTGTAAGTAGAAGAAGGAAAGGAAAAAATCACAAAAATGCGTGGATGAGTAAAGATGTGCAAGAACTTGTGCGATTAAAGAAGAAAGCATGGCTGGATTTGTTAGCAGCAAAAGCTAACTTAAGAATGCAAGAGGTTATAGATGAAGATGTGAATGAAGCACGTAAGGAATATAAGAAAATGAAAGATTTGGTTAAGAAAGCTGTGATTAGAAAGAAAGAAGAGTATAAAGAGGATTTTGATAAAAGGCTATCGGAAGACTTTCAGTCAAATCTGAAAGTATTCTGGAAATCCGTAAGGTCAGCCCGAGGAAATACTATAACCAGAGAGCTGACTAGGATCAGATGCCAGGATGGTAGCGTTGTGAAAGGAGAAGAATGTGTACTAAAGATATGGAAGGACTATTTTGAAAGTTTATTTGAAAAAAAGGAAGGAAATAAGAAAGATTTCTGCTATAGCGAAGAAAAAGAGAATGAGATGGAAGGCGAAATTGAAATGTTCGAAATTGTGGAAGCACTTAAGAGTATGAAAGCGGGAAAGGCTGCTGGGTGTGATAGAGTGTCGGTCGAGATGCTTAAAGCAGGAAAAGGCGTAGTAGCTAGTCAGTTGTACTGCCTTTTCAATTTGTGTTGGAGAAGCGGCCGAGTACCAAAAGATTGGTGTAAGGCTGTTATCGTGCCACTTTACAAAGGAAAAGGGTCACAGCTGGACTGCAAAAATTATCGTGGTATAAGCCTGCTTAGCGTCGTCGGCAAATTGTATGCTAAGGTATTGATTAATAGAGTCAGGAATGAAACTGATGACAAAATATGGGATGCTCAAGCGGGATTTCGAAAGGGAATGGGATGTACTGATCAGGTCTTTTCCTTGCGGTGCATAGCCGAAAAGTTTTTGGCCAAGAGTCAAAAAGTCTATTGCACATTCGTAGATCTGGAAAAGGCCTATGACAGAGTTGAGAGGAATGAATTGTGGTCAGCACTTTCTATGCATGGGGTGAGCAGTCTCTTAATACGAGCACTGAAATCCTTATATGAGGATTCGAGTGCTTGTGTCAGGATAAACGGAGCGCACACTGAGTGGTTTAAGATTGAGAAAGGCGTTAGGCAAGGATGTGTTGCGTCACCGTGGCTGTTCAACCTATTTATGGATAGCTGTTTGACAGATTTGAAAGAGTCTAAAAGTGGATTAAGGATGAATGAGTTACTCGTCAAATGTCTGCTCTATGCCGACGATCAGGTTATACTGGCGTCATCAGCGGAGGAGTTACAGGAGATGGTAAACTGTATGCATGAAGCTTTAAAAGAGAAAGGAATGAAAGTGAACGTAAGTAAAACTAAAACACTGGTTTTTGAAATGGAGAAAGAAATGACAGCATGTAATATTTTGATTGGAGGAGAAAAAGTGGAGCAAGTGAAAGAGTTTGTATATCTAGGATCAAAGTTTACATCAGATGGCAAGTATGATAGTGATATTGAAAGGAGAGTGAACGCGGGGAACATGGTGAATGGAGCTTTGCATGCCTTTATGAGCTCGACTGGCTGTGCACAGGGGCGTGTTGGTCCCGACATTAATGTATGGGAGTGAAAGTTGGGTATGGCAAAAGAAGCATGAAAGCAGAATAAATGCAGTGGAAATGAGAGCGTTAAGGAGTATGATGGGTGTGAAATTGAGTGACAGGATAAGGAACAGCGTGATAAGGGAATGTTGTGATGTGAAAGAAGATGTAGTTACAGGAATAGAAAAGGGTATGTTAAGATGGTTCGGTCATGTGGAGAGGATGAATGAAAGCAGGTTGACTAAGCAGATATACAAGGAGAGTGTGGAGGGAAAGGTCGGAGTGGGAAGACCTAGACGAACGTATCTTGATCAAATTAAGGACGTCCTGGTAAAGGGTCAGGTCAAAAGTACCCGAAACCGCCGAGCTTGTATGAAGAGAGTTATGAATGTGGACGAAGCGAAAGAAGTATGCAGAGATCGTGGCAAGTGGAAAGAGGTAGTCTCTGCCTACCCCTCCGGGAAAGAGGCGTGATTTTATGTATGTATGTATGTGTATTAATAAACTAGCTGTGCCCGCGACTTCGTCCGCGTGAAATAGTTTTTTTGGGCATCATTAAAGCCCTCAAGCATTAATAATTTTCCCCGTTTTTTACATATTCCATTATATCTTTGCTCCTTATAGTTGCAGCGTGATGTTTTATAGCCTAAACTAAAGCCTTCCTCTATAAATGGTCTATTCAACGCAAAAATATTTTTTCTATTCGAACCAGTAGTTCCTGAGATTACCGCGTTCAAACTAACAAACAAACTCTTCAGCTTTATAATATTAGTATAGATAACTATGCCAGGACTGAATGCCACTAGTGCCATGGCACAGCTCCATGATAAAACTATTAGTGATATTTTTTTATCACTAGTTCAAGTTATAAAAGATCTCGAAATAATGGAACTTGTGTCAATGTTAACTTGATCATTCACACTTTTATTATGGAACAACTAGCCCAAATAAGTTACAAACAAGTAAAAAACATTTAAAGGATACAAATAAAAAATATAAAGCATACAAAATACTTATTCATTACCATTAAATAAACAGCGAACCGTAAAATAGCTCAATAATTTCATAGCACGTTTAAAAAACATACATACATACATATGATCACGTTTATATCCCTAGCGGGGTAGATAGAGCCACCAGTCTTGATAGGCCACGCTCAGCTGTTTGGCTTAGTGATAGAATTGAGATTCAAATAGTGACAGGTTGCTAGCCCATCGCCTAAAAGAGGAATCCCAAGTTTAGTTTCAAAAAAATCTCATACTTGTGCAATAATGTGCAATAAACCCACCTTTGAAGTCTGAACGATGAGAATCGAATATTCCTGAAACATTCACTTTGAAAATTAACGGTAAATCCGCGTAGGCGCATAATGAGGGTAGGAGTACAGGCGAGTGCATCCGATGCCTGAAATTCTACAGTAAATGCATTCTGTTCGCAATTACTGGGTTACTGCGCCGAGTGGAAGCCTTTATAAGCCCGTGATAGCAATATTTCTATCAAAAATTGAGTGCGCAGACTCACTGTGTCACACTGTTTTGTACATAAAAATATATTGTTGTTGGAAGCCACAAACATAAAAATTAAAAAAAAAATGTAATTAATTATTATGGGATACTTCATATCACTTAATAATTGTCATATCTTTTGGTTTCAAAACATTGGTTGACGTCAAATAAGTAACTTAAAACCAAGTTAACTGCCGCTTCCATAGCGTCAGTGCAGTAGAAGCGGTAACAAACTGCACTGCAGCATTTAGCATAGAGGAGAAAATGTCATGTTTTCATATTGCATAATGTTTTGGCTTACGGCTACTATATTATTTACTTGCTTTTGTCACAATAATAAAAATAAAAATAAAATCCATTTATTTCAGGCTACTGATAGGCCCATAATACAAGAGAAAATACAAAATACAAAATCATCCATATTCACATTAAAATCAATCAAGTAATGTACTCCATTATAAATCAAATTAATTCACTAGCATAAAAATTTCATTTAGTCAAAATAAATTAATTCAATATACAATAGTGAGTAAAGAAAAGTTTTCTATCTAGTCTAGTTAACTATGTATCGTTTGCAAAGTAGAGTTAAATTTCTTGTCTTGGAAAAAAGAGTCTTCTTCTTCTCGAATCTTACGTTGAAAGACACAATCTATGGTCAATTGATCCCAGGTCTATTATAATAATACATACATACATATAATCACGTCTATATCCCTTGCGGGGTAGAAAGAGCCAACAGTCTTGAAAAGACTGATCGGCCACGTTCAGCTATTTGGCTTACTGATAGAATTAAGATTCAAATTGTGACAGATTGCTAGCCCATCGCCTAAAAAAGAACCCCAAGTTTGTAAGCCTATCCCTTAGTCGCCTTTTACGACGTCTACGGTAAAGAAATGTAGTGGTTCTATTCTTTTTTTGTATTATATATATGTATAATAACAAAATATATAACAAAAAAACAATTATATATTCTCACTAACATTTACCAACAAGCGTTTTTCGATTAAAACACATGTCTCCTTTACAGGCAGTATTGCAGGTACAATATAATGCACACCGAGTTTAATTCAATGCGGTATGCGCACACGACACGGCGCGGGTTTGTTTCCCTGCAAATCTGATTTTAAGTGAACACCGTCACTTTCCTACCTGTCCTGTATGTACCGTCAGCAACACAGGTCTTTTTAATATTAACATTAAAATTTTTTTAATGTCAGACCATTAAATTACATGAAGTTTACAGAGATATCGTGCTTTATTAATGCCGGGAGCTTTGATTATTTTGAAAATAATGAAAGAGTACAACAAAGTAGTTGCGTAAGCAGTAGCATAAAAATGTTTGCAATATCTGAGTTTAGTTACTTAACTCTTATAATGACATTAAGTTTGTGAATGGCCAAACAGGTCGCGGTGTAAGTAGAAGGGGATTTGTCGTTTTTTAAATCAAATTGCCTCGCGAGCGTACTTAACTTTGTAGAATAGACGTCAAGACTTTGCGTTACTAAAATGAATTGCATTTTAGTATTTTTGCCGACTGTACTTATTAGTGCGCAAGCAACCAACCCCATTTCAACTTGATTCGAAATTTTTAATTTCATCAAAATCAGACCAACTTTTCGAAAGTTAATACGTTACAAACAAACATACAAAAAATATGTTTTTGCCCCAAATCGATTGGTAGACCTCACTCGCTTCGTTCGCTAAAACAACAACGTTTTTGCCGACTGTACTTATTAGTGCAGAAGCGACCGACCGCGTTTCAACATGGTCTGCTTTGGCTTTCGGACAGATTTATGTTGTACACTTTGTGTCTACGCGGTCTTGTAATGAAGATTGAGTTTTAGGATCTAAAGGGGAATTACAGCGTGTTTGTTTTAGGCATTTAGTGTTTGAGGATTAAATTTTTATAATGGTAGAAATTGAATGGAAACAAATAGTGTAGGTACCAAAATTTTTCTTTAGTTTAAGTTTGATTCTTATTTTTTTTTGCTTAATGTACATAAATATATAAATAAATATATGGTACACGCTAATGTAGGTGTCTTGTGGTTCTCGCAGTTTTGAATATGACCAAGCCATCTCTATACACTTCGTTCGCCAAACAAACGGACATAAGCAATAGAGAAGTTTATTTTTATTCTGTAGAAGTTGTAAGAATGAGTTGATGGAGGGTATAAGCAAATGGGTATAAGCTAATGCAATGATCATGATTCCAGGATGCGAGCTAGGATGAATTCTCTTTTAATAGTGTCATGAAGGTAAAACCAGAGTCGCTTCGTAATTACCTAATTTCCGCACATAGGCGATTCTAAACCTCTATATAGCTAAAACTACTACACTATTTAAACTCGATTAATATATAATGCCAATGGCAGTACCGTGTGGTTCCCGGCACCAATATAAAAAAGGATAAGACCACTCCATCTCATTTCCCGTGGATGTCGTAAGAGCCACTAAGGGATAGGCTTTTATACTTGGCATTCTTATTTTAGGCGATGGGCTAGCAACCTGTCACTAATTGAATCTCAATTCTATCATAAAGCCAAACGATGAACGTGGCTTGTCAGTTTTTTCAGGACTGTTGGCCCTGTCTACCTCGCAAGGGATATAGACGTGACTATATGTATGTATGTTATATACAATGTGACAGTTTAAAGTTAGATCATCAGACGATGCAGTGAACTTATTTAAAGTAAATTTACTTTCTAAATGACAGATTAGTTACAATTCTCGCGTTACAAGAGTTAATTATAACGTTTTCAGACATCAACTTTTGTATAACAAGCCTCGTAGCTGCGACTTCGCTAATCAGCGCGATAAGGCGCGCGTTAATTATCTCCCACAGAATTATTGCTTGGCGAGTTATAAGGCTTGTTGTACACTGGAAACGATTTCAGGCGAATTTTTTTTTGGAAGAACATTTTGGATAAAATGCGGTAACTGGTTTCTCTAAGACACCTGAACAGAGCATACAATGAAGAATGTAGACTATGTAACTTTAAAAATAAGCTTTCTTCTCTTGCAATGCAGCTAGGGGTGCTGCAAAGGTATCTACACACCATCAGTAGCGCTGTATCCGCACTAACAGAGGTAAGTATTAAAAAAAAAATTACATAGGTACAAGTATTACAATACAATTTTTTATTAAATAAAAAAAATGTTAATAATAATAAATATAAATAAGTCCACAATGCTAATGCGCTTCTAGGGCACCCAGATCACACACGAAACATGGCAGTGCTGCTAACTTCAAGTAGAGCTACACACGCATACACATAGTCACGGCTACATCCCTTGCGGGACAGCAGAGCCAACAGTCTCGAAAAGACTGAAAGGCAACGTTTAGTTGTATAGAATTGAGATCCAAATAGTGACAGGTTGATAGCCTGTCTACAAGAGAAACCCCAAATGTATAAGCTTATTTCTTAATCGCATTTTACGACACTTATGGGAAAGATATGGCACTCAAAATAAAACCACAACATATAACCACACAAACAAAATAGAACCACTGGTCTATTTGAAAGTGCTTTTGACTAGGTATTATCAAGAGCGATGCAAGAGATAGTTTCACAATATCTTCTATGTGTGTACCAGCACCCTTATTATTCCAGTTTCTATTCCTAACTCAGAGTCGGCCAAAAACTTAGACAAACGAGCGAGTGCGAGTGAAAAGCGATGTTTTGCTCGCCGTGATTTGCTTAAATCTAAATAATGCTGGCATAACGTACAATTATAAATTCGGCGGTTTTGCAGACTGTGGAATTAATACCGACAACTTTCCCGTACTGGTTGGATGTACATGGGACGGGTTATTTTGGGAATCGAGGATGGAATTTGACGTTATGAAAACGATAATTTGAAATACGATATATATCTGTTGAAGTTAAAGTTATAGATCAAATGAGAGTAAAATAAAAGTCAATTAACAATTGATTTTTTCAGTCTTGGTTACTAAAAAAGTTAGAAGGAAAGATTAAATAGTAAAAAATAAAAATAATACATAGGAAAGATTAAATCTAGTGTCGAGCTAATACCGACTCTTCGAAAATCAAAAAGAAACGTGAACGATGATGCATAAATTTAAAAAAATTGTCATCTTACTTCTAGATGTGTACTATGTATGTCCTAAGTATACCTAGGATTCTCCCCAGGGAGATTCAGCCAGGCTTAATGAGAGGATGTTGTAAGAGAGATAATGTGGGAAAGCAAAACCTTAAAGCTCCTTAGCAAAGAATACAACTGCTGCAGATGCATCTGGGATAGAACAACAAAAGACATTCTGCGAAATAGACATTTTATGTCTAAGGGACATTTTGCGTAATGGATTTCATGCTACTCAGCCCTTTATATTCACTTGGGATCGCATCAATAGTATCATAGAAATTAGGTTAAGTTTTGCTATCGTTCGGCTGGATAAAGCCATCCACATTTTAAACAGAGTACCAACACGCATAATTACAGAGAAAGTTCCTATCTGGACCGCGTCGGTGCATTGTGTTCAAAGCAGAGGCGTCACAAATATGCTAGTTGCTGCTCCAACTTTAATTCAATAGTAGATTTCATTTCGCCGCATAAAAAAGACATTGAAAAAGTGTAATAAATATATTTTTATGTTGACTGTTGTTAAAGGAAAATGACTCTAACTGATTTATCTATAAGTTTGATTGCTAACTGAACTGGCTAACTCGTACGGTGAAGGGAAACATCGTGAGCAAAGGATTTTACTGGTTTGTACTCTTAACCGATTTCCTGTCCTTTTATGTATAATTATAATTACAACAACTGAGGGAGAGTGACTAAATATCAAGAACGGACGGAAGAAATAATTATTTGACATCTTGAAACGACTAATAGGTCACGTTCAGCTGTTTGCCTTAACGATAGAATTGAGATTCAAGTGACAGGTTGCTAGCCCATCGCCTAAAAGAAGAATCTCAAGTTTATAATCCTTTAGTCGCCTTTTACGACATCCACATTTTTTAACGTTATTATAAGCAGTATGTTATTAGCTAAAGTATCTTTTTATAGAATAATATTTTGTGAAACTACCTATTGGTGTTCTATTCTCAAGTACGAGTACAACATGCTCTATCTTGCAACTTACTCGTATGTATATACAAAATCTCCTGCGCCAAAGTCTCTGTGAAACTGAATACATCATAACTCAAACTATGAAACTGGAACAACGACACGTGCGTATTAGTTTCCTGCGCTATTATAGACACAAAATTACGAGAAAACAGATGAATAGGTGCCGTCGATGGTCGAATCGGTAAAGTGCCCGGTTAAAATGCGTGATGCGCAGAGAGACAAATTCAAATTCAAAATTTCATTCATTATTATAGGATACTTCATATCGCTTAATAATTGTCAAAACGTTTGGTTTCACAACATTGGTTGACGTCAAATAAATTGATTATTGCAGTTATTATTATTCACTTACTTAATTAAAGACATAAAAAAAAACATAACATATGGTCACGTCTATGTCCACCGCGGGGCAGACAGAGCCTGTTCGAATCTCACCTCGGCCGTGTACCAATGGCTATTTACGAAGTAATGTACATCAGTTGTCATACTAATCGATGCTCTTATGGTGAGGGAAAACATCGTGAGGAAACCTGCTCATTCAGGCAACTGGATGTGCGACCACGACCGATCCAATACCAGTTAGGTTTACCTGCAAAGGTTGCGGAGGTCAGATGGGAGTCGCTTCGTGTAAAAACCTGACTCACCCAATCCAGGATCCATGGTCAAAGGCTTACCTCGGGCTCCCCTCCAGGGTGATTATGATGCAACCGGGACTAAAGCCAGGTGGAAGAGATAAATGGGTATTCAAAATATATAAAATTTAATATAGAATATATCTATCCCTATATGTCTATATCCCTTGCAATGTAGACGGAAAATACTGATAGGCCATTTTCAGCTGTTTGGCTAAATGATAGAATCGAGATTCAAATAGTGATAGGTTGCTAGCACATCGCCTACCAGAGGAATCCGAAGTTTATAAGCCTATTCCTTAGTCGCCTTTACAACACCCATGAGAATAATATGGAGTGGTTTCATTGTAAAATGCCAGATACCACACGGATTAAACATTTTGAGCTTGCTAATTTTAAGATATATGATTGATGATATATGAATAAGAGAGTTATCACTTCTGTGTTTCAGATATTTTGTTTTATTGGTGATAAAGTATCTACGTGCAAATTAATACTTCTCAAGTTTATAGTCATTGCGGAAATTCAGTGCTTGTTCAACTAATAAGTGCTTCTCCGACGAGGGTCAATTAATGTAGTCTTTATTATATTTTATCAATAACATTATTATGTAAGTGTAAAGTCATGCCGTATGGCACCAATACAAAAAAGAAAAGGACCACTCCATCTCTTTCCCATGGATGTCGTAAAAGGCGACTAAGAAATAGGCTTACAAACTTATGGGCAACCTGTCACTATTTGAATCTCAATTATATCATTAAGCCAAAAAGCTGAACGTGGCCATTCAGTCTTTTCAAGACTATTGGCTCTGTTTACCCCGCAAGGGATATAGACGTGACCATATGTATGTATGTATGTGATGTCAAAAATATTTCCTTACGGGTTAATTGGAGCTAATATGCATTAGACTCGATGACCACGTTTATTTGGAGGGATTATTTATGGAATTAAGATTCAGTAAATATAATAACTTTCACTTAAAAAAATATTCATTAGCTGTTTGGTAGCAAGCAGAGGGATTTCTTGTCCTTAAGAGAGTTATGAATGTGGATGAAGCGAAGGAAGTATGCAGAGATCGTGGCAAGTGGAAAGAGGTAGTCTCTGCCTACCCCTCCGGGAAAGGTGATTTTATGTATGTATGTATGTATATATCGGCATGAGTATTATTCACAGTATTTTCTTTAGTATAATCGAGACGAACTTACGTAGGTATGACTTGTCACAAAAGCGCGTGTAAAGCGCGGCATGTCAATGAGGCGCTAATCACACGCGTGCTGCCTCGCGAGGCAAGGGGAGCTCAAATTAACGTCTGGTTTTAAGTTGCTGTTGCGATGCGCTTTGCTAGTTAGCTGCACCATGAACATGACCACTTTTTTGACTAATAATGTATTATTCACTAGCTGTGCCCGCGACACTTCGCCAGCGTGGAATAGTTATTTTGGGCATCATTATAGCTCTCCAGGATGAATAATTTTCCCTGTTTTTTTCACATTTTCCATTATTTCTTTGCTCCTGATAGTTGCAGCGTGATATTATATAGCCTAAAGCCTTCCTCGACAAATGGTCTATTCAACACAAAAAGAATTTTTCAATTTGAACCGGTAGTTCCTGAGATTAGCGCGTTCGAAAAATTAACTCTTCAGCTTCATAACATTAGTTTACTCGTAGATATGATTCTAAACGGATAAAAATACAGGCAAAAACCGCGTGTTAATAAACTGCTTTTAACCTTACTTGCTAGCTGTTACCAAGAATAGATTTTTATTTCCCTATATTTTGGCATCAGTTTTATCATATTTTCTACAGTAAACCCAAGATAGAACTACCTATAAGTTGTCACAAAATCACGTGTAAAACGCGGTATGTTAATGAGGCGCTATTCACACGCGGGCTGCCTCGCGAGGCAAGGGGCGCGCCTCTCGAGCTCCAAATTAACGTCTGCGTTCAAGTGGCTGTTGCGATGCGCTTTGCTCGTTAGCTGTACCAAGAATAGAGACTTCTTTCTCTAATATTAAGTACTATTCTAACATTGGTAAGGAACAATATTTTTTAATTTGACAATATGGTCTACAGCTTTTTTCTAGTCTTTAATATGAACATCAGCCCCTGTACGCGCGACGCTTTTTTTATCGCGCGAAAAACTTACTTAACGAGCGCAGGTGGTTCTTGATTGACCTCAACTTGAACAGTTTTTAAAATACATACATAAAATCGCACTTATCTCGTGAAGGGATGACATTTTTCCACTTGCTACAAAACCTGCATACTTCTTCCGCCTCATACACATTCGCAACTTTCTGCATGCAAGATCGACGGTTATTTTTTCGAAGGTAAGAACACAAAATGCAAGTGCAAGTGCAAGCTCTTTTATTAAAAGGCTTTTACAAACTGCACGGAACAAAACCTGGGACACACCTATGTCTTATTCTCTGCCAGACCAGCATGGCGGGTTTACTTTTCATATTGTAAATTCCGCTCAAACGTCGAGCGTGGGCTCAAAACTGTCGTAATCCCGCATTATTCACTCTGATCGTTAATTATTTTCAAAACAGCCTTTAAAATTTCAAAACCTCATTAAGATACAAGGCGGCGCACATAAAGGGTTCTGGAATAATACAAAAGGTAATTTTCGCTTATTCATTAAATGTAATTAAAAGAGCGTATAATGATGAAGCGCGGAATTAATAACATGCAAAATAATGGTGAAACTCAGTGGTTCTGAATGTTATCGAGGAAGTAAGAAAATTATGGTAATTAAACCATGAAAAATAGTAATTACTATTAATTGTTAATTAAATTATTTTAATGTTTTTATAGTTTTATTTTTTTTATATTTGAAATAAACAATTTCTCGTGTAATTTTAAGTGTAATTTATAAAACTAATTAACACTTTTTTATACCTGAGTCACTATTGATTTTTTGCCACATCAATAATTTATGTATATTTTTTAAGGTACAATATCATTTTTTATAAGTTAAAATGCTCATCGCAAATGAATTAAATATCAAGGCTTATTCAAAACACAACTGTTTTTATCACTAAAAACTACAGTGATTTTCAAATATTACGTACCCGAATTCGAGTCTTCTTATTTCAACATAATTATTCAAACCATTTTTTTTGGTCCATATTCTAATATTTTGAGCAACACTGGCGAAGATATTCCTACTCAGCATGAGGGCTTAACTCGTTAACCAAGTATTTCCTCACATAGGGGAATGTTTAGTTACAATATTAGATTAAGATAACGTATTTGATCAATCAAACGCTTCTACACAGTGAATACTGTTTGTGGAAGTTAGCAGCATTATTAGTTTATATAACGAGAGATGATCGTACTTTTGGTAACAATCGTTAGGACATCTGATTGGGTATAAGTGGATCTATAAGTTTGGCCTTATGACGCGATAGATCAGTGAATTTCGTTATTCGTAGATTTTTTTTCACTGAATAGTGAGTGACAGTATCCTATCCTGTCACTATTCAGTAAAAAAAATCTACGAATCCATCCATCGCCTACAAGAAGAATCGCAAGTTGAATAGCCATTTCCTAAGTCACCTTTTACGACATCCACAGGAAAGAAATGGAGTAGCAAAATATGTGTTGCTCCACTAAAATGTGTCACACATACAATAGTCACCGTTATTGTCTTCGCAAAGTTATATTTGAAGTAAGTTATAATCAAGGCTGTGGTGAAATTTACACAATGGTATAAGACAAATGACAAAATTGTATTAACTATTACCCAAAAAGTTAATTCGTTATTCTTAATACTGAAAATAACACAGGTTTTAACGCTCACTTTCCTACCCGACGTTAAACTCGTTTAGTTACCTATAGTTTTAAGTAAGTTTAAAAGTAAATTCGATATTTTTCTTTCTCAGAATTCTTCAGCATAGGCACATACATTATTTGTTTTTGTTTTGTTTAGTTTAATATATACATTTCAACCCTTAACATCCAGACATTTCTCAGCATCCAATGACTTGTTTGATCCTTTGGCTTGTCTCTTCTCATCTTTTTTATGTTCAAAGTACAGCCAGCTGGAAAATTAAAAATACCAAATTAGCAATAGCATTAGAAACTTAAAGTCTATATCCCTTGCGGGGTAGACAGAGCCAATAGTCTTGAAAAGACTGAATGGCCTCGTTTAGCTATTTGGCTTTAAAATAGAATTGAGATTCAAATAGTGACAGGTTGCTAGCCCATCGCCTAAAAGAAGAATCCCAAGTTTATAAGCCAATCCCTTAGTCGCCTTTTAAGACATCCATGGGAAAAAGATGAAGTGGTCCTATTCTTTTTTGTATTGGTGCCGGGAACCACACGGCGGCACCATTTATCCATTATGCCCGTGTAATTTTTCAATATTTTTCAATGCGAAATAATTACATGAATATGAAGATGGATGGTAGGACCAGGATGGCTCCTAACAGGAACACAGCCCCGGGCAGAACGTTCAGGGTCGCCATGTACACCCTGGAGTAGAGGGGGCCGTACACGAGGGGCATAGCTGCTTCAGCCAGACCGAACAGGGAGTTCACTTTGCCTGGAACAAAATTCGATTTTGAACTTAATTTGTTTCTGTCTTTTGGTGTAAATCCCTGTTACCTGTCACCATCGCCTGCGAAAGAAACTATAAAAAAATTTAAAAAAAAAGTATGTGTGTTTGTTTGTTTGTAATATCTTTATTGCATAGAAATTTACACAGTAACAAGAAAATAATAGTCATTATAATAAGTCATTCATTATAATCAAATTTGTATTCCTTGTGGGGTAGACAGAGCCAGCAGTCTTGAAAGACGGATAGGCCACGTTCAGCTGTAAGGCTTAGTGATAGAATTGAGATTCAAATAGTGACAGGCTGCTAGCCCATGGCCTAAGAGAAAAATACCAAGTGTATAAGCATATTCCTAAGTCAACTTTTATGACATCTATGAAAAAGAGATGGAGTGGTCTTCTTTGTACATTGGTGTTGGGAACTACACGGCACTTGGTACAAAAATAAAAATTAAATAAAGAAAATGTCTCACCAAACTCGTTTCCGCTGACTAATTTCGTGGCGATAGATCTCATTGCAATGAAGGAGGTCCCGTTCAGAATTTCCAGGAGAGGTGCTGTAAATAAATATTTTTATGAGTAACTAGCGACCTGTACCGGTTTCACACGGGTAGCATTTATTCATATAAACCTTCCTCCTGAATCACTCTATCTATAATATTAAAAAGAAAACTGCATTAAAATGTGTTTGTAGTTTTAAAGATTTAGGCATGCATACATACAGACAAAGGGACAGACGCGGAAAGCGACTTTGCTTTAAACGATAGTGATATTCCAAGTTGCCTGAATGTGCAGATGTTTTCCCTCACCGTAAGAGCATCGGTTCGTATTCAAACTAATATACATAACTTTTGAAAATAGTCATTGGTACATAGCCGAGGTAGGATTCGGACCTGTGCATTTCTGCGCACACGCATTTTAAGCTGGCACCTTACCGGTTCGACCACCAACGCTCAGAGTGGTGGGGATGCATACATATACATATGATCACGTCTATATCCCTAGCGGGGCAGACAGAGCCACCAGGCTTGAAAAGACTGATAGGCCACGCTCAGCTGTTTGGCTTAGTGATAGAATTGAGACCCAAACAGTGACAGGTTGCTAGCCCATCGCCGAAAAGAGGAATCCCAAGTTTATAAGCCTATCCCTTAGTCGCCTTTTACGAGTGAGAGACGGAGTGGTCCTATTCTTTTTTGTAATGGTGCCGGGAACCACACGGCACAGCAAGGTGGGGATGCAACCGGGACTAAAGTTTATTGAAAAAAAAAAAAAAAAAAAGTCAGGAGGAAGGAGAAATATTCTTAAAGTCACTTAGGCTTTTGTTATGGTCTGAATAGATAGATAGATAGATAAAACTCTTTATTGCACCATAAGAGTAAAACATACAATACAGACCCCTCATATCGATATTTTGGAAATGACCTGTCATCGGTCAGTTACAATTTATTATAGTTGTTGGTATGTTAAATTCGGCGTTTGGCTTTTCGCGACTATTGACTAAGTCTACCCCGTAAGTGATAAAAACGTGATATACCTCACATTGAATATACTTTTGTTTTCATTGATGACTTACAAAATGGAATTTGAATGTTAATATTCTGTCTCTTAATTTTTGTAGGCGAGAATTTAGTTTTTAATGGTTATGCTTGGTATTGTTACAAACTAATAGAAATTTATCAAATATCTTATCCAAAGGTTAACAAAACGAAGACGTACCCTACTTGTAACTTTATTATCTGTTGTTTACTAATAAACACTTTGCCAAGTCATTCCCCCCATATAGAATGCATGGTCAAAGGCATACCCCGGGCTCCTCTCCAGAGAGGTGAGGATGCAACAGTGACTAAAGACAGGAGGAAAAAGATATTGCCAAGTCATTGACATCCAACAATAAGTCTCAAACTCAGCCCAAAGACTATAAAAATGTTTAATGAAAAATATTATTTTATTTATTTATTTAGTTCACGTTGACATTTGTTTTACAATTAAATTATTCTCTCATCATAACGTGTTCCATTTATGTATATAAGCTATATAAACGATGTCACAGATAACACACAAATAGTCGCCAGACATATTTCAAACCCAACTACCTCTTGGTGTAGATAATATACCACTAATTAGGACAACATTATTACTATCAAACTACATTTAATCACGTATATAAATACGTGATTAAATGTAAGGGATAACCCTTACGGGGTAGGCTGTGCCTACTAAACTGAAAGGTCCCATGTATGCTGAAGAGAAATGTCGCAATTAGACTATATAAACATGGAACTGATTTTAAGTTTAGCCAATTTAAAACGGCGGTTTTCGTAAAAACCAATATGGCTGCCATCTTAATATAGTAAAACTATCTTAATATAGTATATATATAATAATAGTTTACTATATTATTTCCCAAGGCCTTTAAATAATTATGTGCAAATTTATAACTTTCCACATGTGCCATTATCAGTATGTCATTGTTCCGTATATGAATATTTTAACAAGACTTATAATTTGTTTAGTCTAGATTTGTAAATGATCTAGTAATGTTTCCTGTACTTATCTGTCTACATAAACAGAATTGTATCGTAAAAATTTAAAAGTTAGTGTTATTGTCACGTGCGGTTTGGGCAAACCCGTCCATTGCTGTTGTTGTATTTTGATTTATAGCGGCCATCTTGTGAAATAACATTCTTAAAAGTTTATGATTGACCTGGTTTTTCCAGCGTGAATATTTATTTATTTTGAATAGTGAAATTTATGCGTATTGTGCGATATATATATTTGTAATTGTAGTAATTATTATCTTACTATATTACTCGTAGGTACTATATATTTTTTATTGTTATCAATTTACAAATATGCTTTGGTTCTTCATTCGACTTTTCTTTCACTCTTTCCGTGATTTAATTTTCTCAATGAATTCAATTTTATATATAAAATTCTCTGTCACTGACCGATTCTCATGAAATTTTGTGAGCATATTGAGTAAGTCTATTTTTCATATCCCTTAGTGATTAAGGTGATTAAGAAATTACTTAAAAATTATTTATTTGGCAAAACAACGTTTGCCGGGACAGCTAATATTCCCAAAAATTTATTAATTTAGTTCATAACAGCATTACATAGTGACAATCAACGGCGCGTGCGTACCTACACTGTTATTTATACGTGTTGCCGTACAAACTTGAAAATCCTTATGACAAATTCTACATATTTTTTTAAATTTCATCAAAATTAGACCATACATACTTATAATCATGTCTTTGCGGGGTTGGTCAGAGCCAATAGTCTGATAGGCTACGCTCAGCTGTTTGGCTTAATGATAGAACTCAGATTCAAATAATGACAGGTTGCTAGCCCACCGCCTAAAAGAAGAATCCCAAATCGACATCCATGGGAAAGCGATGGAGATTATTAAATTAGATCATACATACAAAACATGTGTTTTTGATCGAGGTTTATTGTCTCGCTTTGTCAATGAAACTTACGTAAATAATTAATATCTTAACTGATTTGTTTCTTTTTTAACGATGTACTATTTTCTTGTTACTGTGTAAATTTCTATGCAATAAAGATATTACATACATACATACTTACCCAAATATATTTCGAAGTCGTTTCTGGCGAATGCATAAGCGAAGGATGCCACGATCTTGCTGGTGCAGGATATGATGCCGAGTAATGTATCATCCAACTTCAGGTAATTACTGAAGAGACTGATGGAAAACATTGTGCCTGTAAAAAAGGAAAAATATCTATTCATTTAACATAAAAGATTGAATTATTATTGGACTGATTTACTGACATATGAATGTGCAAACCCCAAACAGCTGGGTCTAGAGAATTGAACAAATAGGTTCCCTATATGGTCTAAGAATTCAATAAGTAACGATTGTACTGATTTCCTTACATACATGCATAAAGTCACGTCAATATTCCTTGCGGAGTAGACAGAGCCAACAGTTTTGATAAACCTGAAAGGCCACATTCAGCTGTATAGCTTTATGACGGGATTGCGATTCAAATAGTGACAGGTTGCTAGCCCATCGCCCAAAAGAGGAATCCCAAGTTTATAAGCCTATCCCTTAGTCGCCTTCCACCACATTCATGATGAATATATATGAAATGGCTCTATTCTGATTTCCGTGGGAACAAATATCGGAATTTTGGGTATATCGCGGGAGCTGTTCCGTGTAAAAAACTGACTTTCCCAAACCAGAATCGTGGTGATAGGCGTACTCCACTCCAGAGAGGCGAGGATCTAACCGGGACTTACGCCAGGAGGAAGAAAAATACAAGGAAATTAAAATTTAGTCCAATAATTTGTTATGGATGTATTGAAGTGTTTACTTTATAAGTATGAGTGAAAAGACTTGAGCGTGGGTTTTTAAATCAATTATAGGAAACCTCAACAAGTTTTCTAATTGATTCCTATCAAAACAATCTTATAATAACACAGAATATTATTTCTTTTTATCACAAATCGTTCGGAATTTTTTTATTTCGATACTTACCTACACAATCCAACCTACTAAGGTCTTCCAACATGCTTGAAATAAATAAAGAATCATAATTCATGTTTTATTTTCATTTGAATTTGTGCTATTGAACTAGGCTCGGCATTGAGAAGTGCCTTACGAATAAATGTATAAAAAGCCTAAGTTATAGAGAAAACTGTATCAAAATCCATTGAATGGTATTAAAGAAACTTTAGAAACATATAGAGGCGGACGGCCATATTTTATACTAGCTGTGCACGCGACTTCATCCGCGTGGAATAGTCATTTTGGGCATCATTGAAGCCATCAAGGATGAATAATTTACCCCGGTTTTTGTCACATTTTCCATTATTTCTTGGCTCCTTATAGTTGCAGCGTGATGTTATATAGCCTTAAGCCTTCCTCGATAAATGGTCTATTTAACACAAAAAGAATTTTTCAATTTGAACCAGTAGTTCCTGAGATAATCACGTTTAAACAAACAAACAATCAAAATTTTCAGCTTTATAATATTAGTATAGATGGTGATAGTGATATAACAAAGATGATGTATTACTAAATGAGACTGTGACTTAATACTGTCACTTGTATGGCTACAAAATTTTATCTTTGGATGAGATTATAATAATTTTACTTACCTATTAAGTTGGTTGTGATCGCGTATGTAGACCACAAACTGTACTGCACTTCGTCCCAATTGAATCGGTATCGAGTGAACAGGTAAAATATCGTGTATTCGCCTGAAAATACAGAAAATTATATTGTTTTTTTTTGTATTGTTGTTAAGTTTTTGTGTTTCATTTTTTTTCTTCACTTTATTCACTTCATCTCTTTCCCATGGATGTCGTAGAAGGCGACTAAGTGATAGGCTTATAAACTTGGGAACCGGTCACTATTTGAATCTCAATTCTATCACTAAACCAAATAGCTGAACGTGGCCTATCAGTCTTTTCAAGACTGTTGGCTCTGTCTACCCTAGAAGGGATATAGATGTGACCATATGTATGTATGATTTATTAATTGTAAGTATAATATTAAATTAAAACTACGCTTAAAAATAAAGAAATAAGTATTAAGAAAAATTTAAAAAATCGAACAGACTCTGCATCTCTCAGAAAGCTGGCAGCATTGCCATGTTGAGTAATTGTTGGACACGGTAATACATTAAAGTTTTTGAATAAAGGACTGCAGGATACATAAATCTATAGAAAATAAATAGCTCCAAATCATTGAGCAGTCAATAGTTGGATATCTTATTTACTTATCCGACGAATCTCATCCTAGTTTTGAAAGAGTCTTCAATCTGCTGGCAAATTATAGTAAATTGGTATTACCGTCTTTTTCTACAAAGTTGTTACGCTAAAAAATGATATTTTTATTGTAATAGCTTTGTCTCCGTCTGTGGAGTCCCTAAGGGTCTTAAGGATTTAATGAAATTCATTTTTGTAATGGAAAATTATTTAAATTAGGTGGCGGTAAAATTTTGTCAATGTCACTTCGGAATTATTAAGTTATTTTGCTTGATAATTTCGTTAGCGACCGTTTTTTTTAGAGCTTCTAAGACAAAAAGGGACCTTTGAAGAATCACCGATTTTACCTTTAAATTATAAGTGCCTTGAAAGGCAATGGAAGTGAAAGAGTACTTAAACAATATTACTTAGGCAGGTATGCAGTAAAGTTGCCTTTATATATTTTTAGACGATGGGTTTGTGAAACTGTACACTGACTTAAATCTGAATTCCATCATTAAGACATCCAGCTACTGTGACTCTGTCAATCTCAAAATTGACACGATGAGGCACGTGTGTGTATATTTGTATGAATAATTTGGCAGACAATGTAACTTCACTATTACTTGGTTTTTGAAAAATAAAACCTTAAAGTTCATGAACCTATTAGTGTAAGACTTTTTTTTTACATATAATCACGTCTATATCCCCCCTACAGGGTAGTCAGAGCCAACAATTTTACCGAAAAACCACTTTCAGTTGTATCGCTTAAAGATGAAATTGAAGATAGTTGATATAGATAGTGATAAGTAGCAACTTGAGCACTATGGGCTAGCAAGTCCATAGCCTACAAGAAGAATCCCAAGTTTATTAGCCATTCCCTTAGTCGCTTTTAACTAAATTCATGGAAAAGTTATGGAGTGATACTATTATAAAGTGTCAAGAATATGTTTCTGTTTTTAACACATGGCGACCGAGCTCTGTACGGTGATTTTGTTAACTGTATCTAAGGACAAAAAAGTCATAAAAGGTATATTTTTGAAAACACACAAAAAAATTATAGGCTAGGCGAGCTTAGAACGACAAAATTAACTTACCTTATATGCTATGCATGAAAATATGGGAGAAACGATAGATAGAGAAAATGAAAATCGTTTCATTCATTGAAAAATCATATAAAATTTAAAACGCGGGTACATATATATTCTTTAACTAGAGGCCGCCCGCGACTTCGTCCGCATGGAAACCCTATCAATCCCGCGGGAACTTTGGGATAAAAAGTAGCCTATGTGTTATTCTGGGTCTTCAGCTACCTACATACCAAATTTCATGGTAATCGGTTCAGTAGTTTTTGCGTGAAAGAGTAACAAACATCCATACAAACTTTCGCCTTTATAATAGTAGTAGGAAAGGATCTATATACATATATCGTTTAATAGTGTAGGAATATGAGATAAACACTTTGATATTATGAACCATGCAACTGTTTATTAACAAACTAATGAGGATTCTTTCAAACTAAATCTGGATGCCTTTAGGATATTGAAGTTATCTGCTGGAAAACTTTCCTCGTAAGAAACTTTAAGCATTTTGACGTTTGATGTTTCTAAGATGAGTAACTGTTGTAGTGTTTTATAACATTAAACTATTTACTCAATTATTTACACAGAATGATTTAACTTTTGCTGATCATACAGTTACGTCTATATCCCTTGCGGGATAGACAGAGCCAACCAACAGTCTTGAAAAGACTGATAGGCCACGTTCGGCTTTTTGGCTTGATACTTAAATTGAAATTCAAATAGTAACAGGTTGCTAGCCCATCGCCTAAAAGAAGTATCCTAAGTTTATAAGCCATCTCCTAAGTCGCCTTTTACGATAACTATGGAATAGAGAAGGAGTGGTCCTGTTCTTTGTTTTTATTGTTACCGAGGATCACACTACAAAAGTATATATATAAGTCATATATGTAATATTTGTAATATAATATATATACGACTTATATAAATACATATATGTAATGTATAAGTATAGTGTATACAGATGGTCAATCAGAGAAGGGTTTATAAACTTGTAACTCTCCTTTAAGGCAAAGGGCTCGTTCCTTGTATCAGAATTTCGAATCAAAAATCTACCTAAACGTGGCTGTCTTTAATTTTGGGACTATTAGCTATGTCTACCCATTAAGGGATAAGGACGCGATACATGTTTGAACAGTTTTATATCTAATATTAAAATTATTTATACCTTAATACTTACCATGCGTAGGACCAAAGATGACACAAACTGTAAGTAAAAGCATAGCGACCCTCAGTCTTCTATTCCCTTCTCCTTTACGAAACGCAACTCGGAAAGTATCAACAACGAGTGAAATATCGAAAAATTCTTTTAGAAATCCAATTAATCCACCGCGTTTCTGGAAAGGATGTAGGGCATTAATGTTATTTTCAGATCTTAAACCAATAAATTGTAGTAAAAGCTTATTTGTAGCCAATTTAAAATGATGATTGATGTAACAGTTGACTCTTCAAATCTTAGTAAGGTAATCGAATATTTGTACAATAACCATGCAGTTGAATACTCACTTTTTCTGATGGCACTTCTGGGATCACTCTTTTTGGATCTTTCAAATATGTATAGCCATAAAATAAACTGAACATATACAGGACAGTTGATATAGAAAATACTCCATAGTATCCAATCCAGTTTAATAAAACACCACTTAAGGCACTACCTATAGGATATCCCAAAGACATAAACAAGTTTACAATTCCAACTCTGTATGTTCTCTCTTCTAACGTTGTTATATCACCTATGTAGCTAAATACACCAACGAAATTAGTAAACCAACCACCAGTAATAGCTGGAAATATGGCTTCTGTTAAGGCAGCAACTTCAACAGGCAACTCATAAAAAAAGTAAGTATTAATGATGAATCCGACAGACGTTAAGAATTCTCCAACTATTGGTAACATGATGCACGCTTTTCTTCTTCCCGTCTTGTCGCTCCAGGCGCCGACGAACAAAATCAACAGTACAGGTATAGAAGTTTGAATAACATTCTTCCAAGATTGTATACCAGCTATCAAAGTTTGTACCTCAGTTTCGTATTGCGTATAGTTTTCAGTTTGCCTTAAATTGAGAGCATCGCACACTTCGTCTGAAAATTTTAGATTCACCCGACACGCTTTCTCCAAGTTCAAGTTTTGCGTCGCCAACGATGCTAAGACACTTGGCATTATGTAACAAGCCATTATAGGTTCAACGGTAACGTTAGCTTTGATTTTTTTTAATTTCTGTAAAAACGTTAGCTTCTCTTTCTTTTTTTCTTTATTGCCCTCAACCTCGCTTGTTTTAAGAGGTGTTTCTTCATTTTCTTCACTACGTCTTGATTCATCTTGTTTTTCATCACTCACTGTTGCTGGTTCGTCGTTATTTTGTTTCATTTTAGAGTAAATAATTTAAAAAAAGTATGATCTACTATCGAGTGATACGCGTCTACTGTGACAATAGCGAACTGTTTGTATCAAACTTATTTACCAGATAAAACTTTACTGTGCGATGCTCAATCTGTCCAATATTTGCAGAGGCTTAGCAAGCATAGCACTGACACAAAATATTTAGTACATAGATAGTAATATTCTTGATTGGACTCTTCTTTTAGCGATGACCTAACAACTTGTCACTATTTGAATCTCAATCCTATCATTGAGCCAAACAGCTGAACGTGGCCCATCAATCTTTTCAAGACTGTTGGCCCTATCTACCCCGTAAGGGATATAGATGTAGTTATATGTATGTTTGTACGTATAGTAATATTCAAATACATTTTATTGTTATCTTCATATGTTATTTATTATATGATATCACATGTGCTCGCAAAGGTTTAATCTTTTAGTCTTTGTATTATTATTAAAAATTATCATTACTGAGCTTCAGGTGACATTTTGTGAAGTGTCCTTTCTGTTCCTACAATAATTTGTGGCACTTCTATATTACATTTGTGATAAGCATTAATGCAACCGTAATAATGTAATTCCTCATCATATAAACTATTTCTAGGTATAAATAAAGCAGGATGACGTTTTTTACAATATAATTACTATTATATTTTACTTCTCTATTTAATTTATTTATAATTAGAAAATATGGATCTATTATAAATTTTAGTTTTTTTAAATTTCTCATTATGCCCTGGCCAGGATTCGAACCCGGGACCTCCGGTGGCACACACAAGCGCATTACCGTTGCATCACAGAGGCAGTCAAATATAAATAGGTATAATTTTTGCATTCCCCGTGATTTTCCACAAATTAATAGCTCTGCTACTGACAGTCGGGTTTATCTCTGCGACAAATTCCAACAAAATCAGTTCAGTAGTTCACGACTTATTATACTAACAAAAATACATACAATCGTTTCTCTTTGTAATATAATTTTAAATAATATGTTACGTTAATGAACAATGTTATTATTATATTTTGTTTTTATATATTATTTTTGTTTCCTGTCATTGTGTTATACCCATGATTATGGGAATCCATCAGGACGATAACTAACTCACATAAACCTCATTCGAGCTCTGAAGAACTTCTAGAAATAGGTACTCCTCCTCTTAACTCAGTCAACAAAATAAATTCATACTTCTCGGGTGTCGGTGAAACTTTGGCTAAAAAGATCCCTCCTCCTCTCCCTACTAGCCCCTCAACTACTCTACCAATATGGACTAAATCCCTTGTTATCAATTATACAGACGAAGATGAGATTATGAAATTGATTGACTCCTTGAAAGATGACACTGCGATGGGATGGGATAATATTCCTTCTTCTTTTATCAAAAAACACAAAAGTAAGCTTACTCCTGCAATAGTACACATATGCAATCTTTCTATAGAACACGGTGTCTTTCCCAATGTTTTTAAAACTGCACTAGTTTATCCTATACATAAAGCAGGCAAAAAAGATCAAATGGAAAACTACCGTCCCATCTCTATACTACCCGCACTTTCAAAAATTCTAGAACGCATTCTAAATAAACGTCTCATACATTATCTCGAGAAAAATAATCTATTATCTGAGAATCAATTTGGCTTTCGCACGGGCCGATCAACTTCCCAAGCGGTCGATACTTTAACCTCTCTTATTACTGATGCTTTGGACTCGGGTCAAAAATGCCTCACTGTCTACCTAGACTTCGCCAAGGCTTTTGATACACTCTCGATACCACGTCTTTTATCGAAATTAGAAGCCTTGGGTGTTCGTGGTACTCAACTCAATCTACTTCGTAGCTACCTCACCGACCGTAGACAACTTGTCAAAATTGGTCCCCATCTCAGTTCTGATTGTCCCCTACATTTTGGTGTCCCCCAGGGCAGCATATTGGGCCCTAGCCTTTTTTTAGTATACATAAATGACCTTACAAACCTTCAGCTTGTGAATGGTAACGTACTGTCATTTGCTGATGACACTGCACTTGTCTTCATTGGAGATAGTTGGCCCGAAGTATTTAAATCCGCACAGTTAGGCTTAAATAGAGTTAATCAATGGCTTGCAGAGAACATTCTAACACTTAACACCACAAAGTCATCATACATGATCTATAGTATGAGAAATATTAATCTCCCGAGTACAGGCACTCATAAGATAATTTCACATAACTTCTCGTCCCCACTTTGCGAGTCCTTAGCTTGTGGTTGCCCAGCTTTGGAGAGAGTGTCCACGGTTAAATACTTAGGTGTTACAATTGACTCTAATATGACCTTTCAACAACATATTTCTCTATTATCTTCTCGAGTGAGAAAATTGATATATATTTTTAAACTACTTCGCCCTGTAGCCGATATGAAAGTTCTAAAAATGACCTATAAGGCTCTATGCCAATCCATTATCACATACTGCATAACCTCTTGGGGCGGAGCTGCTGTCACTAATCTTATAACACTCGAAAGAGCTCAAAGAGCAGTCCTCAAAGTAAGTGCATTTAAACCTTTTCGATACCCAACATCTGACCTATATAATGAATGGCAGGTACTTACCGTGAGACAACTATTTATTTTGGACACTGTTTTGAAGTTTCACTCAACATTAACTTATCATCCTGATATTTTGGGCCGTAACAACAGACTTAAACTCTCTTTTCCAAAATATAATACTATGTTTTCCAATCGATTCTTTGGCTTTGTAGGGCATTTTCTATACAAAAACCTCAATGCAAAACTTTCTATTGTCGCATTGACCAAATTTTCATGCAAAAAAATTGTTACAAACTGGCTTCTACATTGTTCTTATGAAGAAACAGAGAATATGCTTCATCCTTTAGTTTGACTACTCCTTACTTTCGACGATTTCTCTTGGAATCTAAGTGTTAAAGAATTTTTATTATTCAAATATAGTTATAAGTATGTACATAGCGTAGCCTTGTGTATAATGTCTGGCTTCTGCATTCAGTAGTAATGCCGATCTTACTGATGCCAAGACCTAACGTCTTAGGGCTGAATGCAGGGGTTATCACGCAAAACTTGTTTGTAATTATTGTACCATTTCGTAGATTTAATACCTATGTGCCATATTCCGTGGGGGGGGGGGACCTGGTGACCTGCTATACAGGTGTTTTTGACGCCTAGTGTTGGCACCAGATCTCCACATCTAAATTGATTATTTTATATGGTATTATTACTCGTATTATCTTAAAACCCTAGAACTTATCTCCTTCAATGTTACTTAAACTTAACTAGTATTAAGATTTTGATTTCTATTGGTATCCACGTCAATTTTGTTGTGGAGTGAATAAAGATATTTTTATTTTATTTATTTTTTTTTTTCATGAAGTACTAAGAATGAAAGTAAGGTTATGTACTTGTAAATTCAAGTATATAAGATCAATTATATAATTACCTCATTCAGTAAAAAATAGGCACATTAATTCAGTGCAGTACCATGAGTCAATATGGCTTAGGTTTCACTAAATGCGGCGATCATACTGGAGTCGCTTCGTGTATAAACCTGACGCAAGAAGAAAGAAAAGAAGGATACCTCATCTAAAAGTTCTTCTTTCAACGGTATCCAGTCTTTTTCAATGTATCTTTTTACGAGGTAGAGAAAGCCAGCAGTAATCCCACTACTACTACCAAATATAGAAACCGAATCATGGGAGGAGTGCGCAGCACTCGCGTTTGCTCTCTATCTGCGCATCATTTCTTGACCCCCTACAAAATCTTTGTCTTTTAGTTTTGTGTTACTCACCCCCTGTTCTAAGGGATCCTGTTCCCTGTTCTGACGATACACGGTAGCCATATTATTGCCGAATGGTTGCCCAGATCTGTTAACATGAAGACCGCCAAAAACACAGTGACTTGCCGCTTTTTCCTTAATTATCTAGTTCCTTTGATAACTAGGTATGTACTGTTTATTGTAAATGTGTAAATTTCTATGCAGTAAAGATATTACAATTTTTTTAAATAAAAGAAAAAAAACTTTTGTCTTTTTTTTTATTTAAAGAGACTTAAATACCACTTTCACCTTTGAGTGAATAATGGAATTAAAATTCAGAAAGTGACAGATTCCGACTCCGTTACCCAAAAAGAAGGATTTCGAAGCCTTTTCTTCGTTTGATTTTTACAATCCGCATAGGAAAAGAAACAGAATATCTAACAGAATATATTTTTTATGTGCGCAGCTTTTTTGTTTATTGATTTTCCTTTTTGTATTTTGGTTGACTGTAAGAAATTCCAATTTAGATAAATCCGCCATTATGTATTCGAATATATTTTTATAAATCCAATAACTGTTTTGTTTGTGTTTATTTCTTTTTATGTACTTACAATAAAGAATTTACAAACAAATAAACAATATCCACGGGATAGTGGTGTTGTAAGTGAATTAATTAAACACTTAGTTTGCCATGGTGTATTTTTTTTATTTTTTTAATGTCTTATGTAGGTACGTATATGTACTACAACAACACACAACAAAAAATTGTTATGTACAATAAAGTATAGCTGAGCGTGGCTTATCAGTCTTTTCAAGACTGTTGGCTCTGTCTACCCCACAAGGGATATAGACGTGACCATATGTATGTATGTATGTACAATAAAGTATTAACAAACAAACAAATAAATTTAAACGATATACAGTATGTGTGTACAATAGAATAAAGGGCATAATATTAAAAAAAAACACTATTTAATTATAATATTATAATTTGTAGATCTTTAATGAAAATAACAATACAGTGGCAAGGAAGCGAATGCTCTTTGTTATTACGGTTATTATTTAAAGATATTGATAATAATTTAATATTAATGTGTATATTTCCTTACAAAATAAATAATTAAATAACAATAAAGTTATTATTAAAGGTGGACATACAACAAACGTAGTTATTAAGCAACTTTTAGTTTTTTGGTTGATTTTAATTTCAGATATTCTTTGTACATATTGTACTCTATTCTCTATGAAGTAAAGAAGATAATTTAATATATTATGAAACAACCATTATCTAAATAACATCATTTATTAACTCTCATCTATTAACAATTCCCTCATTTCATTTCATCCACTTAGAACATATTTTTACTGTTTATAAAGGTGACCTTATCAAAATACAGTATTAGTAAAATGAGGAGAAAATAAACGATTTTCAGCCGCTGTGGTACGGTAGGTAGTTTAATTTTACCTTTAACCGTTTGTTTTGGTTTTAGTTCAATTTTCGGTATCAATGGAAAATATTTTTTTATATTTCAATCTTGGTATTTTTATTTATGTAATAAGCGAATTATTTAATATAATATTGTGATTTCAATAATGGAAACTTGATTTGGGTTTACATCTATTAGTTCTTTTTCGTTATATAATTAATTGAAATATTAAAACAACTTCACTTAAAAAATAAATGAAACATACAACTTTCATTGAATAAGCATCGAAATTTAAATAAGAGTTATTTCCTAACGCAATTAATCTACTGGCGTCTTTGGCACTTTTGATTTTCTGACGTATTTCCTGTGTTCATAAAACAGCCAGCTGAAATTAAAAAGAAAATTGATCAAGTACATTTTGCTATAAGTACATTATTATAATTAAAGTAGATATTTTTTTTTTATTATTATATTATATATATATATATATTGATGAGAACCTCCTCCTTTTTTAAGTCGGTTAAAAATGTTGTTTGCCGGGTGGTAGAATAGATTCAAAGCATATTATTCTGATCTTAAATTTTGCCAGATCCTTAGTTTGTAAAGTGTCCAGTCAGATTACAGAACTATAGAAATTTTGTGTGTGGATAATTTTTTATTACTTATTTTGAATGTGGTCTTTTGAGCTCGACTGCCATAAAGGGAAGACCGTGGCACTAATACAAAAAAAGAACAGAACCACTCCACTTCTTTCCTATATAGATGTCGTAAAAGACGACAAATGGATATACTTATAAACTTAGTATTCATCTTTGAGTCGCTGTCACTATTTGAATCTCAATTCTAACATTAAGCCAAATAGCTGAACGGTCTACTATCAGACTTTTCAAGACTGTTGACAATGTCTACCCCCCAAGTGATATAGATGTGATTATATGTATGCCAAAATCAGATACACCAGATACTTACAAGAACACTGCAACAGCAGGTATGGTCATCAGAGCACCCATGAGGAAGACGAACCCTGGCAGCGTCTCCATTGTAGCGGTGTACACTTGGGTGTACAATGGCACGTATAACAAGGGCATAAGGTTCTCTGTCAGGCCAAACAGCGAATTGATTTTCCCTGAAAATTTTAAAGGGCTCCTTTTATCTATAAGTTAACGGAAGGTGTTCAATCGATTAGGGAAAATACCCTGGGGAAATTGCACATTGCAGCCATTAAATTGAGATCATAATTTTTTATATGTGTTCTGTCTAAGGGAGCCGTACAGGTTATGTGAGTTTTGAACCCACCAAAACAACACGGTGCCAATGCCAACCGCATTTGTTCTGGGGGTTAGTAACTATGCTCCCGATGTGGTAACTGCTGCCACGACGGTCTGGACTCAACTGCTGTCTACGAAATAGCCAGCAGGTGGATTCCTCAGCCTCGATTCTATTTATATCGATATCTGCTTTGAGAAGGCACGCTGCGCATTAGCAGCGGAAAGCCGACCCTTAACTATAATTCAATCAAGATCGAATAGCATCATGTACTTTTCCATCAGGTTTTGAGATCAGAATGGAATCGTTTAGTGTAATAGTCTTCTTGTTAGGTACTCTCGGATCGTCATTAGAAGACTTAGCCTGCTCTTATAGGATGAAAATGCCAAGAAGATGATAAATTTCTGGTCAGGGACACTCGTAAATAAATGGAAAAAATAACAGTATATTTTGGTTGGTTGGTCTTCGAATAAACTTACCTAATTCATCTGGTTCTACTAGTTTAGAAACAATAGATCTCATAGCCAATAATGCTGTTCCATTTAGGATTTCCACAAGCGGGGCTGAAAAGTAAAACAATAAAAATAAATAAAAGAAATAATAATCGATAATCCGATCCGATGATCCGACAATCGATATGCAAGATATGAATTGTTAAAGAGGCAAAAATAGGTTTATTATCATTATCTAGGTGTCTCCTGATAAATTTTCTTAATGTTCTGTCATTGATTTTCAAAAAAATTTCTCTCTCATCTCTGCGTATTCCCGCAGAAGTGTTTCGGGGTCCGTCTTCCGACTTTTCTCTCTCCACTTGGTTCGGTTTTCAGCGTTCTCGGATTTCAATACATTGGTTTGCATATCATCTTTTGATTCTCGCTGGCGTGTATAATGATGATATCATCTTCATGATTTACAAAAAATTATAACATAATATTGTAGAAATTTACCCAAGAAATCCTTGATTTCAAAGATTTCACTGTAATGCCGTGTGGTTTCTGGCACCAATACAAAAAAGAATAGGACCACTTCATCTCTTTCCCATGGATGCCGTAAAAGGCGACAAAGGGATAGGCTTACAAACTTGAGATTCGTTTTTAGGCAATGGGCTAGCAACCTGTCACTATTTGAATCTCAATTCTATCATTAAGCCAAATAGCTGAACGTGGCCATTCAGTCTTTTCAAGACTGTTGGCTCTGTCTACCCCGCAAGGGATATTGACGTGACCATAAGTATGTATTTCACTGTATGCTTAAAGCATGAAAAGAAGTTTTAAAAAGAAAAAGTACCTATGAAGAAGATCCTTTCATTAGGAGCAAAGCAGTAGACGAATGAGGCAGCGATCTTGCTCAGTGTGGAGATGATGCCCAGGATGGAGTCGTGCCATTTGAGGTATTTGCTGAACACCGTGATGGAGAATATTGTACCTGGAAACAGGGAAATGTAGAACAATAAAATAAAAATAAAGAAGAGATTCTACAAAAAATGATACTAAAATTGAGTGAGACACTGTCTGCCAACTCTATCGGTGACCTAAAGAAATAAGCACGTGCAATAAGTTTTAAATGTAGATAATAATAAATATATAATACAATATGTAAAATTTTTGTTCAATATTTTTTTTATCAAATAGGCAATAATTTCGATTTATTCGAATCTCTTTTTTCAATCGATTTGATTTAAGAATCGTTTCTAAAAAGTTTTTTTTAATAGGTATAAATAATAATACTGGTTATTTTCTTCTACTGCTTCGAAACAAATGAATAGATGATGAAAATGTTAGAGAAAAATAGGAACTTACCGATTGTATGAGTGATGAAATTGTATGTCTGGAAGAGACTGAATTTAACTTCATCCCAGTTGAATCTATATCGCGTTGACATATACATGATCGATATTTCACCTGAAAAATAAAGCACGTCTTAATAATGTGTTTCAGGATAGTTTATGTACAACTAGCTATTATTACCTGCGAATTTAGCGCCGCCTAAAAAAGTATATAGATTTTTCGCTAATGCCACGGGACTTTAATTTACACTCACTCTTAATTTTATATTTACCTAATATTTCAAGAAAATGGTTCAGTCGATAATGCTTGATGACACAATAAACTTACTTTTGCATTTATAGTATTAGTTGGAATTGGAATTGACGGTAGAAAACTTTGACCAGCAGTCATGTCTTTCTGCACTATAAATTACACATTTGAATCTATACCTATCTCATGGTTAAAGGCGATTAAGGGAATAAGCATATTTATCTAGTGCGAACATGTTGGTAGACCAGTAATTGTGAAAGTCAATTACGAAAAACTGTAATTAACTTGAGGTTCTTCTTTAAGGTGATGGGGTAATAACTTGTCACTATGTGTATTAAACGTGGCCTTTCAGCCATTTTGAAACTATTGGCTCTGCCTATCCTGTAAGGGATAAAGAGGAGATACATATAGTTTTATGGAGCTGTGGAACATATTCTAGTGAATAAATAAAGGTTGTTACTTACCGTACATAGGCCCAAAGAGTATGGTAACAACGAGAAGAAGAATGCATAGTCTCAGTCGACGATTGTCCGGAGTCTTCTTCATGACGACTTGTACCGTGTTCTTGATGTTTGTGAAGTCGAAGAATGTGCGGAAGAAGTGACAGACTCCTTTACCGTCATGCTGGGAACAATATAAATACAATAAAATACATTACACATTTTTGATGGACTAGAGGAAATCCCGATTGGCATAAGTCCGCCTTTGATAAATTTATATTTTTATGAGCAATAAAGAGTTTACAAATAAACAATAATACATATGCATAAATCACTAGCACGTTTCTTTCCCGGAGGGGTAGGTAGAGACCACATTATTCCTTCATACTTTCGCTTTATCCTCATTTATAAGTCTTGTCATGGAAGCTTGTCGGTTTCGGGTAGTGTTGACCTTACTTTTGCTAGAACTTCTCTGATTTGATACAGAACAGAAGTTAAAACATAAACATAATAAATGTTATAACTTCTAAAATGTATTGATGCTTTTTAATTAGGCAAATTGATCAATAAAGTTACAAAGCCCTAGCAAACCATGATTTTTATTTTTGCTCACCATATATATAAGTAGTGATGTAAACCGACGCGTTTTGCGATAAATCTATACACGCGATGCCATAAGATAGATTGACATAATATGATAAGACTATAAGATAAGTTTTACAACAATAAAGAGGACCTATCTTATTTTAAGATATCTTATAATAATTTTACGTATTACTACTGATGTGAAATGATTAGAAACTACGTTTTACCCGCAACTTCGCTCGCGCGAATTTAATGCTTCTTTCGAAAGAATACAGATTTTTCGCAAACCATTGTTTTTTATGGGATGAAAGGTAACCATCAGCATTAAGGCAAAAAGCTGAACGTGGCTGAATCAGTCATTTCAAGACTGTTGGGTCCATCTACCTCGCAAGCAAATATAGACGTTATTATATGTTTGTATGTATTAAAGGTAACCTATGTACTTCTTCAGTCTCTTAATAATATAGTATATTTGAAATTTAAAGAAATTGTTTCGATATATCTATCGAACTCATGAAGAGGAAACAGACAAACAAACTTTTGCGTTTGTAATATTAGTTTGAAAACTTATGATATCGCGTCGCTTCGATTTAGAATAATCTTATTTTTCGAGATAAATGTGTGAGGGATTTGGAGTGTCCATCATATTTTAAAGATTATTTTTTAGATTATTAGAGTGTTGATATCTTTTAGACACCGATCAACAAACAGTTTGAATTGCATAATCAGAAGCACATTTGTTTATTTACGTATACTAACTATTTTTTTGTGTCTATATATTTTTTTTGACCCTTGGGTCCTTGAATAATTTATCTCAAGTAGAGCCGTGGCAAATATGAAGAAAAGAAAAAATGAAAGCATGTTATATCAAATAATAACTAATAACTAATATCATTATAAAATAAAAGTAAATCTGTTTATTCGTTAGGTGCTCATCACATTGAAAATAGTATTAATTTATTCCGCGTGAACTATGTCGCGGCTTAAAGGTAGTTTTACCTGATTAAAAATTTTATATGATAATATTTTACATCAAAAAAAAACTCTTTGGAAATGAGAATTACCATGATTGTGGATTATAAAAAAATATTCTAAATTAATTCACAGATAAAAAAAATTTTTATCAGTGCAAAAATTATCGTAGAATAATAAATGTCGGCTTCTATCAGACATGTGCCTAGTATAAATATCAATTAATTCCACACGAGACAGAGATATCCCGTAGTAACAATAGTATATAATGATATGGAAAATGGTACAAATAACAGAATTTACATGCTAAACTGGTAGTAAAAAAAATATAATAAGATTACAGCTGCTTTACTTCTCTCGTGTATTGTTAACTAGCGATCCGCTCTGGCTTCGCACGGGTAGCATTAATAGATATAAACCTTCTTAAAAAGTACAACTTTAGCGCAAATATAATACATACATACATATGGTCACGTCCATATCCCTTGCAGGGCAGACAGAGCCAACAGTCTCGAAAAGACTGAATGGCCACGTCCAGCTATTTGGCTTAGTGATAGAATTGAGATTCAAATAGTGACAGGTTGCTAGCCCATCGCCTAAAAAATCCCAAGTTTGTAAGCCTATTCCTTAGTCGCCTTTTACGACATCCATGGGAAAGAGATGGAGTGGTCCTATTCTTTTTTGTATTGGTGCCGGGAACCACACGGCACCTATGACAGAAAATAAGGGAATTTATAATATGTAGTGATAGTGAAGGCAATAGGTTTTCCCTTATAAACTTCAGATTCTAAAGGCGATGAGTTACCACAAAAATCTCAATTCCATCATTAAGCCATCCAGCGGAACGTGGTTTTTCGAATCTTTTGATTTTAGGGTCTGGTGACCCCGTAAGATATGAAGATTTGTATGATGAATGAATGGTAAAGTACCTTAAATTTTATATCAACGTACATTTGTAAGTTACATTTGTTATAAGTACTTACAACAAAAATTGTCGAATCATTTTTAATCATTAATTGTTGGTGTCTTTACCAAATGTTTCTACAACACGAATTATGTTTACTTGTCATTTTGGCAAAGCCTAAGTTTCAAAACGGTTGTATGTAAACAAATTGTAAAACAGGCTTTCGTACCATGAAATTTGTGTAAATTAAACAAAATAGGTATTACAAATTAAACAAAATCTCAGTATTTATACCTTCTTTTGTTGTGCAGTCCTCTTCGGATCTTTCACAACGAAAACATTATACAACAAATTCACGGACTGCAAACTAGCCGCCGTTGCGTAGCACCCGTAATATCCCAATTTCTTCAGCATTATCCCACTTAATCCCGTTCCGATAGGGAAGCTCACTGTCAGGCAAAAATGGACCAGTCCCATTCTAAAAGTGCGGTTTTCCACTGTCGTTATTGTACTTATGAATGCGAAAATTGTCAAAAAGGTAATACACCAACCACCAGAGAACGCTTCTATTATCGCTTCACTGAACACGAACGCTTTTAGTCCCATTTGATAGAAAAAATATGTGTGTATCATGCTGTTTATGCACACGAGTATGTTCCCTATGATCGGGATGATAACGAATATTTTCCTATGCCCCGTGATGTCTGACCAGGATCCTACAAATAATGACATCACACAGGGTATTGATGCAGTCAAATAAGTCTTCCAGGCCATAGCTGAAGCCAGTAACTTCTGAGTATCTCTTTCATATTGATTCTGACCTACTATATCTTGGCGTTTAAGTGATGAACATATTTCGTCAGTAAAATTCAAGTCTACTCTACACGCTTTCTCCAAGCTTAAATTCTGTGTTGTAATTATTGATATCATTGCTGATACTATAAACAATATCATAGTAGGTTCTAGAGTTACATTGTTAAACACGTGTGAACATTTCTCCCTGAAACTCTTTGGTTTTTCATTCACTTCTATTACTATTTCTTTAAGAGGATCCCTTTCTGTGAATTCTGGATCGTATTCCTCTTTTCCGTCCGTTTCTTTAGACATTTTGATTATAATTTCACTATAACACTTCACAAAATATATGCACTTAAACTTACACACTCTCAATATCAACACATTATTAACCTAATCAACTTCCTTAAAATAATGTCTGTTCACAGGAGATGTTTACTTAAAAATGAATTCGAAAGGTTTAATAATATCAGGGGATTATAAATATGGAGATTTAGTTGTCGATGCCGGGTAAAGATAATATAATAGGTACGCACTAAATTGTTCCGAAAGATAAACATAATAAAGATTAAAACATAAAAGGAAAAAACATTTAACCAAATTGAAAAGCTATTAGTATTAGTTAATTACTCTATTTATGTAAAAGTTGTTGTTATGTTTGACAAAATGTTTATAAGAACTGCATTGCAAATTCGAAACACTGCTTTGAGACGAAGATACAAAAATTTTGTGAATCCAACACCAGAAGTCTACAAATTGTCTCACATTTATTTATTAAGCCTAAACAAGAAACAGTATGTTCAAAATGTTAATCATGTCTAATTACATGTACAATGTACATTGATAATGAGAACAATGGATGGAGTGTCAATATTAAAGATTCGTTTGAACAGTATGTTATTTCCATTACTGACATCAAATATACATTTCACTCATATCTGTTATCCTTGATACCTTTGAGTGAACTTGATATACACCCTTTACAAGGTGGACATTACTTAAAGTGCATTTAAAATTGTAAGTGAGTTTGGGACAAATAGATTGAGCATGCGCATTATATAATATTATTTTGAGTACTTTAAACAGGAAAAAAAGCATGATCGAATGTCTATTGCTTAAATAAATTAATAATTTAATAATAATATATATAAATAATTTGCTTAAATTTTTAGCACTTAAGACTATTCTACCATTCTTTCGTTTTCTCGTAGATGTCGTAAAGTGTGACTAAGGGAATAGGCGCACATTCAACAAATGCAAGATTCTATGCTGGTCTTGTAGTGAAAAAAACACATATTATGTGCTAGATGCATCTCTTTCCGTTCAGATTGTAAAAGTCATTCAATAGAAAGGCTAATAAACAATTTGAATATCAATTCCATTAATTAGCGGAAAATGACTTTCCGAGTCTGTTGACTCTACTGCCACGTAAAGTATAAAGACGTGGTAATATTTATGTATGTATAAAAAGCCCCCATATAGATATGCGAGGTTTGCGAAGCGTCGATTCGTGGTCGAAAGTGGTCGATTCGTCAGTTGAATCACCTACAAGATTAAAAGCGGCAAAATGCTACGCGTTGGCTGTTGGCTCTGTCTACCCCGTAAGGGGAAAAACGTGATTAAATTTATATCTACACGTTAAATTTAACGCGCTGCAAACCAAGGTTAGAGCTTATATAGTTAGGGCTGGGCATGTAGGGTGTGAAACTTGGTTCTTAATTAAAGCTGATTACTTTTTGACAGTGCGAACTAAATGGTCTCGTCTTTACACGAATTCTTCTTTGCGGGATGAGTCTTTTTGCACACAACAATAAAATAAAAATGTTATGTTGGATTGCATATGTAGTTGGACAGTTAATTAAATTTATTTTATATCAACGAAAATACCGAATATTTTTTTCACAAAGCGAATACCTATATAAATTCAATATTTATTTTCGGATGGACTAGGGTTTCATAAAATATGTATTTATGAATAAAAATCAAACTCCGACGGTTTGAATTAAAAAAAATGTATCACACATACATAGCCCATACAAATCTAATGTAAAGAATTATCATTATACGCTAGCTTTTACCCGTAACTTCGCCCGCGCGAATAAAGCGCAACCTATAAAAGAATAAAGGTTTTTACGCAAATTCCACGGGAACTATAGTTCTTACCGGGATGAAACCCTACCCTTTGCCCTTCTCCAGACATTTATTGATATATACTGAATTTTTTTTAAATCATTTATTCAATAGATAATGATTGAAGTGACGACAAACATACGGTCTTCTAAGATTTTCATCCGTTCTTAATTATTTTTCAATGGGTCTAAGGGATAAACGGCACATTTCTATACAATTTTAATATACATACCTGTCTTTGTTGTTCACTTCTTGGCGGATCTTTTACCATGAAAAATGTGTACGCCAAATTCAATGTCTGCACTCCTGCCGATAGTCCAAAGCATCCGTAGTATCCAATATATCCCAGTAATATACCACTCGTGGATAATCCAATTGGAATCCCAACAGTCAAAGAGAAGTTAGCCAACCCCACCCTAAATGTCCTGCTTTCTATAGATGTTATTGCACATATGTACGCAAAAATAATAGTACCAAACACACAAATTCCTCCAGTAAGACCTTCGAGTACCGCACCCACGTACAAGAAGGTTTCCACATTTGTCACTGAATAAAAATAGACATTGATGATGTTATTGATACTTATTAAAAGTTGTCCAATCATAGGTATTGATATGAATACCTTTTTGTACCCAGTTTTGTCTGAATAAGCCGCGAGAAATACTGTTACAAGACAGGGCACTACAGCTGTTAAGTAAGTTTAAACGGCCAAAGCGTTTGATAGGATATTCTGTGTTTCTCTTTCGTAAGGATTGTGGTTATCTAACTCAGAGTTCATAAGTGAATCACAAATTTCATCGGAATATTGCAAGTTTACTCGGCATGCTTTTTCTAAAGCAAGGTTAGTTGTTGCCAAAGAGTTAATCGTTGTTGGAACTATGTATAAGAACAAACACGGTTCTATCGTTATGTTTTTTAACGCAAACATTAACTTTTCTCCGAAAGTTTCATTTTTTTTAATTTGTTCATGTCCATGTTGACCGTCTTCAATAAATTCTGGTTGTTTGCTCTCTTTTGTGTGTTTGTTTTTGTCTGTTGGTTCCATTGTTTGTTCAATTTAGACGTTTTGGTTCAAAATACTATTGGCAACTGTGTGATCTACTTGAGATGAATCGTTTATAACCATCTTGCTATCTGACAAAACGTAAGATTGGTTGCGATAAAGAATACGACTAAGAATGTTTTGTCTATGTACTCAATTGTCTTATCTGTTTTTTTTTTAATATAAAAATAATAAACATATGGAAACGTTGAAAGGATAATGCCTAATAAACGTCCCTCGAATAAACCGGCGATGTCATGGCAAAAGGTCAGGTCAAGAGTAATTTAAAGCAACGAGCTTACATGAAGTTATGAATGTGCAATAAAGCAAAAGATGTTAGCACGATAGTAATACAATAAAACCCTTTAGTTAACCACTTTTTTATATCTTCATTATTGTTATTGACTTGGCTAAAATGAATATAGCTGATTTAACACTTTCGCGTAACATTATTCTATTTATAAATAAAACAGGTATTATACGCGCACGTAACGTATCTATATTTTATCCGCACGTTTCGAAGGATGTTTTCAGTCGCTCGGTGACCACGGATCTTTGGAACATGATTCGTAACGTCCGAGATAAAATAAAGGTGCTTACGCGTTTGATACCTAAAGTATTTATAAATGGAATTTAAATAGTAGAAAATTAATATTTCGCTGAGTAGGTCTGGTATGATGAAAACTTTCATGAAGGAAAACAAGTTAACAGGCAGACATTTGTATCGGATGTACTGGATTCCAGGGTGAAGTGGAGCTTCTTGGAAAATATTCTATGATGCGGCTTTGTGATGTGGGTTTTCTTAAAATGTGTATGATTGCCTATCAGAAAAGGATTACGAGCCATACATGTTCTATTCGCCATCCGCTGCAATTATAAAAACGACGCTTTTTTTGCACGATTAATGACAAAAAGTTACTGAAGATATAAAAAATATCTATCAATTAGACATAAGAAGTAAACACATTAGATTACCTTCTTAGTCAAATTACTAAAGGCTTTTAAGATACAGTATCAAAATACAGTGTCTTTCTCATCGTTGACTCATCTTACTTTGACATAGCCGCGAATCATACATTGATATTAATACTATGATTGATACGATTAGATATAAGATGTGATGCAGCCGTAAATCTCTTGAAAGTTACCATAATCTGTGACATATGTGATCTTTTAGATATCATGACCTTATGAGTCAGTCAATGTTACTGAAGTCTGAGGTTTACAAGTTATTAAAAACGATTAACAGTATTTAAATTAGCGTAACTACGGCTCCACAATTTTTTAATTTTTAGCTGATGCTTGTTTCATTTCAACTCGTACGCCGAATTCTAGTCTTTATCTCTTACGGAGAAGACAAAGCCAATAATCTCAGAAATACTGAAAGGCCACATTCAACTGTATGGCTCAATTAAATGAGATACACGTTAATTCATTTTTTTTTGGGTTGATCTATTTTTCTGTAAAAATTATTTTCGTAATTAGTAGATAAGAAGTCGTTGATGTCATTATAAGAAAGTCACAAAATCAATCAATATAGTTTCAATTGTAATGTAAAAGCCAATCAAAGTCATTATCATCTATTTTTGACATGCTATGACCTAATTTAATGGCCGTGTTTTTCTTTTTATCACGATAAAAAAACTATATTATCTTTACCATAGATTACAATTCAAAATGTTTACGTGGTTCACACAATTAACAAATCGGCAAAGAAGCAGAATTTAGTTAAAAAGAAAACAAAATTCAGTGTATTGATATTAAACAAATAGAATCTGAATATATTAACAGAAGATAACCAAAATCTCCAAACCTAAAACTTGCTTGAAGACTTTTATCAGTAAATTGTCATAGATCAGTACATACAAAATTGAATCATTATTAAAGGTTAAAGTTTATTACAAAAAAAAAAAATTATACCAGCATCTGCAATAACAATTCTCCATTCATTAAAAATTAAAGTTTATTAGAAAAAGGCGTGTTAAGACTTAGGAGCAAGATTTTATCTTATTCATCTAAATGATATAAGATGATCTATCAAGTAAAAGTCAGAAAACTAGAGAATGAGCTACTGCATATCTTAAAAATCTTACCTTTTTTTGTTCTTCATTTCTAGGTGGGTCCTTCAACACCACGAGAGTATATAACAAGTTCAACATTTGCAAACCCGCCGACATTCCGTAGCAGCCGTAGTATCCAATACTTCGCAATAAAATACCACTCAATGACAACCCGACAGGAAAACCAACTGATAAACAAAAGTTCACTATTCCAACTCTAAAAGTCCTATTTTCAGCAGTCGTAATAGATGCTATAAATGCAAAAATTATAGTGCCAAACACACACATCCCTCCAGTAATACCATCGAGTACTGCTCCCACATATAAAAATGTCTGTAAATTTGTAACCGAAAAAAAATACACGTTAATAACACCGTTGATACATCCCAAGATTTGTCCGAACATAGGTAATGTTATAAATACTTTTCTGTAACCCGTTTGGTCCGAATAGCAACCAATGAAAAGGGTCAACAAACATGGTATTGCAGCGGTCATGTACGTTTTGACGGTTAAAGCGGACGAGAGAACTTTCTGTACTTCTCTTTCATATTGGTTCTGACTTTCCAACGTCTGGTTCATCAGCGAATCACATATATCAGTTGAATATTGGAGATTTACTCTACATGCTTTTTCTAAAGCGAGATTTTGTGAAGGAAGCCCCGTGATCACCATTGGAACTATGTAAAAAAATACAGAAGGCTCCACTGTTATGTTTTTAAACACATTTATTATCCATTCACCAACAGGTTTCTTCTTTTGTGTTCTTTTTCCATTTTCATGTAATGGATCGTCTTCTTTTGGTTCATTTTCTAAAGTTAGGTTAGTGTTGCTTTCTTGCAATTCCATTATTGTTTCGTTACTACAATTTGTATTTTAACAAAGCATATTGTCAACTGACTGATTAAAATGTGATTAAACATTTATACCATCGTGCTATCTGCGAAACGATTCACTCGATAGTACGTTCGTTATAAAGGAGACATCTAATTTTAGTATTTCGTTATGACCAGTTATGATTATTTAAATATTGATTATATATTTTGCTTAGAAAAAATATTTAAGAATTTGAGTAATCGAGAGCATGCTGTTTCATAATATGTGTTAAGAATATGAATCAGAAACTTCGTGTAGGAAATATAATTTCAGTTCAAGTCAAGTTCACTTAATAAGAGTGCGGTATTTTGTCAGTTTACATTGGTTCTCATGATTATTTCATATCAATCTTGCCTATGATATTTGTATCGAAACTGAAATACATTGAATTAATATAAATATTTTTTAATTAATATAAATTTACATTGAATTAATATAAATATTTTTTGTAATTTTTATATAAAATAATTTATTTTATAGGCAATGTATCAACTTCTTTATTCGCTTTCTATAACCTTCCTTAGTAAACATGTACATTTACAATATTAAAGTATTTCGTTATTAATCTTTCTCAAAAATATAAACCATTCATGCGAATGAGTTATGCTAATTTTAGATAGTGCATGAATAATGTATCGATAGATATAACATAATTACGTTTGATATGATTAGATACAAAACAGCTCAAAAAAAATATCAGACGGTGAATTCGTGACGGAAAGTTTAAAATATAATATTTATTTAGTGAACTCCATGCTGGTCAGGTATTCGTCATGAAGAAAAGAACATCATGGTTGGCCGCTGCTTTTTTTATTTATCCTGTAGGTATTAGTGTACATGTTAACCCCTTCAGAGAGGTGCCCGGGGTGCGAGAAGCTGCTTCGCTTCCTACACTAGCGTTGCCGAAAAATCACTACTATTAAACTACATTTTGGTACAAAAGTATCGTAGAATACAAAACTATCGATAGCTAGTTGTAATCGTCAGCAGAATTAGTATCAATACTATCGCAACTATCGATACCCTCGACATAACTTTTACTCAACTATCGATACTGGACTATCGATACTGGACTATCGATACTGGACTATTGATACTGGACTATCGATTGGCAATGGTATCCCACACTGATTGGAATAGCCAATCCAGGGAAATGCTTATAAACGTGGGATTCTTCTTTAAGACGATGGGCTAGCAACCTGTCACTATTAGGATCTCAATTTAATCATTAAGCCCTGCAGCCAAACGTGGGCGTCCAGTCTTTCCGAACTGCTGGCTCTGATTCCCCCGTAAGGGATTTAAACGTGATTACGTATGTATGTTGCATTCTCAATTTTGGAGCCAGCTCAAACGGTGTGTGTTTAATTTTGTTTAAAAAGTCCATGTTGGGTGTATAACAGGGTACTTTATTATTACTCGTATCAACAAAATAACCGTCACATTTTTTCGGTATAATTGAACAAACAAATACGAACGAAGTCGTGAGCATCATCTAGTTAAAATAATAAACATTGTAAAATATAAACAACTACATAAACAACCAAATACATATTAAAACAACATTATAGTTTTAGGTTTTAATTTCAAAATTACATTTTATACATCTAAGTAGATTCGTTACAACTAAAACACAATTAATAATACTACGGAATTTCAATCATAAACTGGAAAATAATGGTACATTAAACTTTTTGCTTAAAAACTTACAACTTCTCATATAAAATCCAAATATACATATTATAACAACTCTCTTAACGAAAATAGGTAACAATTACTTACGACTTAATGTAATACTTTCCACACTAAACTTTTTTAGAAAATTTCCATTATATTGCAGTGGTGTTAAGAACAATTGCGAATAATGACATCTGAATTAAATAAGGTATAAAATACATTTATATTATATCTAATTATGAATGAAAAATATTAAAATTAAGGATAATAGATGGATTCGTCAGGGAAAAGTATTTAATTAACTCTCCGCTTAGTTATTCCATGGTTGACTGAAAGTCCGCCTTTGTATATTTTGTCTTAACAATTTATTGAACTTTCGTATTTACAATAAAGATATTACAAACAAACAAACAAGTATTGAGCTAGTAGTTTTGTGCGCACTCAAAATCGGTGAAATCAAATTAAATTTTCTTCATAAGGTTTAAACCTTATGAAGAAAATTGTTTGTTTACGAAGGTTTTTTGATATTTCTATTTGTCCTGCCGTCATATATAAAAAAAATACTATTACTGGACGGATTTTGATAAATTTGTGTTGCGTTGGCTATTACATGCTTAATTAATAGTGTGCCAGTGGTGCCAAGCATCAATAGATAAACTTTTTTATGCCCATATGTTCTGTTTTCTTTTGGTGCAATAAAGATTTTATATATCTATCTATTTTTTGCAATTAATGCAAAAACATGGTCTGACACAGAAAATGTTATTATGAAAACATGACATCATTATGTTGCAGTTATGTTAAATACTGAATGTACAATATGGTACGTTAATTTTTAACACTGGTCGTTGTTATGTTATGTAATTGTTTAAAATTACAAATTACGAGTGTAATGGTCAACATATTATTTTTACATAGACTTCAATTGAGCTATCCCAAGGGCAGAAATATTAATGTTAATATTAAAACTACATTATAAATAAGTAACATAACTAGTTAAAATACTTATAGGAGTCAAGTCTCGAGGAACAGGTCATGTTAAACCTTCTTCTGCCGTGGACATCATTAGGTGTCTGTCCGAAATTGAATTATTTTCGAACCAAAAAGATCTTTAGAAAATCGATTTCTCAATCCCATCATTAGGCGTTACGCATGATTGTCACATTACTCCTATAGGTTAGTGCGAGTTTTACTCAATCAAAACTATTTGAAGTGATTTATCATCGAATTATATTAATTTTTATAATCAGTGCCAACCAGTGGTAACAATAATGCAATGCGTTTGATCGGGTTAACCTCGCACGACCTTTGGTGTACCAAAGGATTGTATTTTTTAAGGAACAATATCATTAGGTTTATTTTAAGTTTCTTTCTTAATAGTATCGAGTAAATCTATGTTAGGTAAAATAATGACATCCGTTTTAAGATCCACATTTGGCTTGACGTCCGGATTGTATAATGTGATTGGATTCTTCTTAACTTCATCTTCTTTTCGATCTTCTGCTTCCAAGGCTTTCTTTCTTGCATTCCGTAGGTCGATCCTGTGTTGTACGTAGAATGTTCTAGGAAAGAAAATCTAAATTATTGTTTATACATACATAGTTTATGTATATTTATGTATTTTTTTTTCTTTTTTATGGAAAAAAAAATATTTTTTATATTTCTAGTGAGGAGACATGGCCTATTGGTCTTGGCCTGGGTCATTATGCTTCTGCATTTAAGGTGCGTTTTTAAAAAGCATTCCAGCGTACATATTAATTAACATGTCTATTTATTCCTACATAATTAAGGTGCATATCAAACTTTGTTATGACCTTCATTGACCAATAAGTTAAATTTCTCTATTGAATAAAATTCTAGTTGTCGAACCTTACCTCCAAAAATTATACAATAAACCTAAACAACTTATTAAAAAAAAGTTTTTATAATTTTTTCCATCCTAAAATTCCATCCATCTATCCTAAAATTTTTACTAGTCTTTTTGTCGCAATTTTTCAAGACGATTTGCCACAATTCCCGAGGAGTTCACGTAGCAAGCACATAACAATAGAACTTTTTACGGTTAAACTTGCCAACTACGGTTTTTCACGGCACTTGTTTACGGCGTTTTTACGGCTACAATAATACAGCTCGCCACAATTGACAATTGTTCTCAAACTATCCTACAGGACCAATAAGAAGCAGAGAGTTGGCTGTGATTTTTATTATGTACTTTGTTGGTTTTGAAAATATTTTATTGTTCATGAATTCTTTGTAATTTTATAGACTAAAATTCAGATATTAGCAACAATTTGTGCTCATTTTCTATGTTGCAATTTTACTGTACTATGTAAATAAAAAGAGTGCGCTTTCCAAGGCATGCGCCTGCGATAGATTACTACTAATAAAATACGAATGGTTCTTTTGTGAGTGATCCTAACTAATTCCAACTAATATTATAAAAATGCGAAAGTAAGTTCATTTGTTTGTTTGTTACCTCATCACGTTTATATAATTAAGAGTCTGGGGAAGGAAAAAGGGGAACTTTCATCCCGGTAAAAACTAAAGTTCCCTTCGGATTTGCGAAAAACCTATATTCTTTTATGGGTAAATTGATTGTGAGCTTGCATGAAGAGAGTTATGAATGTGGACTTGGCGAAGGAAGTATGTAGAGATCGTGGCAAGTGGAAAGACAAGTGTAGTCTCTGCCTTCCCCTCCGGGAAAAAAGCGTGATTTAATGTTTTGCCTACCCCTCGCCGTGATATAATGTTTATGTTATGTTTATGTGATGCTAAATTCGTCTGATTTTATAACTAAGAGGCGTTTAATTTGTTACTTTTTGTAGGTAGGTAGTGCTAATTTCGTAGTTTAATGGTAATGATTTTCACTTCGCTTTACTGAAAACAACAACTTGCATCCGACGACTCCCCGCAGACTTCTCCAGGATATACTTACATCAGTATAATGAAAGCTGGTATGAGAAGTGCCGCACTGGTAAGGAAGACCGCTCCTGGTAGGACGTGAAGGGTCTTCATGTAAAGCAAGGAGTAGAGGGGGTGGAACATCAGGGCCGCCAAGGTCTCCGTCAGGGAGAACAGGGAATTCATTTTTGCTGAAAATAAATAAATAAATTTATACAGGACAAATTACACTGATTGAGTTAGCTTCGAAGTAAGTTAGATACTTGTGTTACGAGATACTAACTCAACGATACCGTATTTTAGAATAAATACTTATATAGATTAACATCTAAGACCCAGGCCAATCAGAAAATGTTCTGTTCTCATTATGCCCTGGCCGGGATTCGAACCCGGGACTTCCGGTGACACAGACAAGCGTACTGCCGCTGCGCCACAGAGGCCGTCAATCAATAATTTAATTAAACTTATTTTTTGGGTCTTTGCTCCCATACTACTAGACTTCTAGGTCCTTAGGATTAAATAACATAAAAACCAGTAAATGTGTTTCTGAATTTACATTAACAGACAAATGTACAAATCTTCACATTTTATTGTAATAATGTATAAATGTGTAATAATTTATAATGAACATTACAAGAAAATTACATATCTGCAAGTTTTGAAACTCGACACACACGCCATGCTTTTTTATAAATCCTCACTTTCGTTCCATTTTTTTCTGTAAATTATTTAAGAGAAAAAAAAATCTCTTTTAAATTTACTTTACAAAATATCAGAGAATATCTGAAAATATTTTTTTGACTATTGCCTACATGATCTCTTCTTCATGTGTCCTCACAATCAGTAACCTTTTCCTTATAATATAGAGGAAGAAGGTTATATACATATATTATTGAAGTAATTTAAATATGAACCCACCCGTCTCTTGTTTGTCAACCTGCTTAGTGACGATAGATCGCAGGGAGGTAAATATGGTTCCGTTTAGAATTTCAACAACAGGTACTGCAAAAAAAAGAAAATAAAATTTAACTGCATTTATATATATCTTGCAACAATAGGCACTGAAAAAAAAAATTAACTGAATTTATTTCTGGCCAACAGTAAAAAGAAAAAATTGAAAGATGAGAGAATTGTGTTGTATATAATTTTTTCCGATTCCATTTTTAAGCATTTTTAAGTTCAGTGGCGGAATCCGACAAGTGATTAAGTTTTAAAATTCATTGAATTTTTTACATTTGAAAACCAAATTTTAACAGTTAGGTACATTTAAATATTTTAAGATAAGTTAGCAAAAATTTAATAATGACGAGCCCTAAATGTTACACGTGCCGTGGAAAGTAAAGTTTTTATTAAATTATGAAAAATAATGCTCGTATTATTGTAACGAACAGGATACTTGTTCTTTTATCTGTTTTCCTTTAACTTTTCTCGTCGAAACAAAAAAACATGAGTTGTTCTAGATACGCTTTGGTTATTATTTTTGTTATATGGTTCAACGTACCGGCGGAGTATATCTTTCTTAGGATGTCGTAGGAGGCGACTAAAATGGGAAGCATCAAGAACTTGTGTAGGTACTAAACTTATTAGATGTGGGCGTTTGATATGAAATGTCAGTTGGATGATCTTTGTTCATTATTAGAGCGTTGGCGGTTGAACGGTTAAACAGCCCGAATAAAAAAAGGGAAACACGCATTTGAACCCTGACATATAAATGCAAAGTCAAAATTTCTGTGTCTAGAGATTTGAAATTTTCCATTTAGTTTCCTTTTTTTCTCTAAGGATTGTCAGAGAGTTTTTTTTTTAATTTCCAGTGATAAGAAAACTTTACGGAATTTTTCATTTGGCCATAACTTTTTAATAAATATTTTATCAAATATAATCTTTATATAAAAGACACCATCATGCCATTTCTCACCTAAATACATTTCTAGGTCTGTTCGTACAAATGCTGTCCATATTGATCCACCGAACTTGCTGACGACAGAAATGAGACAAAGCAGGGAGTCATCCATTTGTAGCCTTTTACTGAGGACAGTGATCCCGAACATGGCACCTGAAAATAATAATAATTACATGCTGAAGATAATCTGGATCTAAAACCAAAGACATTGAGGACCGGACAACATACATACATATGGTCACGTCTATATCCATTGCGGGGTAGACAGAGCCAACAGTCTTGAAAAGACTGAATGGCCACGTTCAGCTATTTGGCTTAATGTTAGAATTGATATTCAAATAGTGATAGGTTGCTAGCCCATCGTCTAAAAGAGAATCCCAAATTTGTAAGTCTATCCCTTAGTCTCCTTTTATGACATTCATGGGAAAGAGATGGAGTGGTCCTATTCTTTTTTTATTGGTGCTGGGAACCACACGGCACACAGGACCGGACAAAGTGGAAATAAATCTAGAAAAGCGGACCTTATTCTCCAAAGTATAGCGGCGGAGAGTGAGATGAGAGAGGAAACATATTATAAAATAAGTCTTCTTCTTTATCCTGGCGTCAGTCCCTGTCAAATCATCATCTCCCTGGTGAAGACACTGGGCCTTTTTATCGACAGTAAACTGCTTCGATAATGTAGCTCCTATATGATCTTTTTTAGTTAAAAGACTTTCCATGAAGAGTCCTGGTCCCGTCATTTCATGTTTTTTTTTTTCATTATTGTGTATATTATATTTCTTTCAATGTCGAGAAATCAGTCAGAGTCTACATAAATTTCCAGTTTCACTTACCGAACGAATGCAGTATGATGGAGTAGCTTGTATAGAGACTGTACTTCACCATGTCCCAGCTCAGCGTGTTTCTCACGAAAAGATAGAATATGGTGTGTTCCGCTGAAATTTGAAAGGAATTATGTGGAAACGAATATTTTTTTAATATTTTTTTAAGAATGAATGAATGAAAACAATAAATCTATATGCTCGAAATAAGTTTCGAATCAACAGTCTAAAATGAACTATACTTTATGCTTAGAGTTAAACTTAACTGACTGCGTCCTAGGGCTTTGCTCCCGTGGGAATTTCGGGGAACAAGGAAAAAAAATTAAATTTATTTTGGTACATGGTAGAATGTTATACCCGTGTACCAAACACGTGCCAGATTTCATTAAAATCTGTTTAAAAGATTTTGCCTAGAAACATTGACAAACATACATCCTTACACATTTGGATTGCATTAGTATAAGTTTCAATAGTTGAATTATGTTTGATATGACTCTTTCATCGATTTTAAAACTTGCTAATGTTCCAATAATAACGTATTTGTAAATTTGTTTTTGCCTAATATACAAACCTGACACATATTTATGTTTACGTTTTCTGTAGAAGACGTTTTGACCAATAATCAGATAAGCGATATAATTATAAATAATATTATCTAGTTTGTTCCTTATTGTTTATTATCGTTTTATCAGAATATCGTCTATACATTCAATGTCGTTGCAAGGATAGGTGTTTAAGTACCTCTTAGTTATTGAGTTATGAAAAGTAAATTAAAGTAGATGTCTGCCATCTGTCTGTAGTCTGTCAATCTTATATTTATCTGTTTGTTTGTATACTCATTACATATACATAATTGTCTTTAAAATCATCAAAGAGTCATTGGATTTAAAATCTGTTTTTTAACTGTAAAATGCGTTTGCGACTTAGCCTTTGCGATTTTGGGGCTTTGAGAACTCACCATATCTTTATCTAGCAGTTAATACTTGAAAACTACTTACACATAGACGGTCCATAAACGATGAATACGGTGAACAGGGTGAGAATGATCTTCAAGCGTCTTCTAGAAGGACGCTTCTTGTACGCAACTGCTACAGTTTCTATCACGTGGTTTGCGTGGAAGAAAGACAAGTCCTTACAGTCCGGCCTTTCGATCTGAAAATAAAAAAAATACTTGTTTGAATTATCGCAATTCGGCATGTATTTGTGTGCGTCGTGGTTCCCAGCACTAATACAAAAAAAATAGCACCACTCCATCTCTATCCCTTGGATGTCGTAAAAGGCGACTAAGAGATAAGCTTATTAACTTGGGATTCTTTTTTTGCAACCTATCACTATTTGAATCTAAATCTATCATAAAGCCAAACAGTTCAAGGTGGTGTTTTCAAGACTGTTTGTCTACCCCGAGAGGGATATAGACATGAGTATACGCATTTATGAGTAACTGTTCCCGCGACTTTGTGCGCTTATCGAAGCAATAGTGTTTGCGAGAAGCGTGTACAAGCACACAGAAATTCAAAAACCACGTGCATCTATTTGGCATATTACAAAGCCCATATCGATTTGGGTACAGATAGTAGCCGGTGAGACAACGATTTACCATCGGGTAAGTCAGGTTCTTACACGAAACGTCTCTCGTCTGACCTCCGAAAAACTTCCTGTTGCCATTAATTTTTTATTAATATGAATCAACGTCGTATTAATATGAATGAACTGTTGCCATTAACTTGAATGTGATGTTCTTCTTTGCGATATTTTAATTTAATGCAAGAGTATCGGTTAGCAGTAAAATTGGTCAAGGGATCCTTGAGATTAACAGATGAGTTAGGGTGAAAAGATTGAGGATAAAGTACGAACGAAAAGACGAGTATAATAAGTATGCAGGGATCGTAGCAAGTGGAAAGATAGTCTTTGCCTATTCTTCTGGGCAAGAGGCGTATTTATATTAGGCGGGTTTGTTTAATTATAGATATTTTATAGCACATTGTACACATAATTTTATATAATTATTTGTTTAAGTCTAACAACGTTAATTATTTCTATTGTGTCTGGCTAGGCGAATAATATGTATTAATCAGTGTGATAATATTATTTTATGTACAGTTATAAGCACTGATATTTTGAGCCATGTTTTTCACGGTTGTTTTTTAGCTCTAAGTACCTCTTTAAAGTTTATGAGGATAATTATTTCGAAGAAGAAACGCTTTTAAGTCACATCTACTTATACTACTCCCTATCTTTCCCACGGATGTGGTAAATTTCGACTTTGAAAATGGCTAATAACTTGGAATTCTTCTTATAGGCTATAGGTTAGATATCTGTCACTATTAAAACTTACATTCTATATTAAGCCAAACAGCTGAATGTTGCTTTTCAGTTCTTTTCGGGACTTTTAACTCTGTCGACACCGCAAGGGATATGGACGTGATTACATTATGTGCAAAGATTGAGAAAAAGACTATAGCGGTAGCAGCTCATAGTTCATAAAAATATTTATCGTTTTAATGTCGGCTAATCTTGTTATTGATAAATCGGAATCGTAAATTCGTATCCTAAATGGCAGTTATCTTTGACATAATTAGCACTAATCTATACAATACCTACTTGTTCTTTGACTTTTATAATATGCAAGTCTTTGTGACTTGCTAATTACTGAGAGTCCATTTGCGAACGGTTTTCTAAGCACACACACACACGCACACACACTTGCGATCATAACAAGTACCGTGTAAGTAGGAAGCTGTCAAAAGTTAAAAACAATGTATGTTTTAAAGAGTAAAGAAATTTTACATTGAAGTACTTATATGGAAAAATATTTGGGAAAACGTTATATATACGTTAAACGTGCTAGACGAACGTAATATAATTAAATTGTTTCTGTTGAAATGTCAGGTCAAGAGAATTGAATTCATGAGTGCTATACTTAACAAAAGTCGTGTGGAAAGAAAAAAAGATGAATGAATGTGGATAAATCAAAAGAAGTTTGCAGGGATCTGAAGGGGCTGAGGAAAGGATGTAGTATCTGCCTACCTCTTTGGGAATGAGGCGTAATCATATTATGTCTATGGATATATAAAAACTAATCGAGTTCGTTGAAAAAAAATTTTACAGTCAGAGTGAAAACTGTAAGTACTGAGTGTCAATGATAAGTACTTAAAAATATGAAAGTAAAAAGTGAATAAAGATAAAGATAACTCTTTTTATTTGGTATACTTATCCATACTTGTTCTTTAGTATTATTTCTGTTTTTTGTTTGTATCTAATAAAAAAGTACGGGCCTGATTATGACGAAATTTAGCACCGAGATAAAATAGAAATTGGGTATATTCGTGATTAATAAATTTAGTAGTGGAAAGCCATATGTGTCAAATACCAGGGCTTAGTTAAATAGCACAATCAAAATGCATAAATCCAAGGATTTTATTATTCCAAAATTTTGATTTCTAGAGCAATAAATAAACAATTTATTTATTTAATACTTTATTGCACATAAAAAATGTACAAAAGGCGGTTAATGCCGTTTCGCATAGATAGTCATATATATATATATATACACCAATTTCTGTGTCTTAAATTAGGTCAACTATCTCACTAACACCCATGGCTCTACCAACCATTCGGTTATACGACCTGAATCATGGGAGAAGTGCGCTGCTTTTGCGTCTGCTCTCTAACAGCACCCCCTTTCTCGTCTCCTTACAAATAAGGCCAACCAATCAATGGATTGTTTTGTCTTAATCTGTAGCATTTCACGCCTATTTGTGGTAAAGTTGAAGTGACACCATCTTCCGAGCGGTAAGTTCAGGTTGCAACCATACATCTCTGTAGAGGCGCGGGGTTTGCCTGAGAGCACGATTGTGGAGTGGGTATGTCAGGTTTGTACAAAGCAACTCCTGATTAACTTCGCAATCTTGCAGGAGAACTTAACCCAGCTTAGATAATGGTTACTTGCACATCCAGATGTCTGAATGTGTATTTACTCACGTTGTTTTGCGTACCTTAGAGTGTGAAAATCAAACAAATTAATACGTAATTCAGAAAAGTTATTGGTACTTGGCGTCGATAGAATTCGAATCAGCACCTTAGAACGGGATGCTTGTTTGAATCGGTTACCTAACGCCTCGACCAACGATGCTATCCGCCCGTAATTAGTGTATCCATAAGTGTCCGTTCTGCACATTTGTATAATTATTTCCGTAGTATTATATAACAAAAATGTACCAAAATTGGTCTCCGTTCGGTAAAAAATATGTACAAAACAAATTATTTCGAATTTCTGTTGGCTTATTATGTAGAATTACTATAAATTGCGAGTTTATTACACATAAAAATGGCGATAACTATGTTATGATCGCAAAAATCGTAGCATTTACACTTAATAGTTTGATAGGCAATAAGACCATAATTGACGACACGTGTTCTAACCTACGTAGACCTCAGGTCTTACATGAAAAGATGAGAGTAACTGTACTAAAAATAAATAAATGACAAGTTTCACACATGAAACAGCAAAATTTCAACCAGCAATATTTGCCGAATCCAACACACATATGTCAGTTATTTTTTCCATGAAATTTCGTTCGTCTTTTTTCTGAGCCCTGTGTGAAGCCAATCGTTTCATGAAGCTGTTTGCATTGTGAAAAAATGCCTCGCGAAAATAACTGTGCAACCAATAGTTAAAATGAAAAAACCTAATTAATTTTGTGAGTGAATGTTTAATGACATGCTTCGTTACCTTTAATCGGTTGAAACGTGCGATACTTATTGAAAACTCGGGGCAAAAACGAAATGTGGCTAATTTTAGATTTTTATAAGAATGCATTGGAAGGTAAAACATGATTTGTCTTGTATCTGATATATTTAAACGAGCAATTCTTGTATATATCAGGATCTCGAAAACGGCTCCAACGATTTTCATGAAAGTTACAGATGCTTTTCGGCTCAAGGAATCGATTTATCAGGTCAGGTCCTAGGTTCGAGAAAAGCTCGGTTCCCAAGATATATAAACATTTTAAAACCGCGTTTTAAGAAATTATATCAGCGCCATCTCTGGAATACCGAGCAAAGCTCGGTCAACCGGGTACTTACTTTTAATTTAAGAAAGCATTTGAATGCTAACCAATTAATCTCTTACGGTGTGAGAAAACGTCATAAGATTAAGGCTGAATGTGTAACCATGATTTAATCATCTAGCTTCTTTTAAAAATTTAATTAAAAAAATATATCAAAATATACATATGTATAGTTTTTTTACTTTTAAAGTAGGTATATCTTTAAAAGGATGATTGTATATATATGGATGTATTCAAGGCAAGATAACTTGTTAGTCGTAATACAATGTCGACTAGTTCATGGCTCAGCTGTTGTTAGGTTAAAGATCAACTCTATGTTCCGAATGGTTCCGAACTTGGAAAGGAAAAACGGAAAGTTATTTGACGATATTGTCTGTTACTTTTTTCTATTTTTTGAGCTTTATTTTTGATAAAATATAACCTGTATAGCAGGCTTGCATTATATACTTGGGAACACAATTTATGTAGATTTTTGAATGTCATCAATAATGTGCTGTGTGGTGCCCGGCACCAATAGAAAAACAAATAGGACCACTCCGACACCGAATAAGATGTCCTCAAAGTCGACTAAGGGATAGGATTATTACCTTGAGATTCTTCTTTTAGGCTATCTCATAGCAATCTGTCACTAAATTAATCACAATTCTATCGTTAAGCTAAACAGCTGAACGGGGCCTATCAGTTTTTTCAAGGCTGTTGGCTCTGTCTACCCCGCAAGGGATATAGAAGTGATTATATGTTTGTTTGAATAATTTTTGGTTGCTATGATAACCTGGCTACTCAGGTAGGTATTCAGTTTTGTTTAGATAAAGTTAATTTTTAGACTCTAGTTTTAAAGTTTAAAAACAAAAAAAATAATTATGTGTTATTTTTAATGTATTATTAATTTAAATAAAAATCCCCAATAAACATTTACGTAAGTAATTAAAGATCTTTAAACCTCACCTTAGCGTATGACCCACAAAGCAAAGTTCAATGAGCTGATTATTCTATGCACGATAAATTTTGCGTAAATCAATATGCAACTTAACATAATAAGTAATGCACCAAAAATATTTCTTTATTCATTGGCAAAGATGATTCCCCGTGTGGATCTCGGCAATTTAGAAGAAGACCTCTTCATATCTTTTATATTGAAATCGTAAAAGATGACTTAGGGATTAACTAAAAAACTTGGGGTTCTTGTAGACGATGGGCTAGCAACCCGTCACTTTTACAATTTCAATTCCATAATTTTAGCCATACCGCTGAACGCGGCCTTTCATTCTATTCAAGACTGTTGGCTGTGTCTTCCCTGCAAGGGATAAAGACGTGACCATATGTTTGTATGTATATTCATTGATATCTTATACAGGTTAAGTTAATATTTTTTAAATTTTCCACATACATAGTTCTCTCAGAGTATTGAGAAAGACTAAGGGAATCTTTAAAAGAAAAAAGTACTTTTCCATAACTTTTTAAATATGAACAAAATTATAGGCAATGACTGGATATACCTATAATAACTTGGCAAATCAATTAATATAAATATATAGAAATAACACATAGATGAGTTTCTACGACGTTAACAATAGAAAATAGGTTGTTGACTTCAAATTGTAGATATGTGTTAGATATTATATGTACATGCGACGAAATTGCTTTGACATACATATATAAAGGCACTTCTACATCACTAGCGGGGTAGATCGAGTTAACAGTCTTGAAAAATCTGAGAGGCCACGTTCAGCTGTATAGCTTTATGATAGAATTGAGATTTAAATAGTGAAAGGTTGCTAGCCTATTGCTTACGGAAAGAAACCCAAAACGTGACTATACATATGTATGTATGTATGTGTTTATTCCTTGTGCCAGAGCCAACAGTATGGATGACTCGATCACCACGTTCAGCGGGATGGCTTAATATCAAAACATACATACATACATACATATGGTCACATCTATATCCCTTGTGGGGTAGACAGAGTCAACAGTCTTGAAAAGACTGATAGGCCACAGTCAGCTATTTGGCTTAATGATAGAATTGAGATTCAAATAGTGACAGGTTGCTAGCCCATCGCCTAAAAAAAGAATCCCGAGTTTGTAAGCCTATCTTTAAGTCGCCATTTACGACATCCATGAGAAAGAGATGTAGTGGTCTGCTGGTGCCGGGAACCACACGGCACTATCAAAATTGAAATTCAGATAGGGCCGTTGTGCGTGTAATTGGGTTTTTTTTTACTTAATCAAAAATTAATACTTGTACCTATGTTATATACTTAAAAGTACATATTGAAATATGTTACTAGAAGCTACTATTTTCCCAAATTCCTCTATTATAATTGTAATCAATTTCCAATAATTATTATTTATGTTGTTGACTATACCAGACATGTATATAAAACTGCTTTATATCTTTGATTCAATTATTACTATAGAATAGAATAAATATTTGCACAACTGTAGAGGTATTGTAGTTGGATTATTGGGTCCAGGAGACTAGATAAAGCAGTTTAGGGCGCGTTCAGATGGAAACAGTACCAAGAAAAGATTACAATGAAAGGATTTACTAGAAAATATGTCAAGAAAATCCTTTATATCTTACATATAATCCTTTTTACGTTAGCAAGAATATAAAATGTGTAGGAATCTATACGATAGAATATTTAAAACATGTGTCCGTTATTTTTGACATCCATGACAAAGAGATGGAGTGGTCCTGTTATTTTCTATATTGGTGCCGGGAACCACACGGCACAGTGGAATTAATCGTTTACTAATAATTTTATTTCAATAATATCATACTCCATGCTCGAGACTATAGCATGCCACGCAAATTACAGACATGCCTACGAATCCAACATAATTGTATACATGTGACCTTATTTATAAATTCCGCGTGACATAACAAACATATACAGAGATGAAAAAAAAAAACTGTTTTGGCAAAGGAGAACAAAATTGTTCAATTCTACAATACTACGAATTTATCATAAATGTTTCTTACTTATACGAGTAAGTTAATTTTCATTAAAAATTTACATTAATTTATAAATAAGTGAGTTGTATCGTCAGTCCTTTTATATATTGACTGCCTTTTAACCTAATTACAGTGGTCCTGTTAGTTTATGAGACACCTCCCGTTCACCACTCAAAGGCGATGTGGCACAGGTATCTTCTGGACCCACTGTACTAGTGAATCATAAATGGAAATCGTAGTTACTTACCGGCGGGAGTCCTTTCTTTTTCAAAAACTGGTCCGGTTCATCGAGGCGTGTCAATCCATAAATAGCAACTACAACGAACATGACGGACGTCATAGAAAATATTCCGTAATATCCCATCCTCTGCACTAAGATTCCACCCACACCAATCCCTATAGGAAGGCCGGCAGTCATACAGAAATTGACCAGACCCACTCTGAAGGTCCTGGATTCTTCATCGGTTATGTCGCTGATGTAGCTAAAGACACCAAGAAACATCGTCACCCAACCGCCAGTGATGGCGGGGAATATAGTCTCTAAGAACACAGTAACTTCCACGGGGATTTCATAGAAGAAGTACACGTTTATCAAATTGCTTATCGATGTAACTATTTCGCCCATTATCGGAAGCATAATGACAATCTTTCTCTTCCCAGTCCGGTCGCTCCAAGCACCCAGAAACATTATTATTATACATGGTATAGCCGTGTGAATAACGCTCTTCCAGATGTCTATCGACGATATCAGTTTCTGTACTTCCTTTTCGTATTCTGAATAGTTGCTGTTTGTTGTTTTCTGAATTATCGTATCGCAAATCTCACTCGAAAAATTTAGGTTCACTCTACATGCTTTATCCAAATTTAGATTGACCATAGCAAACCTCGATATAACACTGGGGATAATCAGTCCAGCCAACAGAGGTTCCACAGTTATGTTGTCTCTCACAAACCTCAGCTTCTCCTTGAACGTTTTTGTAGTCTTGATTATTTCCGTCACATTTTTATTAAGAGGATTTTCATCAGCTTCTATTTCCTTGCGCTTCTCGTCTGCCATCTTATCCGGTCGCTCGGGAATTGCTCGTGCTATTGTTTCAACTACACTGTCATTGTTTTTGTTCTCAACACCACTCAACCAAGATCGGCTGCCACTGTTGCAATGTGTAATTTTACATAATGACACCAATGAGCGAGACACACAATTGCTTCAGTATTTACTCGTTCGATATATTTGTTTGATATCAATTAAGCGCAGATAATGATAAACGTAGAATTATGTAGATAAAGGTCTATTGTCGCGTTCTGCGACTCTTTCCACGCGATCGAATAGTGGAATGTTTGTAAATAATTTACATTTTCGTTGACTTTGGCTTACATTCACCATTGAACGGCTCGGCTACTGGTTTTTATCTGTTTAAAAAGAAACGCAAACAGATTATTATCATAGCTTTTTAAGAATTGCTTTGTAGATTTCAGTTTCTTTCGTAGTAATTCCGAATTTGCCCTTCTTTGTGTGTAATAAAACAAACGCGTGATTACATGATAGGAAATATATTGTTTTGTGAGTGAATTTTATAAGTAAATCTTTTAAGAAGACAATAAAATTGCCTTTACAAAATTATTCTCAAAGTTGACGCTTTAGAATATTGCTTGAAAGGATAAATGTCATATTTTTACTATAACACCAATTTTTTTCTCATAATAAATATTTTTTAACAAATATAAGAGTGAAGTTCTTTTCTTAATTTAAAAATAACGTGCAATTTTTAAATACAGCTACTATATGGGTACATGGAGGCTGTAATTTGCGGTGTCATCGTTCCTGTTAATTAAACAGAATCATTTTTTTCAGTCACGTTCTTTAAATTACAGTAATCACAAAGGAAATGAATTGCAGAAAAGTTCATCAAAACTAGTAATAAATAAACGTTAAGCATGAAATTGGTTATTATGTAATACTTACGATTATTTTAAATTTTTAACTTATTGATTTGGATAAACACGAAAATAATCAATTAATACTTGAAAGTGATGAAAAAGATTTGAATCCGAATAAATTAAATAAATAAAACACGGTCTATTTGAAACGTGTGCTAGTCTGCTGAATCGAGAGGCAACTGAATGGACGATGAAGTTAATACGGCAATTACCTACTTGACCACTTACTATATGAAGAGGCTTATGAGAAAATTGACTGCAAATTTCGGAGTTACCGGCTTTGACGATGATTTGTAAACTATTTTGGCATCATCATCTTCCTATGGTTTTTGGAACTTACGATTATGACCACTCTATCTCTTTCCCAAGGATGTCATAAAACGCCACAATGGGGAATAGGCGCTTTGGGCTTGCAACCTGTCACTATTTGAACCTTAATCCTATCATCAAGTCTTTTTCAGACTGTTTACTCGTAAGTGATATAAGAAAATTTTATAACCATGTTAGATCATGGTGACGTACATCTAGTTGCTGGTATGTGTGAGATACCTCATGATGTTTTTATCTCATCGTTAGGGCATAAATCAAGGATGAAACAGAACATAAGTCAGGTAAGAGTCATCCCTTAGTCGCCTTTTACGAATTTCCATGGGAGAGAGATGGAGTGGTCCTATTCTTTTTTGTGTTGGTGCCGGGAAGCACACAGCACAAGAGTCATTAGTATATATTACTTAAATTTGTGCATCACATTTAATATTCCGATACCTTAACCGTTCGTTCACTGACGTTATTATTTGTATCCATTTTGTATCATAATTAATTATGTCGAATGATTGCCTATTAAATAGGGCACATTTGTTTACTGACTCAAGTAAGTCCTATATTCCTATTTTATTTTGGGTCACAAATACTTGACAAATACACATGTCACGTCTTATTTCGTACGGGGTAGACAGAGCAGAAGTCACATGAGGCAAAGGATACTGTTACATGAATGTTTATAATGCTTGACAATAAGTTAATTTGAACAAATTTTGCCTTTGAGGCTACCGTCATTTGGCTTATTGTTATCCTTTGTATATAAGTTGGACAGGAAAGAAAGAAAGGAAATGGGACATAATTCTTCATGAACTACAGTGAAATCTACTTGAATAGATATAATCACGTTTTGTCCCTTTCGGGTTAGACAGAGCCAACGCTATCGAAAAGACTTGAAGGCCATGTGAACTGTACGGTTTGCTATACCATCACCTAAAATAAATTATCTTTTGTGTTATTGCATGATATGGTTTTGTCCAAAAATCAATATTAGGGACGTAGGGCCATCGTAAGCCAAAAATTATATTTTAAGAATTTCTGTGTTATCTGTATGTTTGTATTCCTATCACGTGAAAACTTTCGCTCTCCACCTCTCGAATGGGCATACAGACCTAGCTTTTTATATAGTTTATTTTATAATGGCGGACGAATTCACGGGCAGCTAGTTATGTTAGTTGTTATTATACATACATACACATACATATGGTCACGTCTATATCCCTTGCGGGGTAGACAGAGCCAATAGTCTTGAAAAGACTGAATGGCCACGTTCAGCTTTTTGGCTTAATGATAGAATTGAGATTCAAATAGTGACAGGTTGCTAGCCCATCGCCTAAAAGAAGAATCCCAAGTTTATAAGTCTATCCCTTAGTCGCCTTTTACGACCTATTCTATTTAGTTGTGGTGCCGGGAACCACGCGGCACCACTAGTTGTTATATGTTAATTTATATTGTCTTATAGTCATAACGACTGATAGCTGACTTCTAAATTATTTTTTGTAGGTAGTATAGTCGCAAAGTTAATTATTCACTACAGCAGACAGGAGGAGAAAACGCTGCTTTTTATTTATTTATTTTTATTTATTTATTTGATTTAACTATACGAATTGAATCCCTACTATAATCAATACTAATATTATGAAGCTGAAGAGTTTGTTTGTTTGTTTGTTTGAACGTGCTCTCTGGAACCACTGGTACGAATAGAAAAATTATTTTTGCGTTGAATAGACCATTTATCGAGGAAGGCTTTAGTCTACATAACATCACGCTGCAACTTTTAGGAGCGAAGAAATAATGGAAAAATGTGAAGAAAAATACGGGAAAAATTATTCATCCTTGAGGGCTTCAATGATGCCCAAATAACTATTCCATGCGGACGAAGTTGCGGGCACAGCTATTCGTTATATATAGGAATTAGCACTTGAAATATTTTAAAAAATGGCGTTTCTATTCCATCATAAAGCCATACAGCTGAACGTGGCCTGTTAGTGTCTTTTTAAGACTGTTAGCTCAGTCTCCCACGCAAGGGATATAGACGTGACTATATGTATGTAAATAAATTCATCAGTGCCGCGTGTACAGTCAACCGAATATGAATTTGCTCCACATGGAACTCTATGACGCGGTAATACAGGCGAATTAACTGGGAATTTGAGTAGGTTGATATGGTGTAAACTGTACCAGTGCATATTGTGAAAGTTTATTAATTGAAAGTCTTATATATCAAGGATTTTTTGGGCTAGCAACCTGTCACTATCTCAATCTAAATTTCATCACTAAGCCATGTAGCTAAACGTGACCTTTTCTAGACTTCTAGCTTTGTCCATCTTGTTAGGGATAAAGACGTGATGTATGTACACATACTTGCTGAGCCCCGGGGCTTCTCTCCTGTGAGGATTTCGGGATCAGGTTTTATTCTACCCGTGTACAAAATTACAAAAAAATCCATTCCTTAAGAGAGACATTCTTAAAGAGTAACAAACACACATTCTAACCAACTTATATTAGTGGGATATAACTGTATGTATTTACATATATATGTTTGAAGATTGAAGACAGGCACCTCATGCCTAGGTCTGGACAGTTTCCTGTCTTATTTAACCCTTCCTGTGTCACTCAACTAGTCAATAAAAGTTTTATTAATATTACCAACTAGGCACGATGTGAATAGACGTGACTTATTTCTATTGTAACCATTGAGTTTGGATTGGAGTGCCGTGTGGTTCCTGGCACCAATACAAAAAAGAATAGGACCACTCCATCTCTTTCCCATGGATGTCGTTAAAGGCGACTTAGGGAAACGCTTACAAACTTGAGATTCTTTTTTTAGCCGATGGGTTAGCAAACTGTCACTATTTGAATCTCAATTCTATCATTAAGTCAAATAGCTAAACGTGGCCGATCAGTCTTTTCAAGACTGTTGGCTCTGTCTACCCCACAAGGGATATAGACGTGACCATAAGTATGTATGTATGAGTTTGGAACAGTATAAGATTTCTATAGTACCGTGTGGTTTTCGGCACTTTGTAATTGTACTACTTCATATCTTTTCCATGTATGTCGTAAAAGGCGACTAACGGGAGGCTTGAGATTCTTGGCTAGCAACCAGTTACTATTTGAGTTTTAATTCCATCAGACTTGAATTTTCAGAGGATAAACAATAAGAAAGTTAAATACACATAAGTATAATTTCAGTTTATTATAATAAAACTTGAGTGCAGACAATATTTTCTTTACATTTTATATGCGAACCCGACAAACAAACACATCACAATCCTGATGGTAAGCGGTTACCGCAGCCTATCCACAACCGTAGGTAGCAATATTTTTAATTTTAACTTCATTTTTCCACGTCGTCCAGCCTTTTGTTTCTAGTTTCTATTCTGTGTCTTGCAAATATCCATCTGTAATTAAAAAGTTAAAAAAATATGTTGTTTCGGTGCTTTTGTTTCTACCACTTCGTATCTTTCTTATCGTAAGAGGAGATTAAAGGGAAGATACATATTCGATTAGTCTTTTAAGTTTCGCAGCTAAGTTCACTGTAGGACTAAGTAGTAGTGTTATAGTAACATCATAGCGCTACTAATAATGCCAGAAGGACTATGCTATTTCACCGAATTTTTTGCCGTGTGGTTCTGGTGTGGCACAAATAGAAGAAAGAATAGGCTTATAAACTTTGGATTCTTCTTTGAGGCGATGGGCTAGCAACCTGTCACTATTTGAATCTCAATTCTATCATTACGCCAAACAGCTCAACGTGGCTCAACAGGCTCAACAGTCTTTTCAAGATTGTTGGCTCTGTCTACCCCGCAATGGATATAGACGTGATGATATGTATGTATTTTTGATAAGTAAAATGAAAACAAGAAGCGAGTTCAGTATTTCACTTACATCAACATCGATATAGCCGGGAGTGTCATTAATGCACTAAATATGAAGACAGTTCCAGAGAAAATTTTGATGGTGCGAGAATAAATGGTGGAGTAAGTGGGATCGAACATCAGAGCACCTAAGGTCTCCACCAAACTGAATAGTGAGTTCATTTTGCCTGTAAAAAATAATATCAAAATGTTATCATGATGTTTATCTATATAAGTATTTATTATAAAATATAGTATCGTTGAGTTAGTATCTCGTAACACAAGTTTCGAACTTACTTCGAGGCTAACTCAATCTGTGTAATTTGTACCGTATATATTTATTTATTGGTATGTAAGAAAAGATTTATGTAATTGATGAGAAGCAGATTTCTGTAATCAGCGGAAAAAAATCTTTCTTCTACTTTCCCCAATTGCATCATTGATTGATATGCATCATCCTGGTGTCCACTTCTACTACATTACTGACTGAACTAATTTTTTTGTTCACTGACACGTATTATGAAATACATGTAGGTATTGCAGGGTTATTTACATACTACATTTTTAATTTCTATTTTAAGCTTATGAATTACTTACCTGACTCTTCGCTTGGAACCAGTTTTGAAGCCAATGACCTCAGGGAAGTGAATGTTGTAGCATTTAAGATTTCTATTATTGGCACTGTAAAAAATAAGTCAATTTTTTTTTTAATATAAGTGCGTCTTTGTGTAAATTGTGTTAAGGTCTTTGTTATAGCTGACACTACATAAGGGGTACATATAGTTAGGTTTAGAATCGTTAAAACAGTATGAAAATTTTAAATGGTTAACAACTAGCTTTTAATACCTAGGTTAAAGTTACTACATAGTGTTATTAAAAGCTTCGTCAAACAAGGTAAGCATTTTATCAAGCCAGTTGTTTAGGCGTGAAAGGATAACAGATTAATTGATTTACTTTAACTCTTATAATGTAAGTAGGGTAATAAAATGAGTACCGTATATTTATTTTATTGGCAAGGCTATAACAGAGTTGAATAACCTGTCTGATTGATAAGAAAGATAATCCAGTTCAAGAGGTAGGTACCTTTTCATTCTATTAGGTCTCAAGCGTTTGTTGAAGAAATTAAGGGAGTAATGCATTCGGAATTCAAAACTTTGACACTAAGATATTCTGGTAGAATCTTACTAATATTATAAATGCGAAAGTTTGTGAGTATGTAAGGATGTCAGTATGGATGTTTGTTACTCTTGCACACAAAAACTACTGAACCGATTACGATAAAATTTGGCATGTAGGTAGCTGAAGACCATAACATATATTTTATCCCGGAGTTTTCGCGGGATTGATTTCACGCGGACGAAGCCACGGGCGGCCTCTAGTAGGCTAAAAGTGCTCTTTTAAAAAAGTGTAATGCAGCAATGACTCATGTCTAGGTTATGAATATTAGTTTGATAGCTAGCATTGCTAATGGTTTGGTTATTCAGGTGTACAATTTTTTGAAGATGAAGCTGGAGCTTTTTCGGTAAACTGACATACATACATATTTCCCTTGCGGGGTAGATAGAGCGAACAGTTTTGCAAAGACTGAAATTATACGGTAAGCTGTATGGAATGTAGATTCAAATAGTGAGAGTATTATACTATCGCCTAGGAACCCTGTCTATTCGAAAGTGCTGGAAATCATACAGCAGAAATTTTACTTACCACTAGGATAGGGATCATAAGTAGGTCCTGGGTTTCGGAGAGATAAAAAATAACCGTTACTAACACCAGGACCTGATTATAATTTAGATGACTTACCCAGGAACATTTGCACGTCCGTATATACAAACGCGATATAAATAGATCCGATAAGTTTACTGACGATGGAGATCAGGCAAAGCATAGAATCGTGGAAACCTAGACGCTTGCTAAACACACTGATAGAAAACAATGCACCTGAAAAAAGAGAGAGTACGTATAATGATCTTTACTAAAATATAATAAGTGTTGGACAAATCTTTATAATTTGGCACAATGAATGTTTGTACGAGACAAATCACTCAGATTGAGCTAGCAAAATAAATTCCAGACTTGTGTTTGTTGAAAGGAAATAAAAAGAAATAAAAGATAATAATGTATATTGATGGAACTTACCAAAAGAATGCGTTATGATACTATAAGTTGAGTAAAAGCTGTATTTCAAAGCATCCCAGTTCAATCGATATCTGACGTACATGTATGTAACTATTCTTTCACCTGAAATGTAAAGAAAAAAAATAAGAGTACAAGTTATAGTAATTTGTGAATAATAGGAGACATACAAATTTTTGCCGACCATATCAAAGGCAGAGTAAAATTACCCGCTGTTTATAAAAATAAAATATTGTTGACAAAAAATGATAATTACATTAAACAGTTTAAGAAGCACATTCCTTGTTACTTTTACACTATACCTGATCCTTACCATGATTAGGGCCATATATAATAGTGACTATAGCCAATGTAACTAATATCTTCATCCTGATGTTGCCATCTCTCTTCTTGAATGCTACTGCTACAGTTTCTTTGACTAATGTAATCACATCTTTAAAGGTCGGTGGTTTTTTCTGCAAAATATGTATTTTTGACAACCGAAATCATTTTAATAAATATATCTTTATAATATAAACTCAGAATAAACTGCGGAAAATATGAATAGTACTACTAGAATGGTCTTTTAAAGTTGGGTTTGCTTTATAAAGCTTTAAGACTGAAAGTGAAATTATTAAAATAAATGTTTACTGTAATTATAATTTTAAAAAGGTTTACTAATGGAGTTGAGAGCTTTATTACTGTACCTTTTCATTTCCATCACAACCAGGCTTGGAGTTGCTCTTTAAACAGGTCATTGCGTACGTTATATTTATGATATAAATAGTAGTGGACATCCCAAAAATTCCATAATATCCCCAAACCTTTAATAGAATTCCACTCAGAGCTGTTCCAATTGGCACACCCGCGGTCATGCATAAATTGGCAAGACCCACTCTAAAAGTTCTTGACTCTTCAGTTGTTATATCACTAATGTAACTGAATACACCCAAATATACCATTACCCAACCACCAGTGATTGCTGGAAAAATTGACTCTAAAAACATAGTTACTTCTACAGATATTTCTTTGAAATAAAATGTACTTATCATATTGCATAAAGCCACACACAATTCACCAAAAAGTGGTAAGAGTATACATAGTTTTCTATTCCCAGTTCTGTCACTCCAAGCACCCATAAATATTACAAGTAAGGTCGGTATAGCTGTTTGTATGACGCTTCTCCATGATTCTATATCAGAGATGACCCTTTGTATATCGCCTTCATAATGACTGCCATTGCCTTTTTTTTCTATTAACGCATTACAAATATCATCACCCAAATCCAGTTTGACTCTACAGGCTTTGTCTAAGTTAAGGTTTTGGGTCGCTAATCTTGAAAGCATGGAGGGAATTATTAGGCCGGCTAATATCGGTTCCACTGTCACATTTGACTTTATGTATTTAACTCTATCCCAGAGTGTGTTCTTAATGTTTTCATCAGCATTTTCTTTTAATGGTTCTTCTTCTGGTGAAACTTTCTTTTCTTTCTCAGACATGTCGCCGCTGTGAGATTCTATGTAAAACTAACGCAGTTATCAACAGAATCTTTGGAGTGCATTAATGGAGTTCCTTAACTAATTGATGTAAACCTCATTGTTAAATAATATTATTTTAATGAAACAGATAATGGAAGAGTTGTAAATTATCTGTGATGTGTGCTGATTACAATTATGCAATCATCTAAATAAACAAAAAATATTAAGAGCGAACGGAGAGATATTGTGGCAACGGAAAGATACTGCATTTATAAACTGTTACATACACACATACATATGGTCACGTCTATATGCCATGTGGGGTAGACAGAGTCAAACTGTTTATTGATATAAACATAATTTAAAATTTATTGTTAATAACCAAATGGATCTCTGATATAGGTGATAGACACTTTTAATTACTTCTAAAAATTTTGAAGAAAGATATTCCACGGGAGGCCAGTTCCCACGGGAGCGAAACCTAAAACAGAAATTAGTTATTAAATATTCTAAAGCGCTGTCATAATTTTAATTAGATCATTCATTGTAAGGACTTTCTTATCACCATATAACACAAATTAAATAGACCATATTTAAACATAGCAAGTAGTATAAGCTACTGTTATTTTGATAATTGTATTTGTTCCACTCGCGTATTCTTATTTAAATAGTGATTAGTTTTACCGCTCTATAAAGTTTAAAAGATTAACTTGATGAATTGTATTGAATTTGTGTAAAATTGTGCAATACACATTTGTACAGGAATGTTCTGATTTTGAGGTTCATTTAAATTAGAAACATTGGATGGATGAAGATGAAAAATGTGAATAAAAATGATGGCTTGCGGTTCATGGCACTTTTATAAGACCAATCCAACATTTTCCCCATGGATGCCTCAAAAGGTGAATAAGTAAGCAACATCTTAGTATAATATATGATGCAAGTAGTGAGATTTCCTTTCTCGATCAAACGCGTCGAGGAAATAAACGTGAATTTGTACGGATTTGCATTAGTGCCATCGCGTCACCACTAGGTGGCGCTGATTGAATCACATACCTAAAAATTAGCGTTTACATACTCGACGGGTTTGTTCGAGTAAAACTTACAGTAAACCCTCAGGTGTCATGCTAGGAAAGAAGCATTGATATATTTTTTTTAATTTATTCTCTTTACAGTTTTGAATCACATCCACACCACTAAACAATAATCTAGTCGAAATACAACGACGTTAATGGCACATTATTTGGGTGACGTCGAAACGCCTCATTTTTAATGACCCTTAATTGTTACAACCTAGTATTTGTTTAATATAAACAAACTAGCGACCCGCCCAAAGCCGCCCGCGCGGGTGCAAAATTCGGAAAAAAATATACATAAAAACCTTCCTCTTGCATCACTCTACCTGTTACAAAAAACCGCATCAAAATCCGTTGCGTAATTTTAAAGATTTAAGCATACAGACAAACAGACTAAAATAGCGACTTTGTTTTATACTATGTAGTGATATGTAGTGTTCTGTGGCAATTCGCGGGTATTCCGTGATGGTCGATAAAAATACAGAATGATTTCTTGTGTGTCGTTAGTAAAAAGTCAAAGCTTCTAGTTAAGGTGTGGTGCGGTGTTTTTGAAACCTGTAAACCCATCCATCTCTTTCCCATGAATGTTGTAAAAGGCGACAAAAGAAATAGGCACCTATTAATCTAGTGCAAATATTTCATGCTGACATGGTAGCGAAGAAAAATAAAGTGTGTGTCAACTGTTTCAATTCCTGTGCAAATTGTATAAGTCTTTCAATATAAAAGCAAAAAACTTTTAATTCTTTTTTCAAGTTAGAAACCTATCCTATCCTATTATTTGAACCTCAATATTTTTCAAAATATTGGATTTTTTTGTACAATATTACATGTATGAATTTACTAGAGGCCGCCGGCGACTTCGTCCGCATGGAAACCCTATCAATCCCGCGGGAACTCCGGGATAAAAAGTAGCCTATGTGTTATTCTGGGTCTTCAGCTACCTACATACCAAATTTCATGGTAATCGGTTCAGTAGTTTTTGCGTGAAAGAGTAACAAACATCCATACATCCATACAAACTTTTGCCTTTATAATAGTAGTAGGATTAAAATTAAATCAAATACGTAAGAATATTCATTTCATATATTACCTGACTTACCTATAGGTATCCATTCCTGCGGGGCTTGCATGGCACAAGTTTTTGTATAGGGCGATAAACCAGCGCTGTCCCGCTTCACATCAAAATAAAAAGCGAAACAGCGATGGTTTATCGCGCGATAACAACGTCGTACGCGCACCCCAATTCTACCCTCCAGGATGATCGAAAAACCGGAACTAACGGTAGGAGGATATTTGATTTTATAAATAATACAAAAATTAATACTTTCATTTTTATTTGTTTTATCATAAAGTACTTGTAATAGCACAAATTGTAATAAGTACTATTTGTTAACAACGCTCAACAGAATAAAGTAAATCACAAAAACGATAACACCCCGTAGTTATTTTCGTCGGGAGTTAAAAATATCCCTGCAAATACCAAAGAGAAACATCTACCCAACCTGTTTCAGAAAAAAGAAGATTTTAAAATAAAAGAAATTCAGCTGATCTTGGTTCTTCGAGTATTGTGACAACTGACTTGGCCTTGGCTAAACCATGGGATGCAGATAATATATAAAAGAAACAAAGAATGATAGAATTTTCTTGTTACTGTGTAAATTTTTATGCAATAAAGATATTACAAACAAACAAACAAGAATACGGTTCATGAAGTTGTCTCTCCTCGATGTAGTCCCGGTTGCATCCTCGCCACTCCGGAGATTAGGTATATAAGCCTTTGACCATGGATCCTAAATAGAGGATTTTACAAGAAGTGACTCCCATCTGACCTCCGCAAGCTTTGCAGGGGAGATAGTATATAGAAGGAAATACACACAATAATTAAAGGATTAATTACTAATGTGGCCAACCTATTCAAAGAAAAAAAAAGTTTTTTCAAGAAGAAAATTAAGTTGTACATGAAAATAACTGTCCTCAAAATTAAACCCAATTATGCATAATGTGGGCCAGCAGTAGCTATTAACTGGGTTTCTATTGGAACCCACTCTGTTGGACATCATGGCATCCTTGTAATCCTTCAGGACATTTTGTAAAACAACATTAACATTGTTCTCAGGACATGTCTATAAAACCTTCTCGTCCGGTAGATCTATTTCAATGCTGCTCAACAGAGATTCTTTTCTATTTAAAGCTAAACTTTCCATTTTTTCCAACTTCTCGTCCGTTTCTTCTGTTTTATTTTGCCGTTGGTTTCTGTATTCCATGAAAAACCATCTGAAAGGTCAAACATATGGTCAGATATATTTTTTCTAATACAGCAGAAAAGGGCGCTCGAAACAAGTTAGAATTTTTTGGTCATGTGGAGAGGATGTATGAAAGAAATTTGACTGAGCAAATAAACTAGTTAAGAAGTTGGTAAGGTCAAGATGAACAAATGATGAATCATGTATCTTGATCAAATCAGGGAAGTCCTAGAGAAATATCAGGTTAAGAGAACCTTAAAAGAGAAGTTGCAAAAAGAAAACCTTAAAAGGATAGATGAAGAACCTTAACGTTCCCATAGATGTCGTAAAAGACGACTAAAAGATAGGCTTATAAACTTGCGATTATTCTTTTAGGCGATGGGCTAGCAACCTGTTTGAATCTCAATTCTATCATTAAGCCAAACAGCTGAACGTGGGGCCTATCAGGCTTTCAAGACTGCTGTTTCTGCCTGGGATATAGACGTGATTTTATGAATAAACGCGAATTTCATTCAATTCAAAAAAATTAAAATCATATCTTACCCAAATATGAGAATTGGCGGTACAGTTAGAGCTGTACTTAGATAGTAAACCACGCTGGTGTCAATTTTAAGAGTCCATTTGTAAACACACGAGTATATGGGACCAAATATCATCGACGTCAGGATTTCCATCAAGTTGAATAATGACGTCATTTTACCTGAAAAAGTTAAAGGTTAATTTTACACAATTCAACAAAATTTTCTTAATTCATTTTAATATTTTACAAAATTCATTTTTTCATAGAATTTTATACATGGCAAAATAAGTTTCTAGTTTCGTCTATTTTTGGTTTTATTTATTTGATCAATCTTCATGAAATTTCTCGCATACATAGTTAGAAAAACTAAGAAGTACATAATATATGACGCCTTTTATCTTGGATGAAAATACTGTTCCCAAGGGATTGGCATTAAAAATAGAGTGCGCAAGCGGATTTTTTAGTAAGTAGTAGTTGTGACGAGGAAAGAAGGTGTTATTACTATACCTAGTTCATCTTTGGTGACAAGCTTTGATGAAATAGATCTTAGAGCCGTAAAAGATGTTGCATTAAATGTCTCGATGATAACAGCTGAAAATGGAAATAAATAAGTGACTATGAGGACAAAAGATTAGAAAATGCTATTTGTCCGATAAAACCAACTAAACTAACTGTAACTGTTTCAGGTAGTTTCTGTGGCTTTACCAAGACATGAAAACTGTTTATTTTTACATAAAGGTAGTACGGTACGGATGAAGAACTCAATATTACATACATACATGCATAAAATCACGCCTCTTTCCCGGAGGGGTAGGCAGAGACTCAATATTATGGGAAAATAAAAGAATTACAATTTAATTCCAAAGGTACTTGAATAAATATAAAGTTTAGATGAACCAAAAAACAATTACTTATAGTGATAATTGAAAAGGTTGCCAATTATTGCAATTTTTCCCTACATAATGCTACTTAGTCCATTTTTTATGTAGATATTTCGAACAATTATGCAATGGTCGAATAATGTGTGTGTTGTCACAAGTTAGTTCATAGCAAAAGTGAATTAAACTTCAACTGTTTATTTTAACTGTATCCAGTATAAAATGTGTCTGTTTGTCCGGGTTTCCAGAAGCAATGAAATGTACACTAACAATTCCGCATAAACGGAGAAATGATTTAAACTTGCCCGAAGCTGAACGCTTTAATTTTGCCCCGACAATCTGAAAGACTCTGGGAATTACTTCGACTGTAATTCATTTTAGACGGTTGCAATCAAATATTTTTCAAACAGTTTCCTAATAATAATAATTTATTATTTTAGAAAAGCTTAATTTGTTTACCAATACAGTAGTGTATATAAATAGAACACATTAAGAAATCTATGTATTTATTAATCAGTCAAAATAAGTTTTCCCACGAAGTTAATAATATACAAATAATTTGAGTGTACCATCACTTAATGGCATGCGGTTTTACTTGTTTTGTTATTGTGAAATTGAGTTTCTAAACTACTCGTAACAATTTTGCATTAAAGATTCTTTTGCTACATTCAAATTAAACAAATGTGAATGAAACAAAAGAAGTATGCAATTATTTGGAAAGATTAAGCGCCCATTTCGAGATAAATCTGTGTTATTGAAATAACTAGTTCTACATTCATTCATGTTTTTTAATGTAGACAATGTGCATTCGTCCATGATTTAGATTTAAGAGATCTATATTTGTACATTGACGTCCGATGAAAATGCTGCAGTGTAGTTTGTTCCGCCGCTTCTTCTACACATGCGCTTTGGAAGCGGTAGTAGTTATAATTAGATTTAAGTGATGTGACGTCAATAAGTGATACCTTGTATCCAATTTTGAAAATAAATCTATTCTATTCTATTCTATCTGTATGGCAAACTACAAACCAATGTACATTTCCTTAGTATTTCTTGATAGCCCAGTGCAAATACCACCAATGATCTTGCTCATGTTAGAAATGATCCCAAGAACCGAATCGTGCCACTGGAGGCGACGACTGAAGATGCTGATTGAGATTAGGGCACCTGGAGTTACAAAAATACAACAATAATTTTAAAAGTGTAACAAATTTCGTCATTTACCTAAAAAAAAAAAAAAAAACTAAAACTTGAATAAGGCATTAATTAAGGTATTGAATCTGTTACGTTTCTATGGTTTGATATGCCAGAAAAAACATACATATATAATCACGTCGATTTCCCTTGTGGGGTAGACGGAGCCAAATAGTCTTGAAAAGACTGATAGGCAATGTTCAGTTGTTTGGCTTAATGATAAAATTGAGATTTAAAAAGTGATAGGTTGCTAGCTAGCTAAATATAATCCTATCCCTTAGTCGCCTTTTACGACATCCATGGAAAAGAAATGGAGTGGTCCTCTTTTTTTTTTAGTGTCGGGAACACAAACCACATGTTAGAAATGTGTATATTTTCATATAAATACTCAACAAACGCAGCAGAAAGTAACCTTTAGAATGCATTTTTCAGATTTATCAGCGACTTTATTGTTCAACAAGTTAATTCAACCATATTAGTTGCAATAAAAGTTGTTGTGACGGTTAAACTTTGTATTGACCATGAATATGAACACATTCTTACCAAGTGCATGGGTTAAGATATGACAGGTACTATACATGCTGTATTTAACTGCATCCCAGTTGAAACGATAGCGGGTGAACAAGTAACGGATCGTGTACTCCCCTGAAAAGTCAACATAAAACGGGTTTTATTATTTTAAACAATAAAAAAATAATAATAGAATGAACCTATTAAGCTACATACATACATATTATCACGTCTCTATCCCTTGCGGAGCCGATAGAGGCAACAGTCTTGAAAATACTAATAGGCCACGTTCAACTGTTTAGCTTAATGATAGAATTGAGATTCAAATAGTGTCAGGTTGGTAGTCATCGCCTAAATGAAGAATTCCAAGTTCATAAGCCCATCCCTTAGTCGCCTTTTACGACATCCGACATGGAAACGAGACGGAGTGTTCCTATTCTTTTTTTTTGTTGTTGTCGAGAACTAAAAAAAATATACTAACATACATATAATCACGTCTATATCGCTTGCGGGGTAGACAGAGGCAACGGGTTAATTAACATTCTCTAATATTTTGACAATCTGCCGTTCTGCTTTATAAATCCGAAGTTGATCGAGATGTTTTGATCAACAAACATTATTAAGAAAATATTATTTGTGAATATTTTTAGAAAATATCATTATTATTATTTTTCATTGTCAAATGAAATCTCTTTTAATAGTTCCGTGACAGTTATTTTGTGTATAAATTTGTTTCTAAAGTTTTAGCTGGATCCTTCCCATTCTTAATATTAATGAAATTTGATTATGATGACAAAAATATTTTTTATGATGACAAAATTAAAATAATGTTTACCGTAAGCAGGTCCGTATATAAATATTATACTAAGTATAACTAGTACAGATTTAGCCCTTCTATGATTCGGTCCCTTTTTGAATGCCACAGATACAGTATCCTTAACGTGTTGCACATCGAAAAAGGTCCTCAAGAAATTACGGACGCCCTTCGGTTCATCCTGAAATATAATGCAAAATATTGGTACTTTGCATATTAATAGAAAAAAAAAAACAGTACAAAAGGAAATAATCTAACAATACTTATAGATTTCTACAAAACCGCTCTCTCCATGTTGAAGATGTTCGCTTTCAAGAAATTTATAAATTCTTGCCACGTGTACATAGTTATTTTTCTACTATATTTTCAAAAATTCTTAAAATATAAATTGCTTTACCTGATTATTCTCTTTTGCATCAGGTCTTTCGGGGTCTTTTATGTATATAAACCCATATATAATGCTAAATCCATACAATACAGCACTCAAAGTAAACACTCCATAGTAGCCAATTTTTTCCAGTAAAATTCCACTTAATGCTGATCCTATAGGACCCCCCGCCGTGAGGCATAAATTAGCAATGCCCACTCTGAATGTTCTGGACTCTTCACTCGATATGTCACTTATGTAACTAAAAGCACCCATGTATGTAGCTGCCCAGCCTCCTGTGATAGCAGGGAATAACGCCTCGAAGAACATCGTTACTTCAACTGGCAATTCATAAAAATAATATGCATTTAGAATATTACTCAAACACGTCATCAACTCTCCAAATATTGGCAACAGTATACATATTTTCCGCTTTCTCGTTCTGTCACTCCATGCTCCCAAAAACAATATCAGAAAACTCGGTATAGCTGTCAGGAGAACATTCTTCCAGCTCTCCATTGCTGCTATGAGCTCTTGGATTTCCAATTCTTCTTTTTGATATTCGGTTCCTTGTTTAGCTATTAAAGCGTCACAAATTTTATTACCTAAATTCTTGTTAACTCGACATGCTTTATCCAGATTCAAATTCTGCGTTGCCATCCTTGAAATAACTCCTGGGATTACGTAGCATGTAAGCACTGGTTCCAGAGTTATATTCTCTTTAACATATTTGAGTTTATCCTTCCACGTTCTTTCTTTAGGTTTTGTAGTTTGTGTTTTCAACGGTTCTTCTTCAGCAGTACCCATGGCGACTTCAAAATCGAAACTAATTATTCCGTGTGCTACATTGGTGAGTTCTACACTATAGTTTATCTATCAAATATTAGTTCAACGAAAGGAGACAGATAATTAGTTAATTGTGGATCTTTATCAGTTCATAAAGACTTGTATAAATAATGCGACATCGAAATATTTAAACAAGTCAGATGTCTGAAAGGATTTGCTATTAAACAGTACCCGTAATAATTAACGTTACTAAGAGCTACTTTGGTACTTTAAATTTATGACTGTCATTAACATATATTATCTCAATTAACGTATGTATACGGCGATTGGTGTGGACTGGGGTTGTTAAATGGGTACTAATTATGTTTTATATTTGCTGACATCAGTGAATGAACATCAATCTTCTTTTAGTGCGAAAGTATTACTGTTTTGGAAATTCTAGAGGAAAGATAATTCTAAAGAAGTTTTCTGCGAATGAAATGAAAATGAAATAAAGTTTTTCAACATTCATAGTATCTACAAACATTTATTTCAAAACAATAAAATATCATTTGATAAATTATATAGTACTGAATGTTTAACATTTATTAAATGACAGGGTAATTAAGACATTAATTAAATACATAATGTAAAAATTTTTTTTTTTTATATAATCTTTAACATTTCTTTAGTTATTTCATACATATAGTCAAGTATTTATCCCTCGTGGGGTAAACAGAGCCAACACTCTTGAAAACACTCAAAGTTTGCTCAATATAATGAAGTTTATTTTTTTTTTAGTTATTTAATTCTTAGGAACAATAAAAAAATATAATTAATTAATAAAAAAAATATTTTAAAAAAGATATTATTAATTAATAAAAAAAAATATTTGAAATAAAAATAAAATAGCTTCTTATATGAGTAGTAGATATTTCTTATATTATTTATTAAACGATCTATTTATATAATGATAGTATAAGATTTCAAAAGATGTTATCTCAACAATTATGACCCACTTATAAGTTATGCCAATAATCTAATTATAAACGTATCAAAAAACAAAACACGATACATAATTTGAAATATCTACTTTTAAAAAGTTATAAATATCGTAAATAGATATTAAATAATACTTTATCATGGTCATATTAGTTAATTTATTTCGATTTTTGGTAAAGGACACTCTTCTATTAGTTTGTTAGTTTCTTAAATTTCCTCGACTGTTTCGGGTATTTTCTGACATTGACTTTGCTTTTGTTCCATGAAAAACCACCTTAAAATTAAAAGTTAACTATTTGATTATGTATTTTAAATTCTGAATTAAATATATATACTAGTCTCATATACCCTCATTCCTGTATTAAGCAAGAAGTGTAGATAAAATGAACATTTTTCAACAATGCTCAGTCTTCAGCTTAGAATGCTCCATACAACATTTAACAATTCTTAATCCTACCTAAGTCAAAACCATCGCCGTGTGGTTTCCAGCACATGTTTTTTAGAATAGAATCACTACATATCTTTCCCATGGATGTCGTAAAAGGCTTCTAAGGGCCATTTGCTAGCAACCTGTCACTATTTGAATGTCGATTCCATCATAAAGCCATATTTACACCTAAACGTGACCTTTCAGTCTTTTCAAGACTGTTGGCTCTGTCTACCCTGCAAGGGATATAGATGTGATTATGTTAAAAACTAATTTTATCATTTTAATTACTACAGATAAAAAGACATTCATTACTTTTTAAATCCGAAGTCCCGTCACGTTAATGGGTATCTCCGCATGTTGACACAATGATAATTTTTGATCATTTATCGATAACAGGTATATATTTTACTAGAGGCCGCCCGCGACTTCGTCCGCATGGAAACCCTATCAATCCCGCGGGAACTCCGGGATGTAAAGTAGCTTATATGTTATTCTGGGTCTTCAGCCTACATATGTACATACCAAATTTCATCGTAATCGGTTCATTAGTTTTTTCGTGAAAGAGTAACAAACATCCATACTGACATACAAACTTTCGCATTTATAATATTAGTAGGATTTATGAATTATGGTTTATGATACTTACCCAAAAATGGCCAAAGGTAATATTGTCAAAACTGTATTCATATAGTAAATAACGCTAGCATCAATTTTGAGAGTCCACTTGTAAACGCTAGAATATAAAGGAGCGAACACCATGGATGCGAGTATTTCTGTTAGATTAAACATTGATGTCATTTTACCTGCGAAAATGTTCATGTAACAATGAGTGAATACAATAAAATGCAAGATAAGGTGAACTGGCAGTTAAATGCATAAACAATATTGTTTTTAAAAGTATACACCATTATTTGACAAAATCAAAAGCAAATAAGTAAGTAATTTTTTGTGACGTACACTTATTAAAACTTGCTATTAAATAAATAAATAAATATATACGGGACAAATTACACAGATTACGTTAGCCTCGAAGTAAGTTCGAGACTTGTGTTACGAGATACTAACTCAACAATACTATAATTTATAATAAATACTTATATAGATAAACATCCAATGTCTCAATCAGAGAAAGTTCGTTTCTCATCATGCCCTGGCCGGGATTCGAACCCGGGACCTTCGGTGTTACAGACAAGCGCACTACCGCTGCGCCACAGAGGCGTCTATTGAGTTAGAAAAGAAGCTAAAGTCCATTTGGTGGGCGGCGTTTTGTCTATTAAACTTAGTTTCTTTCTTATAATACAAAACGTTAAGCGTGAACGACATTGCCAATATGTTTTCAAGAATTTAATTGACTGTCTTGCACATTATCACACTAGTTTTACTAATATATTACCGGCAATCCCTAAGGAACTCCACCAACGTTCCAGGAATTTTGAACCACTAGGTCAAAAAATATTATTTAAGTGAATAGAAATACGAATAAATTTAACTTACCTATTTCATCTTTGGTCACAAGTTTGGATGAAATTGATCTGAGAGCCGTGAAGGATGTCGCATTAAATGATTCAACTATAACGGCTGCAATTTTAAGAATTAAGTAAATAAACCTGAACTTAAATAAAGGTAAGCAATTATGATAATTTTTTTTGTTGTAAAAAAAAAAAAACAAAAATATGTTACATTTAATAGCAAAAACATTCTTTATTGCATCCGTTTTTGCACGATGATTTTTCTTTATCGGTTTAAAATTATTTGCACCTTCCCATCAGAGCGGACTTTTTGACTTACCTACCTAATATTTTAGTAATGATCAGTTCAGTTTAGTTTTACAGTTCTAGTCTATATCTGAACAAAATTTAATCAAAATCGTTAAGAGTTAATTATTTAGACACACTTTCTCTTTTTTTTTTTGTACATAAATTAGAACCTGTGAATAGAGCAGTTAGTTTAAACTAATGTTCTATAAAAAAAAAACAGTGTTACAACCAATATACATCTCCATAGAATTCCTGGCGAGAGAAGTGCAGATGCTGCCAATAATTTTACTTGCGTTAGAAATGATTCCTAGAACAGAATCATGCCACTTCAATTTACGACTGAAGATACTGATTGAGATTAAAGCACCTGTAATAAGAAAAACCATGTGGTTAGCCGTTTGGTTGCCGGCACTTTAGAATAAATAGTACCACCCTAGTGGATATCATAAAAGTCGACAAAGGGCTAATGAACTTGGGATTCTTCTTTACGTTAGCAACTTATCATTATTTGAATCATAATTCCAACTTTAGGTCACACAGCTGAACGTGGTCTTTCACGTCTTTGTGAGTCTGTTGGTTCTGTCTACCCCGTAAGGGATAAAGACGGTACTATATTATATACATATATAGAAACAATATGTCAAAAATGTCGCAAAATGTATGTATTTATATATAAGTGCATATATACGTGTATTTATAAGCACTCGTTCCTAATCGGGTAGATGTATATAACGCCGTTATTATACCAGTTTAATTTATTTCTTTTCTATCTCTTTTAGTATTATCTCTTATTATAAAGATTACTATAAAGTTTTTATAAAGTTAATGATTACTACAGTTTTCATACTTGCACTTAAGCTCGAATTGGTGAAATTTTGTATGAGGGTAATATTTATGTTTGGTCAATTATTATATATTTGCCGGCCCACAGTCTGTGAACAAGGCCGCCATTGTACTGCTCGACGGGGGCATCGACATCACCCCGTTTCCGGCGCTCACGACCCCAAACTTCGCTGTTGCGAGGCTGAGGACGAGTGCGTGGGAGATTGGGGTGGTGTCGATGTACTTCGACGGGGACGGCCCCATCGACCCGTGTATCCGGTGGATGGAGCGGATCATGGCGGAGATCGGGACGGACATGGTCGTGATGGGGGGAGACGTCAACGCATGGAACCCGTGGTGGGGAAGTGTGCGAACGGATCACAGGGGGGAGGACTTGGCGGCGGCGCTAGGAGAGATGGACCTGCACATTCTCAACAGGGGGTCCGAGCCTACTTTCGACACGTACAGAGCTGGGAAACGCTTTCAGAGCTGCGTCGACATCACGGTGTGTACGGAGGGTATGCTCGGCCACGTCGACGGCTGGCGAGTGGACACGGGCATAACCAGCTCTGACCACAACGCTCTTCTATTCGAGGTAAATCTGGTGAAGGCGAGGGGGACGGACATCAAGCGCACGACTCGCAAATATAACACAAAAAAAGCTAATTGGGACCAATTTCGTGAGAAATTGGCCCAATTATGGTTGGAAAACAACATAAACCATTCGGAAATTGTCAAAATTAACAATACAACACATTTGGATTTAAAATTATCAAAATTGAACTGCACAATAGAGCGAGCGTGCGAGATGTCAATCCCCAAACTCGCCTCCACCGGAGGGCGACTGAAGATGCCTTGGTGGAATGATGAGCTGGCCGAAATGCGGAAAGCCGTGACCACTAAGAAGCATAGGGTGGCGAGCGCCGGGCCGACCCGCCGTGCATGGGTGGTCGAGCAGTATCTGAAAGCCAAAGAAGAGTACCGCCTGGCGTCGGAGCAGGCTCGAACCGCCAGTTGGAAGCGGTTCTGCGAGAAGCAGGACCGCGAGACGATGTGGGAGGGGATCTACAGGGTGATCGGCCGCACCGCAAGCAGGGAGGAGGACACACCTCTCGTGCAAAACGGGAGGGTCCTTAGCGGGGAAGAGTCGTCGGGTCTACTGGCTAAAACCTTTTTCCCAAAAGATGATCCGGGGGGAGACGACGCGGGGCATAAACTCACGAGAGAGAGCTCCAAAATTGTGAATGAGGGGAAGCAGGGTGAGACTTTGGTAGTCCATCGTGAGACTTCTGCTAGAGACTAAGCAAAATCTTGATGAGGAAGATCTTACCAAGTGAATGAGTCAGAACATTGCAGGTACTAAATAAACTGTATTTTACGGCGTCCCAGTTGAAACGATGCCGAGTAAACAAGTATCGCATAGTGAACTCCCCTGAAATCAAACAAAGCTCTTCTAAGCTCTGCCACCAAAAGCTCCCAACTTAGGCTACACAACTTTACCTATAAAGATTCACAAATTTTAAGTAATTCCTAACTTTTTATAAAAATTTGTGTGACGTTATATTTACCATAAGCAGGTCCATAAATAAATGTGACACAAAGCATAACCAGAATTGATTTGGTCCTTCTTTTTTTAGGCCCGTTTCTGAATACCACTGTTATGGTATCTTTCACATGTTGTACGTCAAAAAATGTTTTCAAAAAATTTAGTATGCCATTTCGTTCCTCCTGCAAAAAAAATGTAAGTAAGTAAGTAAAACCCTGGTTTTACTTTGTCAAAAACTTAAAGTGACATATTGCGCCGACTTCATTTAAAGATGGCGAAAAGGTAACAACAAAGAAAAAGACACGTGGTTATGAAAAAACTAGACAACTGCTATATCATTATGCATTTTAAAGTTTGATGTTCATAATTTTATTTATTTAATTTTGCATTGAAGCCGTATTAAACATCGATTTTTTTTAAATCTGGCCTTAAAGTATTAGAATGCCGTTAATGTTTAAAAAATAGGTATTACCTGGTTGCCATCATTTGCTGCAGGTCTTTCAGGATCCTTTACAAATATAAGACCGTATGCAATACTGCACCCATACAAGACTGAGCATAAAGAAAATACTCCGTAGTAACCAACTCTGTCTATCAAAATTCCACTTAAAGCTGATCCTATGGGGCCACCCGCAGTAAGGCAGAGAGTAGCAACACCTAATCTAAATGTTCTAGATTCTTCACTAGAGATGTCACTTATGTAACTATAAGCACCCATATACATCGCTGACCAGCCGCCACTCAATGCTGGAAATAATGCTTCAAAGAACATTGTGACTTCAACAGGTAATTCATAAAAATAGTAAGCATTAATAATATTGCTCAAACATGTAAGTAACTCCCCAAATATTGGTAACAGTATGCATAATTTCCGTTTCCTCGTTCTGTCACTCCATGCTCCCAAAAATAATATAAGGAAACTTGGTATGGCTGTCAGTAAAACATTCTTCCAGCTTTCCATCGCTGCTATCAGCTCTTGGACTTCTACTTCCTCTTTCTGATATTTAGTCCCAAACCGAGCTATTAAAGCGCTACAAATTTTATCACCGAAATTTTTGTTAACTCTGCAAGCTTTATCCAAGTTCAAATTCTGTGTTGCCATTCTTGAAATAACTCCAGGGATTACGTAGCATGTTAGAACTGGTTCGACAGTTATATTTTCCCGAATATGTTGTAGTGTCTTCTTCCATGATTTTTGTTCTGGTTCGATTGTCTGTTTTCTTAATGGCTCTTCTTCAGCAGTTACTTTATTCAGTTCAATCATAGTGACTTTAAAAATAAAACTGAATCTTATGTTATGCTTGTTTTAATGTGGCTTATTTTCAAGTAGGGTTTATCAGTTAAATATTAGCTTAACTAAAGGACTGATAGTATTTTTTATGTGAATGTTATCAGCTTCTGTACTAAATTGTTTAAATATTGTTATTTCGTGCATATTTATACATTTTTTTTATTTCCTATGTGAAATAAAAAAAATATAATATTTATTTATTGACTTTGTAAATAATTACGACGAAAATATAAAAGTAGTTTATTGATGAAAGCGACTGAAGCTTTCTTTCTTTTCTATATTATGGCTTCGGTGATTCGGCCAATGTCATGGTTTGAAGAGACACGAAGTTACGAAATTTGACAGTATACGATCTGTAAGGAGAAGGTTAACAAATGTACAAACACAAAGAGACAAACACAACAAGTAGGTATTATATTATCTATATATATACTTATAATAAATCTGTAGAGAGGTCAATTCTGTACATGGAATATATTTTCAAAATAACTATCAGGGGGTGATTAGTGATAGATACTGATGCCAAAAATGCAATCAGTAAAATTTTTGTCTGTCTGTCTGTATGTATGTTCTTTATAGAAACAAAAACTACTTGACGGATTTTGACGAAACTTGGTACAGTTATTCTTCATACTCCTGAGCAGGTTATAGTATACTTTTTATTACGCTACAATCACTAGGAGCAGAGCAGAGAAAGGAAATGTTGGAAAAACAGGAGAAGTTACTTGATTTTTTAAACTTCCGTCGCGTGTGCAGCCTTAATGGTTAAAGATACAGCAAAACTATGTATAACGGAAATATTCTACATAAAATTATTAAAAAAATATCCCAGGACAGCATAAGTATATCTTTTATCGTTGACTCACAATAACACATGTAATTCCTAATAGCTTAGCAGTTCGGAGATTTCTGATTATATTTCTTTACTCTGATGTTTATAATACCATTAGGGTACTGCGAGTATATTTTCTGAACACTAAAGTTTACTATTAATATCACACGGTCACAACAAGCCCAGCGGAAAATGCTGAGAAATTCGTGAGAGCGCTGTGGTTTATGCTTCCATAAAGCTATTGTTTCTAACACTAATTTAGTGCCAGCATATTTTTCTCCTTAGTGCTGAAATGAGAAATAGCATAGCATTTCCGTAAAATATATTTCTAATGGTATGATCGCAGGATCAAGACTTTAGAAATATATTTTATAAAGACACTATTTTAAGTTCATTCGTATATGTATAATGTATACACTCGTACAAAGGACAAAGGGTCAAAAGTCTCGAAAAGACTAAATGTTTAGATACATATATGGCTTGATAGATAGAGATTAAAATAGTGACAGGTTGCTTGTGGAGGTTGACAGGTGTTAGGTTGTTAATTTTTTATTAAAAATTATAGAAATAATGATAATTAATTAATGACGTGAGTAGATGCGAATTAGTTTTTTTAATAAATTAACATTTTACCACTTAAAATTATTTGACTAGCTTTATACTAGTAATTTAACATTACTATTTAAAATATAGATATATAGCATATGTACTGACGTGAAAAATTGCCTGTTGGAATTGAATAGTGTCTGATTATGTGATTTCATTCATGTGTGCAAAAAAATATAATACATCAACTTATTCATATGTAGGAGGAGATAGCTGAGTTAGTGATCTTCATAAATAATAATTATATTATCGAAAACGTGGCGATATTTTCATTCTATACTAATTCTTATCTTTGCTCTCTTCTCTCAACACTTCTTCATCATTGAACTCTTCTGACTAATAATATATTTTCTATAAATTCACTTTTAAAGCTTTCTTTTTGGCAAATTACACAGATTGAGTTAGCCTTGAAGTAAGTTCGAAACTTGTGTTTTTACACACTGATTTAGCAATACTTTACATACATACATAATATCACGCCTTTTTCCCGAAGGGGTAGGCAAAAACTTCATGCAAGATGGGCGGTTTCGATACAATATTTTATGATAAATACATATTTATATAAACATCCAAGACTCAGGCCAATTAGGAAATGTTCGTTTCTCGTCATGGCCGGGATTCGAACCCGGGACCTCCGTGAACTAATTAATTCTTGTGTAATAAAAAAAGAGAAACACTGTATTAGTCCATAATCATTTATTTAACAGATTCAGTCAAAAGAAATCACAATAACGTTGAGCAAATCAACACAGAAACATGAAACGTCATCGTATAAAATTTATTCATTCAAATAACGTAATAATGACGCGAATCCACAGCTGCGTTAGATATCTCAGCTACGCCTAGCATAGCTCAGACTTAGAAACTTGAGATTAACGAATATTTAAAATATATACTTAAAAATATTTTACTTAAATTTTTCGCACTTGAACAAAACTTTTCTTTTAATTATACTTCAAACAAAGTAATAGAAACCCGAATATTTTTCAAATGCCGAGAAGCTATTAAAATAATAGCTGTCATTTTCCAAACGAAACTTATCAGTGGTATTATTTTTATCGATTAAACTGATGTCATATTTTTGTACTGTTATAATTGTTAATCGTTAATTATATTTTTAAAATGTACTGCACATTAAACATTGTGTGTATAAGATTTGAAAAGGTCATAATTCGAAAATGGTAAGATAATACTTTACTTACACATAAATTTAATTTTTACAAAGAGAAAACTTTATGCCTAAAGAAATGTAAGTTCACAGCACGGTGTAACTGTTTCGAGCAACGATGGATTCACGTCTTTAACTTCACTAACAGCTATTTATAAAATAAAATCATCCAATTAAAATATTCATAGAGACACCTAATGGTAAACTCGTAAATACCACTGAGCCTTAGTCAAATTTAATATTGTCTACATTTTCAATACATTCATTACATATTAAGACTGTTTATTTACTTACACAGGTGGCGTTACAATGCAATCATACATATAATTGTATTTACATAGAGTAGCTTATTTCGTTGTAAGCCTACTCTACTAATAATAAGAACGATAATTAGAATGAAAGATTATTTGGCATAGTAACAAATTGTTTCTTTTATAAGGAATAAATTGGTGATTACTATAATTTTTATTTCTTTATTTTTTAAGACGTGGTTTCAAAATAATAAAAATTCTAAATAAATAAATTTTGTGCCGTGTGGTTCCCGGCACCATTACAAAAAAGAATAGGACCACTCCATCTCTTTCCCATGGATGTCGTAAAAGGCGACTAAGGGATGGGCTTATAAACTTAGGATTCCTCTTTTAGGCGATGGGCTAGCAACCTGTCACTATTTGAATCTCAGTTCTATCATTAAGCCAAATAGCTGAACGTGGCCATTCAGTCTTTTCAAGACTGTTGGCTCTGTCTACCCCGCAAGGGATATAGACGTGACCATATGTATGTAAATAAATTTAATGCACATTCGCATAAAAGTAAAATATTAAAAGTCTTTGTTAATCCATATTTTGGAAACAAAACGTTAAAATCTTACCACCGTGACATAGTACAAAAACTGTCTTTTAAATATTAGTAAAACATTCATGATGAATGTCGATTTTACTCACAAGAGAGTTAATAATATAAATTAGGTTTCATATTTTTACAAATATTTATATTTTAATAACTACCCGCACTCTATAAAGTACCCAGTAAAATAAACTCAGTTTATTTATGTTCAGATTAGAATTCGATTAGCAAATGCGTAATATTGATTAATTTTGAAAATAATAAGTACAGTACAAACCTTTAATTAAATGAAAGTAAAGAATATTTGAAAGTGAAAATAGACAAATGTCAAATTTGTTTTTTTTTTCATTCAGCAGTAATTTTTGCATCCGTTTTTTATGCTTTTTTTATCTATTTTAAAATATTTTCCCACGGCGTATTTTTACAGAGAAAGAGTGCAGGTACTAATAAAAAAGTTACTATAATTACAACCATTCAGTATATATATTGTAAGAACTCGAAGTACTTTTCTTTGTCACAAAAATTACAATTCGTCTGACATATGTAATTTTTTTTACACTAATATTTTATGTCAAGTGACTAATTATAAATTTTCGTTTATCACACGTAACTTTAGTTTATATACATATTAACCAAGTGACAGCAAATGTTGATGTCCAATGCACTTTTCCCATAATTACTAATAGAATTTTAAACAAATTCATTGGATTAATGAAAAGAAGTGGATTGCTAAATCGGTTCATATTTGAATTCGCACAAATTATTTTACATTAGCATGAAAGAGACAGACTATTGCCAAACAATTTTTTTTTACAATTTTTGGATCAATTGTAATATGAAAATTAGAAGTATTCAATATTTATAATTTTGTCATAATAAAAAGTTTAGTGAAATATACCAAGTTGCGAAACCAAGTTATTATATATATTTAATATGGGCATGGTAGCACAAAATATTTTTAAACATTAGATTTTTTTTTTCGGAGCAAAATTAAATGTGATCATATCAAAACCAAAAATTGCATTGTATTATGGTAAGTAAATGTTGGTTTAATTCTAAAAATACTTATATCAGCATCTCGCCGACTCTTCAAGGAAATTTCTTACAACAACTAATTAATTTACTAAATAGCTACATTTCTTTCTACTATTCATAAATCACCTACAAATCACACAATTTGTTATAATGACATTGATACATAGTATTTTACATGTTATTTTACATTTTTGTGTCAGTAAACATAAAGAATACATTAAGCTATAAATAAGTTGTATTACTTTGATTAGTATACTTCTTGAAATTATCATAAGATATTCAATACATTTTGTCATAGTCATAAAACGATTTCGTTGTATAAAAATTTGAATACATCGATGCTAGCTTTTCCATATTGATAAAATCCAAAATGTTTCCAAACGGTAAGTAAACGAATAAACTTTTGCAATTAATCCAATTATTTGATTAATATTTCACTGTAGTTCAAATATGGTTTTATGTAAATTTCACTATAACATTCCCATTATTATCTTAAACCAGTTTCTACATAAATGACAGACACACATCAAAAGATAAGCATCTCTTACGGTGCAGACGGAATTGTCTTCGCTTTGCGTTATTTCAAAGGATTTGTCGAAATTAATTAACGCGATGTTCAGTGAGTTTCAAGGCCCTGTTATAATGATTTTATTGTTCTCTTCTGAATAAAGCAATCACTATTGTAGTTTATTGTTATTCAAAAATGAAACAAGTTGTTATAATTTATGATTGTTACAGTTTTTCATGAAGTCGGAATAACACAATATATTTGAGTTGAAAGGTACATCAAAGTTGTAAAATGATTAATGTAAAATAACCATTTTTAATGTGACTTTTATTAACTTATTCCTAGGTCAATAAAAAATTAAAAACAAACGGCGATAATGATAATTCAGAAAAGTGTATTTGTTTCATAAAAATAATTTTCACATTTGACGTTGAAATTATAATATTTTCGACTGTTTGAAGCTTGAATATTAATCTAAATAAAACAGACTCTAATATTTACAAAGTAATACAGACTGCATTTTCTATATTTGTTTACATAAAATTTATTCAAATATGCGTACAAATATTTGTAGAATTTGTTAAAAATAATAGACATATCACAGTCAAAATTAAATAAAATAAAATACGTAGGAAGTTTGTCACATCGACATATAATTTAATATCGATTTTCACATTATGGCAACTAGCTTAATTATTATATTATTAAAATAATAAAATGACTGCGTAATGAATTGCAACATTTTATCGTGACCTAACTCTATTTTAGTTTCGTTATTTTTTTTAACTTTTGTTTATGATGATGACAAATTACACAGATTGAGTTCGCCTCAAAGTAAGTACGAAACTTATGTTAAGAGATACTAACTCAACGGTACTATATTTTTATAATAAATACTTATATAGAAAAACATCCGTTTGAAAAAGATCATTTCTCATCATGCCCTGTGAAAATTTAAATTAGAAAATAATCTCAAACAGAAAAAACATTTGTTTTCAAATTGATTTAGGAACTCATTGGAGTCAAATATTTTTAATTCATTACACAATCATTTGTAAAACTAGTTTAACTTAAAACTCTTATTTACAGTTATTTCTTTAATGTATTTATTTGATAGCTGGGTCGCTTGTAGCCTGCCATCATCGTAGGATCTCTCTGCAAAAAAGTAATAATTATTTATTTATATAAATTTAATTGTACTCAATACAAATGTATAGCACAATAAACGGACTTAATGCTAGAATTTTCATCTAGGTATCAGTCAACCGTTAGGTTTGATAGGGAACTTTATGTGGGGTCAAACTAAATAAATATATATATATATTTCATATAGTCGTCATATAGCAAAGACAAATATGAAACGTACAGTTACAGCTGAAACTAACTCACGGATTTTGCTGATATTTGGCGTATAATGAGTTAAGTTATAGTTATAACGATCTAAGTATATACTTAGATTAGAATATTCTTAGAAGCTTAATTGGGAATTCCCAAAAGAGTTGTCGATCTTAAGGATCGATGTAGTGAGTTGCGATACTTTTGTTATGCGATGAGACATAATAAAACAAATTGGTATATTTATAACTGATAGAGTATAAAACATACATACATATAGTCACGTCTTTATTCCTCGCAGGGTAAACAGAGCTAACAATTATGAAAAGACTGATAGGCCACGTTCAACTGTTTGGCTTAATGATAGAATGGAGATTCAATTAGTGACAATTTGCTAGCCCATCGCTTAAAAGAAAATTCCTAAATTTAAAAGCCTATCCCTTCGTCGCCTTTTACGACATTCATGGGAAAGAGATGGAGCAGTGGTCCTATACTTTTATTTGTGCTGGTTCCCAGCACAACTACACACGACTTTCTTTACTTTACTATTAGTTGAAGACATTATTTGGTTTATTATTAAGTATAGGTCCCAGGCGGAGGATTGCCTTTCACTATGACTAAGATAGAGTTATGATGTAACTGCATGATAATGATGAGTTCTTACCTTATAACATCACAATAGCACAGAGTGCAGCAGAGCAGCGTCAATATCAGTGACGGCGCTACCAGACCTGTGGACAAATTAAATTTATTTTAATAAAATACAGTTTTATTTTTTATTAAATAAAATTTACTTTCTTAATTTAGGTATACCAAACTAAGGCCCTTTGATAAAAAAAGACGCAAAAGCAATAATCCTTACTAAAATTAAAAATATGATTTGTTTGTCAGCCTTTCGCATCGAAACCACTGAACTGACAACGATGAAATTTTGCATAGATATATTTTGGAACACCTAAAAGGACATAGGATGCTACTCACTGACGAAAACTAGTCAATATTTATGACTGGCGACATTCCAAGGCAGTTGTTGTTAAAATATATGAACATATTTTATCCAAAGACGTATTCGATCAAGAAATGATTGTAACCAAGCAATAAACCAAGAAAAATAAGCCAAAAACAAATAACAAACAGGAAATGGAATAGCCGTTGTATATTGTATATTATATTTGGGGGCACATGTCGAATCTTTATTTAATAAACTTGATCAAATGAACAATACATTTGGGATAGCAGCGGCGGCATTATGGTCCTTCGTGAAATATTGAGGACCACTGACCTCTCTAAGTATATCTTTATTGAAAATACCCGGTAGGTATGCCTTTAAGGGTAGAAAGGCTTAGTTAAGATAGGCTTCCGAGTATTTATAAGGTTTCTTTGCAACCGACATAACAAAAGGAAGTTTCTTATTTGTTTCTTTTTTATTTAATTATTTAAATACCGAAAATGAGGTGACATTAAAATTTTATATGCGTAATATAAGTTCCATATATCTTATAAAGGTTTTGAAAACGGTTAATATTTTTAAATGAAATAATTTTACGTAAGTGATGTATTTATGTGTTCAGAAAGAGTGGCGTTATCATATAAACAAATTTAAAGGGTTCTGTTTAAATAAAAAAAAAATAACCTTTTTAAATAAAAATGTTGTTAGCTATTTCAAAACTCCAAAGTTTGCGAATATTGTTAATAACTGCCTGTTGCCTTACCTTCTTTTTATTTGTATGTTTTTACAATAATTAAGCCTTTAATAACAAACTAGAGATCGCTCGCGACTTCGCCCGCGTATTTAGAAAAAGTGCGGTGTGATTCCCGGCACCAAAAGATATATCTATGTATTCCGGAAAATCCCTTAGTGCACTCTTATATCACATAGGGAATTTACATGCCAAATTTGAAATCACTAGATCCCGAGCGAGCTGTGCGTAGTCTGTCAGTCACTCAGTATCGGACACGTTTATATATCTACAAAAGAAAGAATTCCATTGATAACAATATGACGTATAAAAATAACATTATTGGATTCCTAAGAGCAACATTCCTGAAACAACGTCAGCAATGATATTGTGTGATAAAAATAAAAATAAATATTATGAAGAATACGTACGCAATAAATACTCCTTTATCATTTATCTTATCCACTGAACAAGCAGCGGTTACACTTATGAACAAGAAAAACTGTACATTGTGTAAGTATTTAATAAACAAAAATTGTAAAACAAAATAAGTGATATAAATAATGTCAACATAGTAACATCCTGAGCTTTCACGCTGTTATCACAAAAAAAATTGGTTTAAATTTAAACATATGTAAAATTTTCACTTGAAATCTATTTATAAATATGTTTGGTGAAATTTGACGATTAACTGACTGACTAAACTTTAAACGCCGCAGCGGTAACGGTATTAAGTCAGAACAATAAGATCTTTTGTCTAAACTACCTGGTTGAGAAGTATGTTATCCCGCCAAAACTTTTTTTTACACTGAATTAGCGAATGCCTATCAAACCTCCGTGACGGTAGCAAAGAGATCTGTCTAGAAGTCTAGATGTTTGTTTTTTAATTGCAGTGTTGTTGATTCAGTATTGGAACTTAATTATGTATGTGTGTACATTTATGACTTTAAGTGTCGGTGGGTAGGCCCCTTTTAAAAAGCGACTTTTCATTAAAATGATGTACCGTTAACCGCATATCAAGTTACCCTGCATGGAATTCTATGACGCGAGGCACTTGTAGTCAATTTGGGTAGGTTGATATGCTGTTGATTGTACATTTTATGAGTATACACACCCTGAGCTCCTTACTCACGCAACTGGGCATAACGCTAGAAGATATTTTTTTTTTCATAACCTGTTTAAATGTTTTGTTTATTTCACACTTACATTTATAATTTTCTTGTCTTTTGATACTCTGTAGTAGTAAATAGAGGAAACTTTTTTTGGTTTATGCATCATATTTATTTATTTTTTTATTGTAACAATTTTTATTTGTAAAGTACAATGCGGACTTAATGTTAATAGCATTATCTAACTGTCTACTATTGGGTTAAGCAGAGAACCTTTTAGTGGGTGATTATACTCGTAGATAAGGTAAACAACCATATAACTGTAAGTTTAGGTACCTAATAAAGATAAGTAAATAAATATTACGATACCGTGTACATACGAGATCTTTCCCATGGATGTCGTAAAAGGCGACTAAGGTTAAGGCTTATAAACTTTACTTTGGCGATGGGCTACTATTTTAATCTAGATTCCATCGTTGAATAATAAAGCTGAACGCGGCCTTTCAGTCTTTTTATACTGCTAGCTCTGTCAACCCCGCGAGGGATATAGACGTAATCAAATAAATGTATATATGTAAATATGATGATAATGATATTTGCCCAGCAGTAGACAGAAATAGGTTAACAAAATCCGTTATTGTCCCCAAACAACAAATCCAGTGGAGAGTCAGCAAACAAAGTGAAATAAATATGTAATAAAGTAGTATTTTATCTCTCCCACGTTCCAAAACAAGCAAGCTGTACAAATACGAGACGGTGCCGAATGCTTTAGGCACTTGGGGACTGGGAAATATGCACACTTGTGTTAAAACATTTCATATTTAACTTTTGAACGTGAATTGGGGGATCAGGGAACTATTTTTTTTTTGGGTGCAACGTCTTGAAGTGGTTTTTTAAGTATATATTTTTTCAAAATTTGGCCTTCTTATAACTAGTTATATAAACGTGCTTTCACAAGGTAGGTGGAACAGGAAGAAAAATTGCATTAAAGTAAGGTTTAACGAAACGTTTTAACAATGAATATTTATTTATATTTGGCAAAAATTAAGACAATTAAATGCATACATACATTTAATCACGCCTATATCCATTGCGGTGTAGTCAGAGCCAACAGTCTCGAAAAGACCAATAGGCCACGTTCAGCTGTTTGGCTTAATGATAGTATTGAGATTGAAATAGTGACAGGTTGCCATTAATTTCAAAAAAGAATCCCAAGTTAAAAAGCCTTAAATAATTTAATAGTTTTATTTTGGGCATTTCCTTTTCAATTTGGAAGCAATATGGTATATAAATATAAATGCCACCATTTTATCACTGTGTCGACGAGGTATATTAATTTTATTTGTTTGCGATACGAATGGTAAAACCCAGTTTAAAATTCAAATAAGGAAAATAGAAAGTTCTATTCATAATTCTACAATGCACCACACTCGTTTAGTTTGATGGAGTAAGTAATTCGTTACGAAGATAAGAGTTATCATAGGTACAAAAACACTTGTATCTAGTTTTTAATTCTAGTTTAATTTAAAGTTTATGAATACGTATTTACATACTGAATGAAGTAAGTCAGGATTTTACGCGAATCGACAACATTTTTGATAAATATATGATATTAGTTTTCACCCGCAGGTTTGCCAACAAATTTAACGCCATCTACAAAAAGCAACGAATTTAACGCCATCTACAATAAACGAAGAATTTAGCGCCACTTACAAAAGAATGCAGGTTGTTCGCAAATCCCACGGGAACTATATATTCTACCAGGTTGAAAGGTACCCTATGTTCTTCTCCAAACTCTTAAAAATTATTCAGTAGATAACACTTGAAGAGGTTACAAACAAATAAATAACTTTCTTACATACATACAAATTATCACGTCCTTTGCGGGATAGACAGAGCCAACAGTGTTGAAAATGCCGAAAGGCCACGTTCAGCTGGCTTTATAATGGAATTGAGCTTGCTAGCCCATCGCCTACAAGAAGTATCCCAAGTGTATTAAGCCCTTAGTCACCTTTAACGACATCCATGGAAAGGAGATGGAATGGTCCAATTCTTTAGTTAAACTTACTTTTGCATTTATAATAGTCGTCGGGATTAGGATGGTATCTCTATCTTATATATAAAATTCTCGTGTCACAATGTTCGTTCCCGTACTCCTCCGAAACGGCTCGACCGATTCTCATGAAATTTTGTGAGCATATCGAGTAGGTCTGAGAATCGGGCAACATCTATATTTCATACCCCTTAGCTTACCCATTTTTTTAACTAGAAATTACTTAAAAATTATTTCTATGACAAAACAACGTTTGCCGGGACAGCTAGTAGTTCAATAAATTCTAAATAATTTCATTCACATCATCATAAGAGTTCGCCAACCAAAACTACAGTATTTAATCCGTACTTACAAAGTTCAAAGCCGGAAATTCGGCTCCATTTCGATATTATTCCAATTTGAACATTAAGGATATATTGCACTGGCCGCCGGATATCAAACATTTATATTGAAAATATTCATAAGCATCGCAGCACTTAGCATACGAATGGCCGTATTCAAAGTTTAATTTTATGTAAAAGCATTTAAAGCTCATTTTATCGAAATTATTTCTATTAGTTAAATATTTACCAGGGGTTAATGTAAATTGGTTGTTTGTATATGATATATTTAAAAATACCTCATCTTTTTAATTATCCTTTGCTCTGGTTTCTGTGGATTTTAAGTAATATTCATTACTTTTCATCAATACAACGGAAATAATTTAAAATAATAATATTCTACTTCCGAGATTTTAATCTCTGTAATATTTTACATAGATACATACATATAATCACGTCTATACCCTTTCCGAGGTAGACAGAGCTAACATTCTTGAAAATATTGATAGGTCATGTTCAGCTGTTTGGGTTAATGATACAATTGAGATTCATGTAGTGACAGGTTGCTAGTAAGTCGCCTAAAAGAAGAATCCCAAGTTTGTAAGCCTATCCCTTAGTCGCCTTTAACGACATCCATGGGAAAGAGATGGAGTGGTCCTATTCTTTTTTGTATTGGGCCACACGGCTTCGGCACGGCAATAAAGATAGAACAAACAAACAATAAAATATATCGATGAACCAATTTTCTTAAATTAAACCAAACATAGCCGATTTTCGAACTAGCCAGGATAATAGGGTCACGGGGGTCAAGCCTTCACATGACCCAGAAGGTTCATCGTCGAAGGAGCAAAAACAGGACAGGCTAGCTAATATATTTTATATCTCATCATAAATCATTTTGCCATCCTTTGAAAAGTGCCCATCCGCCGGTACATAATAAAGATTCATTATATCCGCATTATGAAAGTGCAGAAAATAATCTGTCCCTGTCTAATATCTTTCCTACCTTTTAATAAAGGGGACAATTAATCTTTAAATTTACTGTCAACGTGGTGACTTGATCGTGCTTGGATGTCATTAGTTTTTTAAATACATACATATAATCACATCAGTATGTATGTATGTATGTATAATCACGTCTAATCCCTTGTGGGAATATGAGCTGCCTGGATATGTAATGATGTTCAGCTGTTTGGCTTGATGATAGAATTGAGATTCAAATAGATGCAAGTTGCTAGCCTATCGTCAAAAAGAAGAATCTCAAGTTTATAAGCCTTTCCATAGTCGCCTTTCAAGACATCTATGGGACAGAGTTGGTGTGTTCCTATTCTTTTTCTATTGGTGCCGGGAACCACACGGCACGGTATAGTTTTTTTAAATGATTCGTAGTATTGCTTTCTGATTTGACGCCGTGGCTAAGTTATTATACATACCTAGACATCTTTTCCCATTTTTTATGTTATGGTCTCAACAGGAATACATCTTATATGCAGGCGAGGTCAGAACGCTGGCGGCGTTAGACCGCGCGGTAGGAAATCCGGCGAGGCATTGCACGTGTCTATTTTGCCTCGCCTTTTATTTCTCTTCGCTTTTTTTTTATACGCCTCTTCTTTTATCTTTTAATATATTTATAAGTGGGTTCTGTATTATTCGATTCTTTTTTAGACAGTGAATTAGCACTCTGTTTCTGATTTAGCTTGGAATTTGGAGAATAAAAAAATATATACGATATTTTCTGTGTGGAAAAGTAAGTCATTAAAAAGATGAATTTAATTGAAAAGAATATAATTATTTAAATAAAGAAGTAAAAAAATATCGTAAGACAATAACTATTTACATTAACACGTTCAACGCCATGTCAGACAATGTTGGGCGACATTTGTTTTTCTCCACTTGCCATACAAAAAAGTTGTAATATGACAAAAAATCATTTTTTGTTTTATTAGTTCATATGAATATTTAAGCGTTTTAAACTATTGCAATATTAAGGAAACTGCTGAAAACAGTCTAATAACGGCAATAGCTCGAGTCGCCCAGCACTGTCCCCCATGGCCCCCTGTGTAAGATCATGTCCATTTCATACGCTCTGAGCCGCGCGGGTCAAGTTGTCGCCCACTCCGCGCGCCGCTAGCTCTCTAGCTAGCCGAAGGGTACCCACCCTGCTTCCCCGTCTCTGCCCCGCTCCCACTACTCTCCGCCGCCGTACGCGCAATTCGCTATCCTCCCGCGCCCATTTAGTGCTTCGCAGTCTGGACGTTACCCGCTCCACGTTAGCGCTGTATTTTCCGCCAATTCATAATACGCATCCCTTGATATTCGCTATATTATATACATATAAATAAATATATATACATTATAATGGCTGACTTTGACGATGATGGGTTTGAAATCACAGATGACGTTTTAACACAACTTAAATTGTCAGATTATTGGTCAAAAGACCAAATATACGGACGGACACCCGTTTGCGAGGACTGTGATGTCTCGAAACCGCTTTGAGTTGCTTTTGCAAATGCTTCATTTCTCCGATAATGACGACCAAAACAAAGAAGACCGATTGCATCGAGTTCGTCAGCTAGTTGAAAACCTAAATGCAAATTTAAAAAAAATTTATACTCCTACTGAAGACATCTGTATCGATGAAAGCATGGTGCCCTTCCGTGGAGTATTTCGTCAATATAATTAACAAAAACGTCATAAGTATGGCATAAAGGAGTTTAAACTTTGCACGATTCCGGGTTATACCTATAAAGTAAGCATTTACGCAGGTAAAAATGACGAAACTAATAATACACCAACAAATGTTGTCATGTCTTTATGCGAGGACTTGTTGAATAAAGGACATACTCTCTTTACCGACAACTGGTATACTAGCGTAGATTTGGCACGAAAGCTCATAGACAAAGAAACGCACCTGGTAGGAACCATTCGCAAAAATAGAAGACAGTTGCCTAAAGATGTTGTAACTGCTAAACTACGAAAAGGCGAGTTTGCTGCAGCTGAGAGCTTTGATGGAATAACTATGATGAAATGGAAGGACAAGCGTGACGTATATGTGCTGTCCACGAAGCATTCGATACAATTTCAAGATGTAAATAAACGTGGCAAAATTGTGTCTAAACCAAAAATTGTTGTAGACTATAATCAAGCCAAGGGGGCAGTTGATTTGGCTGATCAATTGGCTGCTTATTCAACACCTTTGAGAAAATCCCTTAAGTGGCATAAAAAGCTCGCCATTAATTTATTGCTCAATACTAGATTGGTGAACACCCATATTTTGTATCAAAAAGTCACAAATAAAAAGATACCTATAAGTGACTTTAGAAAAGGAATTGTGGAACCATTTTGTACGCAGACACATGTACAAAAAATTGAAGATGTAAGACCTAAAAGGTTGAAACACAAACTGGTGAAGAAAGAAGGAAAGAGTTCAGTTGTCAGGAGATCACGCTCTCAGTGTTACAAGAACATTGTACAGAGTGAAGGAAGGAAGCAAGCTAAAAATAAAGTAAAAAAAGTACAAACGTTTTGTAATGATTGTCCAAATAAACCATTTTTGTGTTTGGATTGCTTCAATAAAGCACATCGTGCTGTTTAAAATATTTTATAAATAAAAATTCATGGTTTTTACTACGCTTTTATTATTTAGGTTTCATAAGGTATTCAACTATTTTAATGTAGGTATATCATGGATGAGATTCAAATAAGAATGGTCTCAAAACGATCTCATATTTTCATAATTTTGTTACTTTATCTTAATATACTTGTATAATTCATTTTAAATAAAAACTCAATTCCATTATAATTCTTGTGTTTCGTAATTTACCAACCCTACTGGCATTAGATTTCAATAATTTATTCATCACTAAACATAAAATAAACAATTTGTTAGATTACATTAAAGTCGGAAAAATCGATGTAGAAAATGGAAAAAAAATTCAGTAATAAATTGAAATCTTTGAGTGCTGTGATATCCAATCTGTTCTGCGGAGCCGCGCGGGTCATGTTATAGGCAAAACAGCCTAGAACTAATGCCCGGTGGCTCAACGGAGAAGTTTGAAAATAGCTCTGACCGCCGGACAGCCTTGTCCCCCACGGCCCGAACGAGACATACAAGTGCCGGTCAACATTGTCCGACATGGCCTATTTAGAAAGAGTTACATTTATTCCTTGGCGTTCAACGTGTTAAGGAAACACTATAGGTTATCATTGCGCTTATTCGACATGTAACTCACATGTCAGAGAAAAAATAAAGATATAATTATGCTTTAATCAATTCAAGAGCAAACAACTGTAACTCAAAACTCTCATAATTCAGCTTCTTTAAATAAAAAAAAAAAACTACGTATTTTTAAAGCCAAATTTTTAAAATAAACGCTCCCACCTCCGCGCGGAAGTCAAATAAATCAACACTCACAATTACCAGTTTCCCACCGGTATTTGCGTTCCTCTCAAATTTTTAGGGCAAATAATTTTTTATTGGACTATGAGAGAATTCGCGCTATAAATTTAGTTCGCACAATATAAGCCGGATAAATCGTTGTCACCTAAGAATTTCGTATAAAGCCATGTGTGCACACATGGTCTTGGCCATCGTTTTCAGGTCTCAAGTTCATTTAACATCTGAAATAATATGACGGTGTGTGCGGGAATTATTGGAAGGTGGTCATCATATTTATACCAAAAAAGGCGCGTTTTTATCATCATTAAAAAAGAACGAATAATTTCCGATAATAGCACACGAGAAGCACAAAAAATACGGTTAATTATTTAATCATGAAAAAATTTAAAAGGCTATGTACTGATTATTTTTGATATCATTTTACAAATACATCTAAATAGGTAATTTATTAAACGTGTCCGATTTTGTCACGCCGCCCAAATTGGCGCTTTTTTCACGAATCATTTTATAATGTACGTTACATACTAAAGTGTAAAAAAAAGGTTTTACAGGCTAAACGGTTGCGTTGCGGCGGCGCACCACATAGTGTGGCCTCTCCCTAAGGTTTGCGTTCGAGAGTAATAACAGTGGCGCGCCGCGTTGGCTCGAGGTATTATTGTCTTGTATTATTTATGTGTTGAGGTAACGGGCCATTGTAAATTGGTGTTGACAGAGTAGGACCTCTCCTAGGGTGGTCAGGCAAAATAATAATAATTTACTCGAAATATACTTATTACCAAAATACAAGGTGACTTAGTAACAAAATTAGTATTCAACGTGACACTTTATACTGCCGCATTTGTATAAAAGACTCTTTAATGGCTATAAATATAACCATTTAAAGAGTCAACATCATTCAACAATATATTGGAGCAATGAAGCAAACTAAGCAACCTAATAAGAAAAATGCTAACAACTTCAAATTATTAGAACAAATTTCTTAATTGCATTGTAATGTTCTAATTTACCCAAACATAAAGCATTGCGAATCTGAAATCGGGGGAAGAACTGGGATATACAAGGGAGGGTCGAAAAAGCTGGCAATGTTGTCATAGAGTTAACATTGCGCAAAGAGCAGACGTTACCCAATTAGTACCTATCAACATTTTATTTATTATAACAATTTTTACATACTGTTTATGAAGAAAGTTTGAAATCGGATAGAAATTTATTCAATATATTAATTTCTTACGAGTACAATAACCAATTTTTATTCGTATTTTTGAAAATATTATTTCTAAAACGAAGGATCCAATAGACCCTTACCAATTCGGAGTTAAATATTATTTTAAATTTGTTAATATACTAAATGTATGTTACCTGAATGTTTTTTATTTTACTTTACTGAGTAATACATGCAGATCTGAACTTACACTAATTGAAGAGCCAATTGGTTATTTATACTGATTTAAAAAGAAAGCATACTATTTGCGGTTATATTTTAAACAGAAAAAATATTTCTTAACGACTCAAATTACTTTATAGCTATAAAGAACGAAATGAATGTTCATTGTAATATATATAATCCTTGAAATGAACAATATAGGATCAACTCTAATCATTAAACTCAATCACTTTTCCACTTAAACATAATTATAATTTGAATAAAGCGAGTTCTACATCGCAGTAACACGACCCTCTCTACAAGTGCTTTATCTTATACTACACGCAATTTTTATGGTAATTTTCCCTTTTATCACAATCTCCTTATTCAATTAAGCACCGGCAACTTGTAAGTTATGATTTTTGGACACCCTAATCTGAATAATGGGGACACGGTTTTATTCTAATTCATTGAGAGGTTTGGCCATGAGGATAAGGTTGAAAATATTGTATGACCAGTTTTTAGCTTGGACCTTTGCTGTTTGTCGGTCTAGCCTCGTATTTGCAATTAGTAGTTATTTTTTTGTTTCTATATTTTTCTTTCTCTCACCTTTGCGCATTCCCAGTTGAACCCTCCACCAAAGTGCTTCGGGGTCTGGGGTCCACTTTCGTTTAACTTTCCACTTTGTCCAGTATGTGGCGTCTTCAGTTTTCAGACCATTAGCATGCATATCATCTTTAGCCACGTCAAGCCAGGCTTTCATCGGCCTCTTCTACCAGGCTTCCGCAAAATGTAACCGTACCAACATACATTTTACAATTTAAAATATTAGTCTTTATTTTTGTACCATAGATTTATTCCCGTCTTTTAAAGAAAATAGCTAAGATCTTAAACTCACTGTTCATCGTCACATAATTACAATCTCAGTGAGATTCTCTGGGTAATGCCGCGTTAAGCGATATGGTAGAATGGTTAAACTTAACTTTGATAATATGAGACGGTAACACAGGTTGGAGACACGTGTAATTAGAAAATATGAGGTATAGAATGTCGCTTTTAGTTTCGTGTACTTTAGAGTAGGACCACTCCATCTCTCTTCAGTGGATGTCGTAAAAGGCAACTAAGGAAAAAGGTGCTCACTCGTCTATTACAAGCCTGGTTTGGTAGCAAAGAAAAAATATAGGGTATGCCTGCTGTTTTTCTTCCCGTTTAGGTTGTTAAAAGTCAATGAAGAAAAATAGGAAAGGCTTCTTATTCGTCGTAAGGGAAAGACATCTAAGTTTTTTATATACATATGTATGTAACGAGAATAATTATAGCTTACTTATAATAAATGTGAAAGTTTGTGAGGATATGTCTATACGACTTTAACTATATACTACTGGACGCATTTTGATAAAATTTTGTTGATATCTAAGAAGAATATAAATTAGGATAACACATACTTTTTATCCAAAATTCCCACGGAAGCGAAGCTCCGAGGCGTAGCCAGTGTTACTACAATTTCAAGCTTCAGTATTTCAACTAAGTGTGAGCGCGGTTGATTAATGTACGGCATCGAAGCTTGGCTCGAATCTTAAACACATGTCGCGTAGTCCCGTAATCCCCCTTTTAAGTGGGATCGGGATTACAACTTGGTTTAAGATTTCTCCCGAGGCTTATGCAATTTTCAGATACCTGCAATGCATTTTCAGCGTTTAGCGTCCTATATAACGTTATTTCATTCTTTATTCATTAGCTACTTCTTTTTTTAAAGACCTAGACGAACGTATCTTGATCAAATCAGAGACGTTTTGGCAAAAAGTCAGGTCAAGAGTACACGAAACCAACGAGCTAGGATCAAGAGAGTTATGAAACGCAAAGGAAAGAGGCTACAAGATAAAATACTTAAGTAGTTATATAGATTATGATAAACTTCGGTAAGTTTACGATTAGGAATGCCGCATTTGTAAATTAGAAGAGCGAGTCCTGAGCAAAAACTGGTCCACATAATAGACAAAGTCGGGGCAAGAGTTATGCAGTGTAATTCCCAGTCGGACATGCCAACACACGGCTGTTAAATGATGATTAATCTCAGTTTAAGTGAGAAACTCATTACGTATGCGAATACAAATGGCGTAGGCTCTCGGATAATCAATAAATTGTCAGCAAAGCATATGGATTTAGGCTTAGGGATTAATGTAATTATGAATTCCAAAGGGATAGGCTAATAAACTTTAAAATTCTTCTCTTAGGTAATGGGCTAGCTACATACGCTTTTGGTCGAGCATTAAGTGCAGTAAAAAGTGAAAAACAAATGACATTAAAATTTTCTTTTGAAAAATGCTACCATTTCATCAGTATGTTCTTAAGACGTTATCACGTTCAACTATCGTCAGTAAACCGACTTTACAGACAAACAATTTTTTTTCAACTTTTATTATCTTTACCATTATCAAACTCTGCTTTAAAAATAAAAGCTGAAACTTCAACAGAGAGATGATAACTTTAAATATATTATTATATAATTGATAAAATTGTGTGAATAATACATATTAAATTAACTAAAATAAAATAGATGGTAGATATATTTATTTACTGTGGAGTTTAAAATACTTATATGAACCAGACTTTTGACAACTGCCTTTTTAAATAAACACCAACTCTCATAGCATTTTCATCTTTAACTTCTGTCAAACTTAGCGGAGTTTTATCACAAAAAGCTGGACGCTCACCGCAGTTTAACCAAATCGGAGACTGCCAGTTCCTTCCCGATCAGTATTCCGAGACTAATAAATAGTAAATGGCTAATACCCACGAACTTTTCCACCGACTCACTCAAACTTGCATATAGCAAGAAAAAAAAAAACACTTAGCGCCCCAAACGGCGGGAACAAACGAAAAAAGTTAGTTAAGAGGCAAAGACAAAAAGGAAACAGAAATAGCTAATGGGTCCAAGTTGGGGAACACTTTGGCTAAACATCCACTAATGGAAATGGAAAGGCGCCAGGACTCCAGTTGTTTTTTACGCACACGCCACTTGCCAAATTGTGAACCTTTTTTTTACTGAGTTGTGTTAATGTGTGATTGTTGGCCTTTTTTACATCTGACTGTAAATTTTGTTTGTTTGTTTGTAATATCTTTATTGCATAGAAATTTACACAGTAACAAGAAAATAGTACATAGTTATAAAAGAAACAAATCACTTGCAATGGCGGACATATCCCATGAAGGGATCTCTTCCAGTAAACCGGCAAACAAAACGAAAATGTATTTGGTAAGTTGTACTGGTATTGCGACTTTTACTACAAGGAGGCAAGTCCACCTTTAAATTTGGAGGTGGTCATTTAAATGCATCGAAGGTTTCGTGTTATTGCCTGGCTTACTCTTTTCTAGACCGTGATCACATAACCCCGGCCGCCTTATCTTGACTTCCTGCCGCAACTAGTATAAACGCTAGAAGAATGATTTTGTAAAAAAAAACGATAAGATGCGTAACACCAACACCATTCAACCTTCTTTTTAATCTTGATGTTGGGCTCAAAGACAAGTATCTTCATAATTTTTGCGTGGAGTGAAACAATCGCAGCTCCATCAGGAAGCGAAGTATTGCGTGGAGT